>NC_134834.1:50853267-51521213 GCF_004210375.1 Tachypleus tridentatus | reverse complement strand
ACTGTAACTGAAGTTTCACAATCCTTTATAAACAGAAAAACAAAGCACCATTGGGGAACAAAATCAAAGCTGTACAACTCAGAAAAGGCACTCAGCTATTGTTTTGACACTAAACAGCACTATTTAGTATAGTATTCAAAACAGGACATGTCCTGTCCTCTTGGAAGAAAGTTAATATATTAACGTTCTCGATGTGGGGTTTGACCAGTAAATAAACAGAATAGTTATTGACCGATCAGCTTGGCCAGCTGTGTAGGAAAAGATCTTAAAATACATAATAAGCAATAGAATAACTACAAATTTGGAAATAACAGATAAATTACTAGAACTCCAAAACTGGTTCTGGAAATCTAGACAAATAGTAGATCACCTTGTGAGATTAATCAAAATATTAATAGAAAGCTTTAACCAAAATGAATAAACTGTCGCTTGCTTCAATTATATTGTGAAACCATCCAACACTACATATATGGTATAACCGCCTAAATCTCAGTACAAATAAAAAGGAACTACCGGTTATCAATTTTTTTTATTGGAAGATAGAAAATGTAGATTTAATATGGAAAGGAGTTACTCGGAGCTGAGGTAGGCGTCTCACACGAAGGGTTTGTTGGTACATTACTTTTCATCGTGTGTATCAGCAACATGCTCCTAAAGGACCAGAACGAATGTTTCACTTCACAATTCGCGGACGGTGTGACAGTCCGGAAAAACTCTCCAACCCTAGACATAGAAGCAAACAACTTTCAACCTAGACTCATCGGAAACCGATGAGGATCTTGACTTACTTCCAGCCTTCCGCTTCAATTTACCATGTGGTCTTCCACTTTCAACGGTGTCATTCTTTTACTTCCTTCTGGTCGTCTTCTTTCTAAGATTTCCTTCTTCGAGCTTTTCGCTTTATCATTTATCCCCACCCAAACAAATGGCACAGCAGTATATCTGTGGATTTACAATACTAAAAACCAGGTTTCGATACTCGTGGTAGGCAGAGCACAGATAGTCCAACGTTTAATTTTGTGCTTACCTTCAAACACATAAACTAATATGCTTTCTTATGTTTGTCCAAACAAACCTCTGTTATATTGCATCATCCGTATTACTTCTCATTAATATTTTTTTCTGTCCTGTTGAAATACCTCATTCTTCACAAAAACCTCTTTCAAAGCTTTTTAACTCTCTGATCAACGTTAAAGCCCTTGTCCGTGTGTGCACCACCATAATTCACTTAAAGCTTAATCAAACTACAATTATTTTATCTTCTTCACAACCTAAAGAAAGCATAAACATCGCTATTTATTAGTTACTCCTTTAATACTGCCATTCATACTAAAATATATTCAGACAGAACAGTTCGTGTGATAAACACAGAATACTTAAAGGTATATAGAGATAACAAATTCAGCATGTATATTGTTGATTGTTTTTCTCTAGTTACAGAGAAAATCAAAGTATGTTCACTTTTTCAATGTATTAAATTCTTCACATAACTTGTATAACTTGAATATTGAATTTCGCTCGAAGCATTACTTGAAAAAAGTCAAAAAGAAGTATTTTTTCTCTTGCTTTCCATTTTCTCAATACTTGTAACCCTCATTCAGTATCAAGACATTCTAGAACTCAGAAAGAGATCCTGTTTACTAACAAATACTCAACCTGTAAGTAATTTCGTTTATAAATAGCAGACATTGTCGGATAATGCACTCTTTCAATGATCTGATACTTCAAAGAACGAAACTATAAAAATTTTTCCCGAAGGTTCTCAGTGAATTAAAAAATTCTTGTTTTTTAACTTCGCACAAGTTACAATGTATATACTATATATAAGGCGATTTCTTATTGTAAGTAGACATGTCTGTGGCCATAAACATTTGTATTTATGAATTATAATTTAATACTTTCTAAGTTTTAACATAACAAAACTCTTTGTAAAACAAGTGTAAACAATTAAAGGTTTTGTTAAAACTTACCATTCTGCTCAAGGGAACAGTTGGTTGTGATTAAAAGACAGTAGAATCTTCATATTCGAAGTAACTCTATGTAGAACCATAACACATCCAGATGTTAAAAGAAACTCTGTACGACACTCTGCAAGCTAAGTATAACAGTTGCGAACAAGTTGTGAGAGTCAATTAAGTCTTAAAAAAGACCAGGATTGTCAATCCTGCGTTTACGTATCAGTAACAAAATTTGAAACCAGAAAAAGAGGAAAGGTACATTACGTATGATTTTAAGGGGCAACGTTTTTTTGTTACTAAACATTCAAAGTCCTCCGCTGGAACAGCAGCAAGTTTACAACGCTAAACTCAGGGGCTCGCTTCCCCTCGCTCGGTGGATTGAGCAGATAGCCCGATGTGGTTTTGCTATAAGAGAACTCACACAGTAAATATGAATGAGAGAATCTTCTAACAGTTCAGTCTTTCATCTCAAAACGCTTTTTGTTACTAAACATAATTACATCTGTATTCAGGCGAATTATGTACCATATTAATTTATCAGAAAACGATACACTGATTTGTTTTTCGTGTTTGAATTTTTCTTGCTAATTACATATCACCGATCATATCTGGTTAAAATATTAGGTATATATGAAATTCGTCCTAGTATGACCAGTTAAGTATTAGGGTGAGAGATCACGATGACTTTTGAATATCAAGGCCAAAGGGTGAGAGTTCAAAGGGATTTTTGTAATATCATGGTCGTAGGTGAAAAGTTATGTTGAAGTTGATATGTCAAGGCTTTATTGGAGACGTCCTTAAGATTTTATAATATTAATATCATAATTATTAACAGCTCCTGATAACTTTTGCGTGATTTTCTTTATTATGATAAATGCTGGTTCAGTTAGTTTAATAATGTTAGAATTTCAGATTAGTTAAAGATACGAAAAATAACATTATTTCATAAAATGGTCTTAGAATGAATAATATCTAGAATTTACGTGAGGTACCAAGACAGCTATGTAACGTTGAGGTTGCAAGTTAGGTGATATGATATATTTGTAATGTCACTGTCATATGTAACAAATTTATCTAAGCAATCTTTCTGCAGAAATTACGGCAAACGACGACTTGTTAATGAATTGCCCAAAACAAGCATTGAATGCAGAATTTGGTAACAGTCTGAAACCTAAATACAAACACTCAGATACAATGTAGACTAACAGAAGACAAATTTATAAAGTATTTGATATTTTCAACGTAAACGGTACCTTATGTAGCAATGGAATAAACACTTAGATATCCGAACAGTCACAAATAGTCATCTTTAATTTTGAACAGCCGACAAGATAAAAAGCAATTAACCAGCAGCATCTGCCACCTACACGCCACACAAAACTGAAAAGAGGAACTGACGGCCATTTTTATAACGCGCCCACGGCTTAAAGTGTAGAATGCATTCAGCGGAATATCGTAGGCTTGAACCTTGGAATACATCTTGCGGTTCGGCACTTAAACCACAATCGTTTCCCTTTGAGTGACTAATACAAATTATATATATATATATACAGGTTACGATGTAAATGTAATATTTAATACTTTGAACGCATTATATTCTAAGTTCTCCGAAAGGAGGCTGAAGGCCGCCTGGAGGGTCACCTGTTTGAACCACTCGCACCACTATACAGTGGTGTGATGTCTGGCAATCAGTAATTAAACACTTAAATGACATCCAACGAAGGATGTTCAATGTTGTGATTTGTCGTGACATTAGTAAAATGTAAGCATGCCATGAAACATGAGAATAATTATGTAATCTCTACAACACGTCATGACATAAGAACTTCAAAAGCAAGAAATAAAAATATTTATAAACTCTTAACTTTGGTTTTATTTACTCTTGTAAAAGAACACTTCCAAAACCCTACAGAAGTACATCTAGTGTACACCTGTATTTTTGATAAATGATTTTTACTTTATTCTACTGCTTTCTTTGAGCTCTGAATTAATCCAACTTACAAGTTTAACCTTACCTTCTTACCCTTGTGAAGAGTAACCTTTGATTAAATGTCATCTACATTTCAGTTTATCCTTCACTCAAACTTCATCCAAGTTGTAGCGTTATCATTTATCATTATTCAACCAGAATAGAAAATTAATTTTCCACGTTAACGAGATTAATGCCTACCAAATTATAGGCGAGTTTTCGTTATGTTTAATTAGTTTTATTAATATTCAATTGAATCACTTAGTCGTTTTTAGAATATAATAAATTACAGCACCTCCACTTATGACACAAATAGGGTTAACAAGACATACTGCCACTTAGCTCGAGAAAACTCATTTTGATCATACAGTTCCGTAGTGTCCTTCCATTGGTAGAAAATTGTATAGTTCTTAATCCTAAAATGGTTATAAATTTAGCGTTTATTTTAAAATTATGCTTATATGTTAAACATTATAACTTAAATAGCATTATTGACATTTTTAAGTTGTGTGTAGATTTTCTTGGGCGACGTAAATAAACGCTAGAATTTTCACTTTCTTAAAGAAACGTTGCACGTTTGTCAAATTACTTCACAACTTGAGTTTTTGTTTTGTTTCATGTGCTGAGTCCCAAGGAATGTAGAGTCCAGTATGGGTAATTTTTCGGTGGATTTCTGTTTTAAATTGTGTGTCGGTTCTTGTAATTTTGAGGTTAAGAAATGATATTTGATTGCTTTCTTCCTGTTCACTTGTAAAGTTAATGTTGGGATGTATAGAGTTAATGTGATTGAAAAAATTAAGTGTGTGTTCTGTACATGTGAACTCAACATACTAAGAAACCAAATAAACACAGTCATAAAACTATGCTCACCAGATAAAATTAACGATGGATTAGACAAAATAAAACAATACTTCTTCAACATCAGTAAGTTTCCTCCACAAACCGTAGAAAACATTATGCGCACACACCTGGACAGAAAGCAAAATCAACCGACAAAAGTAAATATATACGAAACCATATACTGTTGCATACCATATACTCCCGACATCAGCAGAAAAATAACCAACATTTGGCAAAAACTAGTAACAAAATATGACATTCCAGTTAATACCAAATTTATTCAAAAAACCAGGCTCAAAACTAAGGTCTATACTGTGTAAAAACTACACTGACAAACATCACACCAACATTATTTATAAAATACAATGTGATAACTGCCACGACTTCTATATTGGAGAAACAAGTTCAAAAATGGAAACCAGATTTAAAGAACACAAAAAGTCACCGTCACACGTTTTTGAACATGGCAAATCAAATAAACACAGCATAACCATAGAAAACACCCAAATACTAAATAAAGAAACAAACATGAGCAAACGCAAAATTAAAGAAGCCTTACTTATATAACAACTCAAGCCCAAAATAAACCAATACAAAAGAACACCTTTATATCTATATTAATAAATATAATCAATTATCTAAGCACGCCCTCTACATTCCGACACTCAGTTATACAACTTCTTTCAAACATGTGGTCAGCTTCAGGTCAGTTACCCCTTTTTTTGTGAACCTGACGATGACCGAAGAAGGTCGAAACATTGTTCGCTCCTCTACATAAAACATTTTCTCAACCCAAACGAGCCGTTTTTACATATATATTTTTCTCTACATCACTTTCGTGATATAATTTAGGATTTACTTTCTTGAATGGATAAATGTATCCAGATGATCATTTTCGAGATCTTCAGTTTATTACATTGTCATGTGCATATTACAGGCATAGTCTTACGTTTATTACAAGATTCACTATTCTGTAACTCAAAACAATGTATGATGAAGGTTATATTACTTAATAATATGTAGCTCAACTATAATTATATTCAAATAAAATGATAAAATTGTTGGTTCTGTTGTACGTAGGTTACATGGGGTTATACGAGTAAAACAGAGTTCAATGTAGATTACATCATTCAAAAAATAACATTACATAAAAAGTGGTTGTATTTGGATATTTATATATATATATATTATTCATAATTTTAAAACTTAAGAATGTGTATTTTCTTATAGCAAAGCCACATCAGGCTCTCTGCTGAGCCCACCGAGGGGAATCAAACCACTGATTTTAGCGTTGTAAATCCGTAGACTTACCGCTACACTAGCGGGGGATGCAACTTAAGTGTGTGTATATTTTGTGATTTTTAGATCAAACATTGACGTACGTTAACTAAGGGAAAAAGCCTTACTAGCTCAGACTATAGGTGTAACTACTTATTATGCTTTATCCGACAACTCTTGCAAACACGAATGTTCATACGTAAGACTCATCTTACACAATCAATAATTACTTGAATAAATCACCTTATTTTTAATAAAATTGACTGATATTACACAGTCATATCCGTGAATTTGTCTCTTTTCACTCATTATGACTTTGGCCAGGTGGTTAAGTCGTAATCTGAGGGTCGCGGGTTTGAATCCCCTTCCCACTAAACATGCTAACCTCTTCAGCCCTGGGAACGTCTTAATGTTACGATCAATCCCATTATTCGTTGGTAAAAGAGTAGCCCAAGCATTGGCTGTTGTAACTGATGCTTAGCTGCCTTCTCTCTACTTATTCACCACTAAATTAGGTACGACTAGCTTAGACAGTGCTCGTGTGTCATTGCGCCAAATTTAAAACAAACCAAACCACTGTAACTTAAGTCAGGACATTTAATGTCCCTCCATCTAAGGAAACCTTTTTGAAAAATTCTATACGTATTGATGAATGATGTTTTACGTCTTATCAACAAGAAACATTACATAGTCAAGTTCTCTCTAATACCGAAACTTTACTTCGCCATTCTTTACATCTCTTTGGATGTAGCATCATCACTCTTGTAGATGAAGTATCTACATTTTAACATAAAATATTTTAAAGTGGTTTATCTGTCGCTTTTTGAGCAATTGAGCACAAACTCAGTATAGCGCATAGTTCTGCCACGCAGCGTTCATCATAATCAATCATTAAAAACTACTTCGAACATTTGTCCACATATCTATCGTTATTTACAGACATCGATCAATTTCGAAAAAGAGCCTGCATGGCCAGGTGGTTAAGGCGCTCGACGAGTAATCCGAGAGTCGCGAGTTCGAATCCCATTTACTTCAACTCTACTCGCCCTTTCAGCAGTGGGAGCGTTGGTTAAAAGAGTTAGTCTCAGAGTTGGCGATGGGTGGTGATGACTAGCAGCCTTCCCTCTTGTCTTACACTGCTAAATTAGGGACGGCTAGCACAGATAGCTCTCGAGTAGCTTTATGCAAAATGTCTGTCTTTTATCCTTTTGTCATAGGATTAGGTTACAGCTCCTTTGTATAATAATGCTCATAACTTCTTTACAAATTAAAAGTTTCAAATTAAGGATTATAATGAAATCAAAGGAACTTGATAAGATGTTTATATAAGACAACTTTATGTTGATGGCTATGATTCATTCAAAAGCAAAGTACGTTAATTTTCTTTACAGGTAGTTAATTTCTCTACAGATTTATCAAGAACTCCCATTCATTATAGACCAAATACTTCACTCTGAATAGTGTGATCAGATGTCAAAATGTCTCAGATCTAGTTTTGTCAAAAAATCATTGGACTTGAATACTTAAAGTTCCTGCTATTTTTACTCCATTATTCTTTTAGTTTGAGAATACTTCGATCGATACTCCTAAATCATAACGGTCTGTTCATGATACTTACAGGAACTTCACATGTTCTTATAGACTTTTAATAACACTTCACTGTTGGTAGTTGCGTTGCACAAACTCATATCAATGGCTAATTTCTATAATCTCGGTTATTTTATAGTTTCTGAAATTTTTGCTTGTGGATTCATTCGCGAATTTTCACATTTACCTGTTTCAATTAAAAAATTTCAGCTTTGACATTATCTGTGTCACTCGTATTTAATCGCTAGTCTTAACGAAACCTACTTGTTTTTCTATTATTTACTGACAGAAACTCGAGGTTTTTCACTGTAAGTGTTGACTATTAGAATAAACTCGATGTTTCAGTGTATTTTAAGACGGCTGCTATGGGTATTAAAACTTTAATTAATATAAAGTATAAAACAACGTTTCGACCTTCTTAGGTCATCTTCAGGCTAACAAAGAGAGTTTGCAACTGACCATTGCCGGGCACATGTCTTAGGGACGAAAGTGTAAACGTGTACGGGATTGTAGGGGGCGTTGCAGTATGTGTTACGTTATTAATTAGTATAGATATAAAAGTTTTCCTTTATATTGGTTTAATTTTGATTTTAGTTGTTGTATTTGCAGGCCTTTTTATTTTGCGTTTGTTTATATTTGTTTCCTTACTTAGTATTTAGGTTTTTTTCTGTGGCTATGTTGTGTTTATTTGATTTGTAGTGCTCAAAAACGTGTGAAGGTGTTTTTTTTTGTTTTTTGAATCTAGTTTTCATTTTTCTGCTTGTTTCTCCAATACAGAAGTCGTAGCAATTGTTGTATTGTATTTTATAAACAATAATGTTAGTGTTGTGTTTGTCAGTGTAGTTTCTACATACTATGGACTTGTTTGTTTATCTTGGGATTTATTGTTGTTTGTTTGTTATTGGTATAGGTGTGTGCGTATAATTTTTTCCACGATTTTTTGAGGAAATTTGTTGATGCTGATGAAGTGTTGTTTTAATTTGTTGATTTCATCGTTAATTTCATGGGGTGAACATGGTTTTGTTGCTGTGTTTGTTTGGTTTCTTAATATGTTGAATTTCTGTTTTTCCTTACGTTGAGTTCATGAGAATGTATAGTTTAGTATGCGTGATTTTTCTGTGGTTTTCTGTTTTGAATTATGTATCGGCTCTTGTAATCTTGAGGTTGTGAAATGCTGTTTGGTTAGTTTTTCGTGTTTGCAGTTGAAAAAATTACACACACACCTAGATCAACAACAAACAAAAAATAATAAATCCCAAGAACAAACAAACTACAAAACTTTACACTGCTGCATACTATATATTCCCGATATCAGAAGATGACCTAAGAAGGTCGAAACGCTGTTCTCTACTTTATTTTAATAACAGTTTTAACACCCGTACCAACAGTTTTGATATACATTGTTACTTCAAGTTGGTTTATCTTCATCACGAACTCGATATTTATTCACGCATGCATGTTTTATTCATTATAAAAATACTCGAGGTTTATCCATTGTGCATGTTGATAATTGCTAGGAGCATGAGGTCTTCATCCAATACGTGTCTATTAATTTCTACAAACTCAATGTTTATTCAAAAAGCTTGAATTATTCATTAGGAGAAATTTTAGGTTTGTGTACAGTGGAGACTGAAGGACTATTTTATACATTTATTAATTACAGAAAGCAGTTCGTAGTTTGTGCATAGCATGTATTATGAGTTACTACAGTTACTACTACCAGTTTATTCACACATACGTGTCCTCTTCAACACAATAATTTTCATCGTTTATGTGGGGTAATGTAACATAATGCCAGAAAGCCAAACTACAACTAAAGATATGTTTATTGTTCTTAGAAATTTGTGGTTAATTTCATGATTATTGGTCGATTGTTAGAAATCTAGATTTATTGGTGTATATTATCTTTTTTTTTTAAATTGACTCCACGGTATAAGAATTACATAGTAAGACAGTCATTATAATATTAATAGAAATTAGATTTTACCAAAATCAGCGAGTTGACTTACCATTCTAGTTTATACAAACCATTGACAATTGAACTACCTGAAAAATTTATACAAGCAAATTCATTAAAGATGGACTGTTTAAATAATAGGTTGCTCTGAAGGTTTCGACATAGCTGAAGTAATTTTGTTACAGGTGAGATATAATGTGAAACATACATATACCTTCTCACACATCAAGGTACCATAGAGAGAGAGCTTACATTGTTACTTTAAGTAAAGCCATATGCAAATACTACAGATTTTTATTTAGTATCCTTCGTGACATTCTCTGTAACTGAATTAAACTGGATAAGATAATAAACGATTAATTGATTCGTTAACTAATATACTTTGAACAGCGCTGTTACATTGCAATGAAAGGAAGACAAAGAAAAATAAAATCGCTGTGAAAGAAAGGTTCCAAGCTATAGGAATAAATTATTTACAGAAACAAACAACAAGCAATCTATCTTAATAAATACGAATATTAACAAATGTTAATCAACGTAATAAAATATTTAAAAATATCCAAGAGGTTTTAAACTACGGCTATGATATATACCTATCTAAATGTACTATCCGTATCACACTTACAGTTTAAAAGTTACTGTAAACTCCTGAGAAAGAAGACATAAAATCAGTAAAAATATATGTGGATTTAAGCTTTACAAAAACTTTTGATAAAATTCTAAAGTTGCCCTCAAGGAAAAACAACACATTAAAAATATCCAGATTGAGGTTATTTCGCTTCTCGATTCTAGTTGTGTACATATTTTATTCCACTCGTCTTATGTAATTACCAAAACATAGTTTTAAATGTTATATATGTAATACAATACAATAACATTGAACTCACTACATCTAATTATTACAAGATTAGAGATAAATACATTTTATTCATCCGTTAGGATCAAGTAAAATCACCTACAGTGATAAACAGAACCGTATTTTACTTATCTATGTGGTAAAATAAGTCTACATTTTTAACTACTACTTAAATCAACTTTACGTCTTTCTTAATCTTATTCGTAGAGTAAAACTCTACGTTTATTGACGTATTCGGGTAAAATCCTTTCCGTATTTTTATATCATTACTAAAAATTTTCAATTTAAGTGTTTATTCTGTTTCTAGTAAGTCTAAGTTATTTGAGACTTCTTAAATAAATTAATACATATTTAGATGATATTTCGCTAAGAACATGATATGTCAAAAGTCTTGCATTCGATGCTTTCCTTAGGTTCAAACTGTAAGTTACTTACCGACTCTTATAACTTTTGGCAGGGCCTTTGTACCGAGAAGAGATGCTAGCAATACTGTCAACATGACCGCCCGCTCAGCACTCATGTTAGTTGGGACAATTCAGACGCGGGTCTTGTGATATATAAAGATAAAACTGCTTTTACTTCAGACTTATAGGCTCACTACGATCTAGTATTTAAAAGTTGCATCTTGTTTCTGAAGTTGATTCGAGTTATTTCTATTAAGCGCAATTGTATAAGGTGATGTTTAACGAAACTATTTTCTAGATAACAGCGGAACAATAAATTTTCCGCACACGTGAGCCTCTTGTTTCAACTGCACGAGAAACGAACCACAGGACAACACAGCAGTCACACGCAGAACGCGCGGAAGCTGTAACTGGGATTCGTGCAGCCACTAGAAACACAAAAAAAAAAAAAGCAAGTGAAACGAGGAACGAATAGCAATAGCCTCGTTTGTTTTCATTATAATGACTGCATAACACAAAGATTAATATTGTTTGGAAGAAATCAGTATTAAGAGAATTAGAATTTCTCAATAACACGAAGCTGAAAAAGCTATCACTATTTTTCAGAGTATGACGATATTTTCACACATTTCACTTATTAAATCAGTGAAACAGATTTCTCTTCAAAGATCAAATTTGCTCTGAAACTTAAATTTCAAACTGTTATATCCTTGTTTCAAGTTCAATGGTTAAAGACTGTTTAACGCTTAAGCTGAAAATGTGCAATTCGTTACCATGGTAACGCAGTGGTTGTACCCCTATGTCTGCAGTTCAGAGGCTTAATTTCAGTCCTTTAGATACTCAGTTGCTTGAGATCGATTTGAAAGGACAGTAATCATTCGAAGTCCTCAGAATATGATATGTAAGTTACAAATTGTCCACGTGCTTTTTATTTCTCCAAATTCAATCCTGTTTGAAAATTATTTATTGAAAAATCACTAAAGTCAATTTTATTCATTCTTTTTTTCGCGAAGTGTCTAAGCACTTTTATTAAGCATCAGTATAGAAACATTGTGGTGAAGCTAAGCCTACATTTGGTTGTAAAGAGTTATTTTCTAGTCAGAATTCTAACACATTTTTTATGAATACCCAGCAATAAAAAAGAGTTTAAGAATTATTATCCAGTGGAGACACCGTAAAAGAATCCACTCAATTAACAAATGAAACGTTTATGACTTTCTTATTTACAAAACAATCGTTAGAAAAAACACCAAAACTACCGACATTTTCGAATATCAACCCTTGTTTTGTATTAATAATGCATGGCAGTTTATACTTTGTTTTAATATATTAGGCCCTCTAAAACTAATTACCTTAACTCAGTACAAATAATACTTGTCTATCATAAAGTCGAATTACTTGACCTTCTGCGTTCATAACTGTATCCATTAGTTTACTAGAAATACCACACAAACCTCCTGAAAGTAGATCAAAAACAAGTTGAATGTCTTTCTATCGGTTAGGAGGAAGTATTCTAAATTGCTAAATCCACAAACACGTGTATGTCTCATATAATGAAGTATAAACACTGTAAGCAATCCACATATATATAAATGTACGCTTAGAAAATCGATAAAACTTTATAGAAACTTTTTTTTTTACATTTTGATCCATAGAAATTAATAATGAGGTATGAAAACGAAAGTAAAAAAGTTGGTTTTGAGATACAATTAAACACTTTACATATACGTAAACTATGTTCCATTAAATTGTTGCATGAATTAGGGGTATTTACATGAAGAAAATTATCACACCATATTACATAATCTGAGTTTTACGTGAAATGAATCAGCCAATATATTATGTTTCAAACAACAGAAGGCATAATATAATAGAGAGTAAATGTCAAAGATTTTTGTCTGATTAGTTTCATTAAGATTATAAAAATAAGTCTCGAAAGCTGAGTAGCAACAATACATATTTATGAAAATAATATATTAACAATATTACAAAATTAGTCAGGTATTCTCCTAACTTAATACAATATGATTGTCACATAAATTTTCTATTAAATTACGCATGAGTTACTATTTCTTCTTATAATCACTAGACGTTTCACAGTTCTTTGTATTTTTGTTTGTTGTTGTTGAGCTTCTATTTAAAAGGGAGGCTACTGATCTACTTTTGTTTCTTTGTTATTGTTGTTGTGCTGATATCTGGAGATGAAACAACTGATCTACTTTTGTTTTTTGTTATTGTTGTTGTGTTGATATCTGGAGATGAAGCAACTGATCTACTTTTGTTTGATATTATTGTTGGGCTGATATCTGGAGATGAAGCAACTGATCTACTTTTGTTTTTGTTATTGTTGTTGTGTTGATATCTGGAGATGAAGCAACTGATCTACTTTTGTTTGTTGTTGTTATTGAGCTGATATCTGGAGATGAGACAACTGATCCTACTTTTGTTTGTTGTTGTTATTGGGCTGATATTTGAAGATGAGACAACTGATCTACTTTTGTTTGTTGTTGTTGTTGGGCTGATATCTGGAGATGAAGCAACTGATCTACTTTTGTTTGTTATTGTTGTTGGGCTGATATCTGGAGATGAAGCAACTGATCTACTTTTGTTTCTTTGTTATTGTTGTTGTACTGATATCTGGAGATGAAGCAACTGATCTACTTTTGTTTGATATTATTGTTGGGCTGATATCTGGAGATGAGACAACTGATCTACTTTTGTTTGTTGTTGTTATTGGGCTGATATTTGAAGATGAGACAACTGATCTACTTTTGTTTGTTGTTGTTGTTGGGCTGATATCTGGAGATGAAGCAACTGATCTACTTTTGTTTGTTGTTGTTGTTGCGCTGATATCTGGAGATGAGGCAACTGTCTGGCAACACCCGCTGCCAACCTTTTTGTTTTTTCTTATTGCTTGTGAGTATTATGGTGTGAAGAAAATTATACTGAATGATTAATTAATATATTCGGTAAATGGAAGCACAGAGTAATAGATTACAACTATTTATAACTCTTAATACATTGGTAAAAATATTGTTTGAAATGAAGGTTATGAAACCTTTTGACTACAGTGGTATGTAATATTGTTGTGTTCTGCTACCTACATATTTTTCCTTCATGTATTTTTCCGTTAGTAAAAACATAAGGCAAAAAAAAGAGAGAGAAAGACATCTATTTCTATTGGCTGTCTGTAAATTCAACAACTCTATATCAGTCGTGTGCACAGTACACATTACGTAGCTTTACACTTAGCAACAAAAACAAACAAAAATTAGTTTATATATAATTCTAAACGTTGGTTGAAATTAATTAAATTTAATGATCCCACATGATACTACACCCATAACGAATATATCATAGGAAATTAACATTATAAGATCATATAGTGCAATAATTAATATGAAGTCAAAACACCTCCAATTTTGCAAGTATGTGTATTGTTACAGCTTTATGTTACTTATTTGATATTTATTGACAAATTGGTCGTAAACTCCATATACGGTGGCAGCACAAGTCTGATTTTAAGATTTGAAGGTGTTACGTGTTATAATTATCTCGGACGAGTTCCCGAGTTATTGTGTTACATTTTACGATTTCAAATAGCTTGAAATAGAGTTGACTTGTAACTCAAATTTAAAAATTAATTAAATGTCGATATGTATCACATTTATATTTGCCAACAAGAATGATGCACACAATTTTCTTTCTTAACATAAATATTTTATAATGTACAAACAACAATACAGTTTATAATAACAGTTATTACAAATAATGGTTTATATACAACAAGTTTATAAATTTACGAACAATACTGAGTCTTCTATATGATCCGGAATCGCATCTTTTATCGGCGGGTCACGGAGAGAGAATTAATTCTTTGTTGATACACAGGTACACTTCTCTCGACGAGAAAGCTAGCTATCTTTATTCTAGGCGGGCCTTACTCGGTTTACTTTTCACCAAGGAAGAAATCTAAAGTCCTCAAAGAAATACTAACGTCTATAGTTAATTCTCTTAAGTTAAATTATTTGTAATGTTAGAAATCTGTAAACGTTCTAGGTCAAACATCTGTAGTTTTCCGATTAATAAGCGTTTATCATAATTATAGCTTCCTATGTTTATAATATACTTACTATAACAAACCAACTATAAATATATCACTGTCTCTTCGCATGTTACGACTTATAAGCTGTAAGGCAATGTGCAATGTTCTAGAGAGTTCAGCGGCAATAATACAGGAAATATCTTGTATTTTACATACACACATAATACATTGTTGTGTCTTGTACTAGAAAATCTTTTACAAATTTAGAGAATAGGCGGAACTTTAACAATATAAGTTACATGCATTTTTAAATATATATTTAACTAAAATAAACAAACATTTACTTTAGTAAATCCGTTACAAAGGCTATATATACATACGTACACTAACTGTTCGTGTAAAATATGGCATTTAACAAAATTTTTATCATATCATTTAAACCTTAAAAATTCACTTGTATTATATTTATTATTCAACCTTAAGTTTTAATACTTCGATGCTATTTACGCCATTCCGAATTTTAAATACATGTCTTTCAACTAGGTTGACTGTATAATATAATATTACAAAGTATTTATTAGTAGCAATAATAACAATAAAAGTCACAAAAGACTTCTCTGCACTGAAAGTTTAGATTTCAAGCCACGCATTCTTTGGGATTTTACAACGTTATATGATGAACTGAGTTACTTTTTACAAATGATACAGACAGCTAAGAGCGTTGGAAATAACGAGTGAACCTACTCTCTTGGTGATGTCGACGCATATCTTCTACAGCAAGCACTCCTGTGAACGACTGGCACATATATCCTCATTCAATTCGAGTGAACGTTTGCAAATGTTTACTATAATAAGTTAGATAATACCCTATATATATAGATATGTCAGTGAATTCCACAGACACAAACAGTATGTATATTAAAAATTACAATGCTATGGTAATTACCATTTAAACTTGCCCATTTCCATAAACAGTTTCTATCCTATTCCCACTAGGTGGGTTTAAATGATTTCTACTTCTTTTGTGACCCACTAGTGGTGCCTTAAATATCGCAACGTCAATTACTTTGGTGGATTTTGGTTTTAGAAATGGTGAATTATTTTAGTTCTCATGTGATTAATGCATGTTGGGCCGTAGAATAACATCATAACTATGTTAATTGATAGTATCAGGTACAATAAAGTTTAGCCCTAATTAAGATAATGTAGAAAACGTACAACAAATTACAACTTATATTGTTAATTTTTCTCTGTATTGAATATAAGCAGTACTTAGTGAAACCTTAACTAATAATAGGCCTAAGATATGTGGATTTAAAGATTCCTGTGTCTGTAATTTTAATTATTTTGTACTATTCTAAAAATGTTGTATTTTGAGAAGAACCGTTGCAATAAAGATACTAATTTCACCAAAAGTGTTTTGAAGGTCTCTAGTAGTATTAAGTTAAAAGAGAGTGTGAAACTTTTCAAAGTTATAAATTCCTAAAAACGAATGGATACATTCAATGCATCAGTGTATCCTAATATTATTTTAAGAACTTATATGTTACAAGAACCAAACTCGAAACCTAAATGAAATGGTGGTGCACGTTTGTTTTCTAATAACAAAGCCACATCGGAGTATCTGGTGTGTCTACCTAGAGGAATCGAACTCCTTATTTTTACTGTTGTAAATTAGAAAACTTACCACTGTCCCACTGGAGAACGAAAATGATGTGATGATGAGACTTTGTATTAAAATGTTTGATTTCAAACAAATGTTTTATGTAAACTAATTCAATGAAATGATAATAGCTTCTTTATTTTAAATAAAAATATATTTTAATACATTTTATTTACGTAAAAACTCGAAGTCGTTAGTTAATATATAATTTGATTTTGAACCATTGGGTACTATTGTAATGTATGCTTTATACATGTATTGATTGGTATGGTGGAGGGAGTTTTGGAATCGTGTAACATGCACGTGAAGAACATGAACTGACATAAATAGAAATACGATATTCGTTTTTAGTTTATTATACGTGAAGCTACCTTAATAAAAATAGCGATTTTCAAACAACAATGACTTTCTCTAATTAGATGATGCGCAATATTTGAATATATATTGTTAAGAATCGGTTCTTTGAAATGACATAATTATTCTTCTGGTACAGCTTATAACTAAGGGTATAAGAATCACTTTTCAATATGACTTTGAGACGTTTCTAGATACTACGGATGTTCTCTGATTATTAGAAGAAGAAAAAAAAATTCAGGTAAACACGTCAGTAATTGGGGCTTAGAAGCAGTAAACGAACCTTATTTAGAAATTATCTACTTGTTAGATAAATAATCCGGTGAAAAGTTAACTTCTCGTAACGACGGCACTTTTTCCTTTTGCTTTAAATGAAACAAGATCCAATGAAAATTTCCAATCATGTACAAAACAGTAATGCAGAGTTTAGTGAAACAGAATATCTTATTACAAAGTAAGTATTCAATTTTAAATTACTGGAAAACAGAAAATAACAATAATAATTAAAACTTTCAAAGAAATGAAAGAAGATTCACCT
The DNA here is from genome assembly GCF_004210375.1 of Tachypleus tridentatus. Classification (NCBI taxonomy): domain Eukaryota; kingdom Metazoa; phylum Arthropoda; class Merostomata; order Xiphosura; family Limulidae; genus Tachypleus; species Tachypleus tridentatus. The sequence goes on along the minus strand of NC_134834.1, from coordinate 51,503,764 downwards.
AAAAACCTTAACAAGTTTTTTTGCCACAAGTAGTCAACCCAACACAATAATTGTTTTCCAAAAAAATCTGTATTTTGGAAAATTCGAAACTTTTAACACTGATTACTTTTGAGATAATAAAATTAGGAATGTGCTCCATAAAGGCATAACTTTAATACCTGAACTATAAAACTCACATTATTTTATTACAACGGTGTATTATTATACATTTCCTTGCATGAAACAAATACTTTTTAAGTATTAAACAAGAGATGCGAAAAATCCCTACGAACCTAATTATAACGCATAAGAAGTTAATGAACGCAATAGTTGACTGATACTTTCGTTTAAAAATCGTTTATATAAAAATCACCATTTTTATAAAACAGAATTGAATACTTTCCTTTAAGTCCTACATTAAAATGATAAATGTTTGTAGAATATTTGTGTGCGAAGTATAATTATTTGTACCAAACCTAAATCTGAAACCCTTTTATCCTTCTTCCCATAGACTAACCACTAGGTCAAACTGTAAGCTAACAGGCTTATAACACAAAAAGCCGGGTTACATACAAGCACTGGGCACAGAACAGACAGTCCACTGTATAGCTTAAGGTTTAAGTTGGTTAGTTAGTTGTTTAGTGTTTATTGACACAAAGCAACTGGACTATCTGCGCCAAACAGCCGGTAAAAACGTAAGAAAGCAAAATAAGTAAATATGTAAAAAAGGAATAATGTTACAACAGAACATAGACCAATTTTCGATTAAAATCTTAAGAGGAGTTAAAAAGACCAATGGCCCTCAAACATTTAAAAACACAACTGAGGTGGACATTATCACCCTCACTAATGACACTGACCAATGTCAAGGGTGAACCCAACGTAAAAATATGTTTAAAATGGTGCCGTCGCTCACGGTCGTAATGACAGCATAACAGAAAGATGTGTGTTATTGTGACTTGAGTGCCACACAAAGCACACATTGGTGCATCAGTCCCAGATAAAGTAAAACGATAACTTAAAAAACTGTAACCAGTGCGTAGTCTAATTAGAACAACTGCCTCTTTCCGATCCTTACGGAAGCAAAACGGTCAAAGTCCAGTAAAGGGTTTTACTTGGAAAAGCTTGTTTTCACGTTGCTTACTCCAAGTCGACTGCCAACTGGCGCGGAGTCGAGCCTTGAATATAGGACCGTAGTCCATGTATGGGACAGGTAGGGCATGACAGTACCAGAGTAGACTGAATTAGATGCGATGTCAGTGAGCTTGTCCCTGTGAATACCAACGTGGTCTGGTATCCAGAAAAATGGAGAGGCGTATATGATAGACAGAAATGAGCCAGTCTGTTTTGAATATCGATAAAAAATAGGGTGAGAACCGACGTGAAGCGATTTCAAGGTTAACAGAGAGCTAAGTGAATTGGTATAAATAGTACAATTCATGTACTGCATATCTTCTGCAAGAGAAATGGCATACAATTCGACAGTGAACACAGAAACTGTAGAGGGCATTTTGTGTGTAACAACCGAATAATGGGAAACCATGACAGAGCCCACACAGTCATCTGATTTTGAACCGACTGTATAAATAGAAATGGAAGGATGGTTCGAAAGATGTTCGGTAAATAGAAAGCGATACTTCCAAACAGGAGGGTCTATTTTCTTCAGACGACTCAAGGAAACGTCAAATTTGGGGATAGTAATTAGCCATGGTGGAATGGTTTGATCTATGGATACCTCTATGTCATCCAAAGATAGATCCAATTCATTCAACTGCACCTGGATACGAAGGCTAAAAGGAACAATAGCAGACTATTATGAAAATGTGTGACCCACTGAGGAAGAAAAACACAACCCCATGTGGGATGCTGTAGTAGAGATCGAAGTTTTGAAGCATACATTAAAGACAGTTGCAAACGACGAAGGTTTAGAGGGGGTTCATGGGACTCCGTGTACAAACTCTGGACTGGAGAAATGCAGAAGGCCCCTGTGCAGAGCCGAAGTCCCTGATGGAAGACAGGATCCAACATTTTCAAGGCTGAGGTCCTAGCAGAGCCATAGACCAGAGATCCATAGTCCAGTTTTGATTGAATAAGAGCACGATAGATTTTTAGCATAAAACATCAATTTATCCCCCCTACCCCCAAGAGGTGGAAGAAAGGACACAGAGGATGTTCAGTGCCCTTGTACACTTGACACGTAGTTGCTTGATGTGCGAAATAAAGGTCAGCTTATGGTTAAAGATAAGCCCCAAAAACTTTGCCTCAGGAATTACGGGAAGCACAACTTCACCAATATGGAGCTCAGAATAAAGGTAAATACTCCGTTGACGGTAAAAGTGCATGCAAACAGTTTTAAAACCATTTGCAGTGATCCATTTTGTTAAATGGTTGAGGGCAGTCTTAGCTCCCGCTCAACATACCTAATTTTTGACGATTGACACGAAATGTGGAAGTCGTCAGCAAAGAGACCGTTTTCAACTGTAGGGGGTCATTGTCCACTGATGGCGTTAATCTTCATAATGAAAAGTGTGACACTGAAGACAAAGCCCTGAGGGACTCCAAGTTACTGCGGGAAAGAAGAGGAAAGTGTTGAACTCACACGGACATGGAATCATTGGTTCATTAAAAAAATGTTTGATAAAAATCGGTGAGTTGTCACGCAACCCATACTAGTGGGAATCTCGCAAGATGCCATACCTTCACGTTGTATAATAAGCTTTCTCAAAGTTAAGAGATAGAGAAGCAAGATGTTGTCACTTGAGAAATGTTTCGCTGATTGACGTTTCAAATCAATTTAGCTGGTCAATGGTGAAGTGCTGTCTTCGGAACCCACACTGGAGAGGTGAGAGGAAATTGTTTGATTCGAGGAATCAAACAAAACGAGCATTAGCCATTTTCTCTAAGATCTTACAATGACAGCTCTTGAAAGTAACTGGACGGCAGTTCAAAGGAATCTTCGCATCCTTCCCAGGTTTATGAAAATGGAGTACAATAGCATAGTGCCAAGCATAGGGAAAACATTTTCCTTCCAGATCCGGTTAAAAATAACCACGAAAATAGCAAGAGAGAGATGGCCTAAGATCTCATAATGAATATCATCAGGTCCAACTCATGCACTGCCAGACCGATGAAGGGCAAGTTTAAGTTCCACCAGTGTAAGGGAGCGATTATAGCCATAGAGACGATCAGCCCAAAAGGAAAGAAGCGATCGTTCTGCCCGCATTTTGATGGCTAAGAAGATGGGGATGAAGCAGAAGTGCTAGATTCGTGAAAAAGCTTTGCCGAGAGCATTGGCATCAGCAACTTCCTGGCCATCAGAGAACAAGATCGAAAGGGAGACAGAAGTATACCAGCCACTAACCTAGTATAATATGACTTTGGAACTGGTGGTAGAAGAGATGCTAGAGATGTATTTAATCCAAGATTCCTTATGGCTTTGACTTTTCACCTGCCGAACATGTGCACGAGCCCGCTAAAATGTAATGAGGTTTAAAGATGTGGGATACCTACGAAAGGTATTCCAGACCCGTTTTTTGAGCGTTTCTTGTCATGTGGCAGGCATAATTTCACCAAGGACGAGAATACTGTGGGAAACGTGTCGAGGTTTTAAGAATACACTGAGCAGCTGCTTGGACGATACAGTCAGTTACTGCTGTCAGACAGTCATGTCAAGTTCTGAGAGAGCAGTGAAAGAAAGTCAGTTGGCCATGTCCAGCATACATTAACTACGGCCAGTCTCTCTCAAAATGATAGGAAAATGATCACTGCCCCGTGGATTACTGTCGACCCTCCAAGAAAATAAGTGAAAAGTGAAAGGGAGCAGATAGAAAGATCTATAGCAGTAAAAGATTGAGTAAGTGCATGAAATTAAGTATAAAGACCAGTATTGAAGAGAGATAGGTTGTGGTCCAAGAACATATGCTCTGTAGTACGATCCCTCCAATCAATACTAGTACCACCCTAGGGGGATTATGTCCATTAAAATCACCCAATAGTAAAAAGGAGGATGGTAACTGCTCAGTGAGGGCATCAAGGTCTGACTAATTATAGATCTCTTCAGGAGTCAGATAGAGAGAACAGATAGTGATGGAACAACTCAAGGAAACAGGATGGCTACTGCTTCCAAGGGTGTATCAAGTGACAAAGACAGGGTGAGGACATGCTGATCAACCAGTAATACCAATACGCCATGCATTCGTCCATCACACGACCTGTTATTTCTGTACAATGAAAATTGCCGAAGGGTGATTGTATCATCAGGTTTCAAAAACATTTCCTGAAAAAAGAGACACACGGGATGGTAAGAATCAGTCAAATTCTTAATGTCACCTATATTTGATCAAAAACATCGACAGTTCCACTGGATCAAAGTAGTCATTTTTATTTATGTGAAGGAGAATGTGGTGGGTGGGGAGACCTTATGTTTGCGACCACGTTTTTTCTTTATTGAAAGAAGATCTGTCAATCTCCATAGATCCTTCCTGGGTCGAATAGGCAGGTCTGTCTGTGGACAAAGATTCCAATGACTGAGGGCGTGAACAAATGGTCGATTTACTTTTCGAAGCTGCAGAAGAGGATGGGCCTGGGGAAACCTTTGAACCTGAAGGAAGTGGAACTGGGCAGTCACTGGAAGAAGTGGTTTGGACAGAAATGGAAGTATACATAGATGCGTCAATTTTTTTTAAATTATGGAGGGCACAAGACTCTTAAGACGTTTAGCAAACTACTCTGTTAGAAGCACAGAAAGATTTGTCCGCACTCCCGCTGTGGCAGTGGAATTGAGTGCTGCAGCATATGTCCAAGATGGAGTTGGGGACAATAATTTCCAAGCCTCTGGGTGGGTGATATTATTAACAGTCTTCAAGCATTGCACCTCTTTCTCTTTTATCCATTTAGGGCAAGAAATAGAGTAAGAAAGGTGTGGGCCACTAAGGTTAACACAGTGTGGTTCTAGGTTGCACTCGTAAGCGTCATGGTCTTTACCATCACAAGAAGCTCATATCAAAGAACCACGACATGATGTTTTTGAGTGACCAAACTGCTGACACTGGAAATATCTGAGAGGGTTAGGAATGTATATTCGTACCGTGCAGTGCAGATAATCTGCTTTGACTGTGGCAGAAGGACGTGGTGATGTAAACGTTAATATCAGAACACTGGTCTTGTCCATAATTCCTTCTTTACGAATGAAGATTCGGCGCACCGCAGTAACACCTTGGCTGGAGAAACCAGCGAGGATCTATGACTCAGGAATGTTATTTAAATCCCTCTCAACTATAACTCCTCTGGAAGAATTCAAAGTTGCATGGGGAGTAACCCCAATTGGTATATTCCCAATGGTCTTTGATTTCAAGAGGAATTTGGTATGTTGTTGTGAAGATGTTTCCGCCAAAATGTCCTTAGAGAGCGACTTCTTTACTGACTTTGGGGAGCTAGGAAGTCCTTTTACTCCCTTCTAAATAAAAAATGGAGACATCTGTCCTAAGGTTTTCTCAGATAAAGAATGGATAGTCAGAAATCGAGGCGCAGAAACTGGTTGTAATATGAACTGTACAACAGAGTCGTCCAAGCGTGGTCGTTTTTCAATTATCTGTTTTTTTACAGATTTTTCATTTTTGTTTATTTTGCCAGAATTGAGAGGTATCCATAATAAAAATGTTACATTTCAGTGCCCGGTGACCCCACTTACTATGGATCCCTACGACAGGATGCACCACAATGCCAAACAAAGACACTGCAGCAACGCCAGGGTTTCGTGAACACTATACCTCAACACAAGCATCAGATACAACGTCCACAACACTCATTGAGAACATCCAACACTGGTACTTGGTTAACTCTAGCTCAAATGGACCAGCCTGTTGACCCTAGCGCGCCACCCCTAGGCTGCTCTTCTACAAGAATGCAAGTGGTATGTTAGGGTAGGACCCCTCAACCACCGGGATCCTCTCCTTCCTTTCACGGGTCGCCACGCACGGCAAATACGTAGGTAGAAGTTTAGATCCTAGAGGAGTTAAAATGAAAGAACAGAACCTTCTCTGGGAGGTCCCCTCACTATGTACAGGAATCACACCGAGGGGTAAGGTTTACGAAACTAGCAAGATGAAATTAAAATTCAAACATTTTCTATAGTGCAAGCTTAATATTTCTCTCATTTTTTTCTAAATTCCGTATTTATACATAAATATATATATAAAATAAAATAAAAATGTTCAAAATATTTTGAAAATTCAATATTACTCTTAATTTAAAAGAAATAATTAAAGCACACATACATAGAAGCATAAATGCAATTTAATACTGTAACAAATTTCCTATTATGAATTTATTTTAATATCATTGTTTGTTTTAGTTAGATATGTATTTGGAAATGCATGTAACTTATAGTTCGAACGTAAGAATCAACTATATATGTGTTACGACTTCACCAGCGTGTCTTCAAATATTGTTGCCAACTGAGCTTTCAAAAACCTCACATTAAAGCTTATAAAAGGTAAACAACCCAGCGTGAAGACAGTTTTATAATATTATTGGTTTGCTACAGTTACTCTACTACACATCCCAGAAGCTATAGTTGTAATAAATACTTATCAATTGGAAAACTGCAGATGATTGACTGGGAATGTTTATAAATTTCTAACATAACAAATTGTTTAATTTCAACGAATTAACTTCGGACGTTAGCATTTCTACGAGGACAGTAGGTATCTTAATAGAAGTTGTTGTTGTTGTTATTGTTGTTTTGAATTAAGCACAAAGCTACACAATGGGCTATCTGTGCTCTGCCCACCACGGGAATCGAAACCCCGTTTTTAGCGTTGTTGGTCCGCAGACATACCGCTGGGCCAATGGGGGGCCTTTAATAGGAAAAAAGTCAGCTTGTAAACGACGTGAGGCTAGCCATTAAGCAAATTAAAGCAATATCAACTCAGAATTAATTAGCTCATTGTGAACCATCAATAAAATATTTAGTTCCAAACCAGATAGAAGACTCAGTATTGTTTGTATGTTTGTAAAACTTTTGTAACTAAATCATAATTTATAATAACCAATATTATAAATTGTATTGTTGTTTGTATATTAAAATATATTTCTGTTAAGAAAGAAATTTGTGTATATTAATTTTGTTGAGAAATATCATAAACTTGATACACATTACTATTCAATTAACTTCTTAATTAAAAGTAAAATTTCAGCCAATTTGGAATCGTAATACATAAAAGAATAAACCGGATACTTGTCTGTGATAGATTACACTACGTAACAGTACTTAAAAGATACTTTTCAGTTTCTAAAGTAAGACACTTTCTGACAAGGCCTATTTAACAATGAAAAGACTTGCCACGTTCTTTGACTTTAAAACTATATAGATGTTTTAAATTCCCTCTCTTTGTTTATGTAACGTTTAAAGCGTTCTTAAATTTGTTCGTGAAACAATTTTTATTAAAAAATGTCGTATTTTTTCAACATAATACGAAAACGAAAATATTTGAAAAAGTTATTGTAGAGGAGAAAAGTTTGTTAACAGGCAATTATTTCCTTTTTCACATGACATTTATATATATTTAGTTAAGCATAAGTTTTCTGTTTCTCCATCTTGTTATTGCTTACACCAAATGAAAGATAATACATAAGTGACATTATAAGAACTGTTGTTGTTGTTTTGAATTAAGCATAAAGCTATACAATGGGCTATCGGTGCTCTGTTGACTACGGGTATCGAAACCCGGATTTTAGCGTTGTAAGTCCGCAGACATACCGCTGAGCCACTGGGAGGCTTATAAGAACTACAACTATGTTTGCAGTTTATGAAAAATGTTTTCTCCCTAGTAGGACCTGGAATATGTTTACTGTATAGCTTCAACCATCAATATAACCAGTTGATTTACTACAAGTGAATTTCGTCATCCGATTCCTTTGTTGTTCTTTTTAATTCAGCACAAAGCTACTCTGCCCACCACGGGTATCGAAAACCGGATTTTAGCGTTGTAAGTCCTCAGACATACCGTTGAGCCACTGGGGGCGCCTTTGGTTTATTTTTCTGATTTAAAATATTATAAACGTATTTGGGTTGTTTTCTTGATAATGTCATTTCTTTATTTCAAAACTATTTTTTAACGTTGTATCCGAATTTCTTTTCGAGTAATCGAAATATTTCAGTAAGCTTGTTTCGCCTATCTTTATCACTGATGAGCTACTTACACTGTACCTGGAAGACTCAATAGAGGTGGTAAAAATAAGATTACTAAGACACTGAGTTCTGTTAATGACATAATTCTAAAGCCATTAATATCAAAAGTACAAAGATATATGAAATATGGTATTGGTTTTATTAATCACTTAAGTGAAAAATTAAAAATATTTTATTTTAATATAATTAAATCTAAGTATTAAATATTAATATGGTATGAAAGTTATTAAATATTATTTAGATAAATAATTCAATCTATTACGCCCATAGTTTAACAAATTAGTCATAATTAAAAGTTGAAACCTTAATTTAGACAATTGTTATTTTATTTATGAAGGTAATATATATATATATTATAACCATAATTTTTAAGCCATAAGGCTATTATACTTAACTTCATAAAGTTTGAACAATGCAATGGAAGGTGCGACATAGTCGCCAACCATTCACATATTTTGAATAAAAATTAAATAATTACATCCAAATGAAACTAAATGAATAAACAAAATCATGAGGAAGGACTGCGTTAAAAACAGCAAATCTCAACTTCTGATTAATTCTATTATAACCATAAAATTTTAGCTTGAAAAAGACTGATAGAATTAAAATCATACGTAGAGAAGTGCCATTACTCAGAAAATTCAGTAGATAGAGGTTTTAACTTAGCTAATATTAAAAATGAAATGGAAAGATAATACAAAAGAAGAACTAATAATTCCTTTCATAATTACTCATTGTCCTGGAGCTAAAATAAACATAAAAAAACCGAAACAATTTCGAACACAACTTTAAAAGCTACTTTTGAAAATAAACAAATCATACTATCACGAAGGCCACCGAAATATTTATACACTTTCATAAAGCAAAGAAATATAATCAACATGTAATAAAATAAACTGCTATATTTGTGGATGTTTATGATACGAACAGTAAATGTACCACAGGTCCTACTAGGAAGAGAATGCTTTTCATAAACTGCAGATCTTGCTGTGTCTCATATAATGTTATTCTGAGCAAATATATGGTGGAGAAATAGAAAATGTACGTTTAAGAATAAATTTGTATAAATAATTATTTTTTAAAAACTCAATAATCGCTCTGTAAATGTGTTACGAAAAAGCGTTCTGCATTGTCAGAACCATTTTTTTCAAAAGTTTCCACCAAGGCATTCTTTTCGGAAATCGCCCTTTCAGCCGTGGGGGCATTATCATGTGACGGTCAATGCCACTATTCGTTGGTAAAAGAGTATCCCAAGAGTTGGCGGTGGGTGGTGATGACTAGCTGCCTTCCCTCTAGTCTTACACTGCTAAATTAGGGACGGCTAGCACAGATACCCCTCGTGTAGCTTTGCGCGAGATTCAAAACAAACCACATACAAAAACGTAGTACTGAAATATCACTTTATTATTCTATTGTGATTACTCTTTTAGTGTGAACATGGAGTGAATGAATGAAAGTAAATACCCATGTATTGTACATAGTCCGCAAGGACGACTTACACTTTGTTCGTACCGTACTCACGAACAGTATACAACAATTATGTTTATTTTAATGTTCAAATGAAAGAGAGTAGCATGAAAACAGCTCCTCGTTGCTTTTATCATATTTTAAAACAATTTTTCATACAAGTAAGCTAAAATAAAAAGGATGACACACAAAAGAGAGACGAATAAACCCATGGTATAAACACCATGTGAGAAAAGTAAAATGCACCGTAGTAAAAGAGGTATCTGAAGATTTGGGACTCGTGCATCAGTAGAGATTCATAGTTTGTCATATTTACCCTCTAATCACAAGTGGGGGGAAAAAATCGAAATGCGGCTACATCCTTTTAACGGGATTTACAACGCTAAAACCAGGGGTTAGTTCTCCTCGGTGAGTCCAGCAGTTAGCCCGATGTGGCTTTGCTATAAGAAAACACACACACTCCTTTTAACGGTGTATGTTTACCACGTAGCTTACCAGCCTTCTTGTCTCACCTTTATAAAGTTTAACAACAGCTTACCATACTTTATACCACTAATTATAGGAAATACTTCCGAGCTGCCATATCACACTATCATAATAATAGGTATCGAAACTCATTTTTAGTGTTATAAGCCTTCAGACCTAACTCTAAGCCACAGAAAAGTAATAAATATCTATCACTGGTTTATACATTGTAGCTTTAGGTTCAAAAAGATATATGCAACTTCTCTTTTATAAATTATAGATAACTTTGCAATGTATATACTCCTTCCGAACAACGCTGCTTTTATCTCTGTCCTTCGAGTATAGATTGACGTCATTAAATATCTTTAATGCAGACAGTTGGATCAGCAAACATGTCGTGCTCTGCATTTGCTTTTAACTGTTCACCACTACGATAATCCGTTTTCTTTTTGTATGCTTTTTGTCCATCTTGATGTTGTCGCTATTCTATAAATAACCACCCGGTAGATCAACAAAAAGTTTACAAACTTATAGAGGTTTCATTACCGGTGATGGATATAACAGATAGCCAAATGTGGCTTTGTCATAAAATAGACATGTGCACACACGCACAAACACACACTTTAAATATGACTGATTTCCTTTTTGGACAACTTCGGATTAAGGCATGTGCTTACCGGGCTGAACCACAGGGCCTCACGCTAATTAAAGGGCCTTAAGCAATGACTATAAATGTATTGTACGTGGAGGTTCTGTCTCGAGGAAGCTTCTATAAGATGAAAAGCCCTGGGCCGATAAAACAATTCGGCTTTGCCTTTTTCTACCTGAAAGGATAATATTTGGAAAAAGACGTACATCAACTACATTAACTTGAATATAAGTATTGTACCTACATGTATGGGTAATGTTGCTTCTATTTTGTCACTTTTTACAATTAATATATATACATATATATATCTTAAAACTGAATATTTGTCGTATAATTTCTTACACTATAACTTGTAACCTCATGTTATTATGTGTGCCGTCATTTTTGCTGCGACTCTTCAAGCCTGATTTTCGTAATTTACGTTACTATAATCATAGTTTTGGAACGGCGTTTATACATCATTCCAAATGATGTTAAATGTATGAAAATTTTTGCTTTTCTTAGTGTATTTGTAATTAAATGAATGTAATGTAATGCTGAATTATCGCACATGTTCATTTCGATTTTAATATTATTTGGCAATATATTATTATCTCACCCTAACCTGGAGGGAAAAGGAAAAATATAATTTTTATGTGGCTTGCCTATTAATCATAGTCAAGAATATTTGTAATTATTATTGTTGAACTCTAACAGCTTTTATCGGTTGTGAAAATTATTATATGACTAGAAAAGGATATAATTGTTTGAATTTGAATTTTTGTGTGTGTTATCTTTATTTAGTCTAGCTAGATATACATGGATAAGTCAATGCTAATAGCGTAATAAAAAACAAACGCTGTCTTGGTTCAGGATCAACTGGGCAAAAGCCTATTCGGCGGGCTTGGCATGGCCAGGTGGTTAAAACACTCGACTCGTAATCCGAGGGTTGCAGGCTCAAATCTCCGACACACCAAATATGCCCGCCCTTTCAGTCGTGTGGGCGTTAAAATGTGACGGTCAATTCCATATACGTTGGTAAAAAAGTAGCCCAAGAGTTGGCGATGGGTAGTGAAGAGTAGCTGCCTTCCCTCTAGTATTAAACTACTAAATTAGGGACGGCTAGCGCAGATAGCCTTTGTGTAGCTTTGCGCGAAATTCAAGAACAAACAAACAAAAAAACTATTTGGCGACACCCAAATCGTTCACAATCTAAATAGTCGACAGACAATTCGGCGACAACCCATCTGCCGACAATATTATCACTTACTGACAGACTCGTCGACATACTAATTTCGAATGTACCCGTGGTATTGCCAATAGTAGGATACGAGAGTGCTTATGGTAATCGAAGTAAAATAATTAGCTCAACTCTTTGACAAGACTATAGCTTTTTTACTATATGAATCATTATTGTGTCATTATTAGTTTTTGCTATAAGGGCATCTATACTGCATTAGATTTTAATATTTTTTATATTCTTTTCTTATTCAGTTTAGTTTCGGAGTATGGATTCAAAACTTTGCAAACTTATTTCTGTTTTATATTTAGCTATTCAAAATGTAACAAATTACTCATATGCATTGTAAACCTGATTCACGCACGTGTAAACATGCATGCCTTACCCTAAAGTAAACGTAAGTATAACAAATCCATCTCATGACACAATTGTCGACAACTTGATTTTTCAACTAGTTGTATTTCGACAACTTGTCCATCGACGAATTCTCTTTCGACACATTTACTTTCGTCCAAAACGTTGTAGCCGAATCGTCCTGTCACTCATTTTATCACCGAACCTTTGCCTCACTTGTCCTGCTGTAAATGCTAAAAACGGTTTTGTAGAGACAGTTACTTCTCGTAAATGTGATTTACCTTCTTATTTGTATTAAATGTAACCTTAACTATGTTAGTCAAACTTCTAATCCATTTCATTCATGTATGATTATATTAATACTAAATAACTGAAATGTTTTAGGATTAATACGTTTGAAACTTAGTTACTGATATCCAGAAAAATAATGAATCAGTAGAAGGCAGATTTTAAAATAGGAAAAATTAGCATATTATAAAATATTTTTAGTAAGAGTTTAGTCCTTTTAAGGATTTACAATGCAAAATTCCGGGGTTTGATTCCACACTATAAATATAAAGGATACCCCATTGTGATTTTCCTCCAATAGAAAAACAAATAGCTTAAGTCGAGATTTCTAGCGCCTCACAACTCTCACGTAAAGTAATAGTAACTGTATGTCAAAATATTTTGCATATATAACTTTCATAAACACGCAAACAGTAAAATTATAATTAGAAGACAATTTTATAAAACATGAACTAAAATAAGGTTATTTTTTAAAAAAGGTAAGCATTAGGTCAATAATTTTTATTTGGTTCGTAATATACGTACTCTGTTTTATAAACACACAGCATAGTTTAAATTTAATTTTTTAGCACAAGTGCGAAAGTGGTATTGACAAATTGAGTTCAATTTAGGTTAAATATGAACATTTTATGAAGTTGAACAAATATTAAGTCAAGAAACATAAAATCTTGCTTTGTTGTTAACCGTAAAGAAAATATATTTAACAAACAGTCTTTGACTCAACGCAAACACAAATGGTAGGGCATCGTGTGTGGACTATACTTGATATTTAGTCTTCTTTTATGGAAATCTACAAAGAAACCAAAGGTAAACATTAATATATGACTGGATAGCTTTAAAATAAATTGTAATACATAACTTTACATTTAATATGATCATAATCAATTTTAGTTTCGTTTGTTTATTGTTAAGCGCAAAGTTAAACAATAGGCTAACTGTGCACTGCTCACTGAGGCTATTTAAAATCCATTTTTTAACAATACAAGACCTTCAGATTTAACACTGAGCCACTTTGGACAATTCGTTATCAAGTGATATTCATAAACATGTTTTAGTTCGAAATTTTGGTATTATGAAAGATTATCATGTTATATAATTAAATTAAATCACTAGATAACTCTATATAAGGTTTTCTTGCAATAGAAGTTTGTGTCCTCAATAAGGTTTGAACTTGGATATACTTTTTCATTTTGCACAAATCGTTATAACAAAATTAATTCTACAAGTACCTTTCTATTATTAACGACATTAAAGAAAACATCGTTAATTCAATCTCAAAAATTTAAGTTTTTATCTAAACAAATTTTGATTAATAATTACTTTTTCTATACGCTATTCGTAAATTACAAAAATCTGCTAATAAAATCTGTCTCATTATTCTGTTACAGTAGTAGCTAATCAGTCTGCAGTTTTGTTAAATAAAACTAGCTGGAGTACCTGTACCATGAACGGAAGTTATTTAAAGTCATGATTAATGAAAGGTTATCTTAGGACATGAAAAATTGTTTCTTTTATACAATTATATATATAATTTAAAAAATAACCAAAACGTCTATAAAAACAGCAAAACAAAATGTGAAACGGTAAATTTGCATGTATCTCCTCATGAACCCAACAAATCTTCATACTAAATTTGGTGAAAATACATCAAAAGGGGCGAAGTAATGGTTAAAAAAAACCACGAAAGCGCTTATAAAATCCGCAAAAAGCAAAATTGATAATTTGTGTGTATTTCCTTATGGACTTAATTTTGGTGAAAATCCATCCACACCCCGCGAAGTATTTACATGGACATAAAACAGACAGTACTATTATATGTATATAGATGGCGATAGTGTATTATATCTACATGTGACGCATTTATGATGTCATATCTACACCCTGAAAATGGATAAAAATAAAGTTCTCCTTGACGGTAAACAGAGACGAAACGGGAAATCATGACCCCTATTGCAAATCTACATAAACACAGAATTAAAATTTCGCAACGTTGGAGATGCACATCGTGTAGTAAAAAAAAAAAGCTTTTTTCAGTATCTTATATGCAAGACTTTCATTATAGTATGATACTTAAAGAATTACACATAAAATTAAATATAATACTCGTGATAAGCATAATTTATGAATTATAAATGATAATAAGATTATTTTGCATAATTAGGAAAGCTTATAATTTACACCAGTAGTTCTTCTGTTTTAACGTGTGATTTGATTATTTTATACACTAAAATTCATTTAATGGTATTATTCGTGTTTTAAATACTCAGGTTGATAAATTTATCTTTTATACTGAATAATAAAACTTTCAGTTTTACAAACATTAAATATTTCATAAGTTTCAGTTTCTTTGTGATTAGTATTACACACTATAATTTATCGCAGACGAATCCCCAATTTACTATGTTGCGTATTATAATTTCAAATAGCCTGAAATTTTAATTTTAATTTAGAAGTTAATTGAATGTGAATATGTATAAAATATATTATATTTGTTAACAAGATTGATATACAGTTTCTTCTTAACACAGCTATATTTTAATATAAAAACAATTACATAACTTATAATAATAGTTATTACAAAAAAGTAATTTATATACAAACAATATTAAGTCTTCTATATGGTCTTGAACTGAACATTTTATAAACGGTTCACAATGGGCGAATAAATTCTGAATTGATATTGTCATACCTCACTTAACGGCTTGCTAACTATCTCTCTATTCTTAGCTGGCCTCACGCCGTTTAAAAGCCGACTTTTCTCCAACGAAGATATGTGATGTCTGAAATTAATTCACTAAAGTTAAAAGATTTTAAATGCTTGGAATCTATGAAAGTTCCTGGTAGCTTTCCTACTAAGAAGCGTTAATCACCGTTATAACTTCCGAAGTTTATAGTATACTAATTATATCAAACTAACAATATAAAATTGTTTCTCAGTGCTTCGATTTATAAACTTTAAGGCGAGGTTCTAGAAATTTCAGTTGACCCAACAATATGCTAGTATTTACAAACATGTATATATTGTTGTTTCTTAAGATCGAGAAATCCGTTATATTAGTCTGTGTATTATGTGTTCGTTTTTAAGCAAAAACTACACAATGGGCTGTATGTACTCTCCTCATCTCAGGCATCGAAAGAAGAGTTTTTAGCGTTATAAGCCCACTAAGAGGTTTAGTTCAGTGTGTTAATTCGTTTCGTTTGTATGGAAACTAAACACTTTTTTAGTTTCCATACACGTATTACACTTATTTATATTTGTAAGAAATATTTTCATATATATACATAAAATTACATATATGAAACAAAATTCAAATAAAAGAACGTTCTTGTTCATTCTTTTCTGATTTTTAAATGACTTAAATAAAATTGATAATAGTTACAATTCGCTTGCTTACTCTGATTCACACCATAATATATTGATATAAAACCTACATCACGACTGTATTTTGTATCCATTCAGCCATATAAACCTTGACATTGTGCAAAAGGCCTCGTATCCACTGGATATATCCGATAGATATAAGTTCAGAAAATATTTTATGTATATAAGACTACTTTATTGTGAGATTCAGTAGAGCAATTTCACGCAACACATAAAACTGCGTCAGTTTGAGGATTGATAGGCCGAGTTCGTATATAATAGCTCTGTCATTTTAACGCTTAGTGCAAAACATTTATATTCACGCAAAACTACATTTGATAGAAAGAGGTAACGTAACTAGTCAACAGTATACACTGTCAAAAATGGTCTGATCCAAAGTCGGATTTGATCTTCACACAGTTTGGAATAATAGTTTCTGAAGTATTCATTCCAGTAAATTTATAATGTTTGAAAGCATAAGACGTGTATAATGTCAAGAGAAAACAACAAAAGAGATTTACTGATACGTGGAAATAAAAAAAAAAAAGGCCAGAAATCTTATATCACCAAGAAATATAAAACAAAACCAAAAATTGTTGAAGAAAAAATTGAAACAATATGAAAACTAAAAGGTAGAGAAAGCAACACACAAAGATATGATAGTAGCTCTGGGTAAATCTAACCTTTCTTTAAAATAAAGAAACATAACATATATTTTGTTAACGAGGGCTATCTGCGTTAGCCATCTCTAATTTAGCAATGTAAGACTACAGGAAAGACAGCTAGTCATCATCACCCACCGCCAACTCTTGGGCTACTCTTTTACCAACAAATAGTGGGAGTGACCGTCTCATTTTAACGCCCCCACGGCTGAAAGGCGAGCATGTTTGGTGCGACGAAGATTCGAATCCGCGACCCTCAGATGACGATGGCCTTAACCCACCTGGCCATGCTGGGCCAAAACATAAAGGCGGAAGTAATAAGACAAGTAAAATTACATAACCATGCCAGTGTTCTAGAAAACATTTATTTTTAAATAACACATCAGTGTTTTTTATACAGTTATGATATACACCATTTTGAAAATATAATTAAAATAACTTTTATGCATTATAAATGTTCATTACTATTTTAAATTTAAAATGCTCACCAAATGGTTTAGTTCATTTGTGTAAAAATGCCTGATAAATGTTCCATTACATGCACCCATTAGGATTAGGTTAAATCTGGCCCTTAACAGTAACAAGGCCCGGCAATGCCAGGTGGTTAAGGCACTCGACTTATAATCCGAGGGTCGTGGATTCGAATCCGTGTTACACCAAACATGCTCACCCTTTCAGCCGTGGGAGCGTTATAATGCGACGGTCAATCTCACTATTCGTTGGTAAAAGAGTAGCCCAAGAGTTGGCGGTGGATGGTGATGACTACCTGCCTTCCTTCTAGCCTTACACTGCTAAATTAGGGACTGCTAACGCAGATAGCCTTCCTGTAGATTTGCGCGAAGTTCAAACAGTAATATAAATTTTACTTTTTATGAACGTTACCATTTTCAATTAGAATAACCCCCCGCTAGTACAGCGGAAATTCTACGGATTTACAACACTAAAATCAGGGCTTCGATTTCCCTAGGTGGGCTCAACAGATAGCCTAATTTGGCTTTCCTATAAAAACACACACACTCAATTAGTATGTAATTGTATTATGATGCTTTCTGATGGACTTATTATTATATGTTTATTTTAATATCAATATTTTTCACTTCAATAGATATCTAGAAATACATGTAACTTATAGTGTTTCATGTGTATTGCAATAATCAACAATGTACGTAAAATACTAGTGATCGGTAATATTGTTGCCAACTGAACTTCCGAGAACCTTCCCTAACGCTTATAAATCGACGCGCCAGTTGAGAATTTTTATATTTTTGATTTGCTACAGTTAGTATACTGAAAACCTTGGATGTTGTTATTGTAGTTCGGCGTTTTATGGCACAAAGCAACTAAACTATCTGCGTGAAACAATCATTAAAAATAAAACAATAATGAGAGTATTATAAAATGTAAAGAGAAATCAAGTTAAAGCAAAAACAGTGGCCGAACGTCGGATAAAAACTTAAATAAAATTAAAATGCCAATGGTTCTTAAAAAATTAAAAATATTTGTAAGGTGGGCAGTGTCGTCATCGCCAATGACACTGTTTAACATCAGGGATACATCCATGGTAAAAACATGTCTACAATGGTGTTGTCGCTAACGGCCGTAACGACTACACGACAATAAAATGTAGGCTATTGTGACTTGAGTGTCACACTAATCAAACATTGGTGCTTCAATCCCAGATAAAAAAAAATGATAAACTAAAAAACTGACCAATGTGAAGCCTAGTTAGGACAACCTTCTCCTTCCGATCCTTAAGAAAACAAGACAACCAAAGTCCAGTCGAAGGTTTTATGTGGAAAATCTTGTAATCACATTGCTCATTCCAAGTCTATTGCCAACTGGCGCAGAGCCAAGCCTTTAATACAGAACCATAGTCCATGCATGGAATAGGTACGGCAGTGATAGCATCAGAGCAAATAGACTTAGCTGAAGAGTCAGCGAGCTCGTTCCTGCGAATATCAAAGTGGTCTGGTGTCCAAAAAAACTGGTAGCTGATAAAGAGTAATGGGCCAGTTGGTTTTGAATATCGACGAGAATAAGGTGAGAATTAATGTGAAGCGATTCCAGGGCCAGTTGAGAGTTCAGCAAGTTGGTATAAAAAGCACATTTCGTGAACTCCACAGCTTCCACGTGATTCAGAGCAAGATAAATGGCGTATAATTCGATATTAAGCAAAGTAACTGTAGAGGGGATCCTGTGTGCAACCACTGATTCACAACAAACCATGACAGAGCCCAGAGTCTCCTGATTTCAAACCATCTGTATAAATGGGAATGAAAGGATGGTTCAAAAGATGTTCAGCAAAGAGAAGACAGTACTTCCAACTGAGAGTATCTGCCTTCTTCAGATGACTCAAAGAAAGGGTCATACTTGGAGATAGTAATAAGCCATGGTGGGATGGGCTGACCTGTGGAGACAGTAATGTCATCCAAACACAGACCCAATTCTGTCAACTGTGCTTAGATACAAAGGCCAAAAGAAACAATGGTAGGCCACCTATTCTGAAAACATGGCCCACTGAGGAAAGAAAACACAACCCCAGGTGGGATGTTATGGTAAGGATCAAAATTGTGAAGCATACAATAAAGGCAGTTGCAAACAGATGAAGTTCATAAGATTTAGTGTACAAACTCTGGACTGGAGAAGTGCAGAAAGCACCAGTGCAGAGCCAATGCCCCAAATAGTGAATGGGGCCCAACATCTTCAAGACCAAGGTACTAGCAGAGCCATAGACCAGAGACCCATAGTCCAGTTTTGATTGAATGAGGGCACGATAGATCTTGAGCACAGAACATCAATTTACTCTCAGAGAGGTGGAAAAAGAGGACACGGATGATATTCAGTGCCTTTGCACACTTGACGCATAGCTGCTTGATGTGTAAACCTTGGAAACTATAATTGTGATTAACGCTTATTAATCGGGAAACTACAGATATTTATCAGGTGCGTTTATAGATTTTGAACATTATAAACTGTTTAACTTCAGTGAATTAACTTTGGACGTTAATATTTCTGAGGATATTAGATATCTTCGTCAGAGAAAAGTGAGCTTGTAATGATGTAAGACCAACCAAGAACAGAGTTAGCTAGCTACATAAAGTGAACTGTGCAGATATCAAATCAAGTCTAATTTAATTATTGTGAATGATCGATAAATTATTGTTCCAGACCAGTTATAAGACTCAATATTGTTTGAAAACTTTTGTACTTAAATCATTATTTCTAATAACCATTATTATAAATTGTACTGTTCTTTGTATATTAAAATATACATATTAATAAAGAAAACTGTGTATCAATCTTGTTGGCAAATATCATAAATTTGATACATATCAACATTCCATTACCTGAAAAATTGAAATTACAATTTCAAACAATTTGGAATCATAATACATAATAAATTTGAGACTTTTATAAGTTATAATACGTAACAGCTTTCATTGAAATAATGATAAACTAAGAGGTAAGACACCATAAAGTTATTCAAGTAAAATATATTTATTTTGCACATTAAAGTGTTTTTTTTCTACATATCTAATCCAATAATTAGGTTGGAACAACTAAAAAACAATTTCTCTTTGGAAGAAAAATATACTATATTTAAATTCATATAAGCATCCAAAAAGTCTGAGTACAAGGTACATTGTGACTTCACAAACTGCATTAATAATGACGTCAGTTAGCAAAACTATTGTACAACATCATATAATTTTCTGTGTAATTTTTAGACCACTAACACGTACTTTATATGTCTAAAGTTGCATTTAATAATCAGAATGTTCTGTTCACTTTTTACTACACACTAAACTGTGCTGGGACTTCAAATTACAGTCTTATACTGACCAGGTGTGACATAATAAATAGGTAACAAAAATTCCCTCGCTTCTCAGATTTAAACACTGTATAATAAAAGTTATGTTACCTCTCTCTTTTGATTTAACAATTATCAGAAATATAACTACTAAAACATTTGATATTCTGAGTTATTATGCAAAAATACATTCAAAATCCTTACTTATTAAATGTTGCAAGAAAGACATTGATCATAACATAGCTGGGACTCTGTTAAACTTTTTTAAATATTACTATGTCTATAGATTTTAACTTGTGTTATGATGTTTAAATTTAATATCAATTTACATAAACAGCTTTATGGCTGCAGAAACTGAACATTAAAGAAAATGACAGAATTCTCCACTGTTAATTTAGAGTAGCTAATTCAATAACCTACTGGCTCACATTG
Source organism: Tachypleus tridentatus (assembly GCF_004210375.1). Taxonomy (NCBI): domain Eukaryota; kingdom Metazoa; phylum Arthropoda; class Merostomata; order Xiphosura; family Limulidae; genus Tachypleus; species Tachypleus tridentatus. The sequence continues at coordinate 51,482,886 of NC_134834.1, read as the reverse complement.
TCTTTCTTAAAAATAAAGCACATAAAGCTTATCTCTGTCATTTGATATGAATGACTCTCAAATGAAAGTTTAAATGAAATGGAAAGTTAAATTTACAAGTGCCATTTGGTTCCTGGAGCATTAATCTTAGCACTGAGAAAAATAATAGAATATTTAAGTATTAATGACCATTCAACAGATTCAAACTATTAAAAATATACTTCAAAAGACATTTAATGAATTAAAAATAAATCATTCACTTTTTATACACATAAGTAATTTGATATGTTCACAAAATTGGTCCCCTAAATACTACCTGCTGAGGAAGTAATACCAAATTCTATATTTCTATATTTGTTCACTCTTTCAATGTGGTGAAAGACACATGTAATTAATAAAATTATACTCATGAACGTACACTAAAATTACACTTGATAGTGAATGTGTATTATCCTAGTTAGGTCTTTTAATAATTTAGGAAACTACACAGTTAAATATAATGTAAACTAAATAGTTAGATTTACAAAACATATGATCTTTCCAGAGACAAGTATACATTGATGGATTTGTTTTGTGATCATAATAAAAGTGTTTATCTTTGGAAAAGAAATTTTCATTTTCTACTTGAAGTAAGTCAAGAGGAAATTGTCTCCAAGAAATTGAGGTATGCATCTACAGTTGCTTCTGGAGCTTCCAGTTGTGGATAATGGCCTATATTTTCTGGTAATACTGTCATACTAGGTTTAGGAATGATAGCTCTGAAAGAATGAAATATGTTTTATTGCTAATAGAACTGTAATAGGAAAGGCTTAAACTGATTTACATGCATCATACAAAATAACTATATTACGTATGATTATACACTATAAAGTATGTTCTATATAAATTGTAAATATGGTAGAAACATCTTCGTTCCTAATACCCTTAATTTTTGCAGATGATAGAAACACAAATAAAACCTACATCTATAAAATAACAAAAACCATATGGAAATTTGTAATATCTCTTATGCTAAAGAAAACTATTATAATTTTACTAAATTACAATTTTCTGTTTAAAAATGTAATAACATATTATATAAAACCAATGGAAAGTAATGTTTACATGTACATACATCTGTTAAAATTAAACTTGTTTTAAACTTCATTTAACAAGAAAGTATACATTTCTTCTGTGTGCTTGTTTTAAACAAAGAAAATCCAAAAGCACCAATTGAACCGAAGATAAATTTGTGGGAACTATAATAAAACAGATTTGAACTTCTCATTTGTTACATATTGTTGAAGACACTTTCAATTAAACCTTATATGTAATGGTTATATTGAAACATCTACAACATAAACAATGTTATAAGAAAAAGAAATGGACTTAACAACTAGTGGGAATACAACAAGAAAAGTAAAGAAGATATCTTATGTGTCAAAGACAAATTAGACAAAAAACACAAATTGTCAAAAAAAGTTTCAATGCATTATTAACAAATACTAAATTAAGAAAAAGTAAAAACAATTGAAAAAAGTTGTCTTTATTTTTATTTATTTTATTTATAAGAACATAACTAGAGTGATCACATAAATATGGTAGGTGGCATGAGCCAATGAATGCTTAATGCACTAGAAAACATGGTTTAGAGCTCAACAATATAGGTATAGTTTTTAAAAGAATAGATCAATGCACTTTCCATATACATATGTATGATGTATATCATTTTTAAAATCTACTTGAAGGAAGGAAACCTTCAATCAATATTAAAGTTTATTATAATATTATTCAAATTAAAATGTTCATCAGTTGATTAGTTCATTTATGAAAGATGTCTGTTAGGTGATCCTTAAAATGCATTTATACACTATGGGAATTTTAACTTATGAAGAAAGTCCAGCATTCAGAAAAGGTAAACAGAATGTAATAAACTACATTGTGTAATTAGCAATTAATAATGTGTTACATAAATCAGCTTATTATTCTTTCAGGTGAGTGAAAATATTCACAGATTTCATTAGCTTCAATTGTGTGGGCCTCAATTAAATTTTGGCTGGGTCAAAGAGATGCATTTAGAAAATATTATTATTCAAATCTTTGCTCCTTTAAAAAACATCAAACAAAATTTAAAAATTTGTAGTACATACTGTAGGGATTTCCACATTTTGATAAAAGTTAAGAAAATATTTTCCTTATCACCCAGATAAATATAAAAGAATATATTTATCTGGATGTGAAGGTCACTTTTTCTTAACTTTTATCAAAACAAAACTTCAAAATAAAATGAATTGAAATTACATAAACATTCACTTAACACTTTTTTTATATTTTTCAGTTCTATCAAAATAAGTTATAGAAAACAAAACTTGATGAATATTAGAAACAAGATAAAGGAAAGAAGATGTTAAGAAGTTTGATAGTTTTCAATATTCATTTACAATAAACTGTTGAAGTATTCTCTATTACAGGTGGATGTTAACTTGCTATTATTGATACAGAATAATCAATTAAAATTGCAATGTCAGGAAAATAATCAACTACTTTAAGTTAGTGTTTCTAATTATAATTGTTTTTTATTATTCACATCACCTAAGTAATCAGAACACTGTTATTAAGATTCCTCACTGTTTTGATTAATTCAAGGTTGCTTAGTTCAACCGATCAGTGTCATGACCTACAAATATAATCAACTGATCTAAATTAGTGTTTTTGATTATTCCAGCTATCCAGTTCTCCTTTGAGAATAATCTTTTGGTCGAATGTAATCAATCAATGAGTCTAAAAGGCTTCATACAGTCGATCAGAATTATTTCATAAGTCACAGCAACACAAACATTACACATGCTTAACTCTGGACTACAAAATATAGTCTTATACAACATTTAGTGTGAATCTATTAAACTATAGAAACTGTTATCTATTACTTTTTCCAAAAAAGTATTTCCATGGTCATTTTAAATACCAAAGAGAATATCCCAGTAACTGACTTAAACTGTTGAGGCAACAATGGGAATAAAAATAAATGTGTAAATTACAAAATAATAATAATGCACCTTTTGGTCCATAAAGGATATCTTTACTCCCTAAACAGAAAACTAGTTAAGTTAGACTCAACTACACTCAAGTTAGAAACCACAGCTTCAATCAGCTTTTAACTAAACACATGAAACAAAATTTACTATTCTAAATGTCAATTAGTTCAATAGTTTACAACCATCTCATAAGACAAATGAAACTTGTTCAACTGAAGAAATATTTAACAACTTTCCAACTCTAACATTTATGACCTCTAGTCCTATGGACTTTTGAATTCAGCACAAAAAAATAAAGATTTAAGGTTAAAATAATAAGCTAATTTCTATTTGAGAATTCATACCCCAAGTTTCTTTCAGTTTAAAATTAAATTATGAGATATGCCATCTGGCTCAAAAGCTGGAAATACAGGAAACTTTAAATTTAATGTACTTTTCAAAGACTGGATCCTGTAAGTTTATAAGTTTACTATGAAATTTAAAAGTTGGATTCATTTCTAAAGGCAGATGAGAAATATTAATAAATGAAAACCTGAAAACATGATAAAAGGATTTCTTTATGTAAAAACCAAAAACAAACAATTGTTGATTCTACAAGTGTAACAGGCATCAGATTATAACATTTTAATATGGCAATTATTATAAGGTATAACAATTAATAGGTTAGGACTATTGTGGTTTGATAAAAAGCATTTATTTTCAGTTCTAATATACACTGAAGTGTATTTCAACATAGAAGCTGAAATGTTTAGTACACAACTAAAATTGTGACAAAAAGCTTAAAGAGATTCAGACTAAATTTTGAACTTGGGTAAATGTTGATGAAAGAAAAAAAAATCTTCTGGTGAAGTATATGAAAGGAATCCTTTATTACATTTTGTCAAAGCTTTATAGATGGGCTATACTTTCTTTTAAAAAATCCCAAAAAAATCTAATACACTTAAAATTCATTAGTCATGTTATAAACCTGTTGAAATGCTAAGTGTGACAAAATGAGGGGGAGCATGATAGTTAGACGAAGTGTAATTTTATAGCCTGGAGCTATGAAGTTTCAAAAGTTAAAGCTATGAGAAAAAGAAAACAAAATAAATTCAAGTTTAAAATATGCACCATGAAAGATCTCTTCTAAAACTCTCAGAGCTATAAAATAACTCTTAAGCATAAGAAATATAAAAACGTTATAAAATGAGAGGAACACAAAATGACTAATGTATGAAAAGATAAAGTGGTGAGATACAACAGATAAAAACTAAATACAATCCCTTGATGAAGCAGTAAAAAAAACAACAAAAAAACTTAAATTTAATAGTTTTAAAAATTACCAATTGGTGGAGACTATAGAATAAAATTAAAAACTTAATCTTTAATGTTTTTTTCCATATGAGTTGATATCAACAGTTGTGTTTAACAAATATTGTGAAAACTGGATTATTTTATGATTTTTTATCCATTGTATATGTTTTCAGTAAAACTTTCTACTTGTATAACCAATTTACCTGTAATATTCTATGAATTCAGGAGGATTTACAGGATCTGCTGGTCCATATATCACATGTACTGAAAAGGTAAGATATTTTATCAGGATATATCACAAAGATGTTAATTACATATAAATATTTATTTTTACCTCACATAAGCAAACCTGAATTACTCTCATACACAGAAAGAAACAAAGACAGCAGGAAAGTTTGATGACTTCACATATAAACAGGACTTCTAAGAGTAATAATCTGTCCAATCACACAACCAGATAAGTAATATAAAACCAGGTAAATCATAAAATGAAAACAAATATGAAGTTCTGTAATACCTTTGTTAGTTTTAACACAAAGAATTTTTTCACAAAACTATACATGCATAATTATCCCAGAGCTAGTCAATAGCAGCCACTGCCAACCCTCAGATTACTTGTTGGGCCAAATAGCAATATTTGATTGTCACTCTCAGTGCATCTAAACTGTAGAGTGATTTCTACAGTAATAGCCCATGAACCACAAATTCTTAGATTCACAGTTCAAACACACAAACCACTAAGCCAAAGAAGTGCTCTTAACCCTACCAAGTATACTACCCAGCCCATAACCACGAAAGTATCCAAAAGAAATACAATAATTTTTATAGCATATATTTACAAAATGCTGCAAATTATTAGTAAACATTACAAGCCTTTCATAAGCAAAATATTAGGTTTATAAAATTAAGATTTTTTTTTTAAATTAAAGTTTGCTCATTTTTTCTCTTTCAGAATGTTGACTACCCAACAGAGTAATTTTGATTTTAAGATTAAAAATACTTTTCTTTAACTGAAAATTGTCAAGTTTCATTTGTGTATTCTCTGTATCCTTTCTCGGTAATCATCAAACATGTTTGGATAAAACTTTACATTTAATGTTTTATTTTATCAATGTTAGCTCTAAATTGTGTTGCTCAATTTGACTGATCTTGTAACCATCATAAAAATTAGGAAACTAATCTAAGTTACCTTTCATTATTTTTGTGTTGTTTTAGAATAACTGCAAATTGTAATACAGATTAAAAAGATTAAAATCTTGTAACAATATACAAATTAATACCTATTAATTTTTGTTTTATTGACCTTTGAAAAATTACTTGGTGTACATGCAGCTCACTTTATCATATCAAATAGCATAATGTAAAAATATTTATGGTCAAAGTTTACACTATGACCTTTTCACACTTTTCTGTGGTTATTTTATTGCTAGCAGGTGTCTTTTTCAGTATGAACAACATATTTCCAAAGTAACTTTCCTGAGAAATTATAATTTTTTCATACCTATTTTGTGTATTTATTCTACTGTTAGTAGCTGAAATAAAAATCTGCAAAATATAAAGCAATAAGTCACCATTTCTGTTTAGGTGTTTACCATACCCCGAGTACTTTGACCCCATCAATATCAAATAATCTTTTGTATCAAAATTCTTAGAACTTTACCTGCTTTGAAAGCAATATAGGGTAGAACGTATCATCTCATTTTTAGTTTAATAGTTACAGAGATGTGTCTAATGTATAGTAAAATGCTTATGCTATGGCTTTGTAAAATATATGGATTCATCCAATAATATTGTTAGGTATTTTAATGTTGGTTGATAAGCAGACATTTCTTAGTATTTATTCCAGTCCCAGTGCTGAAAACACAGCAAGATAGGATTTATCAGCTGGTTTACACAGTACAGTAGTTGCAACAAGAACTGTCTAAAGTACTATATAAAAAAGAAATAAACTATCTGTGATATGGCCCCATACAAAGTTGTATCTTATCCAATAAACTTGAGTGGTCAGAATTAGTGGTAATATAGGTGTGGAAGTGCTTACAAGCATCCTGTTTCCTATTTTACCATGCTTACACAGTAACCAACACATGAGGAATTTTCAATATTTTGTAAGGTAGAGCAAGGTTTGGGTTACTATACATTACATATGTATAGATATATATTATTACTACTTATAAATAAATATTTGAAGTTCAGTTGTTTATCTTGAAATATAAACAGTAAATAAAAAAATTTCAGAAAATAATAATATACAATGTTTTGAAGTTCTTTCTCACAGTCATGAGTCATACTTGCTAACCCTCGTCTAAACTCAAGTGTTTATGCATGAAAAAAATAATTTATGTAAGCTTTATATAAGCATTCTTCAACATAAAAGATAAATTACTATATTGATACCACAAAAATCTATGGTAATTTATTATGTTTCCTAACTATGCTGTATTTGGATCCAAACAAAATTTAATTTCTGTCCATAAAATAGCATTTATCATAATACTTCTAACTCTCCAACAATATAAGAGCTTTTCTCTCATAATTAACTTAGAAAGACTAACAGAATTATATCGAGGACATGTATAGCTTTTAATTGGTTATAAACTTTAGGTATACAAAAGTAGGCATACATAAATAAGTATTCTCAAATGAAGCAGTAGTTGGTGGAAACAGTATGGTGGACTTGATAAATGTTATGATATCTCAACATTTAGAAGTGGGAGGTTCTTATTTTATACTTTAGCTTGCCACAGTTGGAAACTTGAATTTATAGATGATGTATTATGGGTATCATAAAATGCAATCTGACAAAACCCAGAAACTGACCTACCATGTGACACAAAGAAATCAATATGTATAAATTTACTTTGAAATTAAGAAATTAACTAATGTATAAAACTAAAATCTGAATATAATCTACAATTTAATGCTAAACTTATTCACATACATTTATAAAATAGTGGTTCAATAAAATGTTGAATACAAGTCTGCAAACATGATGACATGCCTTCTGACCCATACCCATTTCGACAGGGTTAAGATCATGATATATTGTAATGATACTGGCACCCAACTAGTTGTTATCTCACCTCTGAGAATCATTTAAGCTAAGAAGATGCTGAATCATATCATAGGTGTGAATGTTTGGTTTAGTAGTTGGCCAGGTATGCTGTGTTTGTGACACAGTGCTTCTAGCTTGGAGGTACCGTGCTGTGTTGAGGTATAGAAGCACAAGATAGTATTTTGTGTTGTAGACTTCAGACGAGGTCTTGAGTTGGAGGTAGCTATGTAACAGTCACAATGGAAATTTGTTTGCTTGAAACCAAAGTAGTGATAGGTCAGTAGGTAACAGTATCAGCTTTGGAACACTACAATAAACTGATGGTCATTGGAGTCAACCCATTGTCAAGGTAGATTTTTTAACCTCTTATAATACTCTTATTAATATAAATGTCCTACATTCATACACTTCAATAAAGAGTAAATATTTTATGTAAATTCATGAAAAAATTCACTGGTTAATATTTAGTTACCTGGCAATAGAGTCTTCTGAAGACCACCTACCCAGCGTTCTTCATTTGTCTTTCTCTCTTCTAGATAAGAAAGAAGTCTAAGTGGGAAAAAAACCATCATTTTTTTAATTAATAAATATGATATAACTAGTAAACATGGATGAAAATCTACAAGAAAAGATTGACTGTATTTGTTTGACAAAAATAAACAGTTTAACTGCTAAGAGCTATTTAAAAACGATCTGTTTTACAAAACAAATTACAAGATTTAACAGCATACTGTATGCTACACTGAAATCTTCTTCATCAGAATAATTAAGTTTTCAATTCTGATTTCTTCCAATATGTGGCCGTAATAAAGCCATAAACATAAACTGTCATATTTATGATGACAATGCTTGTTTACATCTCATCATAATATCTCATACTAAAATGTTATGTTTACAATAGTTATTGTGATATAATAAAATTTTGCACTAGGTTTCCCTAGTAATCAATATCTGTCAAAACTTATCAAAATGCAAATATTACAAATGACAATCTTAGTAGTTATATCCCCAGAATATCTTAAAGTAAAATATACTGCACTTAGAATGATAATTCATTGTTTATCACAATGCTTCATAATAAAATGTTAAACTTAGGATGATAATTCATTGTTTACCACAATGCTTCATAATAAAATGTTAAACTTAGGATGATAATTCATTGTTTACCACAATGCTTCATAATAAAATGTTAAACTTAGGATGATAATTCATTGTTTACCACAATGCTTCATAATAAAATGTTAAACTTGTATTTATCCTCTTAATACTCAATATTCATCACATTTCATAAAATATTACATTTATTATCCTAATTCTCAATATTTATTATAATATCGCATACAAAAAATAATACACTTACGATCCTAGTACTCGATATCCATCATTATGCCTCATAATTCCCCAAAAATCTCGGAATTCTGCAGTAGTTGGCCAAGTCTCAGGTCCAAAAACTTCCCCAAGTCTGAAGTATAACACACAATTTAAACATCATAACAAAACCATAATCTACTTAAGCATCAGTTAATTTACAACACACATCAAGTTTTGTAAATCTTGCTTGGAACTAATTTTTTCTCAAGACTTGTCCCCACTTTATAATAACCAGTTTTGTGTTTTAAGATACAAATATCAATGCTAAACACAAACATGCTAATATAACAAACTGTGGTAATTATTGAATATATGTAAAACAGTGAAAATAATTTATTGAGAAGAAAAAAAATAACCATTAACAGCTGGAACAAAAACTAATATTTTTTTACAAAAAAAACAATAGATTTATATGGGCATACCAGTTGGTAATTCAAGGTATAAGTCATCAGTATAAAGTACTAGGTTTACATCATTATATTATTTATTGAACCTAATATATAGTAATAATCTGTGTTTTTCTTATAGCAAAGCCACAAAGGGCTATCTGCTCAGCCCACCGAGGGGAATCAAACCCCTGATTTTAGCGCTGTAAATCCAGAGACATACTGCTGTACTAGAGAGGGGCAGGTAACAACCTATTAGAACTAAATAATCTGAAAGGAAAAGAGGTAACTTCTCCCAATTTTAATTAATTTTTAAGTTTATGTACAAGAAATACTAAAAATAGCAAACTCCAAATGTCTAACTTTTATAAATAGATAAAATTTATTCAAAATTACAAACTTCAGATTGTTAATTAAAAAATCAATGAATTGTGATTGATGAGATAATTGTAGTTTGTTTTTTATTCTTCAAAGTAATACATAATTTTACTTTTGGTTGCCTTTGGAAAGACTGTACTATGCAACTAGAAACACCAAAATTTATATAAATTACTCCTTTACTAGGCTGTAAATCTGCCTCATTTTGTTGTTATAAAAGATAAATATATTCAATATTTAAAGAATAAAGCAAGTTATTTTCATTCTGTGTGCTATAATCACTGGAACCAGTCCAAATAAAGAAATAACAGAATACTGAATTGCTAGTTAAATTCCGACAGTTCATTATTAGAATTAAAGCATCTTGAGTCATATTCAGATTGTAAACTGTGCCAATTTTTTCACACATTAAAACAAAGTTAAGCCTAAACTTAATTTGCTTTCCCTTCAATACATTACTACAATGTACACTAATTACATTATGTAACAAAATTTTTAATTTTTCTTGTTCCTGAGCAGAGAGTGTTATTTCCCAATTGCTTATGCTTAAAGTAAATATAAAAACCTATTTTACTCTTCAAATTTTGCTTTTGTGACCTGGGAGCATATAACAAAAACATGATGGGAGACTATATTTGAGGGCTAATATGTAAAAGTGATTTAAATTGTAGTTGCAAATCACGAAACACTACTCACTCATAAACCTTTTTGTATAACTTTAGTATAAATACATGTAAATTGCAATTCATATGTTGTTTTATTCACACCTTATGTAAATGAAAATGTGTAAATTTGCCTGTTTTTACATAGAAAATAGGTTAATTTCTAAATTTCACTATCCAGGTCACAAAAGCAAAATTTGAAGGGAATAATGGCCATTTTTTGTAATTTTACAGCATATGCAATTAAGGAATAACACATACCATCCAGGAACAAAATTTGTGTTACATAGTGTTATTGGTAATATAAATAAAAGTGAGGTATTGTTATATTCCCCATTGCTCTAATGATGCAGCATATTCATATTCCTCAAATAACATTTTTGACACGATGACTACAGTTCTTTATGAAACTGATTGGTGGTCTAGACTGATTATTCAGTAAATAGAAAAAACTGTTAAATATGTACAATGTTTACAATTTTGGGATCCTGGAAAGTGAAGTGAAGACACAGATACTGAAATTACCTACAGATATTATGTCATTACTTTTTATTTTTTGATAATTAAAGTTAGAATTTGACAAGTTCTTGCTACTTACAATCACCTGTTTATAAACGAATATTTGCTTAATCTTATTAATCGATTTTATGACTAATTAAACAATTTACTGACACATCTCTAGCCTAGAATTCAAGTTATTATGCATCCAGAATTCAAAATAATTACTTTTAAACCATAGTAAATGTTTTGAAACATACTTTGTATAAATTAAATCAAAACTTCTAAATCAAACTGAAACAGACTTAAAGAAATTTAAGCTTAGTAACAAATTTTACACCTGAACTTAAGATTTTAAAAGTTTATTTGTTAAAAAAAATAATAATAATGGGCTATCTATGTTGTGCCCATCATAACTATTAAAACCTAATTTTTAGTATTATAAGCTTTCACACTTACCATTGAGCCTCCTGGAAGCCTTATACATAAGAATAAAATAAGATATATGTACAGAAAGCACTGCAGAATCTTTTTGGTAAAAAAAACTTAGAACAGTAGTAAGAAGCAAGCTGAACAGTGTGAATTAATCTAGTAATATGTTGACTACAATGGAAACTAATTATACACCATGTATTAAAACAAATTACTTTTTTAATCCATTACTGTGCTGAAGAGACAAAGTATTGCAAATATTCTTCAAAGAAATCATTGTTATTAAGCTCTTCATCAATAAATACTTAACAAATAAAATGGACAATTTTAATTTTGCCTACAAACATTATGCTTCAATAAGAGTATATTTACTGTTTTAAATGAAAAACTAGAATACAAATAATTTTATGCAAATTTTTGGGCAGTTGTTCTCATGCTAATGAATAGCTATAAAAACACATGTATTTTAAAGTTTTAACATCAACTTACGCTTTTCTAAAGACATAATAATTGATGAATTTTGACACAACTGTACCAACAAGAGGCAGGACAAGAATCTGAAAAACATGTATTACAGACCTTTATGCAAAAATGTTCAATAGCAAATGTACAAAAAATTAGAACATTTGTAGGGTATGATAGCTATAGTGTAAAAGATTAAAACTTATATCACTTAAACACCAAAACATAGTAAAATACTAAAAACCAATAAACCTAAAAATTGTTGTAAAACTAAGTTAACTACAGATGTGAGAAAAAAATTTACTTTAATTTCTTTTATAACAAGTATTTAGTTAAATACTGTTCTAACTAAAAGTATTTAAAATGTTTTAATGATCATTTGAATACTTTTTACACTTGATTCTCTAATAGAAAAATATACATTTAAATTATCATTAAAAGTAAATTTGTACATCAGAAGAGTAGTTTCAGAAAACACAACAGCTTATGAATTTAAAGTTTTGTATTTTATACCTTTTGTACTAGTCTGGGATGGTGTTTTGTAGGGAAAATTCCTGAAAAAAAAGTCTTGTTTCAGAGGTTTTTAAAAAGTATTTTCAAAGATTAAGTTCAGTTGCAAATTGATTTATTACAAAAATGTTGATGGTGTGTAAAACCTATTCATTTACTATCCACACACTTTGTTACCTTCAAATACAAGAAAAATCAAATGTATACTTTTGTCATGCATTGGGAACAGAGCTTCTGATAGTGAATTATAAATTTAAAAAACAACCTTTAAACTTTAAAGTATAATTGGATGAAACTAGGACTATCAAAATTAAACTAAAAACAATTATCTAAACGTCAGTCTCAGATGTTATGCCACGTGGTTCTGCTTATATACGTGTATGTACTACACACACATTAAATATTAGGATACTTTTAATTAATAATTCATAATTAATAAACACAATTACAAAAAATAATGTTAATTTAAACTAGTTTTAAAGAAAAACTAAAATTACATGTACCAGTTAGAATAAAATACAGAAAACAAGCTTATAAAATAAAACTGTATTTTCAACTTTTCCATTTATCATGCCAAATACAAGTTACCAAGAGTTAGCTCAAACCAGGTTACTATATTTTAAAAAATTGTTTTTCAACTCAAGTTTCCTACCTCCATTTAAAAAACACAGAGACACAATATTTACATAATTCTTCTTTTCTTTAGCAGCATCTCTTTAAAAAAAAAAGTAAAAATATGTATGTCAGTTGGAACAATATATAAAAGGATATCCATGCTACAGTAAAAATAGAAACACAAGAACACAATCAAATAATGTTTTGTTTTTTTAAACTAACAGAATTAGAACCCATTAAAAATAACAGTATTTGCTAGGTAGTGTTCAAATATTTCATTTAATGTATTAAACTATTCAGTTTCTACATCTAAATCTTTCAGATGCTCAATTAATGAGAAATATAGCATCAAATATATCAACTTACAAATGTCTTGCAATGAGCTCCTGGGCTACAGTATCACCATAATCATGTGCTAAGATATGAACTCTATTAATCTGTAGATTTTGCAGAAGTTCCTCCACAATGGAAGCTTGTTCAAAAATAGAATATTTGTGAAATCGCTGAAAGTGAAAACGTTCTTACTGGAAAACTGCACTGTGTCAGTACATTGCCACAGATGAAAACAAAATGTACAAAATAACATCTCAATGCATGTTCTGACTCACTGTGATGAATGAACAGAGTATGAACGTAATAAAGAAGAGACATCTTCAGTTTTTAGGACATATTACAAGAAAAGATGGTACAGAAAACCTTCAATAACAGCAAAATTGAAGGAAAAAGATTAAAGGCTTAAATTGGTGAACATCAATAACTGGACAGAAAATAAAAATGCCAACACAAATCTTTGATACGATACCAGAAGTCAAAGTGAATGGATAGTCATGATTGCTAATATCTAACAGACAAGGTATACAACAAACAAGTATAACTTCCCTTTTAATAAATTGTACAACTATTTGGCTTTCTGAGTGTACTTATTACATGCAAGTATAAATAAAAAGACAGATGTACTTTCAACTCATAACTGAATTGTTAAATAATCACTCATTGAAATAATTATCAAAAGATTTGAAATAATTAAACATGCTATGCAATGACAACAGCCTAGCATTAATAATATTTATTTTACAGTTATGATAAATCACAAACTTTAGAAAAATTATGATAAATACACAATAAACTTTAATTGAAAAAATGCTTTTTTGCTAATTTGTCTTTACTTAAAGAGAGCTTACCTTTATGACAACTTACTACTAAAATATTTTTAAAATAAGCTTTTAAAACATTTGAGGAATAGAAACTGAGCTTTACACATCAGAGGAAAAAAGAAAATATATATATACACTACTGACCAAAATCTTAAAGCCAATGAACACAAAGAAAAAATATGCATTTTGCATTGTTAGACTCAACCACTTATTTGAGTAGAGTTTCGAAAGATAAAAATAAAAAAAGGGAAAATGTACAAACTATGAAATTAGCCTAAATACTAGCTGGTCAAAATTTTAAGACCATACTGAAACAAAACATTAATCGGTAAACAATGAACAAAATTTAGTAAATTGTGTTCAAGCATTAGCATTCTCAACATCTCCCACTGACATCTCCTGTGTTACATTGGGTAAAACCATGGCAAAGGCTAAAAGTTGACAGACTTTGAACATGGCAAACAGCAGCTGGCTACATTGGCATGTTGGAGAGAGTATCCTTATTGACTGAAGGCCCTCGCTTGTGTGGAAATGACTGGATCTTTCAGCAGGACAATGTTGTAATCCACAATGCCTGCAAGACAAAGGACTTTTTGATGGTGAATAACATGATTCTTTTGGACGATCCAACGTGTTTGCCCCCACCTGAACCCCATTGAAAATGTTTGGGGGTGGATGGCAAGGGAAGTCTATAGAAATGGACATCAATTCCAAACAGTGTATGATCTTCATGAAGCCATCTTCACCACTTGGAATAACAATACAGCCAGTCTTCTGCAAACACTTATATCGACCATGCCAAAGTGAATGTTTGAAGTCATTCACAATGACGGCCATGCAACTCACTACTGAGACTTCTTGTTGGGTATTTCCTATCCTGTTTAGGACTTCTTTTTGGTATGGACAGTTAGTATTTAGGCTAATTTCATAGTGTTCACATTTTCCTTATTAAATGGTAAAAAAGTTTTTTATTTTTATTTTGTCTTTTCTTATTTTCATCTTTCAAAGTTCTACTCAAATAAGTGGTTGAGTCTAACAACGTAAAATGCATATTTTTTCTTTATGTTCATTGACCTTAAGATTTTGGCCAGCAATGTATATATATTTCTAAAATTTATTTTGTGTTCAACATCCAATGCACTAAAGTTTAGTCTAGTGACATTGATATGACCTCTGACAAAAATATTTTTAAAAGCATTTTGTTTCGTCCTTTTGAAGTTACATGAATAAAGAACAAATATCAGAATAGCCTCACATGTTTATTAACAAGTGGGAAGTTCTATGGACTTCTGTGATTTGGAATTTCTAGAAAAACCTTTATAAGTTACACTTTCAAAGCACTATTATATTTTAGACAATTTGATAAGAAAAATAGGATATAAAAATTTACTATCAATATAAACAAAAGCTCATCTACACTTCCAAGTTTACATGTATTATAAGGATAAATAACAAACTTTAATGTACTGGCTGTGCCACATAGTTTCACAGTACTCAGTGCTCTTTAGGTTAAAATATTACCAAGACAGATATAGTAACGCTAAGTTTTAAACAATACCTATATTTATGCAACAAATATCAGAAAAGAATGTCATACTCCACACAGCAATTTATCTCCAATTAAATGTAAAAGCTATAGGCAAACATTAGAAAACTTTAATGCCCAAAATTTTTATACTTTACCGGCTTATCACTGAATCCAAATCCAAGAAAGTCCAAAGTTATGGCTCGACCAAACTTCCTTTTTAAGGCAGGCCATAACTACAGATGAATTTAATTTCAAAGCATTATGTCAAATTCTTACTAAAGTTTTTAATATCATATATTTACAATACACAACTACACTAATCATGTTTCTTTAACTACAGTCTAGCACTGGGAAAACCTTCCAGAATTTACTACACTAATGAAGATAATACAGCATTATGAATAAATAAAATATCAATGTAGTTTCAACTAGATTGATTTATTGCTAATGTAAGTGGTATGTGGGTTAGCTGTAGTTTCAACTAGATTGATTTATTGCTAATGTAACTGGTATGTGGGTTAGCTGTAGTTTCAACTAGATTGATTTGTTGCTAATGTAACTGGTATATGGGTTAGCTGTAGTTTCAACTAGATTGATTTGTTGCTAATGTAAATGGTACATGGATCAGCTGTAGTTTTAACTACACTGATTTGTTGCTAATGTAATCAGTATTTGGCTGATGAGAGTGCCTAGCCTGTTGTTAATGTTAGCACTTAGAATATCATGCTACTTGTTATCCAGAATAATTGTTACTTGCAATTAAACTAAAAAAAAATTCATTTTCTAAATATACTAATATTCCATATTTGTTTTTATGAAAATGTTAGAATTGGCAACCTTACATACACAAAATCACAGGTGATCAGGATAGTAAATCTTCCAACGTTTCACCTAAACCTGAATATGATAATTACAATTATTATATGATAATATCTCAGGAACTATCTTCAGTAGTGCTCATCACCCCTCAAAGAACAATAATTTAAAGTGCTCTTAACTAGCCCATGAGAGGTTTCTAGTAAGAAGTGTATATTATATAACAGCATTTCACTGATCATTGTTATTATATATCAGTGATAAATCAAACCATTTCAAGAACTGCCAATAAACTGACTTGTATTTAAAAAAGAATATTAAGCCAAAAACATGGTAACACTGCAAAACGGATATCAACACACATTGTTTCTAGTTTATTTCTTAACCACAACTGCATGAACAAAATTAACTGACAGTAACACTTAAATTGTTCTACACACAAACATACCTTGTACCAGTCAAAACTTGATGTTGGAAATCCATGAAGACAGATAACAGTGCCAGTCCCACTACCTGGCTCATCTGAAATTAAGTTAATGCTGATAGTGAAAAATTCTTAACAGATGTATTCTTATTTCAGCAATAGTCAATAACAGAAGCACAATAAACCGAGCAATTTGAATACATTTAATTTTTAACTTAAAACTAAATATCTTTAAAATATAAGTATGATTTCAATACATTTTGTTTCAATTCTAAAAGAGTATCACTAACTATAAAAAGATTTATTTCCTTTGTCACTCTGTTGAGAACACTTTCACATTTGTTTTTTAGCAATGCATAACAATATATATCATATAGCAACAAAACTAACCCCTGACTTTTCTAATGCTAACTATGGTGTTTATGTTAAATGCACAATATTGATTTGTTAAAAAGGTCTGTTTTCTTATTGTAGGCCTTTTTCAGTTGGTGATTTGTTTATAACTTCAGTAATATAACAACAAAATAGTTTAATTCAGAATTTTTATGACATTGGATTGTAGCCAAAAGCAAAATAAAGTTTAAGTAGTGTTTCAGCTGAGCTTTATGTTGCATTCATATATTAGGAATAATGCTTAAATTAGACTACAGTTAGATAAACTATTACTGAAGTTACAGTCATTGTTTAAAAACTTTTAAATGGTGAATAAATGTTAACTGATAAACATTCTTTTGGTATTTTAATTTTCATTAATCATTCAACAATGATTTCCCATCATTTTTAGGTGCTTTTACACTAATAAAGATATAATTAGCTTCACATGCACAGTTAACAAATCAAAAACCAAAAGTGAGAAATTCCTCCATCCAGGTTTTTTTAGATATATAGATGATTATACCTTGTAGCATTTTTTGGGAGAATTTTTCATTTGAATATACATGGTGACATTTTTTTCCCATCTTCATATGCCCTGAGCAGGAGAATGGTAAAGTGATACTCCTGATTACTGGTTTATCTTAACATGACTGTTTCTTATCCTTTGATAGTCACAGTTTGACTGAATGGAATTTCAAAGATGAAAGGTGTCTCATTCTTGTTGGTAATACGAGAAATGTTATAAAGGTGTTCTTCAACAGCCTCATGAAGTAATGCTGGTACCCAAATAGTTTGTCTTCAAGATCATTGGGTATACATTGCATGATAGAAGTGCATCAACTTATAAATATGTCATGCCTTTGCATTAAGTCATAGCACCACTTTGGAGATGCTATAAAGGTGCTACTGGGATTCACACTTTGTTATATGAAAAACTTTCAAATGAATTGCCCAATCCTGGTAAATATATTTCAGAAGTTGTTGCTAAAGCTGTAGGTATTATGTCTTCCTTCAACATCCAAGATGTTGGTTTGCTTACCTTGGGACTTCAATTTATCCTATGATTTTTAAGAAAGTCAAACATTTGCCTTCTTGACATTAAATTCCTTTGCTGCCACCCTGTTACCATAGTTTTCAGCAACTTCTGTTAAGTTAGAAGGCTGCCACTGTAGCAATTTAGATGTGCAACTCACAACACCAATACCACAAATCCAACCTTATATAATGGTGTTACTAACTATAATATAAATGTCACTTAAGCAAAGTGTAATTTTTATAACCTCCATCCTTATTTGTTTAGAGTTATAAAGTAGGAAATAATATCTATTTAACACAATCACCTGTCACATCTCTTTTACAAATTACTAACACTTCTTTTTGATGTTTAATTTTTATATTATCCAATTTAAAGCCAAAGTTTTAACTTTCAAATGACAATTTTGCTGGCATCTGTAGACAGAATTCTTTATGTTATCATTCACTTTGAAATTCTTTCTCACAGGAATCATGTTGATGAGCTTAGCTGAATATTTAAAGGAAATTATCACATAGTTAGAAAGCCAGAAAAATTATGATAGTCATAAAACCCTGTAAAGAGTTAGAGCACTTAGAAAAACAAATAAAACAAATTTTTTTTCTGAAAACAAAAGAGATGTTTATTTAAGAGGTTTTATTTGTTATACAAATGAAATTTGAAAATGTTTAGCTGGAGAAAAGTACTTTTAATTTTAACATGAAAATAATTTTGCAATTGAAACATTCAACACTGCTATTCTATATATTTAGGGACGAAACTTTGTTAAAATACTTCTTTTTTCATCTATGAAAGACTTGTAATGTTTACTAAAAGCTCGACAAGTTTGTAAAGATACACAAAACATGTTAAAAGTCATAATACAGAAACTCTGAAGGTCAGTTTGCGGTCACATAGTTCTTTCAATTAACCAAACCCACAGTTAGAGAGAAGAGGATTTCTGTACTGAGTAGCATCTTTCAATTAACCTTATGAAATAAAAACAGTACCTGATCATAAACATTCAATAAAGCTTTGATGTGATAAACTTTGATTTCATGATATATTTTTAAATACTTATAAATTCAAATTTGCCATCTTCACATATGCACAGGGAAAAAATGTTTCAGAACAAATTACAAATACCCCATTGTAGTAAAGCTGTTACAGAGAACCATAATTAATGAACACCAACTGTGAATGGATTTTTAATGACTTAACTGAAACCTTGAGCTAAATAAGTGAGCCTAGAGCCTGACATTCTTTCAAACTATAATTTATAATAACTATACTAGAACATACAAATCAAACCCTCTCAACTAATTTTCTATCTTAGTTTGATTTGAGACTAATAAATGTTTAACAATTGTCAAAAATGACTAATCTTCAACCCTTGCTAATTTTTGAGCCCAAGATTTCTCAGGCAGTATTTTACAATAATTAGACTTGAACCCAGAATCCAAGATACTCAAGTTCTCAACCAATGCTTTATCATGATTAGACTTGAATCCAAGGATCTGTAAACCAATGTTCTATAATTATGTAGACTTAAATCCATAATGAAAAACGTTTTCATTCAATGTTATACTACAATTAGTTTTGAATCCAAGTTTTCTCAGACAATATTCTAGAGTCCAAGATCAAAGACTATCAACCATGATGTTTTTCAATGACTAGGCCTGAGCCTTAGTCTTTCTATCAAAGCTCTACAGTTGGCTGAACATGAACTTAGGACTTAATAAATGCCCTATAATGGTTAGATGTAAGCCCAACACTCAAACAGCCAATGTCCTACACCACAAATAGACTTGAATCCATGAATAAAAACTCATCACTCAATAAATGTTGAGTGTTGGCAGACTTAAACCCATGACTCAAGATTCTCTCATCTAATTCTCTTCCTTGAATAAACTGAACAGTAATGTTTTGAGCCTTAAGTTACACAAAATATCAAACATTCTGCATCCCACCATCATTCTTACATGTTACAAATTAAATCACCTCTACTATATGTTACAATTATGTTTTGATACTGTTAACAATTATCATCAAAAGTGTGGTACTTAAACCTCATGCAAAGAAAATGGACAAAATCCAACTTGATTTTTAATACACCTAGAGAGGAGCCTTTCAATCATTTTGATTTTGGGAGTTTAAGCAACATATCTTCTTGATCCTTCAATGTCAGCTCTTTTTATCATCACAAAGTAGAGTTAACTATGCATTGGATTATTCATCCCCTGAATCCTGGATTTCCCAAGGGAAATCTTGTTTTATTAATCTGGTATCTCTTTCCAAGGATGTTACTTTTATTTGGATGAAGAAAAGCTTGTGAACCAAGTGTAATCAGATTTTCAAAAAGGTTATGATGATTAGGTGTCACACAAAAGATCAGCTACAAAATTCATGAAAGTAGGAGCTGGAAAAAGACCAGTTAAAGGGATTGCAAGGTAGCAGGATAAAATAATGTAAAAGATTGATATTAACGCTCTGAATGGTTGGTTTTGTGGTTTAATGGTGAAAAGTATATATATGCCTTTAACCTTCTGGATGTAGGTACATAAAAGTGCATGTCACAACCTTTTTAATGGATTTACAACCACAATTTAATTAAACCACCTTCCTAAGTAATAAAATAACATTTTTCAATAGACTCAATATCAAAACATGGTTTATATATCAAATTTGAGTAATTTATGTTATAATTTCTTAAGAAAATGTTTAAATACCTTCTCATACTTCACTTCACTTTATAATTTATGTAAGTTACTTTTAAGTTTGAATTGTAAGTTACAAACTTGTATTATAAATATTGCTAAGACATAACTTAATAGCCTCAAACCATTTATTTCTTTTTAAATATACGCTAGAAAGTCCAACCCACACAACACACCTTCCAATTACACACTACTTTTGAAAGGATATCAGTAATAATCTGACTTCTGTTAATACGTTACTTTATGACCAACAGAAAGAGAAGATTTTAATTTACTGATTTATATATAATATCAGTTCATTCTCATGACATATTTCAAATTACTAAGCCTACAGATTCAAAATTGCTATCATGAGTTCAGCCCAGCAAGCTATGAGAATTATTTTAATGCACTCATAACTCAGAAAGTCAGTTAACTGTAGAAATTAAGAAACAATGTATACTTTATGTATGTTTTTATCTTGTATTACAAATTATACTGACAATAACTCTTACAAACATAAGGATGGTTAACTTCTACTGACACTTAAAGTTTTTGACATAAAAAAGTACAAGACCTGCTAAATTTGTTTTCATGTATATTTTTAAATTCACTGTTACAAAAGTAACTCAAATGTAAAAATCACAAACATAAGTTACATAACAAAACGTGTGGAAAAGAATCAAATAAAAAACTGATTTCTTTGCAAGATATGAACATTATTAAACACCATAACTTTAGCAGTGTTTCCCAGATGATTCCTCGACATTATACTGGTTTAGTAGTTAGACACAGTTAGAAAAACAATAAAATGGTACAATTAGATGAAAACAGATGCACATAATTATAATCCTGAGACTCTTAAGAATAAATACATGCAGTTTTCTGTTATAAACTTCATACATTCTAGAAAGAAAAGGTAATTTTTATTTATTTCATATTTTGTAGTGATTACAGTGCCAGTCAATTAACCTTAGAATATAGCATCAGGATAGGTAAAAATAATAGATAAAATATAAATTTTGACCAAAAAAAAATTCTCCTACTCATTTATGATGTTTAACAAGCTAAGCAAATGAACTCTTATAACTGTAAACTTTACAGAGATCTTTAATAAAGGTTTAAAATCTATAAAACATAGGCTAAGTTTCAGTTAAGACATTT
This sequence comes from Tachypleus tridentatus, assembly GCF_004210375.1. Classification (NCBI taxonomy): domain Eukaryota; kingdom Metazoa; phylum Arthropoda; class Merostomata; order Xiphosura; family Limulidae; genus Tachypleus; species Tachypleus tridentatus. The sequence goes on along the minus strand of NC_134834.1, from coordinate 51,461,062 downwards.
TTATTCTTCAAACAGATGAAACTCTTGCAAAATAAGTTGCCATCAGTTCCCTCCACAAGAATGTAGAGGGGAATTGATGATTTTCTGAAATATAAAGAGTTTGCTTAAATTTATACTTTTTTGAATTATGTGTATCTATGTGTGAACATGTGCACTAAAGGATAGTGTATAACTGACAAACCTTCAATTTAATCTTCTTACTGGTAACATTAACGTACCTTTATAGAATATGTTGTTCTCTTTGTACTGCATGAATTTTCCTGGGCTTTGCCACTGGTAAACTATGGGTGATTGTGGTGGAGCTGGATAATTTAGGAAAATTGCAGCTCCAACTGCTAAAACACCAATCAAAACATTCACAATTGTTGACATTACTTCAAGGTTTCCCTAAATAAGACAACAATATCGATAAATTAAGTGAAAGTGACTATATTAACATGATAATGAATAAATAAAAAAAACCATTATTATAACTTTCATACTAAAATCACTCCAGTTGTTAACTTAGCTGTATACTTTACTAATTGAAATATACATCTTATGCTTACAAAACTAATTTTGTTTTATGATCATTTAAATGCTTAAAATTTGTTGTGTTCATCTAGACCTCCAGATTCCATACAATTTATAAAACTATTGCAAAATGAGCTAACATTTAGTACATATATGTTATATTTTATGAAAGACATACCATAATATAAAGGACAAAATACTAGGTATAATGACATATTTATAGATTATTCTTTATTAAACTGTAGTTTTTATGACCAGCACACACACATATTAATATTACAAGTCAGGTTTAAATTAAACTTAAAATATTGTTCTTGAGCTTGCCTAGGTGTATTTGTATTATTATATATCATGTAACATTCATTATTTAATGATGATTTCATATAAATTTGACTTCTTAAATTTTAGTAAATTTTACCACAAATATTATGTTTCGTTATGTTTTATACTATTACTAAATAATCTTGTAATTTATCTGACCACTTAAAAATTTGAATTTTGATAACTAGTATCACAGTTTTTAATTGTTGCAATTTTAGTTTGAGCTCGAGAAATAGTTACAGAAATAGAATTTAGAAATATCATTCCGGATAAGTGATTAAAACAAACAAATGCTATTGAGGTACCTAATGACAGTATGGGATATCAATATTTCAAGTTAATATATAAACCATGGTGCCTGAAAAGTGAAACTTTGATATGCCTCTCAGCTTTTCTTTAATTACATAAAGAGAACACGAAGGGTAAAGCAAAGGTAAAACTTTATTAAAACAAAAGTTATCTTAAAGCTTATAAAAACACAATCTAATTATAAGTTATATTGCAGTAATAGTTATCTTATTTAATAGTTGTTATTATTAATAGTACTCTTAAAGATACATTAGATTTTAAGTATTTAATTTTCTTATATAACTTCACCTTCCTCATTAATCTCACTATGTACAAGAAAATAAATTGTAAGTTTAAAGTTTATGTCGATAGAGGGATATTTTATATAGGTATTAAAGTTTAGGAGGCAAAATTATTTAACTCAAAGAAAGAAACAAAATTAAAAATATGCTTCAAACACAATACAATCATAATTTGCCATATTCGAAACTGTATAATGTAGATTTATTTCAATAATAATAAAAAAGAAACAGGTATATCTTTTATGTGATTAGAACAAACCTACTTGTCAGAGTTGAAAATGTGTTTTAGATCGAATTTTTCTTGACGAGTGGCCTAGATGTAAAAGACCTTAGGTAAATTGTCTTATAATAAAATAAAGTAAACTTTCTGTAACATTTGTTTGTGTGTTTCTGATTATTGTGCAAAGCCGCACGAGGGCTAAGTGCGCTGGCCGTCCCTAATATAGCAGTGTAAGACGAGAGGGAAGGCAGCTAGTCATCACCACCCATCGCCAACTCTTGGGCTCCTCTTTTACTAACGAATAGTAGGATTAAATGAAAAATTATAACGTCCCTACGGCTGAAAGGGCAAGCATGTTTGGCGTAGCTTTCTGTAACATTATTCATAAACTTTTAAAGTTAGGTGTGTGTGTTTTCTTATAGTAAAGCCACATCTGGTTTTCTACTATGACTTCCAGGGGAATCGAATCTTTGATTTTAATGTTATAAATCCGAAGACTTACCGGAGGTCCAAAATTGTGTATTAAGTATTATAAATTTTTCAGCTTTGTGATCCAATTCAATCTTTTTCAGATTCCTAAATAAGCAGTGCTGAATAAAATAAACCAATCAGTAAGGAATCGTAAAAAATGTACAAGTTTCAGGTAATTTTCATTTTAAAAATTCTTTATTTATTTATTTTCTAAGAAAAGTAACTTGTTAGTATTTAGAAATTAGCAAATGTATGTGATTTTCTTGATAAATTATGAATTACTCTGCAGTTACTTTTGTTATTCAGTTTTGACAGAATTCACATATAAAAAAAGTGTCTGGACGTTCTATATGATATGATTTTATATTAACATCTTTCTAAAAAAATTAAACTCTTTAAATTGAAACTGTTACTATGTAAAGAGTTAAACAAACTGGCACTACAACCAGGGTCAAACAAAAATAATTTATTAAATATAATAACTGAAAAACTTTCAAACAATTAAATGTTATCACTTCCAAAACCAAAACAATTAGTTTGATTTGTTTATGAATTTCGCGCAAAACTACTCGAGGGCTATCTGCACTAGTCGTCCCTAATCTAGCAGTTTAAGACTAGAGGGAAGATAACTAGTCATCATCACCCACCGCCAAATCTTGGGCTACTCTTTTACCAGCGAATAGTAGGATTGACCGTTACATTATAACACCCCCACGACTGAAAGGGCGAGCATGTTTGGTGTGACAGGGATTCGAACCCGCGATCCTCAGATTACGAGTCGAGTACCTTAACCACCTAGCCATGCCGGGCCAAAACAATAAGTAAACCTCTGCCTGGACAGAATTATAATTAGTGAAAAGAATCAGATCAATAAAAAAGATACTAGTTCACAAAAGAATAACACAATGTTTTAAAATTAAACCACTTCTCATTATCAAGAATTATATCGAGTATTAATTCTTTCTAACTATACCTCGTGAATCATCTCGTTTTCAATGTCAAGGAAAGCTGTTTGTTTAGTGATTAGTCCATGAGGATATATCTCTTGTGACCATTACTATAAATCTGGTTGAACTTTCATAGCATCAATATCTGTCCGTCAAAGTTAGAGGAAACTTGTTTCTGTGTCTTAATATATACATACTCAAAATTAACGTGCTCTAAAGAGAAGGTAAGTAAGTGTTTTAATGTGACTAAAATTTCGCAGTTTAACTAAACCATAGAAAGAATAATAAATGAAACAATAACAAAATAAAAGTTGAATTATCTGTCTCACAACAGAGGTAGATAAGCATTAAAGCATAATTTTGTTTCTTTCTGCTAGATGGCCCGGCATGGCCAAGCGTGTGACTCGTAATCGGAGGGTCGCAGGTTCGAGGCTTGGTCCCACCAGATATGCTCGCTCTTTCGGCCGTGGGGGCGTTATAATGTGACGGTGAATCACACTACTCGTTGGTAAAAGAGTAGCCCAAGAGTTGGCGGTGGGTGGTGATGACTAGCTGCCTTTTCTCTAGTCTTACACTGCTAAATCAGGGATGGCTAGCACAGATAGCCCTCGAGTAGCTTTGTGCGAATTCCAAAATCTTCTGCCAAAATTTTTTAGGGAAATTTGACTCGATGTTTTGCAGAACAAAAAAAAAAGCTGTTACTTAGAGTAATATATAAATTGTTTTTAATCCAACTTATTGTTTATTTACATCTGTTTTGCTGGTAATGCGTGAGGTATACTTATAAAATTTGTATAGATTTAACAATAAAATTGAAAAAGTTGCCAAGCTAACAGTGACGATACCCAAATGATGATTTGAAGCATTTTAATAATATTAAATTTAGTTTTATTGTGGATTAATATATAACATGAAGTACTTCTAGTTAGTTTCTTAAACCAGATTAATTTTATTAGTTTATAAGATACTTCCAGGTTGTAATCTATATAGTTTGCTAAAATTTTATCAAATGATTTTACTAATAAAGCGAACATGGCTCTAGATTTCGGAGCTGGTAAGCCTGGTTCGAATTTCTTTCTTACGATAAAATATAACCTTACTGTAAGATGTGTTTGCATTATAAAATTAACTAAGTGAATCCCTTAGCGAGAATGATACTACTGACTGTTTGCATTTTATCTGATCAATATTGTTCAAAATTAGAGATAGTCAGATAACTTTAACAGCTTCGTCATAGTTACAAAATATAAATGCCTAATAATAAGCATCCAGTTATGGTGCCTTGTTAAATTTCGTGATGCAAATAGGTTTACAGTTTTTCCTTTCATTACTGTTAACTTAATTTTCCTTTTGCTTCGCTGCTTTCTTTTCATTGCAAAAATAAAAAAAGATTCTTTTGTATAGAAAGTGTTTCTCGTTGGCTCAACAGTAAGTGAAGAGCTCACAACTCTAAAATTCGAACATAAATTTCTCTAAATGAGGCCCGGCATGGCCAGGTTGATTAAAGCGGTCGACTCGTAATCCGAGGGTCGCGTAATCTTTCAGCTGTGGGGGCATTATAATGTTACGCTCAATCCCACTATTCGTTGGTAAAAGAGCAGTCCAAGAGTTGGCGGTATGTGATGATGACTAGCTGCCTTCCCTCTAGTGTTACATTGTTAAATTAGGGACGGCTAACGCAGAAAGCTCTCGTGTAGCTTTGCGTGAAATTAAAAAACAAACAAACAAAGAAACAAACAAATCTCTTATAGACACAGTGCAGATAGCCCATTGGTTTAATTTTGTACTCAAAATAGATCTATAAAAGGTAATACAGTTACGTTTTATCTGAAACATAAACATGCATTAAGAAATTAGAGGAAGATAAAGATAATCCATGTGCCCAATAAGAAAATAAACACTTGAAACCATCCACTTTACAATAAACATTAAGAACTGGCTGCATAAGTTCCTTTATTATTAAGTTTTAATGTTAATCGATTCAGAAAGAAAAGAAAAAATATGTATATAGTTATAAAAATATGTTTAATTTTCTAAATAAAGGTGAAGAAAGTATGTGTGTATTTGGGTTCTAGGAGTCCCATTTAAGCAAACTAAACGTACATTTTAGTTCCACTAAAGGATTTGATTAGTATGTAGGATGAAGGGTTTCTGTAATTTCAGTTTCTTCAAATAACTTTCACATGAAAATAGTTGATTTACAGGAGTGACAAAACATTCACTATCTTGTTAATGGCACCAGGAACTACGATTAGCTTTATTATTTTGGAATACATTCATTGTGTTCTTCTTTCTTGGAAAAGTTGTGCACAATGTTTTATGTCGTTTAAAAATCTTCTTATGTGAAAATCCTTTCTTGCAAATGGATGGAACACACCTTTCCAGCCAAAGATCTATTCATGGTAACATGGCTCAAATATAAATAGACAGACACATCACTACTGCAACACATAAACGTCAATATTATGTAGTAGTTGAAAGTGCAAGATTATACCTTTCTGTAATTAAAGTAAAATAAATCTAAAAGTCACGTTGGAACCAATAAGATGTCATGTACTTAAGTTACATTTCTAACGAATAAGTTTTATGCAATCATAAGGCTTATATATACGAGGGCTGTTCAAAAAAATACGCGGACTCTTTGAATTGCGCGGCTCCAGTTGGTTCCAGAGGAATCCGCTTGGTGTCGCTAGGTTCGCACATATCAGCTGATTACGACGCCACTTTCCGATTGCAGATATCTTTATTTGTGTATTAGCTACGCGGTTTTAAGTGAAGTGCGATTTTTGCGTTTGGTGGATTTCAGAATGAATGACCTGAAGGAGCAACGACTTGCTGTGAAATTTTGTGTTAAACTTGGAAAATCTGCGACTGAAACTTTTGCTATGCTTAACACGGCTTATGGTGATGTTGCTATGAAGCGTACGGCATGTTTCAAGTGGCATGAACGTTTTAAGGATGGTCGACAGCCCATTGAAGATGATAAGCGTTCTGGACGTCCTTCCACGTAAACTGACGACCCACACGTCGACAAAATCAACACCCTGGTGCGGGCAAATCGACTTCTGACTGTCAGGGAGCTTGCTGAAGAGTGTGGGATATCAGTTGGATCTTGTTACGAGATTTTGACCGAAAAATTGAAGATGCACCGCGTTGCTGCGAAATTCAGCCCTCAGAACTCGTGCGTTTTTGGCCAAACACTCGATCACTGTTCTTCCCCACCCCCCCTACTCACCTGACCTTGCTCCTTGCGATTTTTTCTTGTTCCCCAAACTCAAAACACCCTTGAAAGGAAGAAGATTTGAGACGATGCCCGAGATTAAGGCAAATGCGACAAAGGAGCTGGAGGACATTACAAAAGAAGCGTACCAGGACAGTTTCAACAAGTAAAAACACCGTTGGGATAAGTGTGTGCGTTGGGGAGGAGAGTACTTTGAAGGGGTCCCAGACCTGTAACTTCTAAATAAAGCACATTTTGTTTTATGACGTCAGTCCGCGTATTTTTTTAACAGACCTCGTATACTACAAAAATATTAAACATAACTTGTATTTACCTAACAAAGATCAAGTATTGCCTTTCCCATAAAGTGTGTATCATATCCAAGTCAGAGAGTAATGTAAATTTTTATTTAGATTCTTACGAGCTTGGAGTTGATCCCTACTGAATGTGTATAATAAAAATAAGCATTGGGTATTCTAGAATTTTGGGATACCAAACAGGTTTTTGTCTAAGTAAAAGCGAAATATAAGCATAATATTCTTGTTATTCTTTCATGCAGATGATGGTTTTCATACATGCTCTAACACTAAGAAATTTACAAAACATTAGAACTAGTCAGCTAAAAAATTGAAAGTATCATATAAACACCAAACACTGTACATGTGTGAATAAACATTTTATCTGTTGTTTCATGCTTGCATACAAACCTTTTCTTTACAATCAGGATTTATTTTCTGGAAGCAGGTATTCTTAAACCTTTAATTTTGCAGAATTGGTAATAATATTTTGGATTCATTGTTACAATTAGATACCATACGCTAATTTATTAAACTGTAATTATAATTCCCTGCCAAATAATTTTATTTGTGAAGTTTATTTTGAACATATGTCTTGAGTTCATTTGACACTATGTTTGAAGATAAGATTATCAACCGCGACCACATCAAATTATTTTAAGGCCACATAGAACCACAGAATACATGAGTGAAGAGAGTGCTCTCAAGCCATGACTTAGGTGAGAAAATAATTTAGAAGCATGGCAAAGACTTGGAAAGTTCTCTCCTGGGCCTTTGGATCTTTTTTACTGTATTGGGAGTTATATATGAACTAAGGGTCTTTTTTTAACTTTAACAAGTTAAAATATAGCAAAATACAAAACTAAAGTTGTAGTCTTAGATTCATATAATAATGACCAGTCTGCGTCCAACTTGGGTTGTCTCTGTGAGGTACTTAGGAAAATGATGAATAACATAGGTACCAAAGTCACCTGTGACATAACAAAGAGGTGTGATGTACTACGAGGACAACGTCTGCCAAGAAAACTTTGAAATCAACATTTTATGGTCAGGATCTTTATAAGCTAGGTTGACTTCCTAATGATAAACTGTTACAACACCCAGTGGCAGAAGTGGATGTGAAATACAATGATGATGCATATTGCTGCACGCTGTGGCATTCAGCCACGTAACTCATCTGAGAACATCACATTCACCAAGATATACATAACAAATTTTTGGAAGAAGAGGAAGGCCTCCATCGAGCACTGACTGTATCTCAGTTGTACATAAGTAAAACTGTTAGCAGCACGGGAGATGTCACTAATATTTCTTGAATTTTCTTTCTACCAGTGAAAATGCTTAATCATTTTTTATGAAACGAAGCATAAACGTATTAAATGATACCTAGTTTATACTTCGAAAACTCGTATGATTTGATTTAGTTTTATATATTTTTTATTTTGAAATCACTTCAGTTTTTGTTCCAAAACTATTTCGAGAAAATAAGAAAAGTACTTCCCTTCTTTGTTGAATTAAAAACTTTGATCAGAAAGGCTCATTTTACAAATCCAGTGAGTTTCTAACTAATTTATGAACAACTTATTTTACTGATTAAAGTAGTCAGCGTTTCTGACTATAAATCGTAAAAAAACACTGCAAAATTGACAAAGATTATAGTTGATCTAGAATCTGATTTTTTCAAAATTACGACAGTTCAGACTAGCTAACAATAACTCCCAGCTTACCCCTAAAGAAGAAAAGTCCACCTTTCGAAAACATTCAGGTTACAGGGTTTATATTTCATCTCTATTATTCTTGAACCTACGTGTTTTTTTCTGAAACACCACGAATAAGTATTACTAACATATTCGTGGTCAAAATCAGTTCACATCTAATAGCACCCGAGTGGCTCAGCGGTATGCCTGCGGACTTACAACGCTAAACTCAGGGTTTCGATACCCGTAGTGGTCAGAGCACTGATAGCCCATTGTGTAGCTTTGTGGTTAATTCAAAACAACAACAATACATCTAATAAATATATCTTTCAATGCATCATAAGTTCTTTACATTTACCTACATTGTTTGAAAACAATAAACTGGACAATTGTATTCAATAAATAATAATTTGAATCATCCTAGAATTTTGCTGTCGCCTATCATACTCTCTGAACCAAATGAGGCTTACCTAATGCATTGAAAAAGAAGAATTCATGATGCTTTTCAACAAGCATAATTTACACAAAAACGTTTTCGGAAGGAAGATATTTAACGAAACTATGAAAAAAAAAACACATATGTTGTTCTTCTTTGTGCTAACTGAACCTTACCAATTTCCTACGAAACCATTAGTTACCTCATTCATCCCTTTATTAAGTCTGTATTTTCATAGATAGTTCACGATCTGTTCCATCTAACGATATTTAAATTGTAACTACAGCTACGGTGAAAGTTGAGTTTCATTATTAATTGTTCAGTCACCTGTTATGAGGTCATTAAAGGACGAGAATCGAAAGACTCTACTAATAAAATTCAGAGAAAAAAACAGAAGGAAAGTAATAAGAGAAACATATTCATGAAAATCACATTAAAAGACAATTTCTTAGCAAATATCAATATATGCTTTAAACTTAGGAAAAACAAATTAAAAAACGGTTGAGCGCATTGTTTACAGACGAATCTTCTTGGGGATTTGCTGAACAGTAACTTTTAACTTTTCTTTGCAATTTACGTGAAATAAACGTTACAAACTAATACAACTAAATTACAAAACATTTTTCAATCACTAGAACACAGTTATTACTATTGATTTGACCTGTGGAGAACCACATGATCTATAGAGTGACACAATGCTCAAAATAGTAGATTCAGTGGAACTTAGGTGTTCATCTAAATGATCTAAGTAGATTGAATAGGATTATGAGGAAGTGTTGATTACTGGTACATCAAAACGATTTATAGAGTTATACTTGTAGTACTTCGGACAGAGATTGTAGAATTCTTTGTCTTATCGTGTGACCTGAGTAATACACCTTCCACTTCCAATAAGATGATTTAACACACTCTTGGAGGTTTGTGGTGGAAAAGAAATTTATTATCTATATAGATTACACTGTTGAATACTCAGTTCAAGCAGAAATGGAGTGATCAATTATTTTATACAGGTTGTAATTGAGACAATATAAGAATTTTACAGGCTTTTAAGTTTCATGTATTTAATCAACAGTTTGTGTTAAATTTCCACAAGACTGTTTTGTTACCGAATGCATTACAATTTCTAAAGCTTCACTCAAAGTTCCAAACAAGGCATGTTCTTATTAAGATTGCTGATTAATCCTACATGTCGACATCAACGATATAGGAAACTGTATCTCATCTTTGACGCAATGTATGTGAACAAGAGCCTTCAGACAATAATCACTTCAGAATTTACGTAATGCAGGAACTGTAGGTTACAAATATTTTTTTTATTACTTTTGTATTAATCTACAAACAGGCCCGGCATGGCCTAGCGCGTTAAGGCGTGCACTTCGTAATCTGAGGGTCGCGGGTTCGCGCCCGAGTCGCGCCAAACATGCTCGCCCTCCCAGCTGTGGGGGCGTTATAATGTGACGGTCAATCCCACTTTTCGTTGGTAAAAGAGTAGCCCAAGAGTTGGCGGTGGGTGGTGATGACTAGCTGCCTTCCCTCTAGTCTTACACTGCTAAATTAGGGACGGCTAGCACAGATAGCCCTCGAGTAGCTTTGTGCGAAATTCCAAAACAAACAAATAATCTACGAAAGTGCTATTTTGCCACGTTTACTCCACTATGACGAGTAATTGTAGAAACGATGTATCGTGTGTGTTGTACAGGAAGAAAATCTGGACACTTCAAAGAAATTCGAACAGAAAATTGCAGATTTTGTATTGCAGAGAACAGCATTAGATGTAAGGTTGATTTCTTAGAAACTAAAAAAAAAAAAAAAAAAAGAGTTTGTGCTTGTGCTGTTGTTAATAATTAAGGCACATGGTAAGCTAAAACTTATCCATTGGATAATACCTTAGCTTTGTCTACTGCTGAAATTTTGGCTGTGAAATGAAGAGAATAAGTGGGAACTTACGCATTGGTGAGGCAATTTCAACAGATAGTTTTTTTGCATAGTTATGAAGGCTAAATTGTATGTTAGTCAAATGAACTTCATTGCATTACCTAACTCTGAAAGTCTGAAAAGAGGGTAATTCAGAAAATAAAGTAAATGAATCCGAGTCAAATTAATTTAGACAAAGATATTCTGCTCATCGTGATGGAGAAAAAGTAAAATTAGACTTATCGTTATCTAAACTTCTCATAGATGGCGATATAAGTTTTCCAAACTTATTGATGTCTATCCAAATAATACAGTTTCTAGTAGAAGGGATATAAAACCTTACTCAAAATCCAGAGAAAATATACAGAGTGTTCCAGGTTCATTTAGTTTATACAGTGAAATTACTACATCAGAAAACTGGTACAGCCACTGTAAGGCAGAACAGGAAAGAGAGCTCGAGCATTAGGACTGGACATGTTTCCGCAAGAATCTACAGTGTGGAAGATATGATTTAGATAACTACCAAATGCTGGTAATTAGCCTGTTTCTTAAGTTCTATAAGTATGGAATTGTGTTTTTATGTGGTGTTTATATATATACATAGTATTATACGTATATGAATTTATATGTGTGGTATTAGACATGTATTATAGCATGTATTATGTATTATAACAGTACAGAGAGCAGCTATTGTAATTTTGTCACAATGTTGAGATGTCAATATAAGAAATACAACCGTGATTACTAGTCATATAACAGAGGGGGAAAGTATGGTGTACCCAATTCTTTAACTGGCAAATTAATTTGTTTCATTTTAAGAACTGAACTGAAAGAAAGTTTTGAAATTTTTTCACCGTTAAAGAAAAACAATTGCAAACAATATACACTGCATTAAAAAACATGTCATTGCCCAATACTCTCGTAAATGCTATGAAATAATATGCATCATGATGTAAAAGGTTGTTTAGTGTAGATTTTATTTATTTATTTATTTTGAGAGTGAGTATTTTATGATTATTTAATTTTGTTCAAAACAAGAGAGTAAGAAGCAAATAGTTTGATAGGTAAAAGATGGAGCGTTTGTTTTGTTTTTTGTTTGTTTTATTAATTTCGCGCAAAGCTATACGAGAGCTATCTGCGCTAGCCGTCCCTAATTTAGCAGTGTAAGACTAGAATGAAGGCAGCTAGTCATCATCACCCACTGCCAACTCTTGGGCTACTCTTTTACCAACGAATAGGGGGATTTACCGTACATTATAACGCCCCCACGACTAAAAGGGTGAGCATGTTTGGTGCGATTGGGATTCGAACCCGCGACCCTCAGATGACAGGTCGAACTTCTTAACCCACGTGGCCATGTCAAGCCTGAAAGATAGAGCGAAAGAGGAACAAAGAAAAATTACGTAAAGGAGATGTTCTGTTTAAAACGAAGACCTAACTAACTATTAATATAGGTCCAACGATTGATATATGATATATTAGAGTGAGACTAACGATGTTGAAAGAGATTGGAATAATAATTTATTTCGCCAGAGAGAGTTCTAGCGTAATTGAACCTACACGTGTGAACTTTGGTAAAAAGTAGACAATTATTGTAAGTAGGCCTAAAATAGAAAAAGGAGCAAACGACTTTAGAAATGTAAGATACAACCATGGTAACTCGAGAACACGTAGGCGAATTATGCTTGAATAGTTTGTCGACAGTAATGAAGAAAAATAGTTCGGCTTGTCAACTGAAATCCTAAAGCAGTCGAGTAGGCTTAAGTGGACTTTTGACAAGAAGGAAAACTGTACATTGTCGATAATATGCCAATGATCATTTGTAGGGTAAGTGAAGTTTCTAATTGTCGGTATTTAGGTTGTTTGGCTGGACCTAAGACCGTCAGGTACAATTCTTGACTTCTTCTTCCCGCATTTATGGTGTTATTGATATTTTATGTTTGGAGCAGCTATTAAATGTTGAACGCAATATAAAAGAGGCATGAATTCAAAACCCCTATAAGAGCCATGTTCATTTATTTTCAAACGTTTATTATTTACGTTGGAACACGCTCGCTATATATTCCAATGTTTTTATCATGTTGGATTATTTTATATGTATTTGCATAAATACCCTTTTAATAAACTATATGATCAAACAACAATATGATTAATAAGGTAGGTCTAGTAACAGGTCGCATGCTACTGAACTCATAGTACATATTTAAGGGTGAGAGATACTTATGGTCACTTTAATCATGTATGATACAACGATCAAATGCGCATAACATTTCGTTTTCATTTACGTTTTTCTTTAAGTTGGTGAATGATCTGCTTAGAAGTCTGTCATGGAGTGGTTGTATGTTTGCATATTTATGTAGGTATTTGATTTATCCTTTGCCTGGTGCTGGTTTCGTTTGAGATTTCATTAATACTTTTTTTGCAAAGTTAATTTTATGTCATAAGTAAGACTAGAAATTTTGTTGACGTAGTTTTTTGGAGAAGTATTCCTTTAAGATAGAGTTTGGGTTGATTTTGATTAGTTTCTTTAATTTTGCGAGTACTAATATTTGTGTTTTTTGTATGTTAATTTTTATTCGTTTGTTAGAACAGTATTCTGTGATGTTGTTTAGAGAGGGCTACATCGTCTGCAAATTGTGAAGTGAAACAGTAACTTTGGTCATTTAATGGCATGCAGCTTACATACTTGATGAACAGTATGGAGCTAATTATCCGTCCTTGAGGTACACCTGTCTTAGGACTAAAATACTCCCAGTAGGTGCCCTCAACATTTAGTTTGTTAGAACAGTATTCTGTGATGTTGTTTAGAGAGGGCTACATCGTTTGCAAATTGTGAAGTGAAACAGTAACTTTGGTCATTTAATGGCATGCAGCTTACATACTTGATGAACAGTATGGAGCTAATTATCCGTCCTTGAGGTACACCTGTCTTAGGACTAAAATACTCCCAGTAGGTGCCCTCAACATTTAGTTTGTTAGAACAGTATTCTGTGATGTTGTTTAGAGAGGGCTACATCGTCTGCAAATTGTGAAGTGAAACAGTAACTTTGGTCATTTAATGGCATGCAGCTTACATACTTGATGAACAGTATGGAGCTAATTATCCGTCCTTGAGGTACACCTGTCTTAGGACTAAAATACTCCCAGTAGGTGCCCTCAACATTTAGTTTGTTAGAACAGTATTCTGTGATGTTGTTTAGAGAGGGCTACATCGTCTGCAAATTGTGAAGTGAAACAGTAACTTTGGTCATTTAATGGCATGCAGCTTACATACTTGATGAACAGTATGGAGCTAATTATCCGTCCTTGAGGTACACCTGTCTTAGGACTAAAATACTCCCAGTAGGTGCCCTCAACATTTAGTTTGTTAGAACAGTATTCTGTGATGTTGTTTAGAGAGGGCTACATCGTCTGCAAATTGTGAAGTGAAACAGTAACTTTGGTCATTTAATGGCATGCAGCTTACATACTTGATGAACAGTATGGAGCTAATTATCCGTCCTTGAGGTACACCTGTCTTAGGACTAAAATACTCCCAGTAGGTGCCCTCAACATTTAGTTTGTTAGAACAGTATTCTGTGATGTTGTTTAGAGAGGGCTACATCGTCTGCAAATTGTGAAGTGAAACAGTAACTTTGGTCATTTAATGGCATGCAGCTTACATACTTGATGAACAGTATGGAGCTAATTATCCGTCCTTGAGGTACACCTGTCTTAGGACTAAAATACTCCCAGTAGGTGCCCTCAACATTTACCCGTCATTTTCTGTTCTCTAGAACGTTTGATAACCATCGCGGTAATTCCATCTCTAACATCTGGAACCTTAAACCTGAGCCCCAAATTGTATCAAGAACCTTCTCTAAACCGAAAAGACAAACGACTGTACATATCTTTTGCTAAAATTATCTATTACGGTTTCGGTTGATCTAATTAAAACCGTTTTGTACTTCCGGAAATTTAGAATTGTGTTCTACGTAAAAATTTAATCGTTGACTCATTATTATTTCTAAAACTTTTCCTACGCAGCTGGTCAAGCAGATTGATTTGTAGCTTTGTGACTTATGTGCTGGTTTTCCGTCCTTTAAAAACATGAGAATATTCGCTTGCTTCCAAGAGACGGGGTATATCCTGTTTTAAGGAAGAGGTTAAAGAGTACCTTGAGATGTTCAAGCAATAACCGAGTTCATTTTTGAGTAATATTGCTTGTACTTTGTCTCCACCGGCGCTTTATTTTTAGTGTGTTTTATAGCTATATATTGGTGTCATTATTATTTCACTTGTCATGTATTCTTCCATTGTTTCAGTGATTGCCTCTGTTATTGCTATTAGTAGCTATGAAGTTTGTACAAGTGGTGTAGAAATATTTGTTTTGTACTTGGGTTTCGTAATATTTATTCATGTCTGGATCATTTTATGTTTGAAAAATAACTTTGTAGGTGTTATTTAAACTGTTCCGCTTTTAACGTGTCAGCATACGCTGTTTTGTCCTCTCGGTCTAGTGTTGGAAGGCTTTCGATGGTTTTTGTTTTGTATGAATTTCTTTAAATGACTCGGAATGTTTCTGGGTTATGTTCTTTAAGGGATTGTAGTAAGTATCCTAGTTTTCTTGTTTTGATGATTTTATTTCGTTTTTAATTTTGTTACGTAGTTCATTTATCTGTGGTTTCAATGTTGTACTATAATGTTTGTGTATCGCCTTCGTAATATCTATTATATTTATGTATGGTTTCTATGTATGTATTTTTGTTTTGGGATAGCTATCATATATCTGCTGCCTTAGTGATGCATTCAGTTATTACTTGACAATAATGTTCTATATTTCGTGGACACAAGGCACTTGTTATCTTTGAAGTTGGTAATAGTTCAACTAGTTTTGTTTGTATCATTGCCAGTCTGTTGCTTCATTATAGTTAAATTTTGTTTGAGGTATAGGTTTGTTCTGGTGGGGTGGGGGGCGAGATCGAAGTTACACCAAATAACAAAATAGTCACTGTCTGTCCTGCCCAAAATGAAATTTAAACAATTTAAAGTTCAATCAGAGGAGGCTACACATGGATATAATATTTCTCCTGAATTTATTCATGTGCACAAATGAGTTGGCGTTGAATCATTTAAACGTACAAAGTCTGTGTTGTTTATGAATTGTAGTAAACAAGATCCATCTGGTATTGTCATTTGACATCCAAAATTTGTGTGTTTAGAATTGAGATCCCCTATCACAATGTGTTTTTTTATGACTTACTATATTATTTAATAATTTTGTATCTAGGATTCTACTGGATGCAAAGTAGATTCCTGCAATTGTAATTTTGAAGTTATTTGTTATAATTACATATGTAGCAATACATTCATTTGTGCTTTCAAAGTTTATGTTAGTGATTGCCAGTGTTGTTGATTTATGGATTAGAGTTACATATCTGTTAGGGTCTGTGTTATGTTTTCCATCTACCCTAACGGTTGTGCAGCCGCTAAAGTTTAAAGATCATACATTTGTGATAACGGTCTCAGACATAAAATATCAGCATCTACTAATCTAAATTGTCTTTCGATCTCGTGTCTCTTGGAAGTAAGATCACCTTGTATATCCACATAAAATACCGTAAATTTATATTTTAGTGTCTTCTCAAACGTCTTTATTATTTGACTGCTAGTATTATAAGTAGGGTTATGTAGTTTGTGTCATTATTAGCTTTTCCTAAGTGTAATTCAGCCATGAAATCTATTACCATGCTTGTGGTTACTATGATAATAAGTGTGGATTCATGTTTCTTTGTTGTATTTGTTTATTGTTTGGTTTTATCAGTTTTGTAGTTGTATTTGCTTTATCTTTCGATGTGATACTTTAATTTTATTTGTGACTTGTGTTACTACCGATTTATTATGTTATGTACGTTAATGTGTTACTATTTGAAATAACTGGAAATTTTAATTTAGTAGTTAATTAAATGTTAATAGACATTAAACCTGTATTGTTTGCCAACAATACTAGTGCAGCAAATTTCCTTTTTTAACACAAATATATTTCAATATACAAACATGAAAGCAATATAATTTATAACAACGGTTATTACCAAAAGTTATTACAAGTGATGGTATATATATATATATATATGCAACAGCTATACAAACTTACAGACAATATTGAGTTTTATATCCGGTCTGGAACTAAATATTTTATCGCCGATTCAGGTCCACAGACGACTAAATTAATTCTGAGTTGATATTATTGAATCTCGTTTAACCAAGCTAGGCCTGATTGGCTTCACACCGCTACAAGTTCACTTCTTACCGATGAAGATATTTAATGTCATTGTAGAAATATTATTGTCCGAAGTAATTCACTGGAATTGAAAAGTTTATAAAGATCGAAATCTTATAAACGTTCCTGGTCCAATTCTGTAGTTTTCCGATTAATAGACACTAATCACAACTATAGCTTCCTAAGCCTATAGCACACTGACTGTAGCTGTCTAATGATATTCTCCTCTACTGCCTGTCGGCTGATTGCTTTTTATACTAATTACGCGAGACTCTAGAACCTTCACCAAAGTTCGCGACAATACTATCAATCACTAATATTATTATGTAATACACACACATAGTATACTGTTGCTCCTTACTCAAGAATTCTCTACAAGTTTCTAGGAGAAGGGACTTGCTCAAAACCCAGTTAAGAATATACGTCACAGGCAAAAAACTTTGTTTGGTTGTTTTGAATTTTGCACAAAGCTGCTCGAGGGCTATCTGCGCTAGCCGTCCCTCATTTAGCAGTGTAAGACTAGAAGGAAGGCAGCTAGTCATTAACCGTCACATTATAACGCCCCCACGGCTGAAAGGGCGAGCATATTTGGCGCGACGGGGATGCGAACCCGCGACGTTCAAATTACCAGTCGCACGCCTTAATATGCTTGGCCATGCCGGGCCAGTCAAAAAAAAAAAAACTGTACAGAAACAAGTGTAGGTATTATAATAAACGTATAACAGTAAATCCGTTATACTCGAGTCTGTCTTGACTTCTTTGGCGTATGATTTTGAGGCATTTTGTTTTGAAGTTTGTGTTGGTGGAAAGGGTTTATTAGAATAACTGTGGGGCGTTATAATGTCACAGTCAATCCCACTATTCGTTGGTAAAAATGTAGCCCAACAGTTGGCGGTGTATGGTGATGACTATCTGCTTTCCCTTTAGGGTTACACTGCTAATTTAGGGACAGCTAGCTCAGATAGTCCTCTTGGGATTTTGCGCGAAATTCAAAACAAAATCATTATATATCTTGAATCACTGAAAATATGAGAGGTGAAAAACTTTTGGACTGCTCTGTAGAACAATTTTTAGCCCAGCAATATTACCAAGTATATATATTTATATTTTAAAAGATGTAAGTAAAAGCCTTAAATTGACAACTGGCTAACAACACAACATTTGAAAATATGTTTAATTTGACAGAATTCAAAGGCAAAAAGTGAACTTATATACAGAAAGTGAAATCAGCGATTATTTTTGATTTTGATATAATGTGTTCAATTTTTGAATTAATGTATTTCATATGCTTCTAGCCTTGCTGAGTATTTTCTTAAACCTATTTTCCGTGCAACTTTTAGTTTAAACACATTATTATGGACTGTAATTACGTGGTTTGATTTGTGTGAGAAACATTTATGTGATGTTGCTTTTGTTTGTTTGTTTTTTAATTTCGCGCAAAGCTACTCGAGGACTATCTGCGCTAGCCGTCCCTAATTTAGCAGGGGAAGACTAGAGGGTAGGCAGTTAGTCATCACCACCCACCGCCAACCAACGAATAGTGGGATTGATCGTAACATTATAACGCCCCCACGGCTGAAAGAGCGAACACGTTAGGAGTAATGGGGATTCGAACCTGCAACCATCAGATTACGAGTCGAGTACCTTAACCACCTGGCCATTCCGGGCCTTACATACTCTACATTGACTTAAGCAACATGCTCTATTCAATGGTATTAACACGTCACCTGTAGCTATTTTAATAACAGATCTTCATTAATAGCATGAGAAATACATTATGTTAATAACATGTAGGAAAATAACAGAAAAAAACACTCATATTGGGCTACTCTTTTACCAACGAATAGTGGGATTGACCGTCACATTATAACGCCCCCACGGCTGAAAGGGCAAGCATGTTTGGTGCGACCGGGATTCGAAATCGCGATCCTCGGATTACCAGTCGAACGCCTCAACACGCTTACCCAGGCCAGGCACAATGTTGCTTTTAGTTCTTTCAAATTGTTCTTAGTTTGTATCAGAAACTAAGTCAAACAGGGGTATGATACTTGGGTTATTTGATTATCATCGTCAGTAAACCTCAGCTAATACTTGTGAAGATCTAATATATATGTATATATGTAAAAACAGCTGGTATGGGTTGAGAAATTTTTTTATGTAGAGAAGTGAACAACGTTTTGACCTTCTTCGGTCATCGTAAGTTTCACAAATGTAGAGGGCGTACTTTGATCAAACATCTAAGCACGCCCTCTACATTCCTACACTCAATTACACAACCCCCTTCAAACATGAGGTCAGCTATCGGTCAGATAC
Organism: Tachypleus tridentatus; assembly: GCF_004210375.1. Classification (NCBI taxonomy): domain Eukaryota; kingdom Metazoa; phylum Arthropoda; class Merostomata; order Xiphosura; family Limulidae; genus Tachypleus; species Tachypleus tridentatus. The sequence continues at coordinate 51,441,865 of NC_134834.1, read as the reverse complement.
CTCTTTCTTTCTTTGTGAACGTGACTATGACGAAAGACCGTTGTTCGCTTCTCTACATAAAACATTTTCTCAAACCATACCCGCCGTTTTTACATGTATATATTTCTCTACAAGTGGGTTTTCTCGTCACCACGGATAAAGATCTAATAGTTTGCAGTGTTCGTGTAGGGACATCGCGCTAGCAGTCTTTATCTTTCCTTTGACATAGGAGAAAGATTAATGTGTGTGTAAGTGGTCTACCTCGTGAGTGTTGTTATCACTAGTCAATGACCCACCATAAAATATACTACACCAGAACATTCACAGGTGCATGGAAGAAATTTTCGCAAGAAATAACATATGTATGCTGTGAAACTTGGCCATTGTTTTCACTATTAACATTTAAAATCTTCTTCTAAAGATACTTTCGGCGATTACTGTCCGCATAAAAATATTAACTGTTTGCTATTGATTGAAATTATGACCTGTAAAACACAATGTTGATCAAGCCTTTATTTTTGTCTTTTTAATTTCACTCAAACTCCACGAGAGCTATCTGCGCTAGCCGTCTCTAATTTAGCAGTTTAAGACTAGAAGAAAGACGGTTAATCGTCATCACCTACTACTAACTCTTTCACCAAGGAACAGTGGGATTAATAGTCACATTATAACGCCCCCATGGCTGAAAAAACGAGCATATTTGGTGTAACGGAACTTGGAACCCGCAACCCAACTCACATTACGAGTCGAGCGCCCAAACCATCTGGCTGTGCCGAGAGTTGTTTGAGGTGATAACGAACATATTTAATGTAGTGACCACACTGATTTTACCTTCTTTATTTTAAGGTGTGACTACGTATTGTTTATACTACATGTATAATAGCTCCATGTATAATACGACATTATATGATTAGTTCAGTTACTATAATTTTTGCTAACTTTTTATTTGCCATTTTTACTATCGTTTTAACGTTTCTTTTATAAACCTTATTAATATAATTAGACTTTCTCGAGGCTTATTATGGTTACTTTGCGACTTTTCTTTTTTTTTTTTTAAAGAAAGAGATTTGTTAAGGTGTAAGTAGTTCTGTTAGACGTACCTCACTGAATGTTTAACATGTTTTGTTTTTAAATTTAATATTGTTATATTTACATTACACTAGTATTCTAGCTATTTATTGCATAATATAATATTCCTTTAATTATTTATTCATTATTTGGAACCTTCACAAATATTAGTTTTAGTTTTCTCTTTGGCAATATCATGAGGCGTTTTAGGCATAGCTGTGAAAGGTGTATTGGTTACGCTGATGGTACATTGATCAACGGACGTTCAGTGTATGACAGCACTTGATAAAAGGTAGTGTTGGTGTATTCTGTAAGTAGACTCCGTTATTTCTTTATTATTACTTTCACTGACACTATTAATTGGAAAATTTAATATATCTAATTTAATTACTCTAGTATTATTTTTATTGCTATACTTTTATAACAAAAATTGTTTTCCATTGTTAGTTAATATATGTTTTATAGTCTTTAAAGTTGGCCAAACCTCGTGAGATATTAATGGGATTATGGTTGAAGATAAAAGCAAAGGCACCCGTATGACAAGACATGCTTCGTAAGTTAAAACGTAAGTAATGTGTGTAGCATGCTCTAATCGAAATGTGATGTGTAATGAAAATTTTCAAATATTTTACTAAGAATTCAAAACATAACGTTTAAAAGGAAATATATTATGATAGTATACAGTATGAAGATAGATTCAATAAGATTAAGTTTACGAAGGTTACAGTTTGATAGTCCGTTTTGTTAGAATTTTCTTTTAATGTTCATGTTTATTTAAATCATGACTAAATTGCAATATGTTAGTTTTTCATATAATTTACAATTACTTTTTTTTATTATCAAGTTTTTACTTGCTTGTCACAGGTATATATTGAGCTGCCAAACCTGATTTCCGTAAGTCAAGGATACAATACAATAGCTACACTGCACGTTCTTGTTTGTTTGTTTTTATTTGATTGATTTTCAGGTTCAAGTTATAATTTGGTCAGAATGTCTTCAAGGTAAGAGGAAGGAGCTCATGCGATTTCGAAAAGAGTGTTATCTATTTCTTTAATTTTTAACTTATAAAGGAGAACACTTTATCAAACACGTGTCTGTATAAGTGTTTAAATAATCATATTAGAATTTTAATATCTTTATTTCAAGAACATTCACTTATTGTAAAGGAGATTCATTCCTCCCATTGTTATTTTTAGATCTTCTCATGGTTGATGTTATGAGGATGATATTTCAGATTTGAACACTACAGGTTACCTGGCCACATCAATCATGTACAGGTTTAGAGGGACGGAAGACTGTCTTCCATGTTTCAGTCCCACTATTCGTTGGTAAAAGAGTAGCCCAAGAGTTAGCGGTGGGTGGTAATGACTTGCTGCCTTCCCTCTAGTCTTATACTGCTAAATGAGGGACGGCTAGCGCAGATAGCCCTCGAGTAGCTTTGTGCGAATATCAAAAACACCCAAACAAACATGACTATCGCGCATTAAAATATTAGTTTTAGACTATTTTAGCTTGTTTGTCAGTGGGTTGTGTACATTGTTTTATTGTCGGATACTGTTACCCAGTATCGTAATTTTACTTATTTGGGGATTAAGTTGCGCCAAACACATTCTGTTAAATCTCTTGTTACGTTGGAAATCAGTGTGCCCGAGAATGCTTATCCGGGCTATTTTCTGTATCCACCGAGGTATGGTTTAAATTTCGCGCAAAGCTACACGAGGGCTACTCGTGCTAGCTAATACTAGAGGAAAGCAGCTAGTCATTATAACCCACCGCCAACGTTTGGGTTCATCTTTTACCAACTAATAGTGCGATTGATCATCACTTTATATCGGCCCCATGGTTGAAAAGGCGATCAATTTTGGTGGGACCTAGTCATGTCGGGCCCACCACCGAGAGAAATAGAACTCCTGATTTTAGCGTTGTAGTCCGTGGACTTATCGCTGCTATACCGGGAGACATTACCCGACAATACCACACTTCCGGTATTGCTATTGTTGCTGCTGATTTTGGTTTAACGAAAAACCATTAATATAATACAAGCTCGAAGTATAATTTTGAATAAGATTTCGAAAGAATTTCGACTTTCCTGGATGTTTTTTTTTTAAATTTTGTGTCAAAGATGAAATTCTCTGAATTTTATATAAATATTATTTTCACATTGTTTTATAGAAATTGAAATCGTTTGTCCTGCCTTGGTTGTAGAAGTTATTTGTACTGATATTACCACTCATGATTTTTATTGGAAAATCCAGTACTAAATTCAAAGGTTTAAGATAAACAAATTCCCCCAATTATTTTTATCCATATTGGTGAGAAGCAGTGCTGTAGATAATTTTACTGTTATTTAACAAATCCTCTCTATAGACTTAATATAGTTATCTTGAGTTTGAAGTTCCTAAGAAGTTAAAGAAATAGATGTCTTTTTTTAATATTTTTGAGGCGAGATTTAAGAAATGATACCATGATTTAGGCACACTCAATGTATCAAAAGAGAGACACATGGCAGTTTGTTCTCTGATAAGTCTGAAGTTTGGATAACGTTGAAGCTTGGTATTGGAGTTTTGTGCTGAAATAACGTCAAATTCCTTTTTCTAAATCTCTATTCATTAACAAATCCTTACAATGCTTTTGTGTTCAAGTGGATGTTAAATCTAGTTGTGTTCGAGAGAAGTTTTGGCTTTCTGCTTCTGACAGTAAGGATGGTTTGATGACATCGTCGTAAAGCTTCAGTTGAACAGATTATTTTGGTGATGCTGAATTTACCTGATGAGATATCACTATTCTTTTCATCTTCTTCAATTTACTTAGTTCTCACTTTTGATGGAATTCTGGTAACAGCCATTGTGGCACGTATCCTGGAACCGAGATTACATAATTACATCCAGTTTCAGGAATGTTTTCTATCCACTATGGAATAACACTGTGTTCTTTGTATTCTACATTGCATGGGTTTCAAGATTACCTACAAGAGCTCCCAGTAGATTGTATCTATTTCGATAATGTTTTGTGAACTCTTCTTGGTTCCTTTACTATGTAGCCGTTCTTCATGGGAGACGTAGTCCTTTTATATTGAGTCTAATGTCTTAATCTAGTTTGAAGGGACTTAAATGGACCACCCACAGCATTAAAGTCTACTTCTCTGCTAGTATAAGAATAACATGCAGTGAAAAAGCATAAAACTGTAACACTGACAAGAAACAGAAAACAGTTTCGATCCCTGTAAAGAATCATTGTGGATACAAGCACCTAGACGTTACCTCTTATTAAGTGATATAGCTGTATTTTCATGACTAGTTTCCATGCGTTTGAAGGGTAATTGGAAGGACAAGATATCTCTACTCCTTTTTGGGTGATACTACTACACTGATCCTTCTGAAATTATATACTTTGCTTTTTGGTTTTAATGCAAACACTATAATTTTGTTATTTATTCTTGTTGTATATATGTAATAAGTTTGTTTTGTTATACATAAAGCTCTACATACCACGATTATCGAAACCCGGTTTCTAGCAGTATAAGTCCGCTGACGTACCACTGTGCCTAAGGTGTATAATAGGACGTCACTCCTTTCTCGTTTTACGAAATTGCTCTTTTTGTTTTACATAACCACTTCGTAGCATCACAACCTATTCTATAAAAAAATAGAAAACAACTCAACACTTTTGAAAGTTTAAGTTTTAACTTTATACAAAATTTACAACTTTTATATTTGAGTTAAGTTTTATTTTACATTTTTTAAGTTTTTAATTTTGAAGATTTTTTAAAAATTCAAGTTGTAAAGTAAATTACATTTAACGTTTAAAATTATAATCTAATTTTGATAGTCTCTAAATTAACATCAGCGTTAAAACATTTTTAATTCTAATAAAATACGTAAGTTTCAGAGACTAGAACCATTTTTGAAAAATGTCTTACTTATATTGTCCTGAATAACCTAGAAATATCTTTGGAGTTATGCAGTGCATTCGTAAAATACAGTTCTGGATTCTTATTTACTAAACATCTCGCATTTTTTACAGCTTTTAAGTAAAATATAAAGAAGGAACGTTAAAGGTTAAAAATATTTTTAAATGTTAACATTTTTTCTATGTAATTCCAAAATCAAACACTTGAGGGAAAATGACTGATCTATGAATTTTGCTTCATGAAACTCTAACTATTACTTTTGTTCGACTTCTAACTTATTTTCTTCTTGACCATCATATTGTCACATCCGTGGAAAGCATTTTATCTTGGTGTTTCCGCATCTCAAAAAGTGTACCACAAAGTCTAATTTTATTACCTTAACTTTATGTATACCATATTACAGATGTACCACAAACTGCCTATCCTGCCTGTCTCTTTCAGTATATAAATGTAAAAGTACTAACTGCTATATGCCCTAAAATAATGACATTTAAATATCTTGTTCAATCTATTTCTGCGATGGTACAAAATCCTGTGTGTTGTACTGAAAAACACTATAACCAAAGCTACATTTTTTGACCCAAGCTGTAGAAACTTTTAAGCCTTTTTATGGTGATCGGTTTTTAAGTTTATATTTTAGTAATTTTTCCATTCAGCCTTCAGATTCTCTCAAATATCTGGGTGTAGTCTTTGATAATCTTCTCACTAGGAAAGCAACCTAAATTCAACCTACGTCAGGTCGTCAAGTTTGATTTGATTTGTTTTGAATCTCGCGCAAAGCTACTCGAGAGCTATCTGCGCTAACCGTCCCTAATTTAGTAGTGTAAGGTTAGAGGGAAGGCAGCTAGTCATCACCACCAACCGCCAACTCTTGGGCTACTCTTTTACGAACGAATAGTGGGATTGACCGAAACATTATAACGCCCCCACGGCTGAAAGGGCGAGCATGTTTGGTGCGACGGGTATGCGAACCCTCGACCCTCAGATTACGAGTCGCACGCTTGGCCATGCCGGGTCCAGGTCGTCAAGAGACTCAACCTTATGAGATTAGATGCTTCTTTATGCCTTACTTATGATAGAATTATCCACTTTTACTCTATATTTATAAATTCTTTATTCGTTCATGTATTTATGATAATATATACAGGTATCAACTTCCTCTACATATCTAGTGATTTTGGAACGTCATACTCTCATATTCTTTTTTCCGAATTCGCTCATCTAATCTTAATAAAGAACTCTACGACCTTATAATTTTTCATCACATTATTTTACACTTTCATCTACTTCAAAAAACGGAATACGTTATAAATCATATAATCCTTACGGACTTGCTGTATAATTCATCCCGAACACACATTCTGCCTGCTGAGCCTCTCCTTTATATATAAATTAAATGTCTATTTCAGTGGATAATCCAAATGTCGTCTCTGCTGTCGCAAATACACCTGCCTTAAGTAATGTTCATCGCTCATATTTGTTACCTATTGCATATTAGACCTGTGACTTTACCATTAACGTCTTCTACTTGTTCTGTTTGTTTCTCCAACACTTACCAAAGGTTATTCATTTTCATCCGACCAATAATACATCATTTGTGTTTTCTATGAGTTAAATAGAGTTTGTATTCATGGAATTGAATAGAAATACAAAAATATTTCGAATTTTCATCTTCCAACGTTATTCGTGAGAGGTAAAATTCCTCGAAATCGCTATAACTGAATGGTTGGTGGTGAATTGAGTGAGATTATGAATTTCATATTTGTTTTCAGTACTTTAAATGTTCATCATAATTACTAATAAAATAAAACTAAAGCAATTAGTATGAACTGTGTAGAATTAGAAGCCACCAAACAAAAACTCTTATATATTTTAGCATAACCAAATATAGCTTTAGTTTTTATTTGAACATACTTTTTGACATCAATGAAATATGTGTAAAAGTAGATAAAACATACTTTAATTACTGGCTGGCGTACCCGTTCTCTGGAAAGAAGTTACATAAATTAATGAGTAATAAAAATATTTCCTTAGGACATGAAAAGCTGTTTCCATTATATTTAATTGTAAAAACGCAAAAATGTTCAATAAAACTGCAAAACGTAAAGTTTAAAACTATAAATTTATTTGGTTCTCTTCATGGACCCAACAAACCTTCATGCCAACTTTGGTGAATTTTTATGAATAGTGGGAAAAGAAGTGGTGGAAATTTGTATAAATTTCTCCATGAACCCAATGAAAGTCCATATCACATTTGGTGAAGATCTATTCACACCCTGCGAATAATTACATGAACATAAAATAAACACAACTTAATGTTTATGTAGATAACTGACTAATTTTATTTTTCAATTTTAAGAAATGGATGGTACTAAAGCTATATCTAAAACTACATATATTTTTGCTGTTGTTGTATTTTTTAGAGCAAGGTCACATTGGGCTATATTCTTTGACCATCTCGGGGAATCAAACCTCGGAGTCTAGCATTGTAAGTCCATAAAGTTACCGCTGTTCCACCTGGAGATCATAATTTTTAACCTTCTAAATTGTGTCATATAATACATCTAATTTGAAATGATTTATGTCATTAAAATAAATATTCTATTTTACTAATTAATTTCAAAAATTTTCAAGTCGAGAAACCTTTTGATAAATACGTAAAAGTTGTTTTGAATGAAGCACAAAGCTACACAATGGGCTATTTGTGCTCTGCCCACCACGAGTATTGAAACCCGGTTTTTAGCGTTGTAAGTTCGCAGCATACCGCTAAGCCACTGGGGGGGGGCAATATATAAAAGTGTGATGCAATTTACTTATCCACTTAGTTTACAGTGTATACGCACAAAATATTAACATAACTTCCTTCTGTTTGACTGCCTGAAAATAATCGTTTTTTTTCGCTCTAATTGTCCAAATCATACTAAACTGGGGGTTGATTTAATTCCGAATGACAAATAAAAGTAACATTCGGACAAACAGTACTATTAAATACATTCTTTAAGATATCCTTTACGATATCGTTTTAAATCTTTTCTCAAACGATTAATAGAATTAACTTCATTAACATTTCTTTTTTTATTTTATATAGGATTAAACGACTTGTAAGTAAACAGATTAGTTAAAGTGGGAGTAGTTGTTTTGGACACACCTCATAGTATTTTTAATTTATTGTTTTATTTGTAATAAATTTGACGCTGGCATATCATAATTTCGGAACTAGTGTGTGCAATTTCTCATGGGGCTCTGCCCAGGTGGCCACAATAACCAATATTTGCTACTCTAATAATTTTAGATGGTGCTTTAACCTCATAAGTTTGTTGATACTATCATGCTAGCTAAGAAATGTGAGTTTTAATAAGACATAAACAGTTATATAAAATGTGTTATTCCAGTTTTATTATACGTTGTTACAGAAAATTTTATAAATTAAAACCAAATACGATTTTGTTTATACAACCATATTTCTCCAATTACGTTTAAAATATCTTACCACGAGTAAATGCAAAGCTTTTAAAATTAGTATTTTTTACAATGATTTTTCAATCTCTGATGAGTGACCTACAGGTCCTTAAAACACATCAATTTTCTATAGAAATATTTTATCAATTATAAACTTGTCCGTGAAGATGTGTTCAAGATGTTTAAGTTATAAGAGGATTTTAGACAGGTCAATTTTTTTAATGAAGATTATGTGTAGGATTAGAAAGTTAAAATGTTGCAGTAAATTTTTTTCTCAAAGCCTTTGATACCGAAATTCACACTTGCACGTTTTTCAATCCCATTTAATGCATTTTTAACATTCGATTGATAAGAAATACGTCTACAAAAAGTATGAAGATATTAACTATTTAGAACTAGTGATTTTGTTGTTAAAAACATTACAGGATCTATTTTATTTTGCATTTATTACATGATAAAAGTATCGTGTCAGGTATGGCTGATATATACGATATAAATATTTACGCTAGAGATTACATGACTACGTTACCAGGAAAGTGTCAGAGTGCCTTTACTGTGGAACGGGTTTTATAGAACAACCGAAAAACAAGAACGAAACAAACGAAACGATTTTGTTCGGTGCGAACATCAAGTTGAAGTGACAGAAGAAACTTGTTACATTCATTCCCCTGGAAAGCAGATAAACCTCTACACGAAAACACGGGTGTGGAAGTGAACGTGTTAAAAGTACGTTTATGTGTAACAGGTATCAAATTCGGTCCTGAGGCTGACCTACTTTCAAGAAGCTTGCTGTAGCTTAACTGTTGTTTCTCTCACGTGGAAACAGCAAATTGTGAATTTAGTTACTTACTTTACAAAACAAATAACGATGTAATTCAACAACTTGTTAAACAACAAACTGTCAGTTCTGTTACATATTGTATAGAACAATAACGATGCCAAAACTTAGCTTGTTAAACAACAAACTGTTAATCCACTTACACACTTTATGAAAACAAATTACGACATGATTCAACAGCTTATTTTGTCAAACAGCAAGCTGTCAATTTAGTTATGTGCTTTACAAAACATATAACGATAAAGTGTAACATATTACATTGGCTTCATTGTTCGACCAAATGTATTGTTTATTTAGATTAGAGCATGATTATGAAAACAAACTGAAGGTATGTAAAATCTACACAATATTTTTTCATTTCTCTGATACTACAACATAGTAACGTAATTGTTAAAAAATAACATAGCATTGCTTGTGAACCATATTAAAAGGAATTTTTTCAGTAACATCAACTAGATTTTAATGATTTTATATTGAAATGCAGTTTGTTTTTTTACGAAACACACGTTCAAGAACGAGATCATAGTTCTCAACTTGTAAGTTGTTGTTCACGAGATCATAGTTCTCAACTTGTAAGTTGTTGTTCACGAGATCATAGTTCTCAACTTGTAAGTTGTTGTTCACGAGATCATAGTTCTCAACTTGTAAGTTGTTGTTCACGAGATCATAGTTCTCAACTTGTAAGTTGTTGTTCACGAGATCATAGTTCTCAACTTGTAAGTTGTTGTTCACGAGATCATAGTTCTCAACTTGTAAGTTGTTGTTCACGAGATCATAGTTCTCAACTTGTAAGTTGTTGTTCACGAGATCATAGTCCTCAACTTGTAAGTTGTTGTTCACGAGATCATAGTTCTCAACTTGTAAGTTGTTGTTCACGAGATCATAGTTCTCAACTTGTAAGTTGTTGTTCACGAGATCATAGTTCTCAACTTGTAAGTTGTTGTTCACGAGATCATAGTTCTCAACTTGTAAGTTGTTGTTCACGAGATCATAGTTCTCAACTTGTAAGTTGTTGTTCACGAGATCATAGTTCTCAACTTGTAAGTTGTTGTTCACGAGATCATAGTTCTCAACTTGTAAGTTGTTGTTCACGAGATCATAGTTCTCAACTTGTAAGTTGTTGTTCACGAGATCATAGTAAGTTGTTGTTCACGAGATCAACTTGTAAGTTGTTGTTCACGAGATCATAGTTCTCAACTTGTAAGTTGTTGTTCACGAGATCATAGTTCTCAACTTGTAAGTTGTTGTTCACGAGATCATAGTTCTCAACTTGTAAGTTGTTGTTCACGAGATCATAGTTCTCAACTTGTAAGTTGTTGTTCACGAGATCATAGTTCTCAACTTGTAAGTTGTTGTTCACGAGATCATAGTTCTCAACTTGTAAGTTGTTGTTCACGAGATCATAGTTCTCAACTTGTAAGTTGTTGTTCACGAGATCATAGTTCTCAACTTGTAAGTTGTTGTTCAACTTGTAAACTTGTTGTTGTTCACGAGATCATAGTTCTCAACTTGTAAGTTGTTGTTCACGAGATCATAGTTCTCAACTTGTAAGTTGTTGTTCACGAGATCATAGTTCTCAACTTGTAAGTTGTTGTTCACGAGATCATAGTTCTCAACTTGTAAGTTGTTGTTCACGAGATCATAGTTCTCAACTTGTAAGTTGTTGTTCACGAGATCATAGTTCTCAACTTGTAAGTTGTTGTTCACGAGATCATAGTTCTCAACTTGTAAGTTGTTGTTCACGAGATCATAGTTCTCAACTTGTAAGTTGTTGTTCACGAGATCATAGTTCTCAACTTGTAAGTTGTTGTTCACGAGATCATAGTTCTCAACTTGTAAGTTGTTGTTCACGAGATCATAGTTCTCAACTTGTAAGTTGTTGTTCACGAGATCATAGTTCTCAACTTGTAAGTTGTTGTTCACGAGATCATAGTTCTCAACTTGTAAGTTGTTGTTCACGAGATCATAGTTCTCAACTTGTAAGTTGTTGTTCACGAGATCATAGTTCTCAACTTGTAAGTTGTTGTTCACGAGATCATAGTTCTCAACTTGTAAGTTGTTGTTCACGAGATCATAGTTCTCAACTTGTAAGTTGTTGTTCACGAGATCATAGTCCTCAACTTGTAAGTTGTTGTTCACGAGATCATAGTTCTCAACTTGTAAGTTGTTGTTCACGAGATCATAGTTCTCAACTTGTAAGTTGTTGTTCACGAGATCATAGTTCTCAACTTGTAAGTTGTTGTTCACGAGATCATAGTTCTCAACTTGTAAGTTGTTGTTCACGAGATCATAGTTCTCAACTTGTAAGTTGTTGTTCACGAGATCATAGTTCTCAACTTGTAAGTTGTTGTTCACGAGATCATAGTTCTCAACTTGTAAGTTGTTGTTCACGAGATCATAGTTCTCAACTTGTAAGTTGTTGTTCACGAGATCATAGTTCTCAACTTGTAAGTTGTTGTTCACGAGATCATAGTTCTCAACTTGTAAGTTGTTGTTCACGAGATCATAGTTCTCAACTTGTAAGTTGTTGTTCACGAGATCATAGTTCTCAACTTGTAAGTTGTTGTTCACGAGATCATAGTCCTCAACTTGTAAGTTGTTGTTCACGAGATCATAGTTCTCAACTTGTAAGTTGTTGTTCACGAGATCATAGTTCTCAACTTGTAAGTTGTTGTTCACGAGATCATAGTTCTCAACTTGTAAGTTGTTGTTCACGAGATCATAGTTCTCAACTTGTAAGTTGTTGTTCACGAGATCATAGTTCTCAACTTGTAAGTTGTTGTTCACGAGATCATAGTTCTCAACTTGTAAGTTGTTGTTCACGAGATCATAGTTCTCAACTTGTAAGTTGTTGTTCACGAGATCATAGTTCTCAACTTGTAAGTTGTTGTTCACGAGATCATAGTTCTCAACTTGTAAGTTGTTGTTCACGAGATCATAGTTCTCAACTTGTAAGTTGTTGTTCACGAGATCATAGTTCTCAACTTGTAAGTTGTTGTTCACGAGATCATAGTTCTCAACTTGTAAGTTGTTGTTCACGAGATCATAGTTCTCAACTTGTAAGTTGTTGTTCACGAGATCATAGTTCTCAACTTGTAAGTTGTTGTTCACGAGATCATAGTTCTCAACTTGTAAGTTGTTGTTCACGAGATCATAGTTCTCAACTTGTAAGTTGTTGTTCACGAGATCATAGTTCTCAACTTGTAAGTTGTTGTTCACGAGATCATAGTTCTCAACTTGTAAGTTGTTGTTCACGAGATCATAGTTCTCAACTTGTAAGTTGTTGTTCACGAGATCATAGTTCTCAACTTGTAAGTTGTTGTTCACGAGATCATAGTTCTCAACTTGTAAGTTGTTGTTCACGAGATCATAGTTCTCAACTTGTAAGTTGTTGTTCACGAGATCATAGTTCTCAACTTGTAAGTTGTTGTTCACGAGATCATAGTTCTCAACTTGTAAGTTGTTGTTCACGAGATCATAGTTCTCAACTTGTAAGTTGTTGTTCACGAGATCATAGTTCTCAACTTGTAAGTTGTTGTTCACGAGATCATAGTTCTCAACTTGTAAGTTGTTGTTCACGAGATCATAGTTCTCAACTTGTAAGTTGTTGTTCACGAGATCATAGTTCTCAACTTGTAAGTTGTTGTTCACGAGATCATAGTTCTCAACTTGTAAGTTGTTGTTCACGAGATCATAGTTCTCAACTTGTAAGTTGTTGTTCACGAGATCATAGTCCTCAACTTGTAAGTTGTTGTTCACGAGATCATAGTTCTCAACTTGTAAGTTGTTGTTCACGAGATCATAGTTCTCAACTTGTAAGTTGTTGTTCACGAGATCATAGTTCTCAACTTGTAAGTTGTTGTTCACGAGATCATAGTTCTCAACTTGTAAGTTGTTGTTCACGAGATCATAGTTCTCAACTTGTAAGTTGTTGTTCACGAGATCATAGTTCTCAACTTGTAAGTTGTTGTTCACGAGATCATAGTTCTCAACTTGTAAGTTGTTGTTCACGAGATCATAGTTCTCAACTTGTAAGTTGTTGTTCACGAGATCATAGTCCTCAACTTGTAAGTTGTTGTTCACGAGATCATAGTCCTCAACTTGTAAGTTGTTGTTCACGAGATCATAGTTCTCAACTTGTAAGTTGTTGTTCACGAGATCATAGTCCTCAACTTGTAAGTTGTTGTTCACGAGATCATAGTTCTCAACTTGTAAGTTGTTGTTCACGAGATCATAGTTCTCAACTTGTAAGTTGTTGTTCACGAGATCATAGTTCTCAACTTGTAAGTTGTTGTTCACGAGATCATAGTTCTCAACTTGTAAGTTGTTGTTCACGAGATCATAGTTCTCAACTTGTAAGTTGTTGTTCACGAGATCATAGTTCTCAACTTGTAAGTTGTTGTTCACGAGATCATAGTTCTCAACTTGTAAGTTGTTGTTCACGAGATCATAGTTCTCAACTTGTAAGTTGTTGTTCAAACTTCTTTTCCATGTTAATGGCTCTACATAGTAGTTGTTCACAAACTGAGTTTGGAAAAGTGTATGGGCTTTGATATTTTTTTTTCAATCTTCTCTATCTGAGAGAGCCAAAGTCATTGAAGCAGTCTTGCATTCTAACTACATAACCTCAATATTCAGCCCTTTGATTTGATCTGTTATTACACAAACCCGGATTCCACAAAGAAACCTTGAGTCAATTTTTCGCTCTTCTAACAAGGACATGTAGGAGACGGGAAGAGAAGACCTTGAAGAATAGTAAAGGCAGACAAAGAATCTGGTGCTAAATCTATATAAGTTGCTTAAACTACATTGAGGACACAATGATTGGGACGACCGAAGTAGCTGGAGTTTGGAAGGTAGGTAGATAAAGTCGTTATAGCTCAGTTTACAAGATATAACGTGTTTGTAACAGCTATTGATTTTCCACATACGGTAACATATTTGTTATATATTAAATGAACAGACTAACTTATAACAGTTGAATCTGTCAAATAGACTAAGGAATTAATTATAACTAGAATATAGTAGATTGCTCAACATAACTTTTATTTTAGCAAGCTAAAAATATCCTCTTTCCTCACTTTTCTTTTCCCTCACGCACACATTCAGTGTTAAGCGAATTATCTCACTCTAAGGTCAGTATTTTTGTAATTATTTTTTCCAGTGAGCCAGTAATTAGGTATTTAGACGTTAATTCAACCAAAGGCTGACGATTTACCTTTGATTAATTCTTTATAAAGTTTCTCCAGGGTATATTTCTAGTTATTATTACATGTATTGCAAGACTAAAGCAGAAATTAAAACCATTTGGCGTGAAATAATGTATAACTAAAATTCTTTCACCTCCAGCTGAACATTTAGCAATAGTTTTAACATGTCAGCTGACATACAGTACGATGTGATCCAAAAAACTACTGAAAGGAAAAGGACTAACATACGTCGTCTTAAAGTCAACTGTTTTTATTCATTACTTAGAAAATACAAGAAATAAAATATTCAGGTGAATATTATTATAGCAGTACGAGATTAAATTTTGTGATGCTTAGCATCAACGGACAGACTGAGAGTTTAGAGTGCTTAGGAATTTATTTTTATTAAATGGTAAAAAATGCGATAACACTGACATTGATTCAGTATTACTATGAGAAACATTTAGGACATGAGTAAATTTTTAATGATAAAAGAATTAAAATGTTTTTGGTTGTTTAAAATGTGGTGAAAATATTTATAATTCTTTAAAATACCCATATACTTGTATCAAGGGCATGCCATAAGATGTTTGCTTGAATAAGCACACTGATCAAATTTAGTGCCTGAAATTTAATAGCACTTCATAAATAAACCTTGATAAAAACTGTGTTTAAAACTGCATATTAAGTTTTATTGTCCTGTCACAGCCCAAAAAGCGAAAAGAATTGTCAGTACAGCAGAGAGATCGCACTAAAACTTTACGTGATGCTGGTTGGACTCTTCAGCAAATTGCTGCAGACATGAAATATTCCCCAAACACTCAAATACATCTTAGATCGTAAGACCGTAACAGGTGAATTTAAAAATAGGAATAAAAGAGGCAGAACACATAAACTCAATGATACTGATGTTTAGTATCTTCGTTTATGCAGTTTTTTGGGCAGAGGGAAGAATGTCACTGATCTCAAGCATGAGTGAAACAATCATGTACCAAATGACTCAACCAGAATGGAATATTTAGTCGTGTAGCAGTTAAAAAAATCTCAACTTCAATCTCCAAAAATATTGTCAAGAGACTGAAATTGGCTAAACAGCACAAAACCTGGACTGCTGATGATTGGAAAAATGATGTTATGGACGGATGAATCCAAATTTGAAATATTTTGTTGAAAGCGTAGGTTGTACACCCAGCAGAAGAAAGGTGAAAGATACTTACCTCAATGCATAGCACTTACCATGAAGCACGGGAGAAGAAGTGTGATTGATTTGGGAGTGTTTTTCTAATGTGGCGGCAGGGTTAATTTGCAAAATATTTGGAATAATTAACCAGTGCAAGTACCATCAGCTAGTAATTCGTCATGGTATACCCAGTGATTTGCGTATTATTGGTAAAGAATTCAACTACCAAGAAAATTATCTCAAACACTTATCCCAGCTACGCAGAAATTACTTAGCTAAAAAAGAAACTAATGGAGTCATTCAAATGATGCAGTGACCACACAGAACTCCGATATTCACCCAATTGTGCAGATCTGGGAGTTGATAGATCAAAAACTTGACAAATCAAAATTTACTTCCAAAGAAACTTTATGGGAGTGAATTAGAGACATTTGGAGTAAACTCCAAAAAGACATTTTGTTTAAATATGTTTCTACAATGCCTGAACGACTGTCTGCAGTCATTAGAGCAAAATGGGGACACACAAAATATAAACTGTTTGATAACTCAAGAACTTCCACTGAGTTTCTGTTGTATTAATTATGAAGTTTAATAACATTTTAATCTTTCACTGTGACTTACCTTCCACTGTTCTTTGAAAGTAGCCTGAAATCTGAATTTGTCTTTGTCCTAACACTTTTGCACAGTACTGTATGTCATTATTATAACAGTAATATGTCATTGTTATAACAGTTATATTCCATTGTTATAACGGTAATATATCATTGTTATAACAGTAATATGTCATTGTTATAACAGCACTTTTACTGGTGTACATTATTCTCATTGTTAACCATTTCAGAAAATTCAGTTCAAAATTTTCGTTGTCACTACATTAATACAGTATTACCCTAGAATAGAATAAATAGAATAACTATGTTTGGTAAAACTTCCAGTTAAGAAGTTCCGAATAAATAAAGGCTAGGTTATTGATATTAACATTAGTCATGACATTGGGAAAACAATAATAAATAAGAATAAAACACCTTACAATATAGGCAATGTATAAGATATTATGTCACAATAATATTGGTAATCGGTTACATACTACATCATAAGGTTTAATATTAACGTTCCTTTTTTTTACGCATGCTTTGAGATATATCCATCACGTTTGAAAAACTCCTACGGGCTGAATGTTTATGATGTAATATACACATACATAAACTAGTTCCAAACGTTTTTTTATTTGTGTACTACGTTTTTGCAATGCCATTTCTAATTTTTAACTGATACATTAAAGGAAAGGTAGCTATTAAACTAATAAACAACACTACCATTAATTTGTTGCTCAATCCTCTCTGGCCGAATAGTGGGATTTTACCATCATTCATTGTGCACCGACATGTTCAGATGCGTTTCAGCAGCAAAGCGGAACAAACCCCAACCATTGGATTCACACTATGTGCAAGCCAATCTGTAGATCACGTTGAGCAGATCTCAAAAGCAATATTTGTATTTCGTCAGAGTTATTATTATTTCAAGTCTTTTTTGATGAGTGTCTTCATTCTTCTGAAACAAGCATGAACGAAAGTAAATCAGATTAAATTTCAAACCTGTTTTTAAAGCACCGACTTTTCTCGTAAATCGATTGTTGCTGTTTTTTCTCTCTTTATCAATAACTGTTCTAACCTGGGTGTAGTTAACGATTTTTAAGCATGCTTTAATTGTCTTTTATAATTATGTACAGCATTTTTATAATTTATTTAATATATATATGTTCTAATCAACCAAATTAAATATTTTTCTTAAAACATTTCCTCGTATAAGTAATCTATAATTTTCTGCCATTCAATTACAGGTCATTCGAAAGCTTTATATTTACTCTTTGGATTTTATTTTCATATTGATCGCACGGACAGTCGAAACACAATAAAATATACTTCTTTTAACCCAGTATAGTAGTGGTCCATGGCTAATGTATATTAGTTAGTGGCTTCTAAACTTATAAACGGCAAGAAAAAAGTGGCTGTGTTAAGGAATATCATGATAATATACACGTTTTTTTTATATCTTGTGAGAGTTTAAAAGCAGTTAATAACAATATTGATTTAATGATAGCCATAATTCTTTATATATTCGGTTTCTCAACAGTTACCATCTATATTTTTCTCTTTTTGCAAATATATTGTGATGTATCCTGTTGTACCTGATACTGATAGCTTTTATTTTCGATTAATGTTTCATATTAATAAGTTACTTCTTTCTTGTAGCGGTATATTCGTGATGAAAAGTGTTCTTCTTGTAGTAGGTAAGTTTACTTCATCATCAAACTTATTTTTACAAGTATAGGCCTTCTTTATGTGATACAGCATTGAGACATGAATTAAAAATATGTACAGTTAAGGTATTTAATGTGTAACAATTTGTGTGTAAATAGATAAGTAGACAGGTAGATAAATAGATAGACATTTCCCGAATGTTTTGTTTTGTCAGATATTAATGAAGTTAAAAATCTGATATAAAGGTATGTTAATCCAACACTTACAAAAATAGTGATGTTTTTAGTTGAAACGTATATTGAACCTTGAGCAACGTTTCAGAAGATTATCTTATACACATTTTAATTTATGGTATTCTATACGTACAATTTATGCTATAAACTATTTAGATAACTTCAATTTATTATAATATTTAAACCTCCCAATCAAACAGAATAGCTATTATTGCCAGAAGGTGTAAGAAAAATATGTAAGGTTTTCAAAATACAATATAACACTGATCAACTTCAATCCTGGTAATGGGATTATACGGAAATTTAATTTGGAAAGCATGATAGTTTTAAACGAAATTCAACACTATCGGCTTACAGCTGGACCAAAACATACTAAACAGTTATTCACAGCTATCATAAAGTTCGGATTTACGTACACAATTTGTATAATTGTTTATTGAGAATTATATTTTGAAATTTTATAACACTATTAATTATATTTCTAATAAAATATTAAATTAAAGGTATAAGTAAAAAATAATCAAACACCCGATACTTGGGCTGGCTCTATATGGAACCGTGAGCGCCTTATAAATGTTAACTACATAACAAATTTCATAATATAAATAGGAATAACCGTTTTGCTACTTTTCAAAAGCACCCCAGTGGCTCAGCGGCATATCTACGGACTTATAACGCTAAAATCCGAGTTTCGATATCCGTGGTGGGCAGAACACAAATTGCCCATTGTGTAGCTTTGTGCTTAATTCAAAAACAACAACATCTTTTCAAAATGTTTTTACTCATTTATATATTGTAGGACCGACGTCTTGTTTTGTGAAAGTTGCTTAGGGTATTTTGAAAAGAAAAATGAAAACATTCTAGTCCAGCTCACTCTACACTTTCAAGAACTGTAAACAACAAAATTATACGTTTTATACTTTCTAAGTCCATCACAAAGCATAGGTTTATATCTTTTAAAAAAAACTATCGGGTCTTGTTGATTTAGTTCTCAAATATTCTTTTTTATATGAGTGTTTCCTTTTGGGGTTTTTTTTCCTATATGTTATTAATACAATATCTTTCTCATACTATTAATGAAGACCTGTTATTAAAATAGCTACAGGTGACGTGTTAATACCATTGAACAGAGCATGCTGGTTAAGTCAATGTAGAGTGTGCAAGGCCCGGCATGGCCAGGTGGTGAAGGAACTGGACTCGTAATCTGATGGTCGCAGGTTCGAATCCCTATAACTCCTAACATGTTCGCTCTTTCAGCCGTGGGGGCGTTATAATGTTACAGTCAATCCCACTATTCGTTGGTAAAAGAGTAGCCCAAGGGTTGGCTGTGGGTGGTGATGACTAACTGCTTTCCCTCTAGTCTTACACTGGTAAATTAGGGACGGCTAGGGCAGATAGCCCTCGTGTAGCTTTGTGCGAAATTCAAACCAAACCAAACTAAAAGTGTGCAAAGTAGTAGGTAAAAGTAATAACATGTCGTTTATGAAGAGAAGAACAAGGTAAGTTAGTGAGAATTTACAAGGCTTTGGAACAAACCACAGATAAGAGAATTTTCAGTAGGTTCTTTTGATGCTATTTTCCGCCTGAAAACGTTTGTATGTTAGATTATATTTTATGGAAAGCTACAGACATTGTCTTTTATTTCATGACAAAAAAAAAGCCTGGTTAGGTTTTGCTACGAAAAGAGACAGTAAAATACATCAATGATCAGGTCATTATTTATCGAATACTGTAGTTAGATTTATCATATTCAAACTAAGTGTGTGAGAAAAAAGGAATTAGATTATTAGTATGTACGTGTGCTTTCTTATAAAAAATCTGTGGGCTATTTGTTATGTCTACCGAGGAAAATCGACATCCTGAATAAAGCATTACAAGTCTGAAGACTTCCCTCTGTCCCACCAGAGAACCTTAAATATTTTAAAAACTATACTATTTATAATTAATAGGAATATTACATTAATATCTTGTACAATAAACGGTTGTTTATAAAAGGGACTTGCCCTAAGATGTAGAATTTCTTATACACATATACTCTGATTTCTCACTAAACTTTGAATTATCTTAAATTTTACTTTATTTCTCAAGAAAATGTATTAAAAATGTTTTAAAAACAGGACTATTGAATTAAAATAGCTAAATCTAAAAAAAAAACATTATTATTCAAATTTAGTCTATATTCTGGATTTTTTATGGTAGGAGAAAGTTGTGTTTTTGTTTTTGAAGCACATGAGGTTTTCCGTTAAAATTGTAATGAGTTATTCTACGAAATAAACATTACCTGATATTTTACTATTAATTTATGCCTTAATTTCTTATAATTATTCCAGGTACCTTGGACCTGATTTGATTTCCCAAGAAAAGCAGTTTTTCTAATAACGTAAGGCCCGAAACTGGTAGCTGCTGTATTCAGAAAGATAATATGTTAATGGAATCAATCGAGTCTAAAATAACTATAAATATAAAATATAACTTATTGATCAACAATAACAAAAACTGAAATTATAAGACAAAAGGAAGTATGCTAATATTTGTTTGTTTTTTGTAAAGTACTTCAGCAATAATTTGGAAATTTCACAATATAACAAAATAAAACAAATTATAAGATTTGTAAAGTCAAAATTGTATACAATATAATGATTTATTGTTATGTTTCGTAAAATTTAGTTAAAAATTTCCGTGTGTTTCTTTGTTTTGTTTTTGAATTTTGCACAAAGCTACTCGAGGGCTATCTGTGCTAGCCGTCTCTAATTTAGCAGTGTAAGACTAGAGGGAAGGCAGCAAGTCATTACCACCCACTGCCAACTCTTGGGCTACTCTTTTACCAACGAATAGTGGGACTTACCGTCACATTATAACGCCCCCACGGCTGACAGGGCGAGCATGTTTAGCGCGACGGGGATGCGAACTCGCGACCCTCAGATTACGAGTCGCACGCCTTAACACGCCTGGCCATGAAAGAAAAAACAAAAATAAGGTGTTTCAGTGACATCCTTAACCTCCTATACCACCCTAGTTTGGTAAAGGCTGAGTCTGTCAGCTTCTGTGATGAATCAAAGATATTCCAACACCTCCTTATTGCTTTAGGTATACACTAAAGCAGTGTGTCAAAACAATTCATACACGTGGTTTTTATTTTAAGTCTTATAGACTTAACAGTTTTAAGTCTTAGAATCTATAGCCAGTGAGATGGATCAATACCATTCTAATACATCTAACACCTGTTTGTTATGCTAAGACTAACAACCGATGATGTGGGTCGTAGATAGTCTAACACCTTTTCTTTCGGTAGGTCTAATAGCCACTGTTGCTGGTCAAGGCTTTGTCTATCTTTTTGAGAATCAACAAGAAGATACACCGGACCCTTCAAATAACTTATTCAATCCTGATAATTACGTGTACAAACCGCCTTCGGCTTTGAATCAGGGTATTTTGCCTGCACAGCAACCTAGGTTATCACCTCCGACAACCCGTCGGAGGTCATTTCAAGAACATCCTGAAGATCAACGACAAAGAACGCCACAAGAACAAGCGCGGCGCGTGCCTCCCCAATCTTCTGAGGTCCAGCACAAACCGATACGATCTCCTGCAGGTCGTCTACCTCCTCAGTATCAACCAGAACCAGTTGTGGATCCTTCTAGACGAGTCCAGACAAGCGAAATCCCTACAGCAAGGCATTCTGGTCAACAGGCAACTTTTCCAGCATCTACGACATCAAGAGGAGGATCCTCAATAGAAGACATTTATGCTTCTTTGGAAAGACGTGTTGATGAGTATGATAAGAAACAAAGAGAACAAAAACGTTTGCGATCTTCCTTCGCTCCATCTACACGAATGCGTTCTGAAGGAAGAGCCATCTCTACTAGATCACAGCCAGCAAGATCCCAGCAACACTATAACACATACTCTCAACAATATCGTAACATACAGACTCAACCCACAAAGCCCCTGTCACATACTAATACCTATCAAGAACAATATTATAACAATCAACAAGGACAGTCTCGACCTGTTCAATCATCACAACAACCTAATACCTATCAAGAACAATATAACAACAATCAACAAAGACAAACTCGACGTGATCAACGTCTAAGACAGGCTAACACTTATCAAGAGCAATACAACAACAATCAACACAGACAAACTCGGCCTGATCAACATCTAAGACAGGCTAACAGTTATCAAGAGCAATACAACAACAATCAACAGAGACAGACTCCACGTGCTCAACATCTGAGACAGGCTAACAGTTATCAAGAGCAATACAACAACAATCAACAGAGACAAACTCGGCCTGATCAACATCTAAGACAGGCTAACAGTTATCAAGAGCAATACAACAACAATCAACAGAGACAAACTCGGCCTGATCAACATCTAAGACAGGCTAACAGTTATCAAGAGCAATACAACAACAATCAACAGAGAGAATCTAGACCTGCTCAGTCCATTAGACAAGCTAACACTTATCAAGAGCAATACAACAACAATCAACAGAGAGATTCTAGACCTGCTCAGTCCATTAGACAAGCTAACACTTATCAAGAACAATACAACAACGATCAACAGAGAGAATCTAGACCTGCTCAACCCTTTAGACAGGCTAACACCTATCAAGAACAATACAACAACAATCAACAGAGAGAATCTAGACCTGCTCAATCCTTTAGACAGGCTAACACCTATCAAGAACAATACAACAATAATCAACAGAGACAGGATCGACATACTCAACAAGACGCTAATTATTATCAACAGCAATATAACAACAACCAGTATAGACAGGATCAATTTTCCCAACCTCAACATCAATCAGTTACCTACCAACAGCAGTATGGTAACAACCGGCAAAGTCGCGTCTCTAATCATGCCCAACAAGAGGATTACTCTTACACATCTCCAAACGTAATGTCACAAAATTACAACTCATCACGACCCTCAATATTTGCAGGCCAGCTAGTGTCACCAGGCCTTCCTGCTTCCACAATTCCTGATGATGGATCTACATCTATAGTAAAGTTTTATGCTGAGCTCGAGCGAAGTGCCATAGAGTCACAAAAACAACAAAAGATGTTACAATTAAGAGAATCTTCTAGAAGACAGAAAAACGTTCAAACTACTCAGGCTCAATATTACCCCAGTAATGACGTAACTAATCATCCCAGCTATACAGCATCCTTTGTTGACCAACAGCAATCACGACAACAGAGAGTTCGCCAGAGAAGAAGTACAGTTACTGAGACACATGCAGTTCAGGAATACACTGATAATAGAAGATACGTATCACCTGGTCGTGCTGGTGGAAAACTTCTTTCAGCTCCAGTAAAGACCGCAAAGGAGACGCAGTTGAACCCATATGAAGCAAATAGGAATTATGCAAATTTGGCTGTCAGTTTGAAACACTCAGATTCTGATACAGATGGAATTCGTGATTATTTTAAAATGGGTTATTCCATGTTGGTCTCCATTCCCCAGACAGATACCAACTTGTTGGGCAACATAAATATTTAACAACTTCTTGTTAGGTAAGAACTGAAGTAACTTAATTTATATTTACAGTCGTTTTTAATTAAAGTAAAATTTTGCTGATTTAAAACCTTGCAATATATTTTTTTATATTTCATTGTTTAACTTGCATTTTAATTTTGTTTATAAGGAGTTGCAAAAGTCAAGGATTACGAGTGGAGCTTGAACCTGATATGATTCAGGCTAAGTTTTATAAAGAAAGTGTATATTGTAACCAATGATTATTGGATACATGCCATTTGTACTGAATATTATGATTTTAACCAGAAACTAAATTATACATTTTAAAGGCTCGATAAATACACAATATTTGACTGTCCCAGAATATGATCACTAAATTAATCCCACTGTATCTTATGGAATAACTTTAAGAACAATGTATTGTCAATTTCTGTGCTTTTCATCCAGATATTAAGTTAATCTGGTTTATTTTATTTTGAATTTCGTGCAAAGCTACTCGAGGCCAACCTGCGCTATCTGTCCCCAATTTAGCATTATAAGACCAGAGGGAAGGCAGCTAGTCATCACCACCCACCGCCAACTCTTGGGCTACTCTTTTACCAATGGATAGTGGGATTAACCGTAACATTATAACGGGGATTCGAACCATCGACCCTCAGATTACGAGTCAAGTGCTTTAACCACCTGGCCATGCCGTACCCTAAGTTAATTTGATTATGCCGGAGAATAATATTTGTATCAATCACATTTCTTGTTAAAAGTTTTTTCTAGTGATTCCAACAAATGGAGATGCAAGAATGAAAAATACGAAGTTATTAAATTATGACGTAATAACGCATTTCACGTCATTCTTTTTATTATTTATGAGACATTTTTCATAATTATCGCATTTATCAAAATGTTCCTTTTTTTTAATAGGAGTCGAGAATATTTATGTTTAACCAACAAGAGCCATCATTAACCAAGCGAACTTATCTCTCCACTGGTAGTACAAAGTGGACAGTGCTAACTAAATCTGTAAGTTTCTACCACGTAAGAGAGGGACAGTGTAATGTGCTCGAGTCATCTGAGGAAGAAATACAGATAATTCAAGACAAATGATCTAACTAAAGCAGCAAGACAGTTTTTTTCTCATACAAAATATGTAAAATAAGATATTATTAATTGTATGTTTCTTTCCAATGTATATTTTGTTTAAAAACTTATAATCTGTCATCTCAACTACAAATTACGAGTACAAGCAGATATCTTTTCCAACCTATCAATCAACAAAAAATACATTTTTGTTTTACTTCTAAGTTATTCTAATAATTACGTAAGCAATTTCATGTTACTCCATTCTCTCAGGCCACTTGTTATTGTTCTGTAGAACGTCTTTTAAACTTGTAAATAGTGAAGAAAAATAACGAATCAAATTTGAAGAAGATTTAAACATGAAATAACAGTTATATAATGATAATAAATATCTCCATTTCGAATTGTATTATAATTAAAATTACATTATTAGAGTATGTGAAGCACATTGTAAATCACATTCATTTTATTCGTTTAAAAATCTTTTAAGTAATCAAGCCTTTCTTGGTTTAATAAAATGAAGTTGAACATCTGAGTTTTCATAGCAGAATGTACAATTCCACAATTAAAAGTTAAATATTTGTCAGAATGACATTTCTGAACCTAAATCCATTCTTGAAACAAAACTTTCTGTCATACTTGCAAAGTGAATCTCATAATAATAACATTACAATGAATGCAAAAGCGAAGACTTTGTTATCTTGTGCTAAGAAATTGTTAATACAAAATATCAGCATTTTTCAAATTAATTATAAGGGTCTTTGTAGACATCCGAAATGCGAAGACTATATATACAGATTTAAAACAGTTTTATCCTCAATATTAACTTCTGAGTGTGAACAATGAGAACTTAACTGTTTAGATCATCACGTATTCATTTTTAATTTTATTGTAGATTGTTTTCATTGAAGTTGAAACCTAAATAAATAATTTACGGGCTGTTTTTAAGAACTGTAATCTTTCCTGATTATGCAATGTGTTTGCAACCCAAAAGAAACTAATTTTTTTTCTTTGTAATGCTGGAACAGAACAGTATTTAATAACAGCTTTTGATACAAAGTATGCTATCTATATGGATCAAAATCAACATGGGTGAGAAAGGTAACCTACAAGTTAAAGATGTCAATACTATAATCTATACTGGTGATTACTGCAGAATATTATATGTCAATGCACCTGAAAACTTTGATTATAATAAAACAAACTTTACAGAAAAGTAGTTATTACTTATCAAACAGACAAAATAACAATTGTTTGTTGTTAGACAGATATGTAACTATTAAAATATTACAAAGTATTTATTAACTGTTAATTAACAAATAAAAAATAGAAACCTACTGTTTGTTCACTTCATCCCGTTTGTGAGTGGATAAATAAAAAATGTACTTTATATCGCACTATAATTAACGACGTAATAAATATTTATAAAATAGATCCCAAGATGTACAGCAGTAAATCTGAAGGATTATAGCCCTAAAAACAAATTTGTATATCCGTGATGGACACAGCATAGTCCATTGTGAAGTTTTGTGGTTAACCACAACAAACCAATTATAAAATAATGTTTTAAAATTAATGCTTAATATTCTTTATATCGGCTTGATTTAATCAAAAACAACTAGTATTCTTCAAGCTTAAACTGTTCCCACTTCCACTTTAATTTTTTTTTGTTGGTCTCTAATTTTTTAATGTTCAGTAAAATTATTTTTACCACCCGGTGCCATGTTAGTGAACTATTATCGCTATTGTATTATTTTATGAATTGTTTAAGTTATCATTTGAAATACAGCGATATCTCTCTTAGTAAAGGGTAAAATATATATGTTTATTTATTTTAGTTAGTTAACCACCTGGTTAATTTTAGGTTACTACAATCGAATTGTGGGATATAACCATCAATCCTAAAATACACATACGACCCCAAACTGCAGAACGTGAATGTTTTATGTCTATTTTACAACAACAAAACACAAAGCATGGACATTTTGATACATGGTTTGGTATGCTAACAATAGACCACTGGTTTCAAACTTTGTTG
Source organism: Tachypleus tridentatus (assembly GCF_004210375.1). Lineage (NCBI taxonomy): Eukaryota > Metazoa > Arthropoda > Merostomata > Xiphosura > Limulidae > Tachypleus > Tachypleus tridentatus. The sequence continues at coordinate 51,415,146 of NC_134834.1, read as the reverse complement.
AACTAAGAAAAAACTAATTCCAATCTCAAACTTTAAATGTCACTTTTATAACACACTTACAGCCTAAAAGTGTAGAGCTCGATTTTACAACAACAGGGAGCGTACCATGGACCATTTTGTGACACGGTACTAAACAACCTTCTGTTTAGCCTTTATGAGAATGTATTTTTAAAGTACTAGGAAAACTCGCGCAAGAAAAAAGTAGAATACTTGTTCGACTACTTTATATATACCTTATAGTATTTTAACTTGCCATACGGATAACGAATATAGAATTAAAACATTAAATCAAATACAGAATCACTTTTGGTTTATATCTTAAAAACTCAAATATAACTATTTATTAAGACTCTTAGATCACAAAGATCTTGGACAATTTATATTATATATTATAGAAGCTAAACATGCAACATACAACGGCCTTAAAATACGACACCGGAAGAAAACCCAGAAGTCTTATTAAAATTCACAGTAGACTGGGATATATATATTTTTTTTTCAACATTCTACTTAAGAAGTTGTCAATTACGGATTTCAAATTAATGTGTTTACACTTAACATTTCAGTTTTTTTAGGTAAACCGAAAGTCATTGCTCAGAAATACAATAATTTGTTAGATGGGCTGTATGATAAAGACAGAAATGCCCCTGAAATTTTAAAACTACAGAACAACTTTAAAAGCTAGCTAAGTATTAGGATCTTATTAATAAGCGTAATGAACATTTTTATCACAATTAATGAGAAAGTTGTCTATTGGTTATGACTAGTTGCAAATGCATGGTACATATTTAGCCGCAACTTCAAACGTTATCAATCTACAAAGAATTATAAAAATATTACAAGGTTAGTGTGTATTTCATACTTCTTTACTATTATCTATTCATTTCTGTTTTTACTTATACTAGTAACTCGTTCAATGAAACAACGACACCTGAAGGAATATTCTTTTTATTTATGATTCGTCCTGCAGAGAGATAAAACTATTATGTTCATTTGGAGGAAATATGAAGGTAATTTTATTTTTCTATAAGAAAGTGACGCATATGGTTGTTGTAGAAGCGTATTTTAGAGGCTGGAGGTGTAGTGACGTTTATAGAATGGTATCTATTAACTCCATACCCTTACAAAACTTTTACCTTCCATATGCTGGTGCAGTTGGCCCTGACTACTGATCTATGTATCCCTTGACGAATAGTGGATTAAACAGGTGGAGTAGCCATACATTCACCAAACTTCAATTTATAGATCATGTATCGGATGATCTTATGGGACACCCTCAAGTGACTTGAGACTCCAAACGGACAATGGAAACAGATCTTTCAAATTACGAATCGTAAATATTTCAATACTTTATCAAATCTGTAATTTAAGCATGCAAGGTCGACGCTAGTTTATCCATGCTGTCTCCATTGATCATACAGTATGTTAGATGGATATTTTAAGAATTCAGAAAACATAAGATCACCTCTACTAAACACTCACTAACGAACGTCAACTCAATAACTACAACTTGCTTTTCAGATCGGATGACCAACTGATCGTTAGATGTACGATTTACAAAACAGTGAGCTGAAAGTGTAGTTGATATTATTTTACAACAATAATTTCTGTCTGTTTTTTTCTAAAATATTATAAATAAAATTTATTCCGTATTTGTTTTGCGAAATGTAATTTATAATATAAGAAAACATTTCTGTTTATTTCTGTTAGAGCAAAGCCACGTTAAGTTATCTGCTGTAGTACGTCAAGGAGAACCGAAACCTGAAATTTAACATTCTAAATCTGTAAATTTACTGTTATCCTGTCGTCATTAATAAACGTCCCTCGTGTGAATAAGACAACTTCTCCGATTCTTTTATTTCTTTTCAAATAACATGCTATTAGTTTTTATTGTTTGAACAATATTAACTACCGTAGCTTTTGTGACTTTGATTCATTATATTTTAATATCATGTTATACAAGTCAATCGATCATGGAAGCAACAACAATATTTATACTGTTTAGTTGTATAATTTTGTGAAATATTAATAAAAGAAACCTCTATAATGTCGAAAACAACAATTAAATTCAGCATTTTTAGAATAATAAAGTCCTGTAAAAACACTTAAAAACAATACGACATGCGAGAAAAACATTTAAAAATACTCTTTTTCACTTAGAAACGTATTAAAATACTTTTTACTGCAAAACGAAAACATTAAAATTATGTTTACAGTGAGAACATGATTTAAAAAGTAATGTAGCAGTCGAACATAATAAAAGCATCAATGTACGCTAGTAAAACACATTAGAATATTGTTTACAATAACAAAGTAAAATAAATTATTTACAGTGAGAAAAATCAAAACACCATAAAGTGAAAAAATATATTAAAACTTTTCAATAAAACAATCTTTACAGTAAAAAAACATTAATAAAATCTTACAGTAGGATAATGTATTAAAATATTTCTTACAATAAGCAAAATTAAAACGTCTCTTATACCTAGCGAAGACATTACAACATTAATTTCAGTGGTAAATAATCACCATAACACCTTTCAAGTAAAAAGAAATCTCACAGTACCTTTTCAGGAAAAGAACATAGTGACACATTTGTTACCGTATAATAACACATTAAACACTCCTTGTAATAGGTCTGTTTTGTTCTGAGTTTCGCTCAAAGCTACATGAGGCCTGTCTTCATCAGCTGTAATAAACTAGAGGAAGACAGTTAGCTAACACCATCCACTAACAACTCTTGGGTTACTTTCTTCCCAGAGAATAATAGGATTGATCATCACTTGTACACCCCTTACGGCTGAAAGGGAAAACACCCAAACTGTGACTCGACTGTTCTAAACCACTAAGTCTAGCTAGTCCTACTTTGTAGCAAAAACCATTAAACACATAATGGTAACTAAAATTCGTTAAACTATTTTCTTACTAACAGCACACAATAAATGATTTCTTAAAGAGAGGGAACTTTTTAAAAGTATTTGGTTTACTGCGAAAACACATACTTCTTAGAAATACAGAACCCATTAAAATATTTTTGCCATGATAACCGCATAATAAACAATTCTTATAGCGAAAGCATTCCTTAACATATTTTTACAACAGAACATAAAATCAAGACTTAAGATTCAAATAATTAATTTAAACCAAAACAATTGTAAATAAACTATTTTTTCATTAAAAATCATTAAGTATTTCTTTCAGAGATATGCGAGGTCTGTTCAAAAAATACCCGGACTGTTTGAATTGCGCGGCTCCAGTTGGTTCCAGGGGAATCCACTTGGTGTCGCTAGGTTTGCACAGATCAGCTGATTACGACGTCATTTCCCGATTGCAGATATCTTCATTTGTGTATTAGCTACGCGGTTTTAAGTGAAGTGCGATTTCTTCGTTTGGCAGATTTCAGAATGAATGACCTGAAGGAGCAACGACTTGCTGTGAAATTTTGTGTTAAACTTGGAAAATCTGCGACTGAAACTTTTGCTATGCTTAATATGGCTTATGGTGATGTTGCTATGAAGCGTACGGCATGTTTCAAGTGGCATGAACGTTTTAAGGATGGTCGACAGCCCATTGAAGATGATGAGCGTCCTGAACGTCCTTCCACGTAAACTGACGACCCGCACGTCGACAAAATCAACACTCTGGTGCGGGCAAATCGACGTCTGACTGTCAGGGAGCTTGTTGAAGAGTGTGGGATATCAGTTGGATCTTGTTACGAGAATTTGACCGAAAAATTGAAGATGCACCGCGTTGCTGCGAAATTTGTGCCTCAGAACTCGTGAGTTTTTGGCCAAACACTCGATCACTGTTCTACCCCACCCCCCCTACTCACCTGACATTGCTCCTTGCAATTTTTTCTTGTTCCCCAAACTCAAAAGACCCTTGAAAGGAAGAAGATTTGAGACGATGCCAGAGATTAAGGCAAATGCGACGAAGGAGCTGGAGGACATTATAAAAGAAGCGTACCAGGACTGTTTCAACAAGTGGAAACACCGTTGGGATAAGTGTGTGCGTTGGGGAGGAGAGTACTTTGAAGGGGTCCCAGACCTGTAACTTCTAAATAAAGTACATTTTGTTTAATGACGTCAGTCCGCGTATTTTTTGAACAGCCTTCGTAGTATATGAAACTTTATAATAGTAAAATAATAATAAAAGCATTGTTTACAGTCATAATAAAAAAACAATTTTAAAGTGATATAATACGTTACATTCAGAAACACTGGCCATTGAAAAACGTTTGCAGTAACAAAATACAATAAAATTACCTCTTATAAGAAGAGACAACATTAAATTACTTTTTTCAATCTCAATTCATGTTTAAAAGAAGATAGTTCCTTAAACTCACAAGTGTTAGAATTTTTATTCTTTGAACTGTCTTAACTAGCGTTAATTTTAACTACTACTGTGTATTAGTACCGCACTGACTATTATGCTATATAATACAAGGGGTTAGGGGTTTGTTTGTTTGTTTGGACTACACAACGGGATAGCTGTGCTCTGACCACCATGGGTATTTAAACCCGGTTTATAGTATTTTAAGTCAGCTGACCTACGGTTGTACCACTGAGTGGCAAGGGTAGGGAGACAAGCAGCGAAGTGTCTATTCTTTAATTGCACTACAATATAAGATATTATTAAAACAACTCGCAGGATATATTAACGTTACATTATTTGCAAAGACAGAAAATATTACCATATTCTCTTTAAAAATAGGACAATAAAAATACCTCTTACTATAAGAACACTTATTCAAATAATAAAACACATTAAAAAAGACAGTTCGATAATACAATTATCACAGTAATAAAACATATTAAAGTCCTTCTTGCAGTTAAAAATATATTAAAATATTTCCATGTAAGAAGAACTCATCAAAGTACGTCTTAAAGTAATTATATTAAAATACTTCACACAATAAGAAAGCTGAATAAAATATTTTTTCAGTGCGAAAACACAATGAAACACTTTTGCGTAAAAAATACATATTAATAGAATTCTAGTTATAGAGATTTCCTACGGCGAATAGAATAAGTTAAACACTTAGCACTACGACAGAACACACTGAATAGTTCTTACAAAACTAAAAGGCCCAGCATGGCCACGTGGTTAAAGAACTTGACTCGTAATCCGAGGGTCGTGGGTTCAAGTCCCTATCACACCAAACATGCTCGCCCTTTCAGCCGTGGGGGCGTTATAATGTGATGGTCAATCTACTATTGGTTGGTAGAAGAGTAGCCCAGGAGTTGGCGGTGGGTGGTGATGACTAGCTGCCTTTCTTCTTGTCTTAAACTGCTAAATTAGGGACGGCTAGCACAGATAGCCCTCGAGTAGCTTTGCGCGAAATTACAAATAAACAAACAAAACAAAACTGAAACAAATGCATCAGTTATATTACAAATACTTACTACAGAAGAATGAAACAACTTTAAAACATTTCTTACTGTGCGAAAACTCGTGCAACATTTCTATTGTTACATTAGTAAGAAAACAAAACTAAAACATTTCTTAGTATAAGAAAATAGATCCAACATGTGTATTATTACAGTAGTAGGAAAACATATCAAACTAATTGTCACAATAGGAAAATAAACAACATTCCGATTAAAAGAAGACACAATAACACTTATTATAGTGTTACTAAGACGATGTAAAATATTTTTTAAAATACAAAAGCAGATTCAATGTTTGTGGAAATGAGATAACACAATAACACACTTATTACAGTAGTTCGAAGAAACATTAAAATTTAAAACATATTTTTAACTATCCTTGTTGAAAGAAGTTATAATGTATTTTATTATGTGGAAAGTACTATGGAACATTTCTCACAGTAAACACTTAAGACAGTAAATACATTAAGACACTTCATATTCACACTGAATAATTACTATGTCGTTCCAAAACATCTTATACTCATCTCTGCATACAAATTTCAAAATTGTGTTTCTAGTTGATCAACGAATCATATAATTATCGTCTTGACTTTAGTTTTATGTCTACAAAAATAACTCATTTTTATGGAGCGAATATTTTGACATTCTCAAAATTGTTAAGACTGGAAAATGAATTAGTAAACAATTCCGTTTAAATAGATGAAATGAAACATGTTCAAATGTGACATACTTTCATGTGTTTTCGAACCTACTATAGTTAAATAAAACCATTTTTTTTTATTGCAACACCTTTCACAAACGTACAACATCCAAGCCCTTAAGATAGCGTGAAGTGTCCTCGTTTTACAGTGGGACAGTCAGAACCACCTCTTGGTTCTCTTGTAGGTTTTGCTCCCGTTTATCAGGGACCTTATGAATAATTCACTCAGACCTATTCCAAGAACGATGTACTTCTTTGACCATCTCTACGATCCACTTCAATAGTGCACTTGGAACCAGGAATTGTGAAACCACCGTGTTTCTAGGTAAGCTGTCAGTGGCGTGTTTTATTTTTCTTTCCTCGGGCCTTGGGCAGAGTAAGTTTTCTCACTGATATATTTATTTCTCTTTGTATTTCCCGTTTAATGTATGTTGATTTGACCCGATTTTTTTTTCTTTTTCTCTTACCCTGCCTGGGTATTTTACTACTCTAAGGATATATCTCACCGTGGTTTACTTTATTGAATATTTCATATGAAATAGTAGGAGTCTGCTGACGTATTTGGAACGAACTCTAGAGCCCCGAGGAGAAGAATACGTTCTGGTGAACAGGAAGATCTCCTTAATGCCTAACATATATTCCAAATTAGGTGAGTGGTTAGCATTATATTAAGTATAAAAACACCAGCCACACACACGCAATTTACGAGTCTTAACACCAAGCCATGAGGTTTCTTATAATTCTTCTAGCCGCCTCTTTAGGCCTATCTCAGGTTAGTATTATATTAAGTAATATCATAATTTTAGTCTAACTTTAAGCCTATCTCAGGTTAGTATTATATTAAGTAATATCACATATTTTAATCTTACTTTAGGCCTATCTCACGTTAGCATTATATTAAGTAATACCACATATTTTAGTCTTACTTTAACACTGCTATACGTAAAACTATAATTAATTTCACGCTTTTTAGCGAGTACTATACATATATCCATGATACTTATTATTTTAATTTATAACTAAGATGACCTGAAGCTGTCCTCCAGCGTGTAAGTGGTAAAAATCCAGGCTTAAACGCTTAAATCTGGAGTTCAGTTTTCCGCGATGCAGACAGAGGAGATATCTGGCTGTGTAGTTTTATACTAAGAAACCCAGTAATGACGACATAAAACAATAACATGACCATTATTTGTAAAAACTTTATTTTTAGCTGTCCCATCAGGGGATTTCCTTCTAAGTTGGCCATATAAATCACATAATAATTTTTTATTATCGCATAACTTTTAACGGGCACTAACTTTGGGTAAGTAAAACGTAAGATTTTTTTATAGTGAAAATAGTTTTTCGCCATCAAATTCAACGTTACACATTGCAGTGTTATAAGTCTAATCAGAATTTGAAAGTTAGCGTAATTAATTGTTATTTTACGTAACTATGCATCTGTTTCTTCATGGTCTTAGCTACTTACTCAGAAACCTGAAGTATTATACTTTTCAAAAGCTCCATCTAACGATTAGTAACATGTAAAATTATAAATTCAAACTTACAATAACTAAAGCGTAATTAATACATTAAGCAATAATATATTAATTTTTAAGAAATACCCATAACTCGAGAATGATTCTCAATGACGAACCTATACTTTGGTAATTATCATGCTAGAAGTAAAGAATAGCATTAAAAACTTACACTGTTGTCATTGTCGTGATAGAATTAAAGACCAATCAATACAAAATAATACAATCTTTGTTGTGCCACAACTGAAGAACTAGCAACATAAAATGTACACTATTGTCATTATCATGTTAGAACTGAAGAAATTACACCTTGGTAATTGCTATAGAAGTGAAAAAGAGATATGCCACTATTTGCATAATAGTTTTTTTGTTGATAGAACCGAAGCACATACAAAGCAATACTGTCTGTTCTAATAGCTGTACTTATTATTGTAGAACAAAGAACAGAAAGATCAGGATATACAATCTTATGTTATTATGATAGAACCGAAAGACGACAAGGGAAGAGCATACACTTTAGTCAGAATTAAACTAAAACCGTAGGACAGGAACAAAAAGTGAGACGTGTACTTAATTTCTGACTATGTTAGAACTATAGAACAGGCAGAATGGGATGTACAATTTATTCATACTGTGCCAAAGTTGGCCAATGATTTATATTTTGGTGTGTATGTTTTTAGCAGTTAACAACTTATTTTGTTTTGTATTCACAAGTTGATACTTTTATATAATTTATTAACATGCTTTCATCACTTGTAATATTGGAAAACTTGGCCAGTGTTTGTTCGTAGTTTTCTTGTAAAACTTTTAGGCTGATTACGGCGACCCCTCGAGTTTTACCATACCTATTGTGTACAGACACCACCAAGAAACGATTCAAACACTCGATGGAAAACCAGCAGTGGCTGATGCAGCGATTCCCGCGCCCTCTGAGCAGGATCCAGATGGTGATGGTATTGTTGGTCAAGCAGGAAGTGACTACCCGGTGCTGAATGAAATTCCGGATACCGACTTTTCGTGTAAAGGTCAGCTTCCCGGGTACTACGCAGATGTAGATACCGGATGTCAGGTAAGACGAAAATTGAAATGCAAAAACAAATACGCTGAAGTGTAGTCCATTTTGTGTTTAAAAAAAGAGCAGGTTTGATAGGTTTGATATCAAAGAATTAAATATGGATACAAATACTAAGAGGTTTCTAAAATCAAGGTTTTAAATCACAATCACTGAAATTCAGTAAATTGTTGTTGTTTTGAATTAAGCACAAAGCTACACAATAAGCTATATGTGCTTTTCCAGCCACGGGTATCGAAACCAGGTTTTTAGCGTTGTAAGTCCGCAGACATACCGCTGAGTCACTGGGGGGCAATGCAGTAAATAAGACTTAGTCTAAACTTTATTATATAACTTTGAGAAACTTGTTTAATTGTAACATCATAAAACTAGTTACTGGAAGTTAGTACACACACAGAAGTATACACTTAGTCTTTATAATGACTTTTGAAGTGAACAAAGTAATTAACAACTACCACCTTAAAACTAGTTGACAATAATCATGTACGTTCACTTATGGTTATTATGTTTTCTACGTTCGAGAGATAAGATTGAAAGTGATGTGTAGAAAAGTACAGAACTTGACTTCTTATAGCTTTTGTAATGTTTTGACTGATGCTATGATGTACACGTTATATATATATGTACATAAAAAGGTATTCCACTTCTGTTACGGAGAGGAATTCCAAGACAGCTTTCTGTGTCCAAACGGTTCAATCTTTAACCAAGAAACCTTCACCTGCATGTGGTGGTTCAACGTGTCTTGTTCCCAAGCTACGAGTTTCTACGGCCTGAATGCTCAACTTTATATCATCCCAGAACCTGATTCTCAGACGAAGACGGAACTTCCTACTTCATCACCAACACCTCTTCTTCATCCAGTTCAGTCAGTGACCAATCAGGCCAAAAATCAGCGTGACGGAACAAGATACGTGCTCGTTAAAGTTCCAGTTTCAGAAGATGGTTATCCCCACCTTCCTGGAAATATTGCCGAGCACCTTAGTGGGTTACAGTTGGCGAAAGATCATCGTGGTAACGGATACGGTCGATGAGCCTTAATTAGCAAAATGTAACAACTACTAGATAACCCCTATCATTTGTGAATCATCATCAGACTTAACGACTGCTGATGAGTCGTACTAACATTAATTTTTTCCCTTCCACATAAATTATAAATATTTTATTTTTTTAAAAAGTACCCATCTTCTAAATCAAATACTTGATTTATTTAGTGTTGTGCTTTATTTGTTCTTACTATATTGATTTGTTTATATATACGTGTTGTTTTTCTCTAACATAATTACAGTGAATCTTTAATTATACAGTTGTTACTGATCATTACACACCTGAAACTCGAAGGAAATACTTATTCGAAAAGTGTTGTCCATTTTATTCTGTAATTGAAATGAAGTTTGTTATTTATGTGTGATCATAGTTGTTCATTATTATTTTATAAATGACATGGGTATATGTATTTTATTGGTTTATCTTGCATAGTGTGATTTAATAAATACTATTTTGCATGCATTTTTATCTTCACGTTTATTTTTATTTAAAAACTTTGGGTATTCTGGCTTGTTTTTAATTACTAGTGTTTTAATCAGGGGCGTAGCCCAGGGGGGGTTGGGGTTAACCCCTTCCCCCATGGACCCAAACTTTTTAGACAAGTTCAGTTGCCACCTGTGAAGTTTCATAAAGATCCATGATTGCATGGCAGATAATTGCACACACAACAAGTGGTCAAATGCAAATTTCTGATTGAACACTCTTTTAATACAACAAGTTTTGTCAGAACCAGAGAAATACAATCGAATATCTATAAAAGGCTCAAATGCCTGTTCGTTCTTGCCAGGACATATACAACAAGTTTGGTTCAACTTTAATATCACGGTGAATGTATAATGGTGCCAGGCCATTTAATCGATCTTCAGTGGTGGTATTTTTCAAATACGTTTTGAGTCTTTTGAGAGTTGAAAACAAATGCTCCACTGAGCTCGTTGACACAGGCAGCGTGGCAAATACTTTCAACAGTCTAGAAATGACTGGGAACATTTCTGTATTGCACATTGCATATGAATCTATGACATTTTTTGGTCTGTTGTTTGCAAGTGATTTGTACCAAACCCTAAGTTCACCTGCTGCAACTAGTGAGGTGCTGTCAATGTCATCCTTGTATATATTAACCAACTCTTTAATTTGGTCACTTTGTTGTCCTGTAGGTTCTGCCCTTCTGTTATAGATTCTGATGGTAGTAGACACCTGAAATTTGTAAGAAGAGTTTTGTGACTGGAGAGACGGTCACATATTTGTGAAAGAAAATAACTAACAAATTGTACAAATACAACAATACGAAAGTACTCCTCAGGGCTAGTGGTTTGTGAGTTAGCACGGTACATCTGTCTTTTAGCCTGCCTTGGCATTATGATGTCAATTTGAAGCTCACAACACAGAGTTTGAGCCTCACAGAAAATGTTAAATTCATTCACAATATTATTTCTGAGTGAACGGATTAAATCTTCCACTATTTCTGCGTGATGCATCGCAGCACCTAAATCAATGTTCTGTTGCTGCAGTAAGTTGCACAGAGGTAAACTAAAGGAAAACAATTTAGCAATGATAAGTAGAGTGATGATTAATTCTGGCTGTGTTATAAACACAACCTGATATGGTCTCAAGGGCATCTGCAACTGCATGGATTAATTCTAGAAAGACAATGACTGAGTCATGCCTCTCAACCCATCGGGTGGGGCAGAAACCTTTCAAACTTTTTTTTTATTCAGGTGCTTTATTCTCCACCGAAAGAGCCAAAACGTTGTTTCGTTTGGGTGTACTGAGAAAGTTTTCAATGCTATAAATTACTCCCATGCAATTTTGCACAGGAACTTCTTTACAAGCATCAGAAATTGCCAAGTTTAAGGAACGGGCACTGCAGTGTACTTAGGGTGCAAGTGGGAATTTATCAGTTATGTGTCTCTGAACACCATTGAATTTTACACTCATAGAGGTAGCACCGTCGTACCCTTGTCCTCGCAGGTAAGCCATGTCAATATCATATTTTGTCAGATTGGTTATGATAACATCAGCCAAGTTTCTGCCTGTCACATCATAAACAGGTATAAATGGCAAAAAATCTTCTCTCATTGCAACAGAGTTGTCATTGGCATGCAAATATCTAACACACAGCGAAAACTGTTCAATGTCTAAAATATCTGTTGTTTCATCAGCTAATATTGAGAAACACTTTGTAGCATTGACCCTGTTGACCAAAGCATTAAGAACATGAATATTACAGGCATTGATGATTTCATTTTGAATTTGAGGACTCAGATACGTAGCATTCCTCTTTGTACTCTTAAGGCTTGCTGAAAGCTTAACATCACCCTTTGCCCTGTAGCGCAAAATTGTCCGAAAATTCCCATAATTATTTATGGGCTCCTTATCCGTTTCACCAACAAACTTTGGACCAGGATCATATTTTCCCCTCAAAGCTAAACCCTGTCTCCCACACAGCAATACAGTATCAATAATAGGCATTAAATATTGCCGATTTCTGTTCAATTTCTTGCTTGTAAGTTGCATCAAGCTGCAAGTGCACAGGTGAACTTGTGTTTACGACCTGTAGAAAATTGTTAGCTTTTTCTTTGGTGTCTTGGTGGTACTGTTTCAATTCATGTATCTTGAAGTCTTCAACAGCCTTCTTCCAGTTTGTGTATGGAAATTTCACTAGTTGTCCCAATTTCTGGTTTCCAACACCAGCACCATCAGGAGCAAAAAGATAGCAGTACTTGCAGAAAGCACCCTTTTTGTGTTGACTGTAGAGTAGACATCTCCACTGTGAAAGCCAACGATGCTGAAAACGCAGCTTTCTTGGCCCACACTGGGGGAAAACATAATCACTCCCTGGCTTCCACGCATTCTCAAGGAGGCATTTTTTTTTGTTTTAGTGTTTATCCAAAAGTGACAGAAAGACATAGTTCTAATTAAGTTATTTTGCACATAGGAAAGTTTGTTATAAGAGTACAATAACCTCGACGAGAAAGGCTTAGAGCTGTACTTCACAGAGCAGACCTAACATCCTGTGGCTGTTGGCCTACAATCACTAGCAGCAATGAATATTCAGTCTAAAACTCATCAGAGTGTTTGTATGATTTTAATACAAAATTAATATAATGAGGAATCGACTTACCTGTTTACCAATGCTGACATCATCAGAAATGTAATTTCCAATGTCCCAGACTGTACCTGGTAGAAGGCCACGGTGATTACTTTGACAATTCAGTTGACAATTCTGATTCAACCTGATTGGCTGCAATAGACTGATCAGGTTCAACCTCATGAATAGGTTTAAAGAACCCATGCAGTGTCTTTTGCTTTTTCAGGCTTGACATAGTAAAAGACTGTTTATTGCAACCTCTGTTTGTCAACATCACATTCACAGTATCATTGGCGTCACCTATAGTGAATGATTCACTACAGACAGCGCCAATGGTACAAGGTTAGTGCCAAGGTGCTGCCAGTCTGCCACGGTGCCACCCACTGTTTATTTGTGAAGTTAATTCTTGAAATCACAGGGAATCTAAACATACACTGTCCATGATATTTAAATACAGATTATAGACACCATACATATATTTTGCACTCTCCTGAGTAACTCTATATTTTATGTGTTGATGACAAGACTGTAGGCCTACTTTGCTGGGCCTAATAACTTTAAGTTATATATTATATATATAGGCCTATATATTTATTTATGATTAAAAAAATAAGACAAACACCTCAGTGTGTCATTCTGAAATTTGCCAAAAAGGTTGTCTCAGAATTCAGGCTTTTCTTTTATGTTTTTATTAAAAAAATTTCCAGGGGGACATGCCCCCGGCCCCCCTAGCATGGCTTCGCGCCTGCGGCGCTGGCATCAAGCACTGGTAAACCCAGTTTGAGTGTTTCTACAAAATAATGTAGAAAATCTATTCTTGAGATAGCATAAAATTATGACAAATATTTCTTCTACGAAAAATCTAATCCAATCTATAACTTCTACATAATAATGGGTATGATTACAGTTTGAAGGATATCAGTACAATATTCACTCGCAACTAGAATCTGAAATCCCACAAAATACACACACACATATATATGTATGGCATCACCTCTTTAAACGTTGATCTATAATTTTTTTCTTTGCTCCTCTTTAGGTACATCCGTTTGAACATTATCTTAATATTCGTCAACTTATTTCAATATGAACACCATTACAACATACTCGCCCTCTCAACCGTGGGTAGTTATGATGTAACAGTCAATCCAACTATTTGTTGCTAAATGAGTAGCACTAAAGTTGGCAGTAGGTGGTGATGACTAGCTTGCTTTTCCTCTAGTTGCGTTTTTCAACGTTCTTGTCATCCCATTATTTACACTTTAGCTCTACAAATGACCAAAATTTTGTGTTTTAAAGTTTATTTTTGTTCTACAAAAAGTTGTTATATTGTATAAACGTAAGATGCATCTTTATCACATTGTTAAAAGTTTTAGTAACTAAAAATATATCCAACTTTTAATATTTTTTTTACATTTTATTCACAAACTAAATTATTGCATATTAACAGGTATGAAGATTAAGTATTAAAAATGTATATACTTAATATATATATTAACAGAAAATATATAAAATAGTTATTCTTAGCTATTTAATTGTAGCTCATTAAACACTTTAGTAAAGTGGCTAATGTTACCACGTACAATTAAAGAATGGTTAACAACTTCTATGCCCGAGCTGAGAAAAAACACCGTTTTCAAGTCACAGAAAGAACGCATTTCTTCATTTTGATACCTGCAGTTAACTCTATCGGCACGGGAGTTTTTTTACTGCGCATGACACAAAGGTTTAATGTCTTACATTGAAAATTGTATTAATTACATAAGTAAGTAATGTACAAGAACAAAAATTAAAGGATTTGTCCTTAAGCCTTTGACGTGGGAATAAATATTTCAGAAGCAATTTGAAAAGAAACTTTATTGATGTGAAGTACCCAGAATAAAATACACAATACCCGTAACTGCAGAAGCTGTGTAATAAGTTAAATATTCATGTGACAAAAACTACTAATAAAGGAAAAAAATATGAAAGTGATAAAATGTGAAAAAATGTTATTCTGGGTGTCATTTTCAAAATGAACAAATTGCTCAAATGACAATTGAATATATATATATACAAACCAAATCTTGATTATCTTCTTTTAATGAATAATTTCTTATTCATTGGTTTTCATAGTTACCATATTATTCATTCTGCTATTTGTACGAATCTAAATTGAGAGTTCTAACCCTAACATTTAGACGATTTATCTTGGTTAGTGGAAAATCAATTGAATACGAAAAATCTACTTTTTTCAATTGTGTGATACTTAGAAGCTATTGCCATCTGTTGACAGGTTTTGGAGTTTCAATGTCGGAGGACCAACTCACAGCTGACGTTATACCACCAGTCACAGATTCCTCGTCGTTCGTTAAATATTGTGCCGTTTGGACACAGAAAGCTATGTCGAAAGTTATTATAGCCTCCAGGACATAGGTGCCAAACCTATAAGAAAACATCAGGAAATATTAATTTTGTGCATCACAAGAGTACCAGAGATTTATTTAATAATTTATTTGCAATGTTATGTGCCTTGCCTCGAACACTTGAAAAACACCGTTTTTTTTATTTCTAGCCAAACATTTTTCTAAACTTCGATCAAACTATAACATATTCAAGTATTGTTTCGAATCTAAAACTTTATATTTGGATGTATATTAATATAATGCTTATTTGTTAGGCAAAACATTAAGCAAGAAAAATTGTTTGTTTGTTTGGAATTTCACTCAAAGCTGCACGAGGGTTATCTGCGCAAGTCGTCCCTAATTTATCAGTGAAAGACTAGAAAGAAGGCACTAGTCATCACTGCCAACATTTAGCAATGAATAATGGGATTCGCCGTCACATTATAACGTCTGCATGGTTTAAAGATCGAGTCTGTTTAAGAGGACAGGGCTTCGAATTCCCGACCATCAGATGCAAAGTTAAGATCCCTAATCACCTGGTTATGCCGGGTCAGTATTTTGAAGTTGACAATTCACATTCGATGAACTTAAATAGTATGCATTTGTGGCAATTTGTTCATCAAAATTGGTTTTTAGAAGGGAAATAATGTTATTGTGTTAATTTGAAATATATCTTGAAATTTTCTTTTAGTTCATTGACAGGGTTAATGTTTATTTGATAAATTTTAAGCCCAGCTATAGTATACATTGTTTTTCCATAGGCTAAAAAAAGTATTTTTAGCAATTTGCTTCGAAAACACAACTAGATGAAATTAAGAAAACCAACAAAAGAAATGTTTATTGAAACAGAAAAACAAATTAAGGTCGTCGTTCTTCAACATGTAAGGCGTGTACACGTATTAAAAATATATTATTTGCTTGATTGTTAGTTTCTTTCGAATATTCACGCAGAGCTACGCAAGAGATATCTGCTCTGACCCTTTTTAGTTCTGAGCTGATATACTGGAGGAAAGACAGCTAGTCAACGGCACCCACACCCAACTCCTGGAGTATTCTAGTCGAATAGTGGGAAATGACTGTCACTTCTATAATTTTATTAACTATGGTCCCAAAGTGCGGATAGAATTTTTTTATGAAAAAAAGACACAAATCATGGGATTTCGAATTCAAAAAGAGCACACTAACCAAAAGGCTATTACACATAGAAAGAAGGATATGAGATCCATTAGAAAAGACTGAACAATGTTAGTGAAAAACCTTTTCGAAAATGTACAAGGTGGATAATTTGTTGATAGTAAGTCGTCATAAAACGTATATCTAAAGATAAAATATGAAAGACAATATACATGAAACAGATTTGAAGAAACTACAAGACAACCTGGGTTATTCAATACAGTAGTTGAGGCAATATATACCTTAAGTAAATTAGTACTCACTTGACAACCTGTTTCTGGATCAGCGTATCTCCCTGGAATTTCTCCACAAACAAATCCGGTAGCTGGAATGTGATTAAAGATAGGATAGTCCTTACCAGGTATTCCCTTTTTTCGATGGGCTGTAAACCTGCTGAAGGTCTTCTCTTTAGTAAACCCGAAATTTTTATTCCTCAGTTTGTTGGCGCTTGAGTTAAGAGACTGCTGTTAAAAATGAAACAATATCTGTTTTTTTTGTTATTATTTGTTTTAAAATAAGCAGTTGTCATAAGTTAAGATAGATTTTAAATTTATTTTCTAAAGTTAACAGGCCACTGTCGAATTATAAAATTCTTTATATACTAAAGTACATTAAAAGGTAGCTTTAAAATCGAGCAGGAAAAAAGAATTTAACTAATTTCTTTTAACCAAAACAAACACGTTTCTAAACTTATTCTTCCTTTGTTTTCATTTATTTTGTATCTTAATACTATACTATGAGGCTTATGTTTGTGTATTAATACTGAAGCAGTATTGTACAAAACAGGACAAGACATTTCAGTTAAGTTACTATAGCCAATATAACAGTACGTTACCATTGTGATTAATCAAACGAAACGTTCAAAGCAAAATATAGTTTCAAAGTTCTGTAATGCTACACACAAGCCAGTTCAATGTGTTTTCGATATACATCATACACTATTATCTCTAACTTTTTTATATTTTTATAATGTTCCAGTTTACTAAATAATTAATTGGTTTTCTATGTTTATACAGTTGTCCAATTTACTTTCTTAAACTCTAACCTTGTGCTTTCTTTTAGATAATATTTGTAAATTTCTGATTTTATAAAGCTCTTTAATGTGAGAGGGCGCTTCTGTTGTTGTTATGCGCCTTACTGACGGTTCTGGCACAAACCCATCCAAGCTGTACATAGCAGGCCGCGTTGGCTTTGGTTGTAGTAATTTCAGTAACGGTTTAGGTGTGGTTGAAGACGGGATGAGAGGACTAAATATCCGCGAAGGTATTTTTCTTCTAACAGGCCAAAAAATTAAAGGACTGTGTACTGAAGACGATATATCGAACGGATCCTCATCATCAGCATCATATTCAGGGTTAACAGTAGAATTGCTAGTTGTAGTAGTAAAGGTTGGTGCAGAGGTAGCGGGCTTAAAACTAGGCCGGAAATTAAGACGAGGAGGAATAATGGGGAACTTTCGATCTCGCCTGGAGAAGATGAATCTTGTAAAATTAGTTTTGGTTTCTTTTTCATCAGATTCCTGTAACGATAAAAAATAAAATATAATAATATCAAACAATTTTCTATTTATGACAACGCTATTATACTTATGTGTCGACGTCATTTTTTTTTTGAAGCTGCTGAGCGGAGGAAAAATTAAACAAAAAGAAAAAGGTGGTACCTCGATTTAGCTGTGTATTATATTTAGATGGATATCTAGTAATACTTAAAGAGGTAACGGAAAAGAAAGAGGTGATCTTAATATTGGTACTTTGTTTATTTGCAGTTAACACAAGGTTAAACAACGGGCTATGTGTACATTATTCACCACTGGTATAAAATCTGGTTTTTCGCATTACAAGTCCTCATACTCATCGCTCTGCCATTAGGTGGCAGGCAACATTGTTGGTGGTGTTTTTTTCAATGTTAAGTTTTTGTATATGTCACGCCTGATTCCTGGAAAGATATTTAAGGTATTTATTTATTGTTTATTTACAAACTAGAGAAGTTTAGCTTAGTGGAGTCTTGATTGTATGGTACCGTCCCCAGTTGTGAATAATCAACTACAGAAACTCAACTGACCAGCAACAACCATTATTACAAAGTATTGTGTACCCCATCGTGGATCGAGATAAATATGAGAGCTAATAATATTAAAATATTCGTTTTTGATACCAACGGTGAGCAGAGCACTAATTACCCACTATTTTGCCTTGTGCTTTCCAAAAATCAAACAAATAAACAATAGTTGTGGAACATTTTTAAATATATATATATATATGTTACTACTATATATTTTAGCACCAGCCATCTAACGTGATTAAAATTATTTTGACAATATTACCTCTATTACTCCAGTAAACTTGAAGATGTTGGCACTAAGCCTTGTAACAGCCCCTGCTCTCTTCCATAACTTCTTATTTAAGATCACTTTAGTAATAACGATAATTTCACTTTTATTTTAATATCTTCCTTCCCTTTCGATAAGATTTAGTGTGTGAACAAAACCCAAAGATTAACTTGACAGTTTTTTTTCAAAATTAATAAGATACACCAGATAGATGAAAAAAAAATTGTTTATCTTTAAATAGTATTCAACACTAATTTTGCTTCTGGAAGAAATGCATGGTCTATTGAGTGCAATTCTTCTCTCTAGGGTAATATTCTAGTATATGCTGGTTCAAAATTCGTTATTCAAATAGAATGCTTTACCTCTACCTTAATCCACTGCTTTTTGTCTAGTTGTTTTTTGAAGGCCTAAGCTTTATTGCCCACTTCCATATTTCTGTCATCTTGTTTCCAGTATTCCACTGTACGTATTTGATTGGCTGGTAATTTTTGGTTTATAGTAATACTGCTCAAACAAAGCCAAAAACACAGTTACTTCATTTGGCTCCTTCTTTATTATCATCATGACTTTATGTTGCTTCATCTGGCGATTACTTATTTTTGTTGCTGAAGCAGATACGTTGATTCCATACTACATGCTGGTCACGGCTGTTGCTTCATCTGGCGATTACTTATTTTTGTTGTTGAAGCAGATACGTTGATTCCATACTACATGCTGGTCACGGCTGTTGCTTCATCTGGTTGGTGAGGCTCCTTTGCTTCACTTTCTGGGTGGAAGCGTATATAGTGGGGGTAATATTTCTTATTAACTTCTCTCTCAGATTATCAATATGTGCAAAAATTGTCATGCTGTGGTCTATCACAATATCGAGCATTGTTAAGGTCAAACAGCCTATGGTGAAGAACAATGATGTCAGCATACGCTTTTGCATGATGTGTGGGATTTTATTCGACACGAGTGTTGTGGATCTATTTAATTTTGTTCATCCTTTTAAGTAAGCAGAAAATCTCTCCCTCTCAGATCTTGTACGAGTCTCTTTTTTTTTTTTTTACTACCTTTTCCACTAGTTTTACCTCTACATTGACATTTATATTAACATATATTAATGTGTTTTTACATTCATTGTGTGATAGTGTTCTAAGGATTTGGACATCACTACCACTGAGAAGTTTCTGAGGTCCTTCTCTGTTGTCCCTTAGTGGTACAGCGGTATGTCTGCGGACTTACAATGCTAGAAACCGGGTTTTCATACCTAATTTTGATACCTACGTTGTGTCTAATTACAAATAAATAAATCTTCTATGTTTTCCCTTTCATCACTGATAAACTGATTATTTCTACTAACTCTGCATGAAGAGAGAATTGTAATTATGAAATATATTAAACCTTCTGGACCTGTTTGTAAACTCATTATTTGTTACTTGAAAGTTCTGACTAATAAATCCAGTGACGTTGGCATTTCTGACTGTGGATACGTTCGTTCTCTGTTAAACTTTGTTATCAACTTCGTGCCACTGCCATCTCACCTACGCTTGACCATTTTCTTATAACTGGCTTATGTACCTCTGCAAGAAGTCTTTAGTCTTTTCTTTATTCCTCATAAGGCAAACAAAATGCATCCTAGTTTTGTATTCGAAAGTTAATATATAGTTTGAGAGACTGAGTAAATTAGTAATATAATGTAAATAATTTAATGTAACCGAGTAATATAATTGAAGTTGCTTTCATTTTGGGGGTGTCATAATCGGGCCTGATACTGATGTAATACTAAGTAACAATGATAATGTTGTTTCATTTTATATACTTTGTACTCAGGCACTAAGGAGTCTTATTAATCACTATTTAATTCATATGTATGTTCCATACCAGAAAACAGTCCCTCTCACTATAGGCTGTGATACATTGTAAGAGTAACAGTCAAACCCTTCTCGTGGATGGCTTGTGGATGGCTGACTACATACCCTTTTGTTAGTAGTTTACAATTAAAAACAGTAACATATATGCATTTAGTAGAACTGTTATAAATACAAATATAATATATGTAATCTACACTATTGCAACAAATAAAATGTAAACCTAGTGTAATGTTGTTTATTAATTATTTAACATAAAGTGCACAATCGAAGTAAATAGATCTAATTTGATAGAAATCACTTATAATAATCACAGGAAATTAGAATGAATATTAAATAGACTACAATTAAGAAACAATTCTGAAAATTTAGCTTAGGTAATTTTTACTCACTAGTGTCACCTAGTGATCCTTTTTATAAATATATCAATTTCGTCGTTTCTGTCATATTCCACAACACGTTAAAAATATTCTATAACATATATTTTGAAACCCAGTACCTCATATTTTACAACAAAAACTAAAATTTCATATTATTCCAGTTCAGGGTAAGTAACACTACGTATACATGTATTCTGTTACAACTGTCTCTTACTCTCTTTACACATGTAATTTGTTGTACTCATATTTATGTAGATGTCATCTACTGAAAGTATATCATTTTTATATAATATTTTAAAACTATATTTCTCCACACGTGTTTTTTAAATAAATTCTTGACTGGGTTATTTTACATTACTAATATAAAGTTAGTTTGTCTATTACTAACCACAGTGGGTTATCTGTTCTTTACCCACCTAATTTTTAACGTCATAAGCCCCCAGACTTTTTTCTGAGTCATCAGGACAATCCACATATAATCTTTTAAAACTATTTATCTCTCCCTTTATGTTACCTTCTACAACTATATCTGTTTATATATAATCTGTAATGGATATTTCTCTCTACAAATAACGTGCTACATCCATATTAAAACAATATCTATTTATAATTAATTTGTTACTACAGTATCTACCTACATACAATCTGCAATGCATGCTGCAAATAGTTCATTGTAATGATTCTAGAGCTAATCTCAAGTGAACTTAACGAAATATAAACATAGGCTTATCACGAGCTAATCATTAACATTGCGGCGAGGTAGTTTTCTAGATAATTAGAAATGTTTTAAATCCCCCTTTCTAAACCATTAGTTTTATTTATTGAAAAGCTGACTCCAGCTTGAACTTTGAAGCATCAATCAGAGAGAAGGCAACAGCACCCTACCAACAAACATCCACGCTAAAGGATTTGCTGTCACTCTTATAACACATGCATACCTTAAAGTACTGAGGTTATTTTGTGATATTGACATACAAAATAAATCTTAGAAGTATGAGTTACAAACCAATGAGCGTTTTATTAAGAAAATTAAGGTTTATTTGTACATAAATCTGTTTTTTTATATATAAAACGACTGCAAAAAAAGAGCATGTAATATTAGTACCAAAAATAATAAATAAATTATCGCATTACACCATAATTAAACTTGGGATTTATAAATAAATTAGGTAAGTTTGAACACAAGATAGCTTGTGCACTTTAACTTATAAAAGGTTTTTGGTTTATGTTTACTTTTATTTACATTCTGCGAAAAAGCTCGAAACGTTATTTCTATGGCAACACAACCTCTGTTTACCAGTCAAATATTTTAAGCTAGCAGTTAAGAAAATCACCATCTATAGCAGAATATTTTTCTTTCTTTTCGTCTTCTTTTCATTCTTTATTTTTTGAATTTCGCGCAAAGCTACATGGGGTTTATCTGCGCTAACCGTCCCTAATTTAGCAGTGTAAGACCAGAGTGAAGGCAGCTGGTTATCACCACCGACTACCAACTCTTGGGCGATCATGATTGGTGTGATGAGGATTCGAACCCGCGATGTGTCTTCTCATACATTTTTGTACTCAAGTAGGAATTTGTCTGTTTTTTTTATTTCTCGTAAAGCTACGCGAGGGTTATCAACCACCTCCAGCTCTTGGACTACTCTTTTACTAATGAATAGTTAGATTGATCGTACCATTATAACGCTCCCACAGCGAAAAGGACGAGCATGTTTAGTGTGACGGAAATTTGAATCCACGACCCTCAAATTACTAGTCGAGCGTCCTAATCCTGTGGTCATGCCGGGCCCAAGTAGGAATTTTCTTGAAGGAAGATTGGATTCGTTTTCTCCAAAGAAACAAGCTTTGATCTATATTTAAATCTGGGAATTTAAAGTTATGGTTTCAATTACTTATTTTGCTATTAATTTCGGCACAAACAACGTTTCTATGTTGTGTTCAGTGCCACTTATTTCTCTACAAAGCGGAAAGGTTCTAGATATAATTTTCGAAGTAGCAGGTAAAATAACTCAGAAATAAATAACATCATGTAACACAAATTTTGTTCCTGAATATTATGTGTTATTTCTTAATTGTTTATGTTGTAAAAGTACAGAAAATGGCCATTATTCCCTTCAAACATTGCTTTTGTGACCTGGATAATGAAATTTAGAAATTAACTTATTTTCTATGTAAAAACGGGCAAATTTGCTCATTTTCATTACATAAGATCTAAATAAAAAAACATATGAATCAAGATTTGCATGTGTATATACTAATGTTATACAAAAATGAACATAGATGTTTAGAAGTGAGTAATTTCTCGAGATTTGCGAGTGTAATGTAAATCACTTTCACGTATCAGTCCCTAAATATAGTCTCCCATCATGTTTTCGTTATACATTCCTTGGTAGCGGCGTTCAAAGTCCAGTATATCTTGGTGGAAGCGCTCGCCTTGCTCCTCTGTTCTCCTTGAATTTATCAAGATGAACGTCAAGGATATGAACTTTCAGGATCATCCTGCAGCCCATTTCGCCGCAGTTCTTCATCAGACCCTCAACCAGTTCCACATAATTTTCGGCTTTGTTATTGCCCAAGAAGCCCCTACCAATGCAACAAAGCTGCTCCAAGCTTTTCTTCCTTCCTACTGAGCTTCTTGGGGAATTTTGTGCACTCTAGGATCTTCTTTATTTGTGGTCCAACGAAGACACCAGCTTTGACCTTTGCCTCAGACAGGTTAGGGAAGAAGTCTCGAAGGTACTTGAAGGCTGCAGACTCCTTATCAAGAGCTGTGACAAATTGTTTCATAAGACCCAATTTTATGTGCAGTGGTGGGAACAACACCTTCTGGAGGTCCACTAGTGGCTCACACTTAACATTGTACCTCCCCACACAGAACTCGATCAGCTATGATAAAATGGCCACATACATAGCAGAATACGTCTGGAGAATGCTTGCAGCTTTTTGGTGCCACCTCTGATAAAATCAGATAGGTCTATGTGTTCACTCAGGCAGCTAGAACTAAACTGAAGTGGTGAGTGGTGAGCCCCTGTATATATATTACTGTAGAAAGTTTTAGAAAATTTTAAAAGGTTCTTGAAAATTCTCGTAACTTCTACAACATTCTAGAAAATTCTTATAAATTCTACAGCTTTATAGAAAGTTCTTGAGAAAAAAATTCTATATCAGCTACTCAGCACTGAATCTACCTAGAATATTCTGGAAAATGGGTAAATTTTAAAATTTCATTATCCAGGTCACAAAAGCAAACTTTAAAGAGAAAAATAGGTCTTTTCCATTTACTTTAGGCATAAGCACTTAGGAAATAACACTTTCTGCCCAGGAACAAGAAAAAGTAAAAATTTTGTTACATAGTGTACTCCTTTTGTTATTATTTTCCCCTAAACATATTATCAAAAGACACGCACAAGAACCAATATTTTGGTAACAGTTTACGGAACATGACAGAAGCAAGGAACCAACTTCTATCGTTTGGGTGAACAGTTCGTTGGTTTTTACTGGTTAGAGAAGTTTAACGACAACAGAGACACGATGCTGCCGTCAACCTCGTATCATGGAACAAAAAAAACTATTTAATTTTTTATTTTATTTTATTACAGTTTCACACTAATTTTACAAACTAAAATTTTCATTTGTCGTCTACTTAAAAAGAAACATATATTAAATAGATCACGATGTATATCATACTTAAGACAAAAGCTGATAAACTTGTTTACTTACCACAGACGATTTTTCTTCTGCAGAATAACGACTTGCCACGACACCTATAGGCAAAAAACATAGTATGAAAAATAACTGGTTAGCCTTTGAGATCTTTGGCAGACCTAATTTTATTTGGAAAAAAATCTATGTAAATATTATTGCTGTGTTTAAACTTTTTTTCCGGGGATTTATAGGATACTGAAATTTTCTCTTCTTCCCTTTTTTATTTAAGTAGAAGTTTTCTACCTGTGTTATAACTTGTTATATCTTTTATTGCCTGATTACATGGATCAAAAAATACCAGTCTGTTTCTAAAAACTACTGCACAAGGAGCTGTTTTGTTAAAGCAACTACAAAATATTGACATTTAAGTCTTTGCCCCAGGCATAACACTGAGGATATCAAAGCAAAAATATTGTTTTTCAAGTGAACACGAAAGAACGTAAATAATTGGTAACAAGCCTTTAAACTTCAAATTAGAACTCAAGTTTAATGTCTCCAACCTTTATCAATATCAACCCCAAGGCTTAACTCAGATTACCGTATCAACTTTTCCGACACTATAGTAACTACCCTAATAAAAGGAACAAAAATATTGCTCTTATACTCAAAACGAAGCTGGAAATGAATAGTTATATATTGGGTAACTGGAGTATTAAAACAACACAACAATATTTAAATGTTATATTGTAGGAGTGGTTTGTTGTTAATTTTGCTTAAAATATATCAATGTTAAACAGACATCATTTACAGTAATCAGATTAGTGATTTTTATAAAAGTTCACATGTTTTGATTATTGGAGTTTTTCATTATTGTGGTCAACTAAATACTTTTCCAAGTAAAAAATATTGATGAATGGAGTTAAATGTATACTTCAAGGAAAAAAATGGAAATTCCAACAGCAAAAAGAGAGATATAAAGATAACACAATTCTCGAAATCAAATGACAGCTAAAAGTTAGAATATTTTTGAAAAAGAAACTTACTATCCTAAAAATTTAATCTTAAATCGTAGACTAGCAATAAACACAATAAATCTGTGAATCAACTAAAACTTATAGTCTGATTATACAGTGATCATCCTAAGAATCAAGGCTCAGCATGGCCAGATGGATAAGGCGCTCGACTCGTAGTCTGAGGGTCGTGGGTTCGAATCCCCATCACACTAAACATGCTCACCCTTCCAGTCGTGGGAGCGTTATAATGTTACGGTCAATCCCACTATTCATTGGTAAAAGAGTAACCCAAAAGTTGGCGGTGGGTGGTGAAGACTAGCTGCCTTCCCTCTAGTCTTACACTGCTAAATTAGGAACAGATAGTGCAAATAGTCCTCGTGTGGCTTTGCGCGAAATTCAAACCAAACTAAGAGTCAAGTCGTGTCGTCCACTATAATGGTGTATCAAACATATAAACATTTCACTAGAATCTGAATGCCAAATCATAAAGTGACTGGTAAATAAAGAAACATTTTCCACGAATGTCAGACTCAAACTGTAATAATTTCTGTCTAAAAGTATTGTGAATAAAGAAAAGTTTGCACAAGTTACAACACTATATTTGCACAAGTTACAACACTATAATATAATTTTTCTGAGTTAAGAACCATTTAACATAAATCCTACCCTCAAATTATAAGTTTAATCCATTGTTTGAATGTCTACTGAGACAATTCGCACATTCTGAAGGTTAAATCCAACTTTAATGATAAAACAGAATTATGTCCCACAAATTTAGAAACCAACTCAAAATTTACAACATATGTTGTTGTAAATACATTATCCTCTCTCACAGAAATAAAGATTTCTGTTTTTTGAAGTTAAGCACAAAGTTACACAATAGGCTATCTGTGCTCTGCCCACCACGTGTATCAAAATTTGGTTGCTATAGTTTTAAGTCCGCAGACACACTGCTGCGCCACTGGTGGGCAAAATGAAAATTAAGGATTTGTTTTAATCATTGAATACTGACCAGAAAATATCGTATTTCCATTTATGCGGACAGATGAATAAGTTTATACAAGATACAGATAATTCTTAACATCACAAGTTTTAACATCGCATATTCATGACTGTATGATTATTTCTAACTGAGCTGCTAAAATAACTCGTTTAAATGGGTCATTGAGTTTAAAAACATCGTGAATCTCTGTTGATGATACATCACCTCTGGTCTACATAAATATAGTTTGGAGCAATTCATAGAAAGATTACGAAAAGAATTTTAACTACTGTCAGTAAAGCTCTTACACTCCTAACAAGTGATGGATAGGTGTGGAAAACCACGCCATTAAGTCATTAAAATTGACCAACATAATCGAGTTGGTCGTATTGTATCGAGTTACATGTCGTAACATGTTTACATACAACACAGCCTGAAGTGTTTCATTGTCTTAAAACTTTAATGGTACTGTGATTCGAACGATTACTGCTTAGTATTAACATAAAGAAAAGCCGAATGAGGTGATTTTTGGTTGAATGTTTTAGTTACTTATAGAACAAAGTTACCTGAGTCCTAGCTTAAAGCTTGCCTAATTTTCAGTGTACTAACTTCCAATAACAAGATACTTAGCAATTGTTAAAGTTTGAAATTTAATGCAAATAATTTTAGTTCGAATGTTTGAACCTTGATAAACCAGACCTAGAAATATAACCGAATTGAAATAGAATAATTCACAACTTAGTTGTTGTCGTAAAACGACCAGTAACTTTGTAGGATTGAAAAAAAATATATATATATATGTATGTTTTCCTCCTTCCAATTTGAGGTAATTTCTGTTATGATTAGTATACGGTTATTGTATAGTAGGCTGGAATAATGTGTGTGTTTTTTGTCTGTTTTTTTATTTCGCGCAAAGCTACTCGAGGGCTATCTGCGCTAGCCGTCCCTAATTTAGCAGTGTAAGACTAGAAGGAAGGCAGCTAGTCATCACCACCCACCGCCACTCTTGGGCTACTCTTTTAGTAACGAATAGTGGGATCGACTGTCGCATTATAACGCTCCCACGGCTGAAAGGGCTAGCATGTTTGGTGCGACTGGGATTCGAACCCACGACCCTCGGATTACGAGTCGAACCCCTTAACATACTTGGCCATGCCGGACCCTAATGTGTGTGAGTTACTATTGTACACGGATTGGTGACCAGTCAGTTTCTAGCGTTTTGTGAACTAAGTGGTATGAAAAATAAATGCAGTCAGTAACATGGATGTTTAAACCGTTTTAGACATCCTTATCCCTAAAAGAAAGAAAACACAACTATATTACGAGAAAATGTATTGATAATACGTTTTGTATATTTGGTATTTTAATAAAAGTAACAATATATTTACTCACATAAAGACATCAATAGCATCAACCAAAGCGCAGTTCTTAGCATTGGTCTGAGAGCCATGATCATTGGACGCTTTTCCTGCAGAAAATAAAAAACAGGCATTCGTTATCCGATGATAACTCTAAAATAGCAGCTATTTTAATATATTTCATATTTTAATGATATATGTAAGGTTCTATTTGTATGCTAAATAATGTACACCTAGTGTGTGGAATTATAAAAATAAATCAGGAAACATCAGAATGAATGCCTTAGGCTAAACACGTTTCTTTCCTCTGTTGTTGGTTGTTATTATTCATGACTCAGTTCATTCATGCAATAAACATTCTCTTTGATATGGTTACTAAGTCACAACACTCAGATTTCACAAATATACATATAAACGAAACGGGGTTTGTTCCATACGAACAGAATAAAATCACGTAACGAATAATAGAAATTATTAAACTAAAAACTTTAAAAAATAATATTTAATGAAGTAGAAACTATGTAATAGCAGAAGTAAACAAGCATTTAGTTATTTTTTTACGTATATTTTAATACGTTAACATGAATAGTGGCGCTTATTGAAGTTAAGATTAATATGCAGTGCACCAAACTTACATTTCAAGCAACCAGCCATTGATTTATTAACACCTCACAACTAATAAGAATCAAACATCAACCAGCCATTCATTTATTAACACCTCACAACTAACAAGAATAAAACAACGATCAACCAGCCATTGATTTATTAACATCTCACAACTAATAAGAACCAAACAACAATCAACCTGCCATTCATTTATTCTTTAATTATCAGACAAACCAGAAGAATAACATTCAATAGGAAAATGCAAATGATGGCACAAAACTTTTCACATATTTGTCATATCTTATAATAGCTTAGAGTGTTGCCCATGATATGTCATATTCTATAATAACTTACAGTGTTACCCATGATATAACGTATTCTATAATAACTTATAGTGTTACCCATGATATGACATATTCTATAATAACTTATAAGTGTTACCCATGATATGATGTATTCTATAATAACTTATAGTGTTACCCATGATATGACATATTCTATAATAACTTATAAGTGTTACCCATGATATGATGTATTCTATAATAACTTATAAGTGTTACCCATGATATGACATATTCTATAATAACTTATAAGTGTTACCCATGATATGACATATTCTATAATAACTTATAAGTGTTACCCATGATATGACGTATTCTATAATAACTTACAGTGTTACCCATGGTATGACGTATTCTATAATAACTTATAGTGTTACCCATGATATGACATATTCTATGCTAACTCACACATCTCCAACTATCTCTTTTCAACTTCTGGAGCTAGCAACAGGACCAAACTTAGCAAGCAGATTCGAGATGGCAGGATTGTTCTTATCTATAAGGTGTAGTCTCCTAACTGGGGAACTAAAATGCCCCTGGAAGGTCATACAAGCATTGTTGGTATCTAAAAATTGTTTTCTCAGGGTCGAACACAAACCTGGCACCAGAATTTGTGTTCGTGCTCTCCTCCCTCGGGATTTCGAAGGTACCATTGTGTATATTTATTTATTATTATTTATCTAACTCTACCCACAGTTTTACTGACGCGTTGCATTACATTACGCAGTTAAGACATGTTGCACGATGTACTTACGTTTTCGTGTATCACATGCTGCCCTTCTCTGAAAAGGTATTATGCATGCTCTAACCTTGTGATACGTTACGTAATGCTCAACAGTAATGGTGTGTTACGTGGCGTTCTAGATCTGTAGTATATCACGTGATGTATTGCATTTATGGTGTGTTACGTGATGCCTTACCGTGTGAGTGTGTTTTATAATGTAATGCAGTAATGGTGTGTTCGTGATACCCTACCATGTGAGTGTGTTTTGTAATGTAATGCAGCAATGATGGGCTCTGTGATGTCCGACTGTGTGAGTGTTTTATAATGTCATGGTATGATAGGTGACGTCCTATTGTATGGGTGTGTTTTATAATGTCATGGTGTGTTATGTGATGTTCTACTGTGTGAGTGCGTTTTATAATGTCATGGTGCGTTATGTGATGCTCTACTGTGCGAGTGTGTTTAATAATGTCATGATGTGTTACGTGATGCCGTGCTGTGTGCGTATGTTTTATAATGTCATGGTGTGTTATGTAATGTCCTACTGGGTGAGTGTGTTTTATATTGTGATGCAGTAATTGTGTGTTACGTGATGCCCTGCTGTTTGAGTGTGTTTTATAATGTCATGATGTGTTACGTGACGCCCTACTGTGTGAACGTGTTTTATAATGTCATGCAGTAATGATGTGCTCTGTGATGTCCTACTGTGTGAGTGTTTTATGATGTCATGGTATGATAGGTGACGTCCTACTGTATGAATGTGTTTTATAATGTCATGGTGTGTTATGTGATGTCCTCTGTGTGAGTGTTTTATAATGTCATGATATGATAGGTGACGTCCTACTGTATGAGTATATTTTATAATGTCATGATGTGTTACGTAACGCCCTACTGTGTGAATGTGTTTTATAATGTCACGCAGTAATGACTTGCTCTGTGATGTCCTACTGTGTGAGTGTTTTATGATGTCATGGTATGATAGGTGACGTCCTACTGTATGAATGTGCTTTATAATGTCATTGTGTGTTACGTGATGCCCTGCTGTGTGAGTGTGCTATATAATGTCATGGTGTGCTACGTGATGTCTTGCAGTCTTCGTGTGCTACACGGTACCTTTCAGGTCTGCTCTGAAACGGGCACTCGATTCACTATCGAATCATTTCTTTGTAAAAGCTCGCCCTTTAAATCATGGCGAAGTTATAATATGACGGTCAATTCTACAATTCATTGGTAAAGAATAAATAATTAAACTAAGGCGACCATATAGGTTAATTACCATGACAACAACTACAGTTATTGTATGTTACATGATGCTCATCAGTTATGGTGTGCTACATAGTGACTTTTACTTATCGTTTGTTACATGATATCTTACAGTTACAGTGCATTACGTGATGTCCTACAGTTATAGTATGTTTCGTATTGGCTTACATGTGTGGTGTATTGCTAAATATCCTACAGGTAACATGAAGATGATCCTAGGGAGGTCGAAACGTTTTCCTCTGCTTATTAATAAAATTGTTAATAGCCATACCAGCCGTTCTGAGATACATTTTTATTTCAAGTGGGTTCTCGTCATCAAGGTCCTACAGTTTTGGTATGTTATATGATGTCCTACACTTATGGTGTGTTACATGAAACAAAATAATTGTGATGTCTTTATTAACGCTTGAAAAAAAGAAGCTCAGTGGTTTGTAGTAAACTTATTGGTGTAAAACGTTAAACATTGTTAAATTAATACACTTTCACTCAGATTAAAACATTGTTAAATTAATACACTTTCACTCAGATTAAAACATTGTTAAATTAATACACTTTCACTCAGATTAAAACATTGTTAAATTAATACACTTTCACTCAGATTAAAACATTGTTAAATTAATACACTTTCACTCAGATTAAAACATTGTTAAATTAATACACTTTCACTCAGATTAAAACATTGTTAAATTAATACACTTTCACTCAGATTAAAACATTGTTAAATTAATACACTTTCACTCAGATTAAAACATTGTTAAATTAATACACTTTCACTCAGATTAAAACATTGTTAAATTAATACACTTTCACTCAGATTAAAACATTGTTAAATTAATACACTTTCACTCAGATTAAAACATTGTTAAATTAATACACTTTCACTCAGATTAAAACATTGTTAAATTAATACACTTTCACTCAGATTAAAACATTGTTAAATTAATACACTTTCACTCAGATTAAAACATTGTTAAATTAATACACTTTCACTCAGATTAAAACATTGTTAAATTAATACACTTTCACTCAGATTAAAACATTGTTAAATTAATACACTTTCACTCAGATTAAAACATTGTTAAATTAATACACTTTCACTCAGATTAAAACATTGTTAAATTAATACACTTTCACTCAGATTAAAACATTGTTAAATTAATACACTTTCACTCAGATTAAAACATTGTTAAATTAATACACTTTCACTCAGATTAAAACATTGTTAAATTAATACACTTTCACTCAGATTAAAACATTGTTAAATTAATACACTTTCACTCAGATTAAAACATTGTTAAATTAATACACTTTCACTCAGATTAAAACATTGTTAAATTAATACACTTTCACTCAGATTAAAACATTGTTAAATTAATACACTTTCACTCAGATTAAAACATTGTTAAATTAATACACTTTCACTCAGATTAAAACATTGTTAAATTAATACACTTTCACTCAGATTAAAAACTTTACAATACACTTGATAAACATGAAGAGAAACCACGACTTTCGTAAAACTTAAACAGGAAGGATTTATTTAAATGAGTTGAATCAAATCAATTTACCCAAAAGGCAGAAAGTAAGAAAACTAAAAATAAACACGACATAATAAAATTCAGAAAACGGAAAAATAGTTTTATATTTAAGTGTCTAGCAATTTTGATATATTGAGGGAATAGTCAAGTTGTATCGTATCAATCGTGAAACAGTAAACGTTATAAATATCTCACAAAAGATTGCTTATTTTTGAATTTCGCGCAAAGCTACTCGAGGGCTATCTGCGCTAGTCTTCCCTAATTTAGCAGTGTAAGACTAGAAGGAAGGCAGCTAGTCATCACCACCCACCGCCAACTCTTGGGCTACTCTTTTACCAACGAATATTGGGATTGACAGTCACATTATAACGCCCCCACGGCTGAAAGGGTGAGCATGTTTGGTGCTACGGGGATGCGAACCCGCGACCCTCAGATTACGAGTTGCACGCCTTAACCCACCTGGCCATGCCGGGCCAAACCAAAATGAAGGATTGCGTTAAAAACATAAAATCCAAACTTCTAATTATATTATGTTCTTATAACCAAAGGCAAGCCGAAACAAAAATAAATAAATATAAAAACATTGCAATAATTTAAAGGATCCCAGAGTACAAGTTATATTGTGGGATATAAAATGTACCCTAGGTTTTGGAGGTAATTGAGGAATGAGGACCCACATTACGATGGGGATACATCGTCTATCAGTCTTAACCTCCATTTGCCAGTCTCACATAAAGAAATAAGATAAAGGAGTAGCAATAGATATAGCAGTTAGGAGAGCAAAATGTGGAAGCTCAAGTCCACAAAGTCCAACATCTATATCACTCTTCATTGTGTGCAGACAGTTGTGGGAAAGGGACTGCCCTCCAAAGTAAAGGAGAAGAAGATAATTGAAAAAATAAAAATAAGAAAATTATATGTTAGGTTTATCCCTAAGCATAAAAAAAAATTTGAATTATATTTTAAATTCATAATGGGATAACTATATCGTGTGTTTGCGTAATGTCCAGAAATTCTACAGGTATCTCATTATTGAAATCTTTGAAAGATTTATTGTTTAAACAACCCTGAGCTACCGACTATTACTATCCACAAACAGTTTAGTTCATTCAACACTCTTAATAGACCCTTGATAAAAGTAAGCTGTTGAAGTAAAAGGGAGAACATTTTACACAAAACTTACGTTAAAGTTCAGTGTTCACATTTAAGTTAACTCACATGAAATTTCAATAAATCAGGCTCCTTCATAAGGTATATGACTGAATTGAATAACGATATTATACAAAAAAAAAAAAACGAATGAAGTTAGAGCTAATAGAGTGGTTTCAGTTTTAATTCCAATTTGCAAATTAAAGTCGAACATCGTGATAGCTAGAAATTTTCTTATGAAATAATAAAACTACGTGAATTTACCTGACGATATGAGAGGATAGAGCAGTATATTTACCTGACGATATGAGAGGATAGAGCAGTATATTTCCGTAAACACTCAACGCAAGTGAAAAGAACCTCTTGTTGTTTCATCACAAGAACAAATTCAATAAATGTCCACTTCTCTCAATCCGTGAAATAAATAACAACTGTACTTTCTATTTCAACTACCGAAATTTTATACTGACAGTGGGCGCGGCCTACTTTCTGCGCTCTCACAACTACAGACACGAATGCCATCTATCGACCTAAATAATACATTAATGAACCGACCAGCCATAAGAACAATCCGAACTAGCTACACATCCTCCAGAATTTCTAAGGATCACGAACAAGCACTACAAAGAATGAGTTTGTATTGCAAACGCTATTATATTGTCAGTGTTAACTACTTTTGTGGGTCAACTAAGTATATGGGTAACAACATCTCAAGTTTCCCTGAGGAGAAGGAGAGAGGTGCATTCATGCACCAAATGAACGAAGTCCTCAAGGCAACAGCATGATCTCCATATTGACGAATGGCTGCTCACTTGAAAATAAAGTGTGGATAATCAGCATCAACCATCTTTCTCTTTTTTCTTTTTTACAATATCTGCAACTAAAATATACATATTTTTTGTAATATAAAACCAAGGGTAAATAGTTGTTTTGTATTTCTATCTTAACATTAAGTTTTTAGTGTCAGTCAGTGTTTGGCACGTGGCGACGGTGAAAATGACAGTCGGTAATCTACTGAATCAATAATGTATATTAATACTTATTCATTTTTTAACTCTTTATGCCGTTAGCTACACGTTTACAAATGGCACTCAGTTTACACTGACATTTCGAACGCTAATCCTTTAATCATTTTAGTTATTTAATTTGATATTTATAAAAAATAACAAATACGAACTTTTCTGTTGTGTTTTGTTTTTTGCTAGACAGATTTGAATATTTTTGTCAGCATATTTCTTCATTCTTCTTTACCTGTATATAATTAACAGATTCCAGTAATGAATGGTACAAATATTCCAAAACTATTAAGCAGAACAACTGTTGTGAATGAAGACAGCTTCCAGGATATTAAAATTATCAGTTGGAATAACTCTTGTCGAGGTCCGACATGGTCTTGTGGTTAAAACACTCGACTCGTAATCCAATGATCGAGGGGGTCGAATCCCCTTCGCACCAAACATGCCCGCCCTTTCAGCCGTGGGGGCGTTATAATGTGACGGTCAATCCCACTATTCGTTGGTAAAAGAGTAGTCCAAGAGTTGGCGGTGGGTGGTGATGACTACTTGCCTTTTCTCTAGTCTTACACTGCTAAATTAAGGACGGCTAGCGCAGATAGCTTTAGTGTAGCTTTGCGCGAAATTCAAAACAAACCAAACTTTCGTCGACAGGATCTACGTTTTGTGTTTAAACTTGCTAGTGATCGAATTCATAAACCTGCTAATGAATGAGACGATATTAATTAACTTTTCGTGAAACGACGATTAAGAAAAGCAATGTCATTGAGGTCTAAGTACTTAAACATGTTAAAGACCATAATGCATAAGTTTCGGATTGCTAAGAGATTTGTAACAATTCTACTATATATTATACATAGAAACAAAAAAAAAAAAATAGGCTGTAGGTTACATTCTCTTAGTACATTTATATAAAAAATAATTAAAAAAAACATGACACAGAAGGTAGTAAAAATTGATAAAGAGTACATTACTCTGGCCTTAGGGCCTTCAGTATAGATTAATCTATTATGCCTGTCCTACTCAGCATATTTAAGTCCTACTGTTCTTAGTAGTGTGTTTCGAGATCTTAAGTCATCAAATGACATTTCTCCTAATTTGCTTTATTTTTTTAAAATGTAGCTGTCGTTTCAAGGTAAATTTCAATAAATCGTTTAACATTTTACAAAAAAATTATATTGTTTCAGTTGGGGGCTTTGTACAATGTCTTCAAACGATTCACACTCAAGTATTTCTTTGTTATTGGTTTTTACTTTTAGTTCTCGGGTTATCTTCCGAATGACTAATGTTTACATGTATTGGTTTGGTGTTTTATGGCGCAAAGCAACTAGGCTATCTGCGTTTAATGTATATATATATATATATTATATGCATGCTAGCCGTCCCTAATTTAGCAGTGTAAGACTAGAGGAAAAGCAGCTACTCATTACCATCCACCGCCTATTCTTGAGCTACTCTTTTTACCCATGAATAGTGGGATTGATCGTGACATTATAACGCCCACACGGCTGAAAGTGCGAACATATTTGATGTAACGTGGATTCGAACCCGCAGCCTTCAGATTACGAATTAAGAGCCCTAACCACCTGGCCATGCCGAGTACTGGAATTGTAAATATTAATTATATATTCTAACAGTCAGAAAACTTTGATGAACTGGTGTGACATATATAGCTAACATCCGTCTCCGTGGTAACGAGAACAGATTCGAGAATATAGATGACTGATTGTTCTTGCGCTATGAATCGTTTCTTATAGCAACAGTAACCGTTCCTGAGTGCACTCTTACTCTGATGTTGTGTCTCATATTAAACCGCAGAAGATGACAATTAACTAATATATATACATGTGTGTGTGTGTACGTACTTCATAATATTTTTTGTCTGTTTTTGAATTTCGCGCAAAGCTACTCGAGAGCTATCTGTGCTAGCTTTCCCTAATTTAGCAGTGTAAGACTAGAGGGAAGGCAGCGAGTCATCACCACCCACCGCCAACTCTTGAGCTACTCTTTTACCAACGAATAGTGGGATTGACTGTAACATTATAATGCCCCATGGCTGAAAGGGCGTGCATGGTTGGTACGACGGGGATTCGAACCCGCGACCCTCAGATAACGAGTCAAACGCCTTAACCCACTTGGCCATGCCAGGCCCTACTTCATACTAACGTCAATAATATTTCATTATAAGTCTTAGCTGCCCTTTCTTTCTAGTTCGAAATTGTGAATAAACACAGGATTGAGGCAAGATCGTTCTATTATCTTCACTTGGTAAGAAGCTGTGTATAAGATAGAAAAGTTCATGTTACAAACTGCTCTTGAACGTTTGTAGGTCTGTTCTTAAAGCCGTTCCCTTCTATTAAGTTTTATGTCCACTGATAATAAGCCCACCTAAGGGTTATCTTTCACAGAAAAAACATACACAATCCACACAAACGTGGATTATACTTGCTAGTTTATAATACACGAGATTGAATAATACAAACACATACATCTACCTATTAATTTATTTGGCAACGAATGAAGATTTATATTGATAATATGTTTACCTTTCCACAACTCACGCAAAACTACTTTGAACATTCTGTCAGAAAATATAAAAGCATCATAGTTATACTAATAAGAACAATAAAACAAGAGTTCTGTAAAATATCCTGTTTGTACCAACGGGTCAATAACGTACAAACTAGTACAACAACATGTTATTTGAATAAGAAATATGATCATTTTCTAAATCATTTGGCGTAAATGTTTTCAGTTGGAGTAACAACTATCTGTGCTCCAAACTATTTATTTCTTTCCCACGAGTCTTTACGTTTCCTTTCAAGCTTGCGTGTTGCTTCGCGTCAGTTGAACATAAAACAGCTGCATGCATCATTGAATTAGTATAGATTATTTATCAGTGAAAGTTTGGCCTTACTGGTTTTGTAACAAATTACACCACACAAAGAATACCGTATTTCTAGAGTTAGAAATTTTGTTACAAAAACTATGTACAAGTTTGAATGGAAACATGGTTGAATTATCCAATTTAACTTTTACGCTAAAAATAGTTTTGAAATGCACTTTGTAAGCACAACATAAAGTAAAAATAGAAGAAAGTGTTCTACTTTATTAACAAATTATTGCCACAAAATTGGAGCGCCATGTACCTGGACGTAAAAATTACCGTAATTTGTTCTGCGTAAAATGCGAAACAAAAATGGTACTGAAATTGAATGCAAGTGGTACGTGGTCTAACAACAGAGTTGGTAAATTTGTTATTTTATCATATGAGCGCCGTATCTTGCTTCTGCACGTACGTATATTAACTTTAGGAAATTACACCAAACAATAAAACACAAGTACAACGTGGCCATTTGAAAAATATCAGCCCAATCATTCAGAAGACTGAGGTATTATATATATATATAATTAAGTGTATCCTTTACGTGAGTATACGTGAAACAAAGATTCAATTACGCATACATACTGCCGTTTAAATTTAAATTAATTCCAAAAATTAAAAAAATTCCAATTTTTCAGGTAGGAAACAATCATGAATCTAGAGCTTTTTCAGTGTTTTGGTTGAATCGAAAAACACTTTCAATACATACATAAACAAAATATAAATATATGTACAGTGTTCTAAAATTAACTATTAATTCCACTCTGTCGTTCAGAAGCGCGAACATGGATTGAAATTAAAACTTTCAAATGATCACTCTTTCATCAAAATTATCTAAGGAAAACCAATAATATCCCTCTTCAGATGAAGTCAGCAGCAGAGTTCAAAAGGAAAACGTTTAGGCCCGTTCCTGATCTATGATGTTTATGGTTTGAGCGGAACGTAAGACATTATAAAGTTTCTATATAAAATAACTTCACAATCCAATCTGAGTGACTGAGTCACATAATTCAGCGTCTTTAATAGTCGAACAGACTATTATTATTTGGTTCTTTGTATTTTACTGAATTTTTTTTCTTTTCATATTATCACATGTCCTCGCTGATACAGCGATAAGTCTTCGGATTTACAACACTAAAATCAGGGGTTCGATTCCCCTCGGTGGACTCAGCAGATAGCCCGATGTGGCTTTGTTATAAGAGAACACACATATGCAACTTTAATTTCGTCCTCATGAGTGATCAACTGAAATCTGTTTATTTAAGATGGATGATATGTGTGACGAGTTTCTTGTACTTCTGTTTACAGTCTGTTAATAGATGTGTTCTTCTGCTTTGATTACGATTACAGTATGTTAGTAAACATATTGTTCTGCTTTGGTTATGACTACAGTTTATTATTAGATATGTTGTTCTCGGTTACGATTGCAGTATGTTAGTAGATGTGTTGTTCTGCTTTGGTTACGATTACAGTATGTTAGTAGATGTGTTTTTCTGCTTTGGTTACGATTACAGTATGTTAGTAGATGTGTTGTACTGCTTTGGTTGTGACGAGAATCTGTTAGTACATGTATTGTTCTGCTTTAGTTATGAGTACAGTCTAAAATTAGATGTGTTGTTCTGCTTTGGTTACGATTACAGTATGTTAGTAAATGTGTTTTTCTGTAGTAGATTTATTGTTTCTTCTATGAGCGATTTTGAAGACTGAAATGACTCAAACATCGATATACAAGCATAAATACATTATTTAAACAAAATTCAGCCTCTATTTATACAGGTTCCAAGCGAATTGTGAATGTTTCATCACGTGATCACATCAATGATTCCAAGATGCTGGTGTTAGGTTGAGCTTTTGAGTTATTTACAGAACGAACATTTGTCCGTAATTCAGTGACACAATGAAAGAAAGACGTAAGCTTGTATTAACCTTTAATCTTTAGATTAGCAATGTTCGAGTTTCATAAACACTTCCCATGCATTCTTTGATAAATGTACAATAAATTTACTTTACTTCATGAAAGACAAATATTGATCTGGCAGTCTACACAAGTGTTTTCGACAACACTTTTTCTCTTCCACGTCTTATTCTCAAAATCATAAAACTACCATTCCGCCAACCATTATTAACCCCCTCTCTCAGCAACACAGGGTTACTTTATGAAACAAGATTGGACTGCCTACATAACTGTTTTCACTAGCCTGCTTTTCTATGTTTAATTTTTAAAATAATAAAAAGTGGTAATTTTATAGTTTTGATTGGTTTGTTTTGAATTTCGCGCAAAGCTACACGAGGGCTATCTTCCCTATCCGTTCCTAATTTTGCAGTGTAAGACTAGAGGAAAAGCAACTAGGCATCACCAGCCACCGCCAACTCTTTGGCTACTCTTTTACCAACGAATAGTAGGATTGATTGTCACATTATAACATATCCACGGCTTAAAGGGCGAGCATGTTTGGTGTAACGGGGATCGAGCCAGCGACCCTCGGATTACGAGTCTAGTGCCTTAACCACCTGGCCATGCCGGGCCTATAGTCTTGATGCTAACCCTACTTTCTCAGGAATACAACCATTGTTTTATGCCTCTTATACGTTGT
The DNA here is from genome assembly GCF_004210375.1 of Tachypleus tridentatus. Classification (NCBI taxonomy): domain Eukaryota; kingdom Metazoa; phylum Arthropoda; class Merostomata; order Xiphosura; family Limulidae; genus Tachypleus; species Tachypleus tridentatus. The sequence continues at coordinate 51,375,103 of NC_134834.1, read as the reverse complement.
ATGGTATTGATTAAGGGACACCACCACAAACAATCACTAAATAAACATGTTGTGAAAGAAGATAATAATATTCTCACAAATCTTATTATTTATTACAAAAAATTACTTATCTAAATCATCCCTTTAATTAACAGATAGTCTAAACTGAATCATAGTTAAATGGGCATTAATTTTTTACAACATTCGATGTTGCGTGAAGCAATCGTATGTTCATTTCTCTCACAGTTGACAACAAATAGAATCTAGCATAGTCACGTAAAATAATTTCGAATTTTATCGCTTTAAACGCTGTGTCGCAGTAGGAGGTATGAAACACTGAATTATGTCGCATATTAGCATATAAGTGATCTTTGATCATAATCTCATTAGGACTTTAGATATTAGTGCTATTTCATCCACACATAGATTCAGAAATAAATTTTTATCATGGAGTTGCTTTACTTAGAAGATCAACTGGTAAAGTGTAGAGTAAGCTTATTCATAGGCACATTTAGAACTTCATCAGAAACCCTGAAATACATTTCTGGGAATTCATGTTAAAAAAAATTGACTTCATGACAGTATGAATACAACGTGAAATACTAGAGTACAAAAAAACAGCAACAAAAATACAACAAGAAAACATTTACATACACATGTACCTATATAGGAAATAAACACATTAAATGTATTTAAGAAAAGGATACAATAGTTTCCACTTCCCCTGGGCAACAGACCATACAATCTGTTTTCTGCTGACATACTGACTGACAACGTACAGTGAAGATGACATAGGTGCCCTCGAGGGATAACATAGGAGGGGCCAGATCTGAATACTAACTCCCTATGATACTTCCTGGGTACCGAAAGGGTACATACTATGTTTGGTCAAAATAGGTCTGGTTTTTCGCCTGTTAGAGCGAACGAAAGAACACAAACAAGTAAACTTTTGTCAAATAATGAATTCCTCTATTCATAGAGAGTGAGTTATATAACCATAAATAATTCAGATAGTAAGAACTCATAGTGTTTAAAATAAGGCAAGAAATTCTTTAAGATATCACGAAACCTACAATGAATTTTCAAGTATATAGTATATCGTCTCCTTGAATAAAATATACTGAAACTCAAATTTTTTATGCCTTATAACAATATTCCATGAACTTTCTACGAAACAAGAAACATAAGGAATTAATAGTGAAATTAATTTTTCGTGACGACATTAATCATAAGCAAAAGTGCACAAACCCCCATTCTAACAGTGTTATCACGTTTCAGAGTAATTGTGTAAAAAATATGTATAATCCCTCTCTGTTTTGGCGTATCTTATCTTATGCAAACACTAAGTACTGCGCCTTAATCGTCAAAGTTTCTCTCTTTTTTCCAAATTAAGAATTAGATGGATGGTCTTAATCTCTTTCTTCAAACAAAAGAAAGAGTAAAAGAAAAGACGGGAGTGAATTTTTATTGTTGTTTCGAAACAATGCTGTACTTGATACATGGATGGCTAGGCATAGCTAGGACTACGCTGGTAAAAGTGCAAAGCTTAATAAAAGCTCGATTAAAATGATCCTCTGATAACAGTTGTCTAGAAGATTAACTTTTTACAGAAGTCAACGAAAGAAAGATGTGTGGCTCACGTGCAAGTCGAAAAGAACGTAGATAAGAACAACCGACATCTGAGATTCAACCAGAGCTTTCATGTATAAATTGGTGTGTATAATCAAACTTCAGATACTAATTTATCCGATTTAAACAGTTAAACCATTAACACCAAACTGAAGTGACAAACCTTTGGTTTATATGATTTATTTTGTATTATTCTGTGGTTTAAAATAGGTTAAATTTTATTAGTTACAACAATCTTCAAATTCATTTGCTTTAATAACATGTTGAAACATGTTATTATGCACCTAAAACAAAATTAATGTATCAAAATGTAGTTTTAATTTTTATTTGAAAAAAAACAAAAATATTTTGAGTGCCGAAACACTAAAGTAGAATAATTTAAAATAAATATACAAAAATTTTAAAACATAAACGCAACGTCAGCTCAAACTGAAAGCAGGAAGTCAATATAAGTTGTTACAGTAGTGTTTTTGTGTGTGTGCTTAATCAAATAATAACATGATTTGATAAAACCGAATACAAACAATAAAGCATAAACTGGTTATCTTGATTGAAAACGTCGTGGAAGCAGAACTGAACTAATGTTTTGCTCTAGTTCGAAAACTACACATATTACATTTCTTTAAACACGTGGACATTCTCAACTTGACACTGCTTTTTCCATGGAAGTAATCTAAATAATATTTCAAACGAAATTATGGCTTATCCAGAGTCTTATAAATAGATATACATCTTACAGTTTTGTTTGTATACTTTAATTCCACAACTACGAATACGTACATACTACGTTTTACATAACTTGAATCATACTTTTCGTGTGGTAATTTATCCCAACAAGAGACTATAGTGAATCATCTAACCAAAACTTTGAATTTTTATTTACAATGAAGTAATGAAAAAGGTGTAAAGAAGACAACAAAAGACACGTAAAAGTTACCAATGAATTGTCATGATATTCTGGATATTCTGAATTTCTTCTTAAAAAAGAATGAATTATGAATGAGATCTTAGATATCTCGTGAACAACTGTCAGTGAGATCTTAGATATTTCCTGAGCTCTTTCTTAAGGAAAAAGATGAATTAATTGCGAAACGAGGCTGGGATGGCCAGGTGGTTAAGGTGCTCGACTATTACTCTGAGTGTCGCGGGTTCGAATCCCTGTCGTACCAAACATGTTCGCCCTTTCAGTTGTGGAGGCGTTACAAGTGACGGTCAATTCCATTTTTCTTTGGTAAAAGAGTAGCCAAAGAGTTGGCGGTGGGTGGTGATGAATAGCTGCCTTCCCTCTAGTTTTAGACTGCTAAATTAGAGACAGCTAGCGCGAAATTAAAAAACAAACAATTCTGGAACTTAGATATCTTCTGATCTCTTTCTTCAAGAAATATCCAGATGGCGCTAATTTCGATTTGCAATAAAATTAATATAAATGTACGTTATTAATATTTACGTTATTTTATAATACATTCCATAGGCGTCATTAAGTTCTAAACTATAATCGTCCATTTCCGCGTTTCGTTACATATGACAATCCACGTGACCCAAGCGTCTGTCGATATGTTGTATCACGTCAACTATAAATTCATATATATTTGTGTGTGTATGTATATATATAACATAAACTTTTAACTGTTTCAACTGACGAAAGAACAACACATAACCTCGTGAGGTTTACTTGCTCATTACCGTAACCAATGTGTTTGATTGTAAACCAATAGATAATGAAGAAATACTGTCACTGACACAACGACCTCTCACTTTAAAATAACATAAGGAGTTTGAAGCCAGCGATAATGACTAGCACTTAAAGTGTTTTAACGATCTGAACTTCTAATTAAAAGTTTTCACGTGTTGCACATACCTAACGGGGGAAACTGACGGAAGGCCCCAAATGACATATTTTCAAGTATGAGTAGGCAGATTTATTTACATTGTGTTTTAGAGAGTTTAAACTGTATTCAAGTGTGACGTGATTTCATAATGTATTATTAGTCTTTCAGTTTCAAACGCAGTCCAACCTATCTTTCCTCTGCTTGCAATGCAAATTGCCCAAATCAACTCACCATAGAAAATAATATCTTTATCAACAACATTTCGAAACAATGTTTTCGACGGACGATATAAATACTACATTTTGCGAACATTTGATTAATTTCTCTAACACTTTGCTTAGAGAAACTCTGAGAATATGAGATTATCTTCCCTCAATAATGTTCAATAATGGTAAAATATTTTACACCCAATTAAAACATATAAGTACTATTGCTAGCATGATTACCTGCTGTAATCCAATAGTGCCTAAAACCTGGATTTTAAATAAATAATATGTGCATAGAACGAAGTCCACGGCCCCCGCTAGTACAGCGGTAAGTCTACGGATTAACAACTCTAAAATCAGGGGTTCCATTCCCCTCGGTGGGCTGAGCAGATAGTCCAATGTGAAGAAAACACAAACACACTTCATGTCAGAAGCTTTAGAATGTTTAATCTTTCTTACATTTATTTCAATAAAATTTACAGCAAAGAAGAAATAAAAGTCTTGCCAATAAATTTAACTTACGTAAAACTTTTCTCTTGGTTCGCTCTTCAAAAATCGTTTCATTCAGTTCAAATTTATCTGATGTTAAAAACTTCCAAATTGACCAGTATAGAATAAAAAGCTACATTTTGTTTATCATTTATATTGTTTATTTATAGATATCACTTAGAAATATGTGGTGTATTAAATTATCCCTTTAACTTTTAAAGGTACAATGATTACTTTTGGCCCATTTTAATTCATTTAGTGTATAAAGTTTGAATGACATTGGTACAGAATATTTTGTCGTGTGTGTATGAAGAATATATGCAAGCCTGCCCTCTCAAGAATGGAAACTTTTTACTTCTTTATTGATACAAAAAAAAATTTGATTATTCTATGCCGTAGATTGTGACAGCTTAGAGTAATGAGCAACCTCTCAGCGGCACACTGGAATGTCTGCGGACACACAATACTAGAAGCTTGGTTCCGATAATCGTGATGGGTAGAGCACAGGTAGCCTATTGTGTGGTTTTCTTTGCTTAACTTCAAACAAGTAATGAGTGGTATGAACTATAATAATATGGTTCAATCCTATTTATCAAAATCAACGAGTAGCAGACGAAAAATAAATTATTATAAATATTTCTATCTCTTGTGTAGGTTTAAACACAAAATTCTGCTCTTTGTGCGTATGGAACAAAATTCTTCTAGATTTCGAAAACCTTAACGTATTTCAATGGTATCACGTAATTTCGATCTTCGTTGTTCAAAACGTTACAGTTATGACCTTTTTAAAAAAACTTTTCGTAATCTGTTGATTTTACTTTTAAATACTGAATGTTCTTTTTCCTAAACATTATTAAAAGTGTGATTTTAAACACTTCAGGCGTAATTTTGGGTTGATATATTAGATAAAAATGCATACAGCCCACTATTTAATAGTTGGACTCCATCAGAAAACGCAATATACTCATAATTTATTATTATAACCGTAACTCCACACCCTATAACTTCCTCATGTCGCCAAAACAGACAATTAGAGGACAGGCTGCTGATGATGTGTTGGGTAATGAATGATATTTAATACTTACAGCTCGTTACAACCAACACATGTATTTTTCTTTCGTCTTATGACAAACAAATTAGTGACTAGCTATTCGACGCCCTAGTGCAATAAAAAAATAAGCAATATGTCAGTTACACCAGGGCATGGTTACTAATAAACAGCCTTTAGCTACTTATATGAATTTTAAGGTTAACGTAACCTCAAAATTCTCGCACTTTTTCCTCTTAAATCCTGTCATAGGGCGATGATCGATAACAATATTAACCTGCAAGTAGAAACCCGAAAAAAAAAACCAAAAAGTTTTATTATTCTTCCACACGAGACAGATTAAATTTAACTCAAGTCATTTTTTATGAACTTTCTTCTTTGTATTTTTGTCAGTCACATTCTTTTATGTACTAGATAAGTAACGAATTTCTTGCGTTCTGTGGCTAAATGTTGTGTTCATAATGAACCTTCGCATGCATTATTACCATAAGTAGCGTAGCACTAAGTCAACTAACTGCTGGGGTTGTGATATACAGCTGATCCTCAGAAAGATTATCTACAATTAACAACTCAGACTATTTTAACTTCTTTACCATGACTGTGACCACAACTTATATCCAAACCAGAAAAACCGAGAATTGTATTAATGATAAAGATATTTTTTCCTTTTTGAATTTGTAAGACAGCAATGAGGTAAACCGTCACAATAGTACTAAATTCATGCACTGTAAAAATTCACATGCGCACAAAAAATTAGGCGTTTTAAGGAGCATAATAATAAATTTATGTACATACCAAGAACGTTCGTCATTTAATAAACATTAGTGTATCGGCTTACAAGATTCTCTAAAAGGCACTGGAGTAAATCAACTATTAAAAACGTAATTTTATTGGTTACAAAGAGTTTTCCGTTAAATATTACGATAGTTAAACTTTTGTTGAATATCAGTTTACTACAGGTGATAGATTCTAAATTTTAGACCGCACCAGCAATAATAGAAACAAGAAATTAGGATTTACAAAGATTAACAAACGTCTCAAACTCAACAAGTTTCTGTAGCAATAGATACAGCTGTACAAAGTTCAAGTTATTGAACCACTGCAGTGTTGAAAACTCCAGGTCGGAACTTCTTTGTTCAGCAATTGTATGCAAAATATTAGAAAAAAGTTGTTTTGACAAATAACTTAAGTTCCCTTTACCCTGGTTCTGCGGTAACTAAACGTTAATCTGAGGGTTTATTGTTTGTTTGTTGAATTTCGCGCAAAGTTACACGAGGGCTATCTGCGCTAGCCGTCCTTAATTTAGCAGTGTAAGACTAGAGAGAAGGCAGATAGTCATCACCACCCACCGCCAACTCTTGGGCTACTCTTTTTTCCAACAAATAGTGGGATTGACTGTACATTGTAACGCCCCCATGGCCGAATGGGCGAGCATGTTTGGCGCGACGGGGATGCGAACCAGCGACCCTCAGATTACGAGTCGCACGCCTTAACACACTTGGCCATGCCGGGCTCCTGAGGGTTTATAATACCAACATTTGGGGTTTGATCCCCAAAGTGAACACAACAGAGACTGTTTATTGTGCAGCTTTTCACTTAGCAACCAACTCTTTACTCTCAAACAGATTGTTTTATAAAATAGTTTGAACTATTTATAAAAGATAAATACAAATGATTACAAAAAATAGATTATTTTTTTCTATAAATCAATTTACGCACTACCTGCAATATATTATTTCAATTTATTTACTTTTATTAATGTTAAAACCTATAATCCTTTATTGCAGTGCAGATTAAATCTTTATTCTTATTCTATCAAACCTATATCAATTTAATTTAACTTACGTTAAACACAAAATCATTTTTATTGAAAAAAATATTATTCTATATATGTCACCCCGCTGATACAGCGGTAAGTTCACTCATTCAAAACGCTGAAATCAGGGGTTCGATTCCCCTTGGTTGGCTTAGAAGATAGTCCGATGTGGCTTTGATATAAGAAAACACACACATACGTTATTTTGTATAAATTCATGTCAATATATATAATACGTGAATTGTCAAACTTACAATAAATACTATTTTATCATCAATAGCTACGGTTTTAGCATCTAAACCTAATGAAGTGTTAGCAGTTAATAGGCCTAAAGTTGGTAATATTCATATGAACTGTAAGTGTTCTTTCCACATTCATCTTAAGTTGTCCACTTCAAATTCAAAATAATATGTGTGTAAAAATGATATTTGAATTCTAATGTTTGAGTCTCAGAAGTCATCGTCCAGCCCAACTGACAAGCTCTGGTACCAAATGTAAGCCGTCTTAAGCGCTTTCTTGTGGGAAGCAAGATATATATGCTGTTTTACATACCTTTCACTTTGAATAAGAAATGGAAAATTAAGAGGAACGTAAAAAACAAAGCTGGAGTTCATGTGTTTTCATCATAAAGTTTATTAACAAGCCTGTCACACTTTACTTCCACTTATGCTAGGCCCGGCATGGCCAAGTGTATTAAGACGTTTGACTCGTAATCCGAGGGACGCGGGTCCGAATCCTGGTCGCACTAAGCATGCTCGCCCTTTCAACCGTGGGAGCACAGATAGCCCTTGAGTAGCTTTGCGCGAAATTTAAAAAAAAACAACAACAAAAAAACAAATCCACTAATGTTAAACCAACAATATTTCTCTGCCACAGATAAGAAGAATGGAGATTCGAACATTGGGTCTCGTTTAAAAACCATTACAATAGGTGAGAAACCGACAGCATTCTATTTTAATGGAAGTTTAACTACGATATTGTATAAGATTAACGACAAACTACAGTACTTTTTTATTGTTAATAAAAATTTAAAATAGTTTACTTTGTTACAAATCAACTTACAATGCTTTCGAACACAAACCCATTATTTAGCAACGTTCTATTTGTGAGTGTGTGTGTCGGGTCATTTCCTAAACATTTTTTAAGTATTAATAATTTAGTTTAACTCAGTAGTCTTGATCTAGAATAATATCAAACAATATCTGTGCTTGTGTGGAAAAGGTCTGAAAAAAAAGGAATCCTCAGTAGCCGCGGCACTTGAAATTCTTTTAGGCAGGATTATAGTAAATTAATCTATGATTTTTTTTCATTTTATTAGCTATATTTTGTGCGCCAGCAATACCAAGGGTGGGGAGCGCATATATCTGATTACTCATCAGCAGCTCTACAAGCCTACTCTCCAATTGAAATTATTTTAGACAGAATTATAACAGATTAATCTCCTCCTAAGTCTAAAACTGTATTGGATCTCAAATTGGTGAAAAGATAACGGAACTATGAGCTAAACATTTGTACCTGGAAAAAACTCGGAGCTATTCCACGAGCCACTATGCCGCGGCTGAAAGTAAAAGAAAAAAAATCTTAGACTTATATTAATAGCGCGTTAAAATAGTTTGAAAAGAGATGTTTAATGAAGTTCTTGTTAAGTTCTATCATTTTAGATCATAGTTAAATAACTTTTTATAAGTCAACAAGATCAGGAAATATATTTGCTTAATATCTAACAACATACAATGTGTAGTATGTATATAAGTGATCTTTTGAAACCAATGGTTAAAAAATGAATTATGTATTGCAATTGAAAATATGTTTGTTTGTTTTGAATTTCGCGCAAAGTTACACGAGAGCTATCTGCGCTATACATCCCTAATTTAGCAGTGTAAGACTAGAGGGAAGGCAGCTAGTCATCACCACCCACCGCCAATTCTTAGGCTACTCTTTTACTAACGAATAGTGTGATTGACCGTTACATTATGACGCCTCCACGGCTGAAAGGGCGAGCATGTTTGGTGTGAAGGAGATTCGAACCCGCGACCCTTAGATTACGAGTCGAGTGCTTTAACCTCCTCGGCCGGCCCATTGAAAATATGATTGGAGGAAAGAAATCGTAAGCCTTAGATAAAGATGGAGCTTGGAAACACAACTTAAAGAACGACAACAAGAATACTAGGTCCAAGTGGAAACCATATAGCAAAAGACGAAAAACTGAAACCTAGCACTCAACAAATATAAAAGATGAGTGGTATATCAAGCCTGAAATCTAACAACAAAACAAGCAACTCGTAATTCTAATAGCAAAATACAAAGAAAATACAAGAACTAGCTAGCTCTAGAGTAAAACCTAATAACAGAGTTATATCGCGTCTGAAAAGCAGACATTTTCAAAAATTCTTCTCTGAGAAAAATATTTATTCGTTCATTGTTATTTTTTGCATTAATCTTCGGAATTATTGAAAACTACAAAGACGGAAATTTTAAAAGTACAGCAATTTAGAGAAGTTTGTACTCCCACCCTGTGGCGAGGATAGGACAAGTAGCCTATACCCATCACAAAGAAACAAACACAAATTGCAGATTTATTTTATTTTTAGCAGCGCATAAATGCCTCTTTAATTACAAATTTTTTGGCTAAATGTTCCGTCAGCTTCAATTTAATGTCAACTTTTTGTTGATGTGTTCTTGAGTCATTGAAAACTTAACTTCAACTGAGTAATAGCAGGCTAAACTTTACACAGCTGTTTTTCTATCATTGTGTTTATTAAACCTAAATAAAGTTCTGTAGTTGTTTAAGAAAATCTTTTTGTTTAACTAATTCATTTTATGTTGCGGCCGAAGTGACAAAAGTCTAAGAATAGTTTGTTTGTTTGTTTGTTGTTGAATTTCACGCAAAACTACACGAGGACTATTTGCGCTAGCCGTTCGTAATTTAACAGTGTAAAACTAGAGGGAAGGCAGCTAGTCTTCACCACCCATCGCTTACTCTTAAGCTACTCATTCACCAATGAATAGTGATATTGAACATTATAGTGTTCCCATGACTGAAAGGGCGAGCATGGTTAGTGCGACAGGGATTCGAGCCCGCGATCCTCAGAATACGAGTCGAGCGCCCTAAACACCTGGCCATGCCGGGCCTTTCTAAGAGTAATCGAGATGTTTCTGTCCTTGTTGGAGGAATTTACTATGTACTTTTTAAGTGTTCAAAACGATATTTCTGTGAGAGAATAGAGGGGCATATAGAATTGTTCATATCATACCCATTCTTGAACTCGGAACAAAACATTCATTCTGCGAGTTCGTTATGTTTCTCTCATCCAGCCAGATATCTGTACAAACACGTGAGATAGAAGCATGAGGTTTGGCGTAGAAATTTTTCAGTCATGCAGGACAGGATCTCAACACCTTTTAGAAGCTGCTTCAGACCAGCTGCATTTCCATATTTGAGGTTGAGCTGTTCATCATCAGTGGTTCAGACTCTCAAGAGTTGCTCCAACATATTGGTTACAATATCTTGCTCGTGTTCATATAAATAAATCTTTTATCCTTAATCTAGCTTGACGAACTAATAGATCCTCTCACATGAAAAATCAAGTGACTTAATGCAATCAATTCATCCTCGAACTATTGATTGAATCTCTATAGCATTGTGCGGTCTATTTCTCTCCAATGGCACGTGTAGTGAAACTTCAAATAGATCTCCGTATTCCTGTTTCACTTTCTGGGTATTTCTTATTTTCTTCTTTGTATTTTCCAAGCTCCATGTTACTATCTTTCTTTATGTTTAGTATTTTTTCTTGAGCGTTATACACTTGTGGTCAGTCCCATTATTCACTAGTAAAAGAGCAGCCCAAGAGTTGGCGGTGGATGGTGATGACTGTCTGCTGAATTAGGAATGGCTAGTGCGAACAGCACTCGTGTAGTTTTCCGCAAAATTAAACAAAAACAAATCTCAAATAGGAAAAACAAAGTAATCACATCTGCAGAGACTGTGAACTGTATTCTACTAATAAAATCTTTTCACAAAGCACAATACCATTACCTATAAGTTGACTAATACTTATAAAATAGGCATACTGCCTGCAGTAACTTATGACCAAATTTCTGTTTCTGTCTAGAAAATAACATTAAGTATGCGTACCACTTCAAATATAGTCCCCTGGATGAACAGCGGTAACTTTACGGCGGACATTGTGGAGAGTGAAATGTGGTTTTCATAACTAAGGAACAAACTCTAAACATATGCACCACATCAAGCTTAAAACTGATTACTGATTATATTGATCATTGTTCATCTAGTAAGAATCTAATATTATACTTTACTTTATTTAGTATAGACCCAACTTAATGACAGTCGTTGTAGTCAAATATCTGATGAATTCACAACTGAAAGGTAATACTTAAAATCTCCGCTTCTTCTTCGTATCGCAATGCAGAAATAATATTTGTGGTCGTTGTTTTGAATTAAGCACAAAGCTACACAATGGGCTATCTGTGCGCTGCCCACCACGGGTATCGAAATCTGGTTTCTAGCGTTGTAAGTCCGCAGACATACCGCTGAGTCACTGGGGGGCGATATAATATTTAATCAATATTTTACAATATAAATACTGAGATATGACAGCTAATGATTATTAAGTAAAAACTATCCTTATAGATACTAGTTTAAAATAGTTTAAATTGCTTTGAAAGTCAAGATCACACAATGATTTTTATCAAAACTCTTTTCTAAAAATTATGTATAAACTATACTTTTTCAAAACATTAAGAAATGTACTAACTGGTACAAAATGTTAATTTAGTCCTTAGTCTGATAATCACAAAATGTTAATTTAGTCCTTAGTTTGCGAATCACAAAATGTTTTTTTAGTCCTTATTCTGCGAATCACAAAATGTTAATTGAGTCCTTAGTCTGCGAATCAAAGTAAATATTTTTATCAATTTATTCCCCACATAACATACTACTATTAAAACCTTCAGACCGTTAGATTCAAACGAAGTAACTGATTGGCTTACTTAAATAATTTGTGGAATTTAAGGAATAAAATTCATACACCATTGTCATTACAATTATTTATTATTTTCGTCTTTTCAACCGTGAGGAGTTATAATGTGAGAGTCAATCCCATTTTACGTTGATACATATAATATACTAAGAGTCTGTAGTGGGTGATATTCACTAGCTGCCTTTCCTATAATCTATCACTTTCAGACTGAGGACGGCTAGCACAGATAGTCCTTGAGTAGCTTTGCGTAAAATTCAATAAACCAACAATTCAGCCATTTTTGCTGTAATTTTAAGGCGAAATGTACAAGCTCGGCTGTATTTATTCCATCCACCTCGGCTAATCTAACCCAGGATTTTAATGTTATAATTCATAAACTTAATGTTGACCACATTTGTTCAGGTCACTATCAGGAAGAATAAGACTGTTTTGGAACCCTGTTCTTTCTCGACAGTCACTTAAGCTAAAAATCCAGTGTAGATGTATGGCTGGTACTCTGGTTGTGTGGAGCCATGGTAACGTTAAGTTAAATAAAGTTTTACACCAACAAAATAATTCGTACGAAAATTATTATTAAATTTACTACTGAAAATGAATGAAGTAAAGTTTTGACGTTTTTAATGTCTCGATAACCAGAAAGTATTTTTTTGTGTGTGAAACACTTTAGTTTCTTTGGAAACTTTTTTTCTATTCAGTGTACCACCTCATGCATAGATTAGTGTCACAGTTTTTCTTAGAAAGATAGTATATCCCATACTTTAACATAAAAAGTTTTTCGAATTTCGCTCGATGGCGTTTACATTTTTAATGAAACCAACCTATATTAAACATGTTGCCATAGATAGAAGATACGACCTGATACTCATTGATAAGCCTGTTAACAAGATAACTTGTAAAAATAATGTTTGATCTCACATCACTTTTAATTGTTTATAGGAAACTGTTTAAAAAGATAAAGCTATTTTCCTATCTTATTTCCTTAACATTTCAAACCGATTAGGTTAAACATTTTATTGAGATAACACATTTTCGAATCTTTCACAGATCTCTTAGCAGAAGTGTTAATTTTTTCTTCAATAAAAAAGAACAACTTTGGACAAAAAGTAAATTTATAAAATAATGTGTTAACGCAACAACATCTAGGTCCGTTAGACACTTCTTATCCTGAGGTGTCTGAATTAGCACGAAATTGCAGTAAAAAACGAAAGTTACACATTTTCATATGTAGTATAACATGATGTTAACCGTATACTATAGGATGAGACTGAATTAATGTGTACCCTAAATAATTAAAATGAACGAAATGTGAAAGATTCGGTGGAAATAATGAAACAGGCATTTTTTAAAATAAAAACGAAGATTCAGAAGTTTAAGTTCTCCACTTGTATTTGAATTAACTTTGTTCAAATATGTACATATTCAGATACATATTTATTGTTTATTAGTAATATATGTACACATTTCTCGAACATTATACCTTCTTTATAGAATTTATATATGTATTTATTGGTGTTTAATTTAAATAGATCGTTAAATTAAAATTGGCATGCAACAACCTCGTTATTGGAACGATGTATTAAAATGTATTGTGTGTTTATATATATATATATATTATAACCACAAATTTTTAAGCCATAAAGAAAACACATTAAAATTAAACAAAATACCCTGCACATTTTTAAAAAGATCATAAGGTACAAGCTACCACGTGGGATTATAAAATTATCCTAGGTTTTGGAGGTGACTGCAGAAGTAGGACCCACATTGCGATCGGGATACATGATTTTGTTTACTTATTTAGTTTCATTTGGATGTAATTATTTAATTTTACTAAAATATATATACACTTTTATCTCTTCCATTTTCATTCTGCCTACTGGTGGCTTTAACAAATGTAGTCAAAACTTGCAACAAAATATTCTTGTTTTGCAGTAATAAACAATGTGGTTTAAATTTTATATCATTTTGTCAGGTGCGAGTGCTAAACAATACGAAATATCAAACATATAAACATAGGAAGCCTCCACGAGAGAAGTTAATGTCGCCAGTTCTTCTTATCCGAGAGGAGTGGGGTCCTGGGCTCATAAACCTCCTCTGCCAGTCATGTGTACAATAAACTTATCGATTAAAAACATCAAATGCATGCAATTTAAATTATTAGCCAAAATTATAATAAAAGTAAATTTCTTTTACAAAAACCACAAACTAAAACTATTATGATTAAATTACAATTGTGAATATATATATATATATATGTAAGCTCAAATTTTACATATATATATAATTTATAACAATATAGACTAAAAGTAGAGTTGTATTTATTAAATCTTCAAAAACTGGTTTTCGTATTAACTTATTTTAATAAACGGGATTTCTTTTTTTGTTGCTGTAATACATTTATTTTACATATTTAAATCTTTATTTCATTAACGACAAATAAAAATGTTCATGTTAAAATGTTACAGGTATTGAAATAAGAGATTTGGTAGCAATTCATAAAATATTTTTTCGAATAGATAGTAAAATCTTTAAATTACTACTATTAATGAATGACCACGAACTACAAGTATATTCACATGGTACTATTAATGAATGACCACGAACTACAAGTATATTCACATGGTACTATTAATGAATGACCACGAACTACAAGTATATTCACATGGTACTATTAATGAATGACCACGAACTACAAGTATATTCACATGGTACTATTAATGAATGACCACGAACTACAAGTATATTCACATGGTACTTGTTTAAATGCTTGGTATATTTTGATTATATATTTACCAGTGCATCCACCATATATACTGACAATTTCCCTTATGTAATTTAATGTGACCCATCTCTTCTTAGACTCGTAATCTGAGAGTCGCAGGTTCAAATCCCCGTCGCACCAAATATGCTCGCCCTTTCAACTGAGGAGGCGTTATGATGTAACGATCAATCCCCCTATTCGTTGGTAAAAGAGTAGCTCAAGAGTTGGCGGTGGCTGGTGATGATTAGCTGTTTTCCCTCTAGTCTTACACTGCTAAATTAGGGACAGCTAGCGCAGATAGCACTCGTGTAGCTTTGCGCGAAATTCAAAAAACAAACAAACAAACAATCTCTTCTAAACTAAGTAATTAACTTGTTCTTTCCATGTTAATTTCCTGTCAAACGTAATACTAAAATGTTTAACATTTTCAACAATCTCTATATTAGTATCACATACTTGTAACTTTTAAACTCATTCATGCTTCTTTCAGGAATACCATTAATTCTAATAAACCAAATTAAATGTCGTTTCTACAGGATTTAAATAAATTCTTTATAATTATAAATTTATTAAGGCTAGTTATACATTTTCCAAAATCCTTGGTACTGCATAATTAGTTCCCCGATTGGTTATGTCATTTGCACATTGTGCAATATTGATAGTACCTGCATTAGTTGTGGGTAGAAGTATATTGTGCAATATCGATAGTACCTGAATTAGTTGTAGGTACAGATATATTGTGCAATATACAGGTATATTATGAATATACATGTTAAAGCGTAGAAGACTTAAAGCAGTACCTTGTGATACTCCTAGTTCGGTTACATAAGAATGTAACTAAATCTTATTTAATCTCATTTTATTTTACCCATTTTAGAAAAACTACACAATCATCTTGTTATGAAACAGATGGAAGTCATAAACTAACTTACAAATTAAACTATTTTGCCAGAGGCTTTAATGTTGTCCACTAACACCGCTATAGTTTGAATTTCGCGCGAAGTTTTTGTTTGTTTGTTTGAAGTTAAGCACAAAATTACACAATGGGCTATTTGGTCTCTGCCCACTACGGGTATTGAGACTCGGTTCCTAGCGTTGTAAGTCCGCAGACATTCCGCTGTACCACTCTCGAGTGGGGGAGGGTCACTCGAAGCTACACAATGGCTTTCTGCACTCAGTATCTATAATTTAGGGATGAAAGACTAGAGGGAAGATTGCTAGTCATCATCACCCACCACCAACACTCAGGATACATTTTTAAGGAAAGAATAATGGGATTAAACGTCATATTATAACGCCCCACCTCTTACAAATCGAGCACGTTTGATATGAGGGGGGTTCGAACACGCTTACCGTCAGCTTGCGAGACATTTATTTGCATGTAATTCATTATATTTAGTCAAACGTATTTCATTTTATTGCGTAAATAGCAAAGATTACAGTTCATCAGTTTTGTTTGTTTATTGTTAAGCACAAAGCTACACAATAAGCTATCAGTAGTCTTCGCTTGTCACGGGGCTACTGGGGCTTGGAGAGGTGAATGTATTCAAAGAAAAAGCACAGAACGTTACTTACAAGCACGCAATATTAATATGCATCAACCTGAATATCGAAAAGAATAAATGTATATATATATTTTTTAATTTCATTTTACTCCCCACGGTATAATATTTATAGAAGTATACTTGAGCTGTTTCATACTTTAAAAATGACCAAGAGTTTAAGATAATAACGTTTTTATAAATTCTATAAAAATGGTATCTTGAACTTGGTACATTGTTTTGGCTCGAGCTTAACCTAAGGCATTCGAAAAAGCTGCTAATTACCTAATTCATCATTTTTAACCTACATAAGTTTACAAAACACAAATAGAAACTATAACTTAAATTAATTTATAAAATATTCAGGCAGAACAGCCTTCGGTGGGTCAGCGGTAAGCCCGTGGGCTTAAAATAATAAAAATCTGATTTCGATACCAACTGTCATGAGGAATTTCTACATTCTTGAATTATGAAACAGCGTGATTAACTACCAACTGATATGAATATCTTCCACATATCCATAAACTTTGCGTGATTAACAACCAAATGAACTTGAATTGCTTCTATGTATTCTTGAAGTTATAAGACTGCGTGAATATCTACTAGCTGAATATGAGTGGTTTATATTTGCTCTTGAATTGCTTCATTTGTTGAATGATTCCCACTTGCAAACTGTTTCGAACACTTCAATGAACAAGAGTATTTGAAAACATAACAGCAATAGTATGACTTTTGACATTACCGTGTGACCTCAAAGGGGTGATTAACTTTATATATGTTTTAATCATTTAACGCTTATATCATCTTCTCTTGTAACGTATGATGCAAAACGTGTCTTTTCAAATGTACATTTTTTACAATACTTACTAAATGGTAACCATCGCTACTTTATCTAAAGTCTGATCTAAAATAACAGACCTTAGCTTCAAAATGACTTACAAGTAGAGCTTGAAGTTAAATTGAAAGTTATTGATTTAAAACTTTCGAACATTCGGTTTGGTCTTCAGAATATCTACTTTCTTTACTTAAACACAAGAAAACTGTTGTGAAACTTGGCTTCTTATGTAAAATTGTAAGTACCGTCTTTATTGTTATCGAAGTGGTAAAAACCAGGATGGATTCGAACCGGTGTTCTTCTTACGTCATGATACAAACATCGCAGGTTTTAGTCTTAAACTTCTATCTTTTTTAAATGGACTCCGCTAGGTGGTAGTTTAATAATAATGTCTTTGAGTGTTTGCATGTTTTTTATGTATGTCAAATTTTCATGCCTCTCACTATTTTTTATTCATAGAACAAATCTCTAGTATTAATCACTATGACAAGAAGGTGTGGGAAAAGTCAATTACAATTCTGAAAAGTTAAAAAACAAGTTAGATATTTCTAATATCTTGTTTGAACTTGCGTTCTTTATCTGTAGCCATTTGTATTACATAAGAAACTTTATCAAGACTGCAAGAATGCTCTAAGAATTAAAAATTATTCAGCAGTCGTTAATATGGCCAAGGATATAATAAGTTAATAGGTTGCAAGTGTCTTTTAATTCAATGTAATGTTTTAAAATGTTGTGTTTTTTGTCTTTGCTCCCCGTGGCTCAGAGGGGTGTGTTTAAGGACTTATAATTCAAGATACTGAGTTTCACGGTGGACGACCAGAAATAGCCCATTGTATCACTTTGTGTTTAACAAATAAAAAAAAATTAAATAGTTCTTAGTAGTTCAGCGGTAAATCTAATAGTTTATAATGCTAAAAATTGCGTTTCCGTTCTCGTCGTCGGCACATTGTGTAGTTTTACGCTTAACAGTAAACAAACAAACAAGTTTTCAACGAACGCTATTTATTATATTAAAAAAAAACTGAAACTACACTGACACCGCTGAAATTTTTTATAAAGGTAATTTACACCAATAAGGTACTTTGTAACCGCTGAAAAATTTTTATATAGGTAATTTACACCAATGAGCTAACCTGTCATCGTTGAAAAAAAAATTAAGAGTAATTCACACCAATAAGCTAGTCTGTCAAATTAACCATTATTTTGGCGAAAAATCTTTACCACAATTGGAAATGGCCCATATTTTAAAGAGCAAAGCCCTGTTTTAACTCTATTTAAAGTTCGCCTCCGTATGAACGCTCCTCGCACTGACCAAATAATTGTATTACCACAGGCTACTCAAAACCAGTTGAGTTAATATTTTGAATCAAGCTTTGCGGTTAGTTACGTTAAAATCAGGAACATCGACTGTAAAAGAAGGAACATAAATTATGTTTAAAACAATTATACAGTGTTCTTCGGGTAAATATGGTTGAATTATGTATGAGCGTTTTATTTGTTTTATTTTAAATTTATATTAAAAGTCCGGCAGTCATTATTTAAATCAACGATTCCCTTCTATGTTACTTCAGTCTTTCAAATTCGTAAGCTTGTGGACATGTTCAAAAGAAATATCACATCAGATAATTCATAAAACTTCTTTAGGTTGGTGAAGAGTACAATGAGTCTATCAATAGTCAAGGATAATTGAAGTATTTTTTAAACTGAATTACCATATAAGATACATTAAGGTCATTAATCGTCTTCACGTAGTTTATATTTGTATATATGATATCCTTTATAAATGATAATGAACAGAAATATTTTATTTGTCTTCTAACCGTTTGTTCGTCCCTATCCAGCTATCTATTTAACCTCGTATGATGCAACGGCGCAAGAAAGTCATATAATTGCTTGATAGTCGAGCTATGTCATTCATATTATTCATTCTATCACGCGAATTGTTCTTATTTTCTGACCCTGTCGTAAAGTCAGAGTATTTTCTAAAATGAGTAAATTTTCTAACTACTATCTTGATAATTGTATCTAGAAATTAAAAGTTCTTTTAGCATTGAATTATGAATTTTTATTCGTTGCGTTAATTGCAAGGTAGAGTTAACTGAATGTAACTGTAAAAAACGTGGCTCCTCCTTATAAGAGCGCGCAAAACTCAGTGATTGGCTGTTTATCTAAGTAGTTAGCTAATAGCATTCTTCTTAAGAAGTATTTTGAAAATACGTACACAAGTAAAATGTCTTAGTAATTTTTAATTGCAATAAAAAATTCCATCCTTAAATGGAAAGTTATATTTTTGTCAACTAAGACTATAAAATGTTTTAGTCACGCATGAACTCTGTGAAGAGATGTGATACCACATGCTTGAAAGGAAAAGGAATGTGATAACACAAGTTTAAAGGGAAAAGGAATGTTATACCACATGCTTGAAAGGAAAAGGAATGTGATAACACAAGTTTAAAGGGAAAAGGAATGTTATACCACATGCTTGAAAGGAAAAGGAATGTGATAACACAAGTTTAAAGGGAAAACAAATATGATATTACATGCTTTCCATTATTTGTTATCTGGACCAAAAAAACCATCACAACAGTCTCCTGGAAAAATAGTTCCTGTTACTTAGAACATATTAGTTCTAGTAACTAATAGATAGATCGATGAAAAAAAGGCGATTGGAAAACATAAAGATATTTAATACATTACCTTGGAAAGAGCAACTAAACTAATATTATGAACTCATAGATAACCGAAATAATACTAGCTCAATTTTGAAACCCGACTTTAGCTTTCGAGTATTTTTTAATAACAAAACACAAATAGATGGTTCATGATAAATCCAATTATGACACAAAAGTATCCTGGATATTAAAGATATATTAATATCAAAATTTTTGGATTGTCACTCCTTGAGTTGTATGGTATTAACTCCTCCTCTTAGCGATAGCCTAGATTTATGTCACCAAATGATTTTGTTCCTTACAACCCTGAAGGGTATAGCTGATATTACACAATAGCCTTAATCATGTGTAACGATATGTTTTGCTTGTAATAACTCTTAAGGGCCTCTTACAACTCTCCTCGCTACGGGTCAGTATATCTGTCTTATTGGTAAAATAAACAGAACATATACTGAAACAGAGTTCACCCTATATTAGTTCTTTCATATCAATAACTGAAAAGAAATGCAAAGTAAGCAATTCCTCGCCATGTTTTCATTTCATCAGTAAAGGACCAATAATAATTATCCTAACAACGTTCGCTATGCATCTGTTCTCTCTGATCAGTAACAGCTCAAAGGCATTTATGTAATAGAGATCAAAATTTTTCATATTAGTTACAGTAAAGGAAAGTATCACGTAACATAAATTACCACGTATCAAAATCTCTCATATTAGTTACAGTACAGGAACGTATCAAGTAACATAAATTACCACGTATCAAAATCACTCATATTAGTTACAGTACAGGAACGTATCAAGTAACGTAAATTACCACGTATCAAAATCTCTCATATTAGTTACAGTAAAGGAAAGTATCACGTAACGTAAATTACCACGCATCAAAATCTCTCATATTAGTTACAGTACAGGAACGTATCAAGTAATGGAAGTTACCACGTATCAATATCTTTCATATTAATAGCAGTACCAGAATGTATAAAATAATAGAGCTTGCCACGTATAAAAACCTCTCATATTGGTAAAGAGCACAGTGTATTAAAGTCTTTCAAATTAGTAAGAGTACGAGAAAGTATACCGTAACACAGATTACCACGTATCAAAATCTTTCATGTTAATAACAGTACAGGAATGTATCTAATAACAGATCAAAATAATATACAAAACGTATCAAAATCTGCTACATTAGTAACAGGAACGTGTCATAAAGACGTCACTCTGCATCGTTTATTTCATGGTAATAACAAAGTAAGAACGCCAAACGTACAGTTCTTCACCACGTATTAATAATCCATACAAGCAGCACTTGTCATAACAAAGTTCTCTCTTATCAGTAACAGACCAAGGATAAGTTATAGAAATCATCATGTATCGTAATATCTTACATTAGTAACAGAAAGGAATGCAACATGTAAGAGAGATAACTTCATATCAATATCTTTTATATTAGTAGTATGATAGGAGTACATAAAGCTATGTTTTTCAGTTACTTGAAATATTACGCATCATCACTAATGCCATTAACACCTAAAGTAAAGACTGACACGTAAAATAAATGATTATTTGAGAGCACTTAACATTTATGTACATTGTGATTCAGCTCAGAAACCAAAACACTTTAATTGTAATGAAATAACAATCAACTGTTTTCTTTCACATAGAAGTCCATTTTATTTCTGTGTATTACGGTTAAACAAATAAATGGGAAGGAAGGAACACACCTAAATAGATTGAAAAAAAATCTAAATCATCAAAATCTAGATGTAGACACGTGAGACTCTTTAACAATGTTTAACATGCAGATTTGTAGATTTCAATGTAATTTTTCTTATGATTAAACATTGCGTAAAAAAGTCGCTTATTTGATTGATTATTTGGAATTAAACACAAAGTCACTGAATGGGTTATCTGTGCTCTACCCACCATGAGTATTGAAACGCGGTGTTTAGTAGCGTCAGTCCGCACACATACCGTTGTGCCACTGGGGCGCATGTAAAAAGATGTGATTAACTCTTTTGCTGAAGTTGGATTTGAAATCTAAGCTCAGAATTGTTAGTTTATTACACGCAATGTCTACAGATCCTTCTTCACATACTTACCTCAGTAAACTACACGTCAGATTCCTTATATATACTGCCCTTTTCCAGCTCTGATGGTGCAACGGCAAATTTAGGGTTTATAACGCTAAAATTGAGTTTCAATACCCACTATGGGTACAGCATAGATAATTTCCTTTTGTACCTTTGTGCTCCATAAAAACAGAACAACAACAAATGATTATAAGTGTCCGCAATTGCTTTGTTAAAAGTGTAAAATAAAGAATGTGTTAATATTAATACTAATGATGCACAAACCCTCAAGAATTTTGTGATCACGGAATGCATTCAAACTGTTCCACTTACATCACTCGTTAGTTGATTCAAATGTTTCAAATGATAACAGTTTTAACACTTGCTAGTGGTATTCATTAAGCATAAAAAAACAACAAAAAACTCATTGACAACGATAATAAAAGAAACTTACCCGGAATGGTATTATAGAAACTTACCCGGAATGGTACTATATTTTAACACTTTCTGATCCAAAAAATGACTGATAACACCAGGCTGATACACATGTAACTGAGTATCAAAAGTTTGTTTCGGACTGAGATACACCGGAAACTGATTAGAACTGTACTACCAGATCTGGCCAAACAAACCAGAAGTTGTTTCTTGTCTGACGAAGATTCAAGAGAACTGGCAGGGTGACCCCCCCTTCTCCCGGCTCTCCAGAGGGCCTTCGAAGGCCGGCAGCAACTATAAGAACTGTAGCTGCTAGTCTTCATTAAACCACGATTCACGATAGAGCTAGGCCTACTTTTTACATTTGCTATACTCTCGTAAAGGTTAACGGATCCAAGAACATTGTCCCAAATTCGCGTTAAAGTTCTCTGAAGCCTTTTCCTTCGTCACTTTGATTCTAAACTGCACATTTCTTTTCTAAAAGTAATCCCCTTTATCTGTTTAACCTCGGGCTAAGTGTAAGCTTTGATGTTAAATAGAGAAAGCCAAAGCAGAGGTTTAACCCACAGAAACCTTCTAGGTCGTTACCCTTTCACATGATATAAATAGTGTTTCGCTTTCACAACTTTAACTCGCATCTTATTAATGATCTTTTCTCGTGCACTTTTGGTCTACTTTAATGTTTTCACCATTGAATCGGACACTTCACGTACTTGAGACAAAATCTTAAGACCTATATAAAGATACGCTGAACGTCTTTGTTATAATCTTCTGTATTTATTGATTATACTCAATATACAAAATAGAAAGAGAGAAAATCGGTGTCGGTTACAATAGGCTGATAAGTTCACTAATACGTTTGGTTAGACTTAATATTTCAGTTAGTTGTGTTATTCATCAAAAAAATCAGTTTTCACTATAATTTTCTAGGAAAATTAAAAATCAGTCAAAGAGAATACTTAACTCAAGTACCTCCTAAAAAGGAGTAGTTTTATTTTACGTCATTCTTGTGTTATTTCCTTGAATAGTCATATCATAGAATATGACAAGGAAACTATTTTATTCCTATTTGCCAAAATCAGGGGTTCGGTTCCCTTCGGTGGACTCAGCAGACAGCATCGTGTGGCTTTGTTATAAGAAAATATTGGATTGAGGAATAATTCGTGAGCGTTTTTAAATAATTTCATTCAAGCATTACATGCAAGACTATACAATACTTCAATGCATGAACACATTACACCCAAAACATTTATTATGATACTTTATTTCATGTAATACCTAGGTATATAGTATGCATTGTTTTAAACGAAATTGCAAGAAATTAAATGCGAAAAGCAGATGGTGTCGAAAATGCTCGATTTTGTCCACTTGACATTCCATTTAATGAGCTGAAAACGAAAGCAAAAATTAAAGACTTATGAAAATCAAACACACCATCTATTAGAGCAAAAAATTATCTACCAAATGACATGAAATATTTTGCGAAAGCGTTTCATTTATGAATATATTTTTTTACTTGAAAAAACGCTCACGAATTATTCCTCAACCCAATACATATACACACACATTATTGTTATTACCGGTTAATAATATTTCTTTCTCTTTTTTTTTACTGCTGCCAACAGGGGGCGATGTTCTAAATCATATTTGTGGTGGATCATAACGTTCCTTCTTAACGTGTTGCTGCTCTTTATTACTCCCGTGGGAAGACATTTTATCTTTTAATCAAAGCACACTATTTGTTATTATCGTGAAGTAACATGCCGTTCTTTCTTCCTAGATTGCAGACGAAATACTATTTGTTATTATTGTGAGAAGTACACTGTTTTAGGTTAACACTCTATTATTGTTGTAAAGTTGCACTTATGATTGGAAAAGCATCTCACTTTTTGTAACCAAAGCTCTGCGAACTTATTGCAACTGTGTTCGTGTATGTGTTTCCATGCTTGTATCTCGAAAACTGATAGACCATTGTTCATAAAATATAATTACAAAAGACGGATCTAGTACGAGACATATATATGCAAAAACGGCTCGTTTGGGTTGAGAAAATATTTTACATAGCTTCTATGTTCTCAACAAGTGGGTTTCTCAACATCATTGACTAGTACGAGACAACCCTCTCCAAATTTGACCCGGATTTTGGATCACATTAAAACATTTTAATAATGAGGAGATAGGGCATATCCGGAGATAAGGCATATCTGTCCGTAGTTTTCGGTTAATATCTCTATAAAGTGTGATCGAAATTGTGCCAAGTTTCACGGACACGTTAAGGTTGAGACTCCTTGTCCCACTAAGAAAACATTACCGGAAAAACAAAATGGTTTCAGAAAATTTTGGCAAACAACAGATCACTTAATTAGATTGGAAAAAACCGAAATAGATAGTTTTAACAAAACAAATAGGGCACGGTTATCTGTCTTCTCGATTTAGAGAAGGCTTTCAATACAAGCTGGTGCTCAGGTCTAAGGTTCTGGATGTTAGAGATGGAACTACCACCCAGAGTTATTCGCTGGTTTTCAAACTTTCTAGAGAATAGAAACGGTTGGGTAAATGTCAAAGGCACCTACTCAGAGTATTTTACTCCTGAGGCAAAAGAACCTCACAGAGAGATAGTTAGCCCCATGCTCTTTATTATATATGTAAGCGACAGGCTATTAAACTACCAAAGTTTCTTTGATAGATTGTTTAGGCAGAGTATTCATGATGAAACTTTGTAGAATGGACGGCAACTACCTGTTGTGGAGACACAAGTGTAGCGGAGAACTTGAAGACGAATGGCGGAAGACTTTCGAAACGTCGTCATCTACACTTGTGTATCCACAACAGGCAGTTGCCGTCCATTCAACAAAGATTTACCAAAGTTTCTGTTTCACTTCACAATTTGCAGACAATGTAGCTGTTTGGAAAAGTTCCAAAACTCCATCAACAGTGGCCACAGATTTAAAGCCCTCATTAAACAGTATGACTGAATGCTGTTCTAAGAAACGAATAGAAATTAATATACTAAAAATACAAATCTTAGTAGTGTCAAAAGTAAAGAAACTAATTACAATCAACACAAAATCTATCTTAAAAAAACAGTTATCCAAACAGCTACATCAACAAAATTTCTTGATCTTATCTACAACACAAAATTAACCTGACAAAAACATAAAAATAAAATTTAGTGTATTAAAAGGGTATTTAAGCAAATACACTTAAAATAAGCCAACAACATTAAACACATTGGTATATATAAACTATCTATATAGCGAGCGTATCCCAGTGTAAATGATGGACGTTCGAACACAAACAGGAATGGCTATGATAGGGGTTTTGAATTTATACCAATAAACATTTGTGTTGCGTTTAACATTTAACAGTTTACCCAAATAAAAAAAATTATTAATAACACCACAAATGCGAGAGAAAGAAGTAAAAAATATACGTGACCTACCCAGGTCCACTGAAAGGACCTAAATACTAATAATTAGAAACAGGAAGCGAGCATACTGGTCTTCATCATTGTTGTGAGATCATATAGTTGTTCTTAACAATAGTGGAGAGGTGGTATAGTTGTTATGGGGTGTTGTAATTATTATTTATTTTTGTTGTGTGGGGTAGGTAGGGCCAAGAGTGGTGTATTTTAGCCAGTCCTCAAGGACTTCAAATTTAAATACTTGTCCTTGTTTTTTTTCTATTTGTTAATTTTCGCTAATTATTATATAATGTTAATAAATGTACGTCAAATAAGAAAACATTCAGATTATGTTTCACTCTTCTTTGGAGCTAATGATGTCTTATTTTCATGTGTCATCATCTTTTATTTTTTTATAATCAGGAGTCTTAAACGATCTTATAAGAGGGCTTTGTGGTAGAACAGTTTTTTGTTTTTTTTTTTTCATCAGTAAACTATATATAATTATGTGTGATTATTATTGCGGGATGGTATAACTGTTATTTTTATCATTGTTAGGCTGTATTAACATTCTTTATTTTTTAGGTAATATTTTTCTTTATTATTGTTATTTATTGGTATAGTTATATTTATTTACTGTTATAAGATGATATAAATGTGTTTTTTGTTGTTATTGTAGTGGGTGGTATGACTATTATTTGCTATTGTCCTTTTGAAATCTATGAAGTATATATCATTCTTTTATTTTGATATAACTGTTTTTTATTATTTTCCTAAGACAATATAACTGTTATTCGTTACCCTAATGTGTTGGTTAGTAGCCATCATTTTCTTTGCAATTGTTTTGAGTGGTATATAACTGTTCTTTATTATAATTGTGTGTCGACGTAATGTTTTTAATTAACATTTTAGTAGGGGGGTAAAATTATTATTTGTTATTCTTGTAAGCTGGTCAGTTTTCGTTTTCACCCTATCAACATATATCGCCTTTTTGGTTTTATTGTTTGCTGGGGTTTGATAACTGTTCTTTGTTATCGTTGTATGGAAGTACAGTATTGTTCGCTATTACAGTCGCACCCCCGCCAGTACAACGGTAAGCCTACGGATTTAAAGCGCTAAAGTCAAGGTGAATCAAACTTCGGTGGGTTCAGCAGATAAGTCGATGTGGCTTTGCTTTAAGAAAAACACACGCTATTGTAGTAACGTGTGTACACTTTTCGTTTCTTTTTTTTTTTGTTATAGAGTGACAAATTGTTCGTTGTTCTTTACTTATGGTGTGACATATCATCCACCTCAACACGTATCTCTTTCTAAAGAACTGACACCTGAATTTATTTGTTACTTAATACAAAAAATGAAGATGAGAAGTGTGAAATCAGACTTGGTTCACTCGTTAACAAGAACTGGATGTTGATTAGCTGAGTGCTGAAAGTTATAAAGGTAAAACTTTGTTTCAATAAGTCTCATAGAAAATAAGTATGTTTGTATTTGTATCTTGTTCAGGCAGAATGGCTCTTCAAATTTATGGATAAACTAATATTAATACTAGTAGTCAATACAGTAAAAATTAGGAACTTGTATGGTTACCAAAATAGTAGTTAAAGAAATTAGAAAGTTGTATGGTTACTAAAATAGTAGTCATAAAAAGGATATTTGATTTGAATTTCGCGCAAAGCTACATGAGGGCTATCTGCGCTAGCCGTCCCTAATTTAGCAGTGTAAGACAGTTAGCCATCACCACCTGCTCTTTACTAACGAATAGTGGGATTGACTATCACATTATAACTCCTCCACGGCTAAAAGTGCGAGCATATTTGGTGCTATGGGGATTCGAACTCGCGACCCTAAAATTACGTGTTACCATGCCGAGCTGAAGATGAGTTGTCTTTCTAAAACAATTTGAATATGTCATTACAGTTACATGTTGCCGCTCATGGAAGTCGTGAAATATTTACTATATACATATTTATTTCACAGCGACTTAAGGACTGTTCCACATGATAAAAAATTTTGGTTACAGTGTATACCATAATCCTTTCCAGGGAAGAATATTCATATAATGTGATTGTTATACAATGCAAAGCCAAAGCAACAATGTAAAATGGGATAATATCTTGATGATGAAGTGATCATCTATAGTTATGAAGTACCATTAACAAGGTATAAAGAACAATGGTTTTATTTTTTTGAAAGCTTGCGAGCTAGAAGTGCAGAAGTTATCTTTATGAGAAAGATAGTCAAAGAAACTGGAATCAAACAGTTTTGTTTAATTACGTTCATGTCAGGTCCCATGACGTAGTTCATACGATCTTTCATACCTTTGATCTGATGAAACGTGGTCTCGAAAGGCGACATCCCTGTGTAATATATTATATTTAGAAAACTTGTCAAGATCTGTGATCTTAGATTAACCTCGCCGTCTTTAGCAGAAGCTTGTTACAATGGAAACTATGATATCAGGAACAACGTGTAATCATGTATCAGACCAAACACACTTTCTTTAGTTATTTCATTAGAAGTCTGTGGTTGTTCCTGTTACTTATTAACTGCACACGTTGTGGTAAGATATTAATCACACGGTCGTTACTACTGTGAATAATTGTGGTTATTCTCCGTATCTTAGGATTTTGATAACTTATGCTAAATAACCAACATTTGGCAAAAACTAGTAACAAAATATGACATTCCAGTTAATACCAAATTTATTCAAAAACCAGGCACAAAACTAAGGTCTATACTATGTAAAAACTACACTGATAAACACAATACCAACATTATTTATAAAATACAATGTGATAACTGGCACAACTTCTATATTGGAGAAACAAGTAGAAAAATGGAAACCAGATTCAAAGAACACAAAAAGTCACCTACAAATGTTTTCGAACACTGCAAATCAAATAAACACAACATAACCATAGAAAACACTCAAATATTAAATAACGAAATAAATATAAACAAACGCAAAATTAAAGAAGCCTTACTTATACAACAACACAAGCCCAAAGTAAACCA
Source organism: Tachypleus tridentatus (assembly GCF_004210375.1). NCBI lineage: Eukaryota > Metazoa > Arthropoda > Merostomata > Xiphosura > Limulidae > Tachypleus > Tachypleus tridentatus. The sequence continues at coordinate 51,346,376 of NC_134834.1, read as the reverse complement.
ATACAAAGGAACACCTATATACCTATATTAATAAATATAACCAAACATCTAAGCATGCCCGCTACATTTCTACACTCAATTACACAACCGCCTTCAAATACGTGGTCAGCTATCGGTCAGTTATCTCTTTCTTTGTGAACCTGACGATGACCGAAAAAGGTCAAAACGTTGTTCTCTGATTTATTAGTAAAGGTGTTAATACCCATACCAGCCGTCCTGAAATATATTTTTACTTCAAGTGGGTTTCTCGTCATCGTGAATCTCTGCTACGTTTTCTTGACCTAACTTGTTACTAGGCAACCGCAGGAATTGAAATTATAATACCTGCCCAGCCGAGAAAAATAAATTGAAGTAGGCTTAGGACAAATTTAAAAAAGAAAGTGTTTCATTTTATTTATTATTACTTTTAATTGCAAAAAATATTTTAACAAATTTTGTTTCTCTATGGTTTTAAAACGGAATGCAATAATCGTTTGATAGCTTAACAAATGGAAACAAAGTGTATCACTGTAATTTAATCTGTTTTTAGAAATGTTACAGAGTCACTCCGAACAAAAAAACTCCCCAGTTGTTAACCCTGTGAACCTGATAACTCTATGTAAAAATAATCATACCAGTTTTATTTTGGTCTTACCCACGTGTTGTATCACGTAAACTCTGTTTAGATTGTGTCTAACCTGATGATTGTTTTATTACCGTTTTCTATTTGAAACATCTAAGACCAAACTTCATTTTCAACTATTTCTGAATGTTTCACTAATAGTTATGAATATTACTCAGTTCGTTACTTCTGTACTAACGATACAACTGACACAACAAAGAAATTAGTAGGGTTCATACGTCTAAAAAGAAAAGAAAACTGCGTACAAACGTAATTCGAAGTTGCGTCTCGGAGTTTATTTTTTCTTTCTTCCATTAGTGTTGATTGTTAAATGACAATTCAAGTTATTTCATAAACCTACTAACACCCTAAGAAAATGGTTCAGTAAAAAACGTAGAAATTATTTGTTTAGTTGGATCAAAATTCTGTTAATTAATATACGTGACAGTAAGTCCACCTCTTCAACAGAAAACATGTATCTCTCTCAAATAACGAAGAAAAAAGTAATTAATTATACCATTGAGTTTTAATCATTCAAAATTAGAATAAATATCTCTTTTATACGACAGGATACGTTAATTATTTAAAATAGCTAAAATCTATCACCTAACAACGACCCATTATAATATACTATAATTTCCCATTGTACTCAAAATTCTACTTTTAATAAACATGTGATTTTAAGCCTTCGATCATTGTAGCATCTGAACTAACGATATCAAACACTCCCTTCAACATTCATTAATACAATGTTTTCTCTTTGCTATTACAAAGTTGAAACTTAAATAAATTTTATGTGAAGTTGGAAATGTCAGAAGAGTTTTGATAAGAAACTGACGAATTCCTGTCGTATCTGCTGCAAGCATTTCAATCACAAGCCTTTTGTTAACAGATTGTCATCATGTTGTTAAAACGTCCATCACCTGCCTGTCGCTGAATCTTTAATCACGTGTCTGTTGCTAACATGAAAATCACTCAGTACAATTGTTTGGCTGTCAGACCAATAACGTTGAGTAAAACGTATGCATTTGTAATATACACTAAATCTTCTTTATGTCTATAAAACATATGTTACTAAAATATTTTCAATTGAGCAATTAACATCGTTTTTCTCGTGTACATACAGCTACACCAGTAAATAATTTGATGTTCCTTCTGTCATTTTCGGTTATAAAATATCAAAACGTCTGGACATAGCAAAACAAATTCAAGAACACGCGAGTTCTTTTAACATGACATCATCAAATAATAACAACAAAAACGTAAATTTCCCGAATTACTTTTGACTAATTGTATATCTCAAAATATACCAAACCATATCCTTCATATACACGTTTCTAATGTTTCAATAATAGAAGTTTCCTTAGGAACAACCAGTTTTAAGATTTCACTGATAAATATTTTTGTTGTCTATTATCTATTTTTAATTCAGAAATTGTAAACTTTTAGTGAAACGCAGATACCAAACGTACTATGTCAAATAATATTTACTCAATGGTTGAATATTTACGTATTGGGAATTTTATTAAAGTGTTTTCTATTGATATTAGAAAAGTAATAAAGTTAAGTAATTTTTTATTTAAAATAAAAAAGATATACGCCACCCATATTACAAAGTAAGCATATTAATACTTTAGGAATACGTTTCTGTTAATATTTTATGTAATAAACGTCTATAAACTGTTAATATTTTATGTAATATATTTCTATAAACTGTTAATATTTTATGTAATATACTTCTAGAAACTGTTAATACTTTATGTAATATATTTCTATAAACTGTTAATACTTTATGTAATATACTTCTAGAAACGTTTAATATTTTACGTAATATACGTCTATAAACTGTTAATATTTTATGTAATATATTTCTATAAACTGTTAATATTTTATGTAATATACTTCTAGAAACTGTTAATACTTTATGTAATATATTTCTATAAACTGTTAATACTTTATGTAATATACTTCTAGAAACTTTTAATATTTTATGTAATATACTTCTAGAAACTTTTAATATTTTATAAATACACTTCTATTATAAGACTGATATAGCTTACCGAACGAGCTTCCCATCCAGTTTCGTATATAATACTGAGGTAAAAACCGTCAGTGACCTAACCAGTAGCCAGTTGATCGTTTCACCCTTACCCTCCCGTGATCAATCGGAAACGCCTCATAAGATGAAAGATATTGTTTCAACACGTTCTTGCTTTATCAGACGTGACGTAGAACAATGTGTCGATGTCGGTGTTTATTTCATGTTTTATGTACATCACTAGATGTATGCACATTAATTAAGTACAAACCTCTAGTGGGAAGCTCGTGATCGTAATTGCCCCAATTTTTTTCATGTTTACCATTCACGTATGATGTATTTAAAGTACGCCCAACACGTGTTCTAACAATTTGTTCCAATAAAGCTGGATTGTTTATGATATAATTATAAAGATGGGTTTCGGGCACCTTCCATGCTCTAGTAATTTTCTTCTTCATAGAACAGTCGTGTTTTGTTTTTCTTTTTTGCTTCTGAAGAAAACAGAGGTAAAGAGTTATCCAACTTATGACTTCGTTGCTGGTGGTTTTAACAAATTAAAACATAATGTAATTACAATAAATCGAATTACCAAACAAGTAACTACTAGATCAGTATACTTGACTTCTAAGAAAAATAAGTATCTAAAAACTAGTTTTTGAAATATGTAGCATAGTAAATTATATTAAAGTGTGAAGAGACATCCATCATTTGATCATTTTCCCAACTCGGCTCCCACTGGCACAGCAGCATGTATGCGGATCCTCACCACTAAAATCGGAGTTTCGATACCCGTGATGGCATCATGTAGTTTTTTGCTTACTTCTAAACAAAAATTACACGAGGTGAACGACTTATTATAGTTTGTAATTTAAATTTTTATTTTTACTGATACAAACTTACCTTGACATTCTTATCATAAATCAGGAATTATCAGTTCATTGGAAAATTATTTTGCTAATTCTTAATAATTTTACTTTATTTGCATTACTACGGTTAAATCTGAAATGCTAAATGTCAGTCTCTAATAAGCATTTGTTGTACAAAGTTAATGAAAAGTAACAATAAAAAACAGCAACATAAAAAAATTTAATGAAATTATAAAACTCTCCTTGTTCATTGCTAGACTATAACTAATATCGCTCGTAGTATAATTTTTCACCTCCAAGATATTTTATCACAATCAATCAATTCATATCCTATACCCATTATTTTTCAACAATTAGTCGCATTGTGTTGTCATTAGATCAGGTCCCCAAATGTTTTCTAAACTACAAAACATCTATTTTTACTGTTATTGTTTCCAGTGAGACAGTGACAAATTTACAGACTCACAACGCTAAAATTCCGGTTTCGATTCCTTGCGGTGGACATAGCCGACAGCCCAGTGTGGCGTTACTCTAAAACATATTCACTTTCATCTTCAAAATAAAAATAATTCATTGGCATCACTGTCTTAAGTTTCCATTATGTAGTATATAAATACAAGGACTTCCTTATTCTCCTCTAACCCCGTAGTCTGATTATCAGATTCAAGAACAGGATGATTCGGATACCGCAGTTCTTTTGATGTTGATGGGCATGGTAAACAGTATTACAATTTTTTGTTGTTGTACTAACCCTATGACTATGCACCTGGTAGATTTGACTATGGCTTATCTATGTTTGGGATTATATGAATACGACTAGAATATCTACTGATTTTTTTTTTGATTTTTTTGCAAAATGGACTCCAAGACCACACACATCCTGCCCCGTCTCAATTTTCTCGTTCTGTACCGCGTAACGTCCCTAGTACCGCTTGAGGGCGCACTTGTCAGATCATCAGACTCGAGCAACGACCCCATAGTTGTGGCCTTCTTGTTCCGTGTGTTTTATCTTGGTACGCATATAAAACCCTAAAAAAATTCATCGCAAAGTTCCCTTAGTGTCAGCTAAAAGCATGTCTTAATTGAATATATATTTGTTCTGTTATTTACATTTGTTTGTTGGCACGTAGAGTAAACCCTAAACAAATAAAACAGAGCTTTAAAAGCCATAAAACGAAAGAAAATAGATTAACCACCTTTCGATTGTGTTAAACCACACTTTTGTTTTACCCGTTTACAGAACTCGCAAAAAAATATCTAGTGAAGAAAGCACGTGTGAAAGGTTATGTACTCGCAGATACATTACGTATGAGTAACATAAAAAGAGTGGAGAACTTTAATTTACTCCGTGAAGTGGCCTTCGCTAATTACATCAATACATTTGACATGTTCTAAATTTATACTATTATGTATAGCCATCTTTTCAAATAAACCACTAAGAAAGTCGCAGATTTGTGAGATATGTTGTAGTAGATGTATTCTAGATTCAGTACAAATACAACCCAGTTGCTAAATATCCATTAGTTCAGTATATTTTATAAACAAAATGTTACAAATGTCCTGTTATCGATTGGGGTACAAATTAAAGAAGCAACTTTTTGTTTGATGTCTGATTTATCTTGAACCTTGTGTCATTCCTCTTTGTATAAAATTATTAATAAAACGTACGAAGAAACTAACAAATAGAAATAAACGTTACAAAGAAACTAACAAATAGAAATAAACGTTACAAAGAAACTAACAAATAGAAATAAACGTTACAAAAAACTAACAAATAGAAATAAACGTTACAAAGAAACTAACAAATAAAAATAAACGTTACAAAAACTAACAAATAAAAATAAACGTTACAAAAACTAACAAATAGAAATAAACGTTACAAAGAAACTAACAAATAAAAATAAACGTTACAAAGACGATGAAATGCGTCTTGCTGTAAAACGATGCCATTTTATTGACATATTAGAAACAGTTGAGCTACAAAAAATATCGTATATATATATATATATATATAATGCAGAAAGAAAGACACTGGAACATCTGGAATTTTTAACTGCAATGAGATTTTATAAATACGTTTTATGTCCAGCATTTACAAATTTTAATTTATATTTTTCACACTAAATCGCAATTTTAAAAATTTCCAGGTCAAGTCAACATATATGAACGTTCGAAAATTTTTGTGAAGTCTTAAGTGGCAGACAATATTTCAGAGTTTGAATAAAAATATTAATTTTATTTTGACACAAAATACTTCTGGTGTGTCAAAAACAAGTCTGAAGACTCGTAGCGCCAAAAAACAAGTTTCGATGGTCGTGGTGGGCATAGCTTTGTGCGACTACCATTGTGTAGTTTTGTCTTCAGCAACAAACAAATAAACATGCCAAAAACATATTTATCAAGAAGTATCAAGTGAGACATTTTACTTCATACAATATTTAAATAAAAGTATTAAAATAACAACAAAAGGTATTTTTGATATAAAATATATTGGGATCGTAATATATCTTTGTCACATGTCACATTTTCTCATTATCAGAACACTAACTGGTTACATACTTAAATTACCTCAAGAAAATTGAAAGCTCGCTATCAAAGCTACGGGCCCGGCATGACCAAGTCCGTTAAGGCGTTCGACTCGTAATCCGAGGGTCGCGGGTTCAAATCCCGGTTGCACCAAACATGCTCGCCCTTTCAGCCGTAGGGGCATTATAATGTTACGGTCAATCCCACTATTCGTTGGTAAAAGAGTAGCTCCAGAGTTGGCGGTGGGTGATAACAATTAACAGTCTTTCTTCTAGTCTTACACTGCAAAATTAGGGACGGCTAGCGCAGATAACCCTCGAGTAACTTTGCGCGAAATTAAAAAACAAACAAACAAATCAAAGCTACTATAGTAGATGGCAGCATAATCGAACTAGGTGTTTTGCCTGCTAAATATAAACTTTTTGAGGGTGACTGTAAATTATTTATTTGTGTTAAGTATTATTATTCTTTTTTTATCAATATCAGTACAATCTCAGCTCAGGCTTTGATCAGTTTCTTCAAGAGACTTATTTTTTTATTTCATGATTTGATCTACTTGTACTAATTTTCTGACTTTAAAACTAACTAAAACTTGCATTAGATGCTGGATATATCAAAACTACTCATTAAAGAGTAAAAATTTAGTAGTAAGGAACTAAAGAAAAGAGTTGGTCATAATTAACTTTTCTGGTTTGTATGTTTGTTTTTGAATTTCGCGCAAAGCTACACGAGGGCTATCTGTCCTAGTCGTTCCAAATTTAGCAGTGTAAGACTAGAGAGAAATGAGCTAGTCATCACCACCCACCGCCGACTCTTTGGATACTCTTTTACCAACGAATAGTGGGATTGACCGTCACATTATAACGCTCTCACGGCTGAAAGAACGAGCATGTTTTGTGCGACGGGGATTAGAACCCTCGACCCTCAGATTACAAGTCGAAAGCCTTAACCCACCTGGCCATACCGGGCCAACTTTGCTGGTATGGTCATCAAACTGGTGAAAGTAATTCTAAGAATATCTGTTAATGAATGAGTGTTATTGGATAAAACACTAAACTGATTTGTTTATAATTAAGCGCAACGCTACCCAGTGGGTTATCTGTGTTGTGCGCAGTTACCGAAACTACCATAACCCGGTTTCTAGCAGAATTACAGCTATGCCACTGAGGGGGGGTTAACAAATATGGTGATAAGTTTTACAGTTAAACGTAAGAGAAAGAAACAGAGATTGAAAATTTATTTTGTAGAATTATTTTGTTTCGTTACACAATACACAAGTCGTCACTTAGTGGTTAGTAAACTGAACTTTAAATGAAAGGATGAGTGGTTTACGTTCTCTTGTTTCAAGCTCGCACACAGTATTTTAGTGTCATTGGTACTTTATAAAATTAACTGTCAAATTACATTATTCGACTGAAGTAATCTAAGAATTGGCGATGGATGCTGCTGACTAGCTGTCGTCCATCTAATCTATCAATTCAAAATTAGGAACGGCTAGCACAGATAGCCTATCTATAGCTTTCCACGAAGTGAATGTTCTAATCAAACAAACGATTGTACATTTTGAAACATATTTAGGAATTGAAATATGTAGAATTATGAACGTGCCTGTATAACATTAAAAACCTCTTATTAATTTCACAAATTGCAAAAAAAACTAAGGCTCAGAAACTCTAACAAGTAAGTAGGTTTCATTTGTGTCCAGAGAATAATGGAATCCTTTAACCTATTCTGTATAACAATAGCTATACCAGTTAAGAGTCAACGACTCTGATGGTCTTATTCGTTGTATTTTATGTAATTGATCAACTTGTTGCTGTTTGAGTGAATCTTCACAGGTTTTATAGAATGTTGTTTGTTTCTTTGGAATTGAACATAAAGCTTCACAATGGGCTATCTGTGCTTTGCCCACCACGGTTATCGAAATCCGGTTTCTTGCGGTATGAGTCCGCAGACATCATCCCACTGTGCCACTAGAGGGCGATTCTATAGTTTTTCTTTGAAAATAATTCACCAATGAATGCTGAATTGTCGTGATTCAATAATTTCAGAATTTTGTCACACGTTTTGTATTTTACTAACCTACAGTCTTTTTTTATTTCCAGTTGTGTTTCAAATATATTGTTCAAAGTTGAAGTTAGATTTATATCCAGTAAGTCGGAGATCCAGAAAACCAGTACATCGGAGATTCTCCGTTTTGATAGTTGATAATAAAAAAGCTAAAAGGAAATTTTTAAAGTAAATACAAGTAAATCCTTATTGGTGAACTTCTATTTTCAATATTGTAACGTTAACATAAAGTTCACTGCCATTGTCCTCGCTTTTAGTCCGCTTGAATATGGCTTTCTTTTGCCAAAAAACTATAAATAACTTAATAAAAACATTAATTACTTCCAAATATTTTTTCCGACATAAATGAGATGTGTACGTTATTTTTAATTCTACGAGTTTACTTATGGCATAATATAATATACCATTTTGCCAGAAAAACGCAGGTTTGGCATTACTTGAATGTGAGAAACATACCAGTTTGAACCTCTAAAACATTGATAAGTTTGATAGCTACCAATCTAAACCTAGAAGATTTAATCTTTAGCATTGTCTTATATCACTTTTAAGTATACTCACAAATCCAATAAAATCGAACTTTCTCTTATAATATTATTCTCTAGCCCAGAAGATTAACACTCCTACGAAAAGACGTTTCTAGTCCTGATTTCTCCAAGCCCGTTCCCCTGGCTGTGGTTTCGCTAGATAGTAGATAGGGACAGTGGGAATCTCGTTAATCCATTCATTAATGGATTTAAATGGCAATTTCATTTAAATACAAAATTATTAGCCTAATATTAATAACCTTTCAAGGCCCCACTTTTCGTAGGAGTGTTAAGTGTTGTATTAAATAATATACCAAGCCAAACACAGAAAGATTGAACATTACATCTGTTTCGTGTATCATAATTTACATTGTATAAACAAGAGTGTAACTTTCTTTCTCACGCGCATTCAGCTCATGCATTACATAAATGTCATCTTATTAAAATGTTACCTAATTTATTCAAACAAAATGGTGATAATAGTTCAACACTCTGCTATTGTATTATATGGTAGGAAGACGGAGATGTTTTAGTTTGAGAAATATGTTAGGAATCAGGAAGAGAAGTAAAGAAAAATATCAATGGCTCCATTTAGAATTTTTCATGGTCTGTTTGTAAGATTCAAAGCTCAGTTCACGTGAGAGTGAAAAGAGGGTATAATTATGTTTGCGCCCTTAATTACGTAGGGCTTAAAACAAACGTATTTATTGTTTTATTATAACATAAGATAAAGGATTAGAAAACATAGTTTAAAAATATAGAAAATAATAACAAAATAAAAGAAGGTGGAAGAACTCTGGGTTACAATGTTTGATAAACACAAAAGTCGTTTTTCTTAAATGACACTAACACTATTCCAATTTTAATAACCTTTCGGTTTACTGTTTCATTAAGTATAAGGTTTATACACCACCTCAGTGAGTGAAGGTAATGGAGATTTTTTCCATGAATGCTATTCCTCCATTTCTTGGCGGATTAACTCAGGTAAGGTCACTAATGTGTTAATAAGTAGACTATATTAAACAGTAACTTTTATAACATAGTGTACAGATCAGGTAAGGTCACTATTATGTTAATAAGTAGACTATATTAAACAGTAACATTTATAACATAGTATACAGATCAGGTAAGGTCACTACTGTGTTAATAAGTAGACTATATTAAACAGTAACATTTATAAAATAGTTTACAGATCAGGTAAAGGTTTCCATTTCTTGGCGGGTGGGTTGTTATGTGACGGTTAATCCCGATATTCTTTGGTAAAAGAATAGCCTAAGAGTTGGTGGTGGGTGTTGATGACCGGTTGCCTTCCCTTTTAATGGACTTACATTGCTAGAAATTGGGTATCGATACTATGGTGGGCAAGGCACAGGCAGCCAATTGTGTAGCCTTGTGTTCAGATAAAAACAAACTGTTTGAACTGAGAAACATAAGAGTTCGATATTCTGCGCTATCTATAAAATGATTAACGAGTCGAAGCTCTTTATTATCAGTACAGGCCTGGAAGGTGTTTTTTTAAAGATTCTTTTAATCCATTGTTAATATGTACTATCAATAATCTATAATCAGTTCTATAATTGATTGTTAATCGAAATTCAAATTTAATGCTTTTCAACACTGTATCAGATTTTACTAAATCAATTTAGAATCTCTATCGATCTGTTTAACGTTAACCAACTTTACTGTTTTGCTTATCTCATTACACGTTCTAAATCTTTATTTACTGACTTTTTATGTAACTCGATTAGTAAGATCTGTCGAGCATTCAAACGCACGTGATTCTTGTCAAAGAACATTGTCACGTGACGCTCATTTTGTGGAAGGCACAACGTTTTACTCTTCAGTAATTAAATACAATGTTAGTTACAGTATGGTTCGTATGCGAACCATTTCAACTATTAGTGGCTTGGTTTGATAACTGGTGTTGATGACCTATCTACATCAGAGGCTAATTCTTTCTGAACCAGCGACCTGAAACATCTAAAACGCTCAATGGCCTAATCACGTGCGACTCGTGCACCGTGGCATTGTTAGATTCTCTCAGACTGTTATCTTGGGATAACATAAGTTTGGACTTATATTCCCAATTTCATCCTTAATGTTAGGCACAAACGTTTCGAAAGTCGAATGATTCTGCAAACTGAACACTTCCGGAAAAAACATTACTAACACTTGCCATAGCGTTTCAGGCTAAGTTTTATGTGCAGTTATTGTATTTCGCATGCAATCTACTAACACTTCTGTTAACAGAACTTCCTCAGTAGATGAATGAAAATGAACACAGATTTTTAAAGCTACTAATATCCAGGGTTGTTAAATGTTTAATATTAAAGCGCTTTTTTTTCGTTAGATAGCCACTACAGAATGTTAAGGTATTTAATATTGAGAGAAAAGCTTTATAAATCGCCACTCGTTATTGTTATATTAGCGAGGTCAATTCTAATTCAGAAGAACAGGGTGAAATGTGAAATACACACTAACTTTGTTTGTTTGCTGCTAATGGCGAAATTACATAATGTACTACCTGTGGTGTGACCATTACTTGTGGCCCGGCAGGGCTAGGTAGTAAGGGCACTTGAATCGCAACCTAAGAGTCGGGTTCGATTCCTAGTCTCGCTAGACTTGCTCACTCTTTTAGCCATGGGACATTATAATGTGACGGTCAATCCATCTATTCGCTGGTAAATGAGTAGTCCCAGAGTTGCTGGTGGATGGTGATGACCAGCTGCTTTCCCTCTAGCCTTACACAGCTAAATAAGGGACGGCTAACGCTGATAGTCCGCGCGTAGCTTTTCGCGAATTTCGAAACTAACCCATTAGTGGTATCGAAACTTGGATTTTAGCGTTTTCAGTCTTAAACTTGCAACTGAAGGTTAACAGACTAAGCCACTAGTACATTTTATGCTTTGTAATAAAAGAAAAATATGTAGTTTATTTATGTAGTACAGATAAGAACAGAACATTACAGGTAAAAACATTTTTAACTTCAACTCATCATTATATTTAAATAACTAGCGAGCCTTATTTAAGACTATAACATGGTTAAGGGCATTAAAGAACAACTCTAATATGAAAGTAATAAGCATATAATCATTCTGTCTGTTTACCTTTTGCAGCAGTAAGATACTTGGAGACAAACAAGATTTTAGATAAGTAGATTTGTTGGTTTGTTTCTTTAATATTTTTTTTATCATAGCTTCTCGAAAGATTATCTATGCATGACCGAAAGGTTAACGGGCCTAGCCCGTGTGAATTCAGGATACAATGTTTGTGACCCTTTGCGGCAAAAACATACTCCGCACTTTCGGATAACATAAATGAAAAACCGTCCAAATCAGAGAAAAATAACACAATAGACGGCGGTGGATCCCTTCCCTCCAATCTTTTAGTCAAAAATTAGGGAAATTTATATGCAGATATTTTTAAATAACTTAGAGAAATTTTGAAACAAAGAAGATAATACGTGGTATTTTTATCTTAAATTTACAAATCGAAAATAAATCTTTACAAACTTTTTTTTCCTCCGACAGGCCACCTGTTGGCAGGTATGGAAACGTATAACGTTAAACATCATGTTCCGGTAATTGTGATGAGCAGAGTACAGATAGTCTGAATGAAGCTTCGTGTTTAGCAACAAACAAAATTTATTTCCAATATTAAAAAATCCTTGGTTTTGGAGTCTTAGGAAATTCGCACAAAGCTACAAGTTTAAAGATATGTTCATATCAAGGATTTAAAGTCTCCGTATACTTGATAACATTCTAAAACAAAGGAACATGGATCAACTTGGAGACCTGTATTCATTCAAAAAGAGACCCGCAACAAGTCATATCTTAGACGTGATAAGCAAAGTGAGAAGTTTTGTAACAAGTGAGAGCCTACAAAAGTAAAGATCCATGACGAAATCCGTCCATGTGCTCTAGGCGACAGTACACAAAATATTAAATATTCACATCTGGAAATGAAACCAGCAGGGCAAAGTTTCATCAAGATAAGGCTTTAAATTACATCTCTCTTTCAACCACCGATTGTGCTGTTCGACAAGAAGACACATCTCTCGTTCTACTATAGATTAAAACAAATATTTGTGGAATTCGACGCGAAGACGTGCCGGTCAAGCTGTCACACACAACCTATGAATATTTTGTACAATTGTACTGGGAAACTATCACTCTAGTACAGTATATATATTATGAAGAGCTGCATGGAAAAGTGGTTTTCTTTGGACATGAAAGTGTTACAGTAAATCATTTCTTTTGCATTATATATTGTGCTACAGAGTTATTATGAAGATCATGAGATAGAACAAGGTGAAGCTCCAATATCGCTTTAATATAACTTAGTTTTATTGAGATGGTATATTTTTGTTGTTAATAAAACTATAAAGAAAAACCAACAACCTTACAAAGAATGATAAATATACTAACTGGAACCTAATTATCTATGAGTTGTTTTCTAAAATTAGGCGACTTGTGTTTTCAAGAAAGGAGAAAAATACAAGAACAAATCAAAACTAAGTAACTGAAAATATACATATTAAACTGAGATAAAAACCCATCCTCAGATACTCAACTTAGAACCGGAAAATAAGCAAATTACAGGGATGGCAAAGTATTTTGGGTTCTTTTCTTCCTTTTTACCATGTTTGTATCAGAGTAAGAGATCGGCCAATGCTCCTCAGCAATATGAGATTTCATCAAATTAGAAATAACCTGTCCTCTTTACTGAGAATCAGCTTATTGGCCCTTTATTATTCAACTTCAGATGTGTGGGCAATAACATGTAAGATAACACCTTCTAACAGGTGGAAATGAGAGTTTATTCTCGTTTCGTTGTGGTTCGTTATGTTTTTATGCGTCAGAAACACACGTGGTTCTCCTTTCTTTCTTTCTTTTTTGACACAAGCTTGCTTTGATTCTAGGGCCATCTAGAGTTGCTGCAGCAATATAATAAGCTATTTTATATAATATTTAAATAGAATAAAAACAAAACGATACTGTGGTAATGTACCATTTCTGGCATCTTTAAGGCTGTAAAAAAAGTTTTAAATGACAAAATAAGTGCAAAATCTCAAAAGGTCAACTATTATAATATATTTCTATATAATTTCCATCTTATATTGCTAATATTTGTGGGCCCAGCATGGCCAAGCATATTAAGGCGTGCGACTCGTAATTTGAGGGTCGCTGGTTTGCATCCCCGTCCTACCAAGCATGCTCGCCCTTTCAGCCCTGGGGGCGTTATAATGTGACAGTCAATCCCATTATTTGTTGGTAAAAGTGTAGCCCAAGAGTTGGCGGTGGGTGGTGATGACTAGTTATCTTCCCTCTAGTCTTACACTGCTAAATTAGGGACGGTTAGCGCAGATAGCCCTCGAGTAGCTTTGCGCGAAATTCAAATAAACAGTTATTTGTGCTATGTCCACTGTGAGTATCAATACCCGATTTTTAGCGTTTAACGTCGATCCACTGGGGACGCAGGTAGGTTATACCAGTTCACCACTGGTACAGCGGAAAGTCTACGTATTTACAACGTTAAAATAATGGGTTCGATACCACTCGGTGGACTCAGTAGATAGCCAGATGTGGATTTGCTATAAGAAACGCAAATGGTTTATACTGAGAGATTAAACTAGCGGGTTAGCTGATGGAACTGCGGTAAATTTACGAACTTACAAAGCAAGAATCCAGGGCTCGATTTCCAACGGTGAATACAGCGGATAGTTCAATGTTGCTTTGTTCTAAAACAAATAAACAAACAAACAAATGAAACTAACAGCATTTGCAAATGGTAAAAAAATAATGATGAATTAATAATTTTGTGTACAAGATGTTTACTGGTTTGTTTTATACTGTTCACTAACAGCTGGGTGTATATATTGCATCCTATTACCTAATTTAATCTGCTACATTAGTACTGAGGGCAAAGAACTGATAAAAAGTGGCTAAAATAATTCATTTTCTATGTGAAGTAAACAGAGGAACCCAGAAGTAGGCAAGGAAATATTGACGATATGTCTCACCAGCATATTACTCGGTGCGGAAATTGTTTAGTTTTTCTTGATTTTAGCGCAAAACAACAAAATGTACTATCTACGATCTATCAGCCGTAGGGAATCGAACCAAGATTTCAGACTTGTAAATACTTAAACTTACAACTGCCCCACCAGTAGACAAATTGTTTACAAAAAAATGTATTTATACAATTGAAGGACTACGATAATGCTAGGGTTAAAAATTGACATATACTACGTTTATCTTCAAGTGCATCTTTCTATATTGTCATTGTATAAGAAAGATACTGCAGACTTTTATCTATAATTGTGCAGAAATAAGTGACAACTTGTGAGCTTTTACAAGACTTACCTAAAGAGTTAGGTACGTTATATTAAAATGATTTTGAAGTCTTAAAAATCGGTAAAAGTCCATGTCACAACGCCTGATCACAGTGCTGTACCGAATTTTGATGCCGCCCTGTACGGTATATAAATTTGGCACAACCCAGCTAAATCCTTAGTTCGTTATCAATCAATCGTGCAATCGACTCTCCACTTTAAGGTGTTGCTCTTTATGAACGCACTGCTCGCGCTACCCATGATACGACCCTCCCGGTCATGCTCTATTTGACAATCGTTCATCTTGAAAATATAACTACAATAAATTATACATCATAAGCTTGTAATGTCCAAAGCAAACCATTCCTCTCTACTGCCTTCCGTGATATATTTAGTGTGAAAGGACGATGGTTTCTCACTGCTTCTTTCAAAGTCTGATCACACAGAAATCCAAAGGCATTGTGTCTTATGACTTGGTGGATATGTATTCATGTAAAAAAGCATACACAGCAGTTTCATTCTCCATCTGCTTAAAGTATGCAACAATTTAACGGGAAGTCTGACTAGAGACCTAATCTTTCTGAGCCCATGTCCTGTTAATTTTGTTCCTTCTTGATTATACTGTTTACTGTTGTCTGTGCTACGTAAACTATATTTGCCACTGGTTTTTGTGATCGTAGGTTCTTATCTATTACAAAACATCATACTTTGCTTACTACGCCTAGCGTGCAACTTGTAGCAGGTCTCTTTCTGGGTGGTGATGATTTCCTATGTTGATCCTTTTTGTTTCTTTAATTACATTA
Organism: Tachypleus tridentatus; assembly: GCF_004210375.1. NCBI lineage: Eukaryota > Metazoa > Arthropoda > Merostomata > Xiphosura > Limulidae > Tachypleus > Tachypleus tridentatus. The sequence continues at coordinate 51,330,614 of NC_134834.1, read as the reverse complement.
AGTACAAGAAAGCTCGATGTTTTGGAAGTTCTGATCTCTCCTTTTAACACAGTTTATAATCTGACTGCATGAATATTTTGCTTCGGAAAGAGATGTTACATATCTTTCTTAAAAGCAATTACTTTTTGGTGACATCACACTACTTCTCACGTGACTTGAGGAATTACTTACTCGAAATCATTTTAATATAACATATTCAACTTTCTGTGTTCAGCTCTGTGGCAAATTAAGTATTGTTTGTCACAGCTTATGGAAGTAAAAGTTGAACCGAATATCACTTGCTTTTAAAAATTATCACAACAATGTTTTTAATTTGATTTAATAATGAAATGATAAACTACTTGAGTGTGTAAAGGAGCAGTCAATCTTACATCTTCAATAACTCTTTGAAGTTATGATACACATCTCACCACATAGTAAAGCATAATCTTATTAAATAATATTTTATACTACTTTTAATGTCGGTGGTATTTTATTATTTATGTTGTCATCTTATTTCTATCAACAAATATTTACTTTTAAACAATTAGCTTTATTAATTTTATCAACCTGAGCACTTATTTGATGATGTGTGTTTGAGATGTGAATCTGACAGATTTCTGTTGAATCAGAAATGTGTTTTTTCTTATAGCAAAGCCACATCGGGCTATCTGCTGAGCCCACCAAGGGGACTCGAACCCCTAATTTTAGCGTTGTAAATCCGAAGACATACCGCTGTACTAGCAGGGGGCGGGATTAGAGATATCCTTGCGATCTTATAACAGTAAAATTGGGGTTCGATACCCGTCGTGAGTACAGCGCTTGAACACAAACAGATTGGCGTATGATAAAATATCTATATTAGTTACGTTCTGTAATATCTCATATAATAAAACTGTAATATAAACTTTGGTTAATTTAATTATAGATATTTCATACACTACTATACATACATTAGAGATCACCATTTGGTCTCCTATGCAAAATGATCTAAGATGAGAAATAGTAATAATAGCAATCTAAATCTATTATTTCTTTAAATGTAAAAGGAAAAAAATGTCATAAATCAAATCGTTAATATTTCTTAACACATAGCTATGTAGTTTTTAACGTCGTGTAATGTTTTAGCTTTTATACTAATGACTGACATCAAATTGCATTCAACAAATTTTGATTTTTTATTATAAGAGTGCTGAACTAATTTTCTTTGATCTTTAGAGTTTTTGTAACATGACTCTTCTAGTTTTACCTACGAGATATGGCTTATCATAAAATTAATTTCTGATATATTTAAAACCTCTCACTGATTATAAAAATATTTTATATTCTCTATTATATATTTATAGATGGATGGTATTCTTTATTAAAGAAACTTAACCTAATATGATTGTTGTACAATCTGATTTTGTAAAATTTAATTTACAAATGTTAACATTATTACAAGAGATAAACAAATTACGAAATTATAAAATGACAATGAATCTAACAGTAAAATTTATCAAACATCAGATCAAAATGGTTAATGTAGACACCCCATAAACAAAACCATAGTCAACGGCTAAGGGTTTGGAAACTATTAGGCTTAACTTGAAATAACTTCCTGTAATAAATGCACAAGTTCTTTGTGTCAAAATATCAAGACATTTATTGCTAAAGAACACCTGTTATCATACTCTAATGAGCTTGAGAATATTCATTTATTTTAGCAATAGATTATAAGTTTATACTTATTTCATTTCACTTTTTTAACTGTTATTGTTTTCAGACCGTTTCTATCTTTCAGTGCCTGAGGATAAACAACTTCAAACGTATTGCCATCTAGTGGTATGAATTAAAACTATATATATTGATAAACGAACATATAAATATTCTTTTCTTAGTTAGAGGGTCATCACTGCTTTTCAAAACAACAACAAAAATATTAAATATTTAATATAATATTTATTATATATTAATAAACAAACAAACAGATAAATAATTTTAGACAATTTTTTGTCTGAAAAGCAGTGGGTGGGTGGGTTCGGCGTTTTATGGCAGAAAGCAACTAGGCTATATGTGCATGAAAAGAAATGATAACCCTATAACTGATAATAGATTTCTCCGCAGAAAGCTAAATAATATTTAATAAAATATTTTAATTGTTTGATCTAAAAATATCACATTTTATAATAATTTTTCATAAGTCTTCCTGAAGAGAAAAATTCCAAATTGAGTTCAGGTATTTATAAAATAAAATTGTATTTATTATCAAAATTCGTCTTTTTTGCAAAACTATGATATACAGAAGAAATTCATTAAGTTGAGAGATAAAATGAATTTCTATTTTGCCTTACTTTTACTTTAAATAACAGCGTAGGCAAAACATTCTTTTTCGTTCATTTGCTTGTTTTTATTTTAGAATTACCCTAGTTATTAGTGATAGGTATGCGGTCTTATACCGCTAAATACCGGGTGTATATACACGTGTATATTTGTGCTTAACGAAAAATGAACAATAATAACACATACACACAATTTTAGTTCGATCAGTTCTAATATTAGAGAATTATACAATAAAATCATATAATTATTCTTAAATCATCTATGCAGTAGATTATTCTAATAGCATATTATTACTGAATATATCAGAGCTTTTTCTTGTACCTTAAGAAAATAAAACTACTGTTGGTCGAAGAACAATTAACAAAACCAAATTATCAAAGTCGTATAATTTTCTACAGATTATCAGCTAATTCAAACAGTATTTGCTAGATGGCGCTACATTGCTGAAGTTTGTAAAACTAATGTTCCAACTCTTCAAAAAGAAATCTCCATTAAGTCGTTACTTACCTGTGATAACTATAAAAATTATATAAAAACAGGAATGCAATAAATTCAAAGCTGTCTGGAAACATTTTTATATATGTTATCAACCTTGGCAACCCCGGCCGCTACTGTTCAGGTGAAACGGCTCACGGACTAGCTAGGCCCCGGTACGATCAAATGTTTAAGGCACTCGACACGTAGTCTGAGGGTTGCGGGTTTAGAATCTCCTCACACCAAATATACTCGTTTTTTTTTTCATCTGTAGCGGCATTGTGGCACTGATGTATAGGCTTTATTGTAGAATGATTTGACAGTGAGGCCTATTAGTTCAAACTTCAGATATTTCACTTACGAAGAAATTTAAACCTGAAGCAGTTTCAGTTTATTATTTTTCTTTTTTTCTCTATGTAATGGTTACCACCTGGTGCGCCAAAAGTTATCTTTCTTAAATAAACATGAAATCCCTTAACTAGTTGTTTTATGTGTACAGGGTGTCCAAAAAATGTATACACACTTTGAATGATTATAAATACAATGTTTATTAGATATATCTAGGTTTTATAATCCAAGTTTAAGAAGACAAGTGTAGAATCATTTGACTTATTGCAGGTGTTCGAACTGATGGCCGCTCTGATCCAGGCACTGCTGATAACGCGAACAGATGGAATTGCAAACTTCACAAATCATTTCATTTGGTATTTGGGTGCATTCTCTTTCAATTGTTGCTCTCAGCTCATTGATTGTTGCAGATTTTGTGCTATAAACCTTATCTTTGACATATCCCCCCAATAAAAAATCCAGAGGTGTGGTGAATGTGGGGGAAATTCAATGCTACCTCTTCGCCCAGTCCATCTGTTTGGCAAAGTTTTGTCAAGATAGGCCCTCACATTACAATGGTAGTGGGGAGGTGCTCCATCTTGCTGGAAGTAAAACTCCATATGTCCAAATTGCTCTCGAATGCGTGGCACGACAGATTCTTGCAGTAAGTTCAGATAAACGAAACAAGTTACTGTGTTTTAGTAAAAGAATGGTCCAATTACTCCCAACGCTGATAATCTATACCACACTGTAGCTCCTGGTAGCTTACGTGGCGTTCAACAGTAATATGAGGGTTCTGAGGTGACCAGTAGGTGCAATTTTGGTGATTAACTGAGCCATTAACTCAAATGTGGCCTCATTGCTCCAGAATATCTCATTTGGAAACTGTGCATCCTCTGCAAATTTTGCCAGATACCACTCACAAATTCAACTCTCTGGTCAGGATCATCCTCATTGAGGGCGTGGACTAATGCCGGAATAAAACCTTTCCAATGAACGTGTTTCAATATGCGAGGGACACTCGATTTTGGGATTCCTGTCTCACGGGCTGTTTGCCAAACAGATTTTCGTGGAGATGGGTAGAGACTTTCCAACAGCTTTGCTTCTCGTGTGGGACTGGTGAACGACCTTGGTCTTCCAGAACGCTCTTTATGAACGTCTTGAACAGTTTCATTTGTTTCAAACTTATCTCTGATGAGAGTAATGGCGAGTCACGTTGATGGATCTGTTTGAAACTCCTTTCTGAACCATCTTTGCACTTTAGCTACGTTCTTACACTTCCAGTAACACTTTAAAATAAATTTCCTTTTCTCAAAACATAGTCTTGCTTTTGCCATTACTTTAAATCAGTTACACCTGTAAAAAAAGAAAGTTTGAACGAGTTATAATGATTCAAAGTGTGTATACATGTTTCTGGGACACCTTTTATATCTTACTTACTATCCGGATGGAATATCCAAACAAAAACATTAAGCTACTCTAACTAACAAACGGCCGTAGTTCTAATAACTAGACAAAGCACCGAAAAATGTTCTATACTTTGGAACTGTGTATGCTCAATAATAGTCAACCCCTACTATTCTGTATGATAGGAGTGGTCCAATGGTTGATGGTGGATGCTGCTAACAAGTTGCCTTTCCTTTAAGTTCAATGATTGAGACTGGAATATGCTTACAACTCTGTGTAACTTTGTAAGAAAATTCTAAAACAAGCAAAGAAAAGCTGTTCACAAACTCTGGGTTTGACATTACCATCTGATGTCAGATAAGAATAAACTAGCGTAATTGTTATTTATTAATCGCAACTTCAACGTCACCATGTGGACTTCATGACTACCTTGTCCGACAATAATTTCAATTATTATTTTGAAATTTGGGGGTAACTTATTTAACATAGGGTGCAATTGGAAAGACCGAAAGTTGACTAAACTCTAGTAGGGCATGCTTCTGTTACTCAGTAGAAATGTATTAAATTGATACAGGATCATTTACAAGGCGAATATCCTTAAAATATTTCATAAGCTTGTTTCATTGTTTTACGTTATATAAGATTATATCAGTGTTTGAGGTTTATACTGAAGTTTTTATAAGCATCCTTCCTAAGCAGTTTGAGGTCATGCAAAAGGCTGAATGTTATGAGATGCGTGGAATGATACGACGTCATGAAAAATATATGTAGAATTAAGAGTTAGCTTGATCGACTAGTACGTTTTCTGGGTAAATGGTTTTGTCCAATTGCACTTCACAAACATGTTATTTTATGGGTAAAAATGTACTATTGACAAAGGGAATGGGGTCTATAAAATTACCCCCAGCATTCAATATAATTTGTAAGTAAATTTCATAGTTATATAGAATTCATCTTGATTCATTTTGATTCGTAACTAAACCATTTAATGACCGGAAATCCATTGTGATATCTAGACAAAACCTTAGGCTACTTGTAATCTATTGTGATATCTAGACAAACCATTAAACTACTTGTAGTTTACTGTGATATCTAGATAAACCCTTACACTACTTGTAGTTTACTGTGATATCTAGATAAACCCTTACACTACGTGTAATTCACTGTGATATCTAGATTAACCCTTTAACAACAAACATAATTCATCTTTATATCTAAAGAAATCCGTTAAGTGTTTAGAATTCACTGTAAGTTTTTAGCAAACTCTTTAAGTAGTCGGAGTGCTGTATTTTACAGACAAACACTTCAATCACCCAGAATCCACTGTGGTTCATATGCACAATTTAATTACTCTAAATTCATTGTTGCATTTTGACAAGTCTTTTAACCACCAATATTTCTCAAATTGCTTTATAGGCGAATTGTGCTACGATATTGAAAGTAAAAAATAAACTTTCTCCCTCCGGTGGCAAGACAGTATCTGTGTGGACTCACAATGCTAGAAACCGAATTTTTATATCCGTGTTGGGTAGAACGCAGATAGCAAATTGTGTACCCTTGTGCTTAGCTTCAACCAAATACACGTAAAAAACATCTTTGGGGGGGGACGCAATGAAAAGTAAATTTATCATAGGTTACAGCCGAATTTTTTCACTTAAACATTTACCATAAAGAGAGCTGGTAATGGTAGTAAGTGTTACCAATACAGAATTGATTGTAATCCATAGACAAAACTTCATATCTTCTGAATTCCAATAAATGTCAAAACAAACCTTTTCACCACTCTAAAATCAATGAGATTTGTGAACAAACACATTACTTACAAGCAGTATCCTCTCATCTGTTTTTATTGGATACATGTTCACGAATTTTTTTAATTGAGTCTTTTCTATTACTGAGCATGATACAATTATCTTTGTAAATAAAATCATACGTTTCTGCACCATTTCTTTTATGGTAAATAAAAATGTTGTGTTTCTGCTCCATTTATAGTTTTTCAGTTGTTGTTGTTTTCGGAACCATTTTTATAAGTGTTTCATTTTACAAGCAGGTGTCCTGTAGTTAGAAAAAAATGTTTAATTTTCATGACTCATAATACAAGCTTATCATCCTGATATATTCTACATTTCAGTAGCCATTGTTTGTGTTATATATAATTCGCTTTAACTGTTACCTTAACACAATTGAAGAAAAGATATTGTTTTTACTTTCAATTGGGCACCGCATGGCCAGGTGGTTAGGGCGCTTGATTCTTAATCTGACAATCACGGATTATAACCCCGTCACGCTAAACATGCTTGCCATTTCAGCTTGTAGGCGTTATAATGTTACGGTCAATCCCACTATTCATTAGTAAAAGAGTAGCCCAAGAGTTGACGGTGGGTAATAGTGATGACTAGCTGCCTTCCCACTAGTCTTACATTATAAATTAGGGACGACTGGGACGGCTAGCGCAGATAGCCCTCGTGTAGCTTTGCGCGAAATTAAAAACAAACAAACAAATATTTTTAACAACTTTGTTATCTTTAGTGTATCAAAATTTTACAAATTCCGGCATTAATTGAAGTATTGCTTATCTGCGCTAACCGTTCCTAATTTAGCAGTAGAAGACTAGAGGGAAGGTAGCTAGTCTTTACCACCCACCGCTAACTCTTGGGCTACTCTTTTACCAACGAATAGTGGGATTGACCGTCACGTTATAACGCCTCCATAGCTGAAAGAACGAGTGTGTTTAGCGTGGCGGGGGCACAAATCCGTGATTCTCAGATTAAGAGTCAAGCGCCCTAACCATCTGGCCATGTCGGGACAAAAAAATATTTCAAGTATACATAGCTCATCTACCCCTCAGTCAATAATTCAGCGTAAATTTGTGGAACAAAAAAATTTCAGGGTTTATCTCTCGTGATGGACATCGTGCAGATAACCCATTTTTGCCCTTTGCACTAGGAAGAGAACAGCCTACCATTCCTTTTTATACACAAATATTTGCTTAGGTTTATCTCGGATGTATTAGGCATACTAGTTAATAAACGTTATAAAACTGTGGAATGAACTGCCTTCTATTACAGCTGGTATTAAAGAACAGCAGCTATCTCAGCTACATCTACCATGAGGATCGAAACCCAAATTTTAATGTTATAAGCACTTAAGTTATAGGCCCTTGTAGGAGAGTCAACTTAACTTTTATATCATTCAATATGATTACCTAAATTTATAATATTCAGAAATAAAAAGACAAAAGAAAGAAAAATTGTATCTTTTTCTATATTTTACTTAAAACAACTTTTACTCACCAGTATTTTCATTTCAGTAGAGTTTAACCTTTCAGTTTTGGAAACATGTATCAAGGCGGTTGGTCTTTGAAAAGGGTTGCCTTCAGAAGTGGTAGATGCAGTTTTAAGGATGTTTAATGGAGCATTTGATAAATATTTCAATAATGAGGGTCGACCTTCAGTTCTTTAGTATTTAGTTTAATTTAATATATGAGACAGTATAGATAAACCAAATGATCATTTAGACTAACAATGTAGCCAGTGAGTGTAGAATTTCATAAAAAAGTTAGTTTTTATTGTATTATTTTTAAATAGTAATTTTCGCCTATTACAGTGTTATCGAGAAGTGCCTAAGTATGCTTCCCCGCCACTCGATTATCACAGCTTTCGACCACACTTTACTGTTCACAATTGATCAGAGCTTTCAACTGAGAACATAAACATTTTACAGCCCGTGTTTTACAAATGCCCTTCATATTTATTCTGAAGACAATATTTCTAAAGATCCGGCTCGGCATGGCTAAGCGTGTTAAGGCGTTCGACTCGTAATCCGAGGGTCGCGGGTTCGAATCCCGGTTGCGCTAATCATGCTCGCCCTTTCAGCCGTGGAGGCGTTATAACGTGACGGTCAATCCCACTATTCGTTGGTAAAAGAGTAGCCCAAGAGTTGGCGGTGGGTATTGATGACTAGCTGCCTTCCCTCTAGTCTTACACTGCTAAATTAGGGACGGCTAGCACAGATAACCCTCGAATAGCTTGGCGCGAAATTCAAAACAAACAAACCTAAAGGTCCGACGATCACGTGTTGTTAACGTGTTATCCATTCGTCGCTACGGACAAAGCTACGTTGAATTAATAATTCGATGCTTTTCAACATGCTTATTTGTTTGTTTGGAAATAATCACAAAGGCACAAATAAGCTATTAGTTTTATGCCCAAAACGGGTATCGAAACCCGCTGTGCCACTGGAGGGTTTCAACATGCTTAAGAAAATACACCAATATTAGAGTAGTAAATTCTTCAAATATTCGTCGGTTCCCATAATATATGGTTTTAGGGTCTTGTGTTGAGGAAATTACGTATTGGAGACTTTATAAAACAATTCATAAAATTTACACAACTTTCAGACGTTTTCATGCACATAAGCTCTAATTAGATAATACGTTTTTGGTAACTTAAAATAGACAATTATGAAAAAAATTATACAAAAAGTCAACATATTTCGCGAGTACTTTAAATAGTTAAAAACAATTATTTAAATTACGTTTTCTGTTGTTCAATACACATATTATAGAATAATAATTTTCTATTCTAAAAATATCAACCAACAGATGATAGTGAATCTAACATTTCGATACTCACCCATGAGTTAGTCAACTCGTTCGAACAAAGCGTGATGTTAGGTCAGTGTGCCAACGTCCTTCTATAGCAGTCGTTTCTACAATAATTGTGCGTTCTGTTTTACCTCATAACAACGAGGGAAAATATCTAACAGTTTTTATCATACGAAGTTGTTATTACCTGTAGAAAATCTACTGGCAACAAAGTTTTCGGTAGTCTTTACACCAATAGAAGAGTCATATAAATATTTTATAACAAGTTTATACATAATACAGAGTAATGTTTACATTTAATTAAAGTTAAGTTTGAAACGAGGGTATAGGGCACACAGAGGTACCAGGTTTCGGTAAATGAATATAAATTAATGTTTAATAGTTACTACTGACAGCAGCAAAATCAGTTCCTTTATTTAGGGTTAGGAAAACCTTACTGATTATAGCATTAGTGCTATTAATAGCCATGCTGGGTAACAAATGGTACAGAAATATAGATCTTCAGACTTCAAGGGTTATTTCACACTTATATTGACAGTCATTATTAATTAAATGTATTTCCTATTTCATTTCTTACTTCCCACATTCATCCTACTCAATCACTATTTAACATTTGGTACCAATGATGAGATACAATGATGTTTATTAATTAAATAGCTTATAACAGATAAACAGACTGAACAGTACAGATAACATAGAGGCAACATAGGCATTAAAATATAAGCAAGAAACCTAAAGTTTTTGTATATTTTATAATTTCCCACAAGCTAGAAAAGGACCTTTGTACTTAGCTATCTTTACTTCTGAACTGGTAAACTACAGTTTAGCCAACAGGATCTATCCCAACTGTTAGGCTGTTACTGTTAGATTTATTATTGAGATTTGACTGTCACTCTTATATCCACAGTTCAAAAGTGCGGAACACATTTTTGCAGCAGTTAATCATGAATTACGAACACACGGAATTACAGTCTGAGCACGTCAACAAATAGGACACACTGAGCCAGCAGTCGAAAGAAGGTAAAACTGCAGAAATTCAAATAAATATATTCTTGATAAGAAACTGGATAGCGAAAAAAATAATACTTTTTTATATTAGAAATTAACACAAAAATATTTAACATGGTTGACGGAACATATTGTAGTTGGAAGGGACACCAATGATTTAAGGCACCTTATTTGCTTTTTTAACTTGAATTCAAAATTAAAATAGCGAAAGTCATGATGCATACACACAAGTCTCTATATAACATTGAAAAAAGCACTTCACTACTGGATCAAAAATATCAGAGGGACATACGCTTCAGCAACCCTTCCGGTTCCGCTGCTAATCATGTGTTATAATTTTTTCTATTTTATGAGATGTCCTTTAATATCCATTTCTTCTCTAAATTTTCCTTTGATAATTTTAATTGAAGGATATGTTGCAAAATAAGTATATACAGATATATTTGGTCACTTGGTTAATTTCAGGAGCTGGAAACGTCACTATTTTTTTAAAACAGTATTTTCAAGAAATACAATATAAAGTCACCTAATCTCGGATTTTGCTTCCTGAAAAAAAAAAAAAACATTTTAGGACATTTTAACGCCCTTACAATTAAAATGTTATTTCATAGAAAGGGACCACACTTTGGAATATCCCCCAAGTGGCACAGCAGCGTGTTCCGGACTTATAGTGTTATAAACCGAATTTCGATACCCGTGGTTGGCAGAGCACAGATAGCTTTTTGTGTAGCTTTATGCTTAATAACAAAACAACAATAACTTTTGGAACAAAAAACTTGTACAAAGATATTGTAGTTTCGACAAATGCAGATGTCTTGTTCAAAAGTCAATGACAGACGAAAAAGGATAGATGAATGAGTCGAAAGTAACATGCATTACTTGTGTAAACGTTTTCATACAATACAGTTTGTTACAAGAGCGTGATTTCTCTTTATTTTAACTGTAAATCACAAGTTGGTGTTCTCTTTTACCACTGTAACCTGTAAAACACAAGTTGGTGTTCTCTTTTACCACTGTAACCTATAAAACACAAGTTGGTGTTCTCTTTTACTACTGTAACCTGTAAAACACAAGTTGGTGTTCTCTTTTACCACTGTAACCTGTAAAACACAAGTTGGTGTTCTCTTTTACCACTGTAACCTGTAAAACACAAGTTGGTGTTCTCTTTTACTACTGTAACCTGTAAAACACAAGTTGGTGTTCTCTTTTACCACTATAACCTGTAAAACACAAGTTGGTGTTCTCTTTTACCACTGTAATCTGAACGTATTATTCTCCTTCCTCTATTTCCTGTGTTACGTTTGCCACGTATCTAACTATATGCAGAAAATGTAGTAGATGAGTCATGTAACTATCGATATATACAGATGTACTTATATTTAGAGTATAGACTTGTACTTGAGTGAATTCCATGCGTTTTGAATATTTGTAATTCTGAACAGTCAGAATTATCATTAATATTTGAATAATGTTCCTGAGAAATTAAAAGTTGGAGAATTGAAAATGATAGCGAATAATTGTTGTCTCTAAACTAACTGAATTGGCTAATAACAGTGACTAACTAATAATAATTGTTTGTTTGTTTTTTTTGTTTTTGAATTTCGCACAAAGCTACTAGAGGGCTATCTGTGCTAGCCGTCTCTAATTTAGTAGTGTAACGCTAGAGGGAAGGCAGCTAATCATCACAACCCACCGCCAGCTTTTGGGCTACTCTTTTACCAACGAATAGTGGGATTGACCGTCACATTATAATGCCCCCACGGCTGAAAGGGCGAGCTTGTTTGACGCGACGGGGATGCGAACCCGCGACCCTCAGATTACGAGTCGCACGCCTTAACGAAATAATAATAATAATAAGTGACTAAATAGATTGCAGGAACACCACCAGGGTTTCTGTGAATTTGTGATTTGTTACTGGGATTAAATACACTTAATATGTGACGAACTAAGCGTGTTGAGTTTGGGTCTTTGCAGAAAAAGGCATTTCTTTGGATCCAGGTTTGTTTTCGGTTGTTTTTCTCACGACGTAGATGCTTTAAATATTAAAAATGTTTATTTAGTGTTTTGATGTTGAGTTTGCTACAAAGCTACATGAGTGCTGTTTGAATTATTCCTCCTTAATTTTAAAGTAATGGTCATAAGTAATGATCAAAATGTGATCTCAAGGCCACTCTTATAATGCACCATTAGCTTCATAGTACAGAAGACGATTCTTTATTTGTTTGGTAATAATGAAACATGAACCATGGAACCTTAGTTACTCAGTCCAGCAGAGTTCGGCTTGTCTGCTTAGAATAACAACTTCAGACGCACATTTATACTGTGTCTACAGCACATTTATACTGTGTTACAGCACATTTATACTGTGTCTACAGCACATTTATACTGTGTCTACAGCACATTTATACTGCATGATAACTGTGTGTATTACACTATGTAACAAAATTTTTACTTTTTCTTGCTCCTGGGCAGAAAGTGTTATTTCCCAATTGCTTATGCCTAAAGTAAATGGAAGACCCTTATTTTTCTCTTCAAACTTTGCTTTTGTGATCTGGATAATGATTTTTTTAAATTTACCCATTTTCCAGAACATTCCAGGTAGATTCAGTGCTGAGTAGCTGATATAGAATTTTCTCCAATGAAAATGTGCAAATTTGCCCGTTTTTACAGTGTAAATTATACTGAAATATATGTTTCAATATACAGAGAAAGAGCATCTTTTATGTTGGTAGTTCTGATTACACTATGTAACATAAATTTTGTTCCTAGATAATATGTGTTATTTCGTAATTGTTTATGTTGTAAAAGTACAGAAAATGGCCATTATTCCCTTCAAACGTTGCTTTTGTGACCTGAATAATGAAATTTAGAAATCAACTTATTTTCTATGTAAAAACTGGCACATTTGCACATTTTCATTCACATAAGGTGTGAGTAAAGCAACATATGAACTGAGATTTACATAGATTTATACTAAAGTTATACAAAAATGAATATGTTTTCGTTATATGCTCCCAGATTACAAAGCAAAGTTTCAAGAGAAAAATAGGTCTTTTCCATTTACTTTAGGCATAAGCAATTGGGAAAAAACACTTTCTGCCCAAGAGCAAAAAAAAAAGTAAAAATTTTGTTACATAGTGTTATTAGTTGTATTTAATAAAGTGTTAGGTGTTTTTTTTTTACAGTATATAGACCAAAAATATAGTCAATAAACCTAACGAGATCAGTACAGTTGCAACTGAAAGTATCGTCATGAGCCAATCTTATGTAGAAATTACGTCAACACTTTTATACTGACTAAAAGGTTTTACTTAAAATCAAAAGCAGGTCAAGGCTTGGCTTTGTGGTACAGCTCCGGATTTTGGAACTGATAAACCGGTTTCGAGTCCGTTACTACAAAATATTCAACAAAACGTTAAAATGGCTTTGTCTGTATTGAAAATCAAAATGACAGTGAGTGTTTAGAGTGAATGGTAGGTAGATAATATAGTGTGTGCTGATTGGCTGCCTTCCTCTTGCCATTAGCTCAAAATTGGAAAAGCGACAGATATCCTTGGTAATTTTGCAATAAATAATTAAAAAAAAACACAAATAGAAATTAAAATCGAAAATCCTCATTTATTTATATTCAAAACTAATTCAACAAACCCTATTAAGTAGGCTACGAAAAAGATTTACACTTCCGAAACTAGATATTGTATTACTGTTAGGTATAAAGGGTATGTATTATGAAAATGTAATCTATAGTTGAAAAACAATGACAATAAGCAAAAGAGTTATTCCTGAGCAAAGAGTACAAAATTAGTGGGTTAAGTGGTTAGCTGTGATGTGTTCCTGATGTATGTTAAGAATGCCAGAAATAGTGTTGTCAGTGAAGAGTTTATACGAAATTGAGCCCTTCTGTTTGGAAGTTCCACTTCGTAGAAAAGAAAATCACAGTTTATTTTGTAACCTGGTTCAACAAAGATATTACATTTCTAGAATATACATCATATGGTCCACTTATTTCTCGTGTCTGTTTTACAGAAATCGATAATGGTGAAAAATGAAAGTTTCATCCTTAAAATATTTCCCTATGATGGGTTAACGTTGAAGAAGTTAATGCATTACAATAGGTTGTTTAACAGTCCAGAAAGAAATTATTACAGCCTACTGTTTAATCGTCCAAAAATAAGCCGGTCTAGAGCATACATTTCTTTTTTAGTCCAGAAAATGGGACTCAAGTCGAATCTTTTGTTTAGTGGTAAAGAACAAAAATGCTTCAGTCTAGTATGTTTGGTGGTTAAAAAATAAAAATAAAACTGTTTTATACTAGAGTGTTGTAGAAGAAAACTAATCGAGGTTAGTAGTTATTGTTTCTACAGATAGAGAATTCGGTTTGAAATTCGTGTAAAGCTAAACAACGGCTTATCTGCGCTAGCCATTCCTAATTTAGCAGAATAATACTAGTAAGAAAACAGCTAGGCATCACCGTCTACCGCCAACTCTTTGGATACTATTTTATCAACGAATAGGGAATTAACCGTCACGTTCTAAACATCCCAAGGCTGAAGAGGGAAGCATGTTTGATTGGACGAAGATTTGAATCTGTGACTCTCAAACTATGAGTTAAACACTAATAATTTGGATATGCCGGGCCAGGTCAAAAGGAAACTATTCGAGGCTAGTAGTTGTTGTTTGTTTTCATAGATAAAAAAGAATCTGCTTCACTCTGGTATGTTTTATGGTTGTCCAGAATAAAAAAATCTTCAATCTTGTATGTTATTTAGTGGCCCAGGAACAAACAGCACCAGGTTATTACATTGTTTAGTGGTCCAGAATGAGGTCCAGACTATCATGTTGTTTTCGTATCCAAAATGAAACTCTAAGAAACTAATGTGTTCTTTACTTGTTCAGAAGGAAACTGCTAAAGGCTAGTATGTTTCTTGGGGTGCAAAAGGAATGTATTCAAATACAGTATACTGATTTTAGCATTGTAAATGCGTAAACTTACCACTGTACCAGCGGAGGGACAATTTGAAGAAAAAAGCAAAACGTAGTGATGGCTTGTAAGAGCTGGTAACTTTTATCATACATGTTTTTCCATAGAAGCATAAGAGCTAGGGAAAATATCCTTTCTTCCACATGAGTACAGAGTTTAAAGAGTTCACATGTAGAAAACTTACGTTTATTTGTTTGTTTGTTTTGAATTTTGCTCAAAGCTACAGAGGGCTATCTGCGCTGTCCATCCCTAATCTAGCAGTGTAAGAGTAAAGGATAAACAACTAGCTATCACCACCCACCGCCAACTCTTGGGCTACTCTTCTACAAACAAATAGTGGGATTGAGCGCATATTATAATGTCCCCACGGCTAAAGTGCAAGCATGTTTGGTGTGACAGAGATTCGAGCTCGCGACCCTCAGATTGTGAATCAGCGACCTAACCATCTGGCCATGCAGGGCCCGAAAACGTACGTTAGGTGTTTCTATCAGTCTCTTGCTTATCACCAGTACGTCAGTCTGTTCACATAGTGATTGGCACTGTAATTGACCTAGGGAGGGGTGGGTAAAAGCAACTATATCGTAATTAGTTATACATGTAATAAGACGATAGCAATATAGCGTATTACATTTTTAGACGTTACACTGAGACTCGTCGGTAGTGAATACAGTTGAAATATTATTGTATACTCTCCTCGATAAAAAGTACCTAAAATATTAAATAAAACGCAGAGTTTAAAATACAAGGCTAACACTCTTCTCATATGACAAATATAATTGGTTATAATTATTTTTCACTAATAAAAGGTGTTCACATTACAACTATATTGTAGGTCATATTGTAATTGACTTTCCCTTTCTTTAGTAATATTCTTCCTACTGCTTCTCACGAAATTTAGCGGTGATGAAAACATGAACATTTAAAACTCTTGTTTCATTGAGTACACGGAAGTATCAATTATTTCGACAAATGTATTCCAACATTTTTTTCAAATTAGACAAATATTTTGTCAGAGTATGTTTGTTTGTTTTGAATTGAGCACAAAGCTACACAATGGGCTATCTGTGCTTTGCCCACCACGGGTATCGAAACCCGGTTTTTAGTGTGTAAGTCCGCAGACATACCACTAGGGGCTTTGTCAGAGTAATGGACGTACTAATTCTTACAAAGTATATGTTATTAACTTACAACTACCATAATTTGAATCAATTCAGAAAACTTTGCTTATATTTTGTAAACCAAGAAGGGAACTTTAAACTATTTTTTACCTGAAGGTTAACGAAGAATAACATGAGTTTGTTATATTTTAACTGTAATAACTGAGTTTTAAAAAGTAAATAGTTTTCGGTAGTTGATATGCGATTAATTTTTAAA
This sequence comes from Tachypleus tridentatus, assembly GCF_004210375.1. Taxonomy (NCBI): domain Eukaryota; kingdom Metazoa; phylum Arthropoda; class Merostomata; order Xiphosura; family Limulidae; genus Tachypleus; species Tachypleus tridentatus. Next base: position 51,314,136 of record NC_134834.1, on the reverse strand, counting down.
CTACCATTTTGTTTGTAAGCCATTTGCTACTGTTATGATTACCTTGTACTGAGAATTTTTCTCCCCTACAACCCTCATTGTAACGAACTGACCAACAAAATTTGGTGCATTCACTCATTTCCCATGTAAGATAAATAGGAAACTCCAGTATAATATTCATAGTAATTTTCTTTTGATTGCTCTGCCTGTATGTCTGAGTCGTGTTATTAGGGATCCTGTAATTAACTAACTACGTTGTAGATGCATTCAAATAATTCTACTGTTAGATTTTCGAGAGAAATGAGGTATCGTGGAGTATGTTTGTTCTCTGCGATTGCCTGACAGCGCGTTTACGGAAAGTTAGCTGTGTTGTTGTACTAAAAAAAAAATGGAAACACGTACTTCTGAAACATGAGCACAGAATGAATTTGATGTAGAGTTAGGAAGCTAACAATGAATAAACGTACCGATCGTAAGCTTGACCTACCCATAGTTTATGTCGCAAGATAGCTGCCGATATCACGACCATCATACCGTGGAAAAGCAGGTTGAAGAACTTTGAGGCCTATATTTCTGCAGGATCTTCACCTTTCTCCGGTAAAGTCCAGTTTGAAGCGGTTTCAACCGTATAAATACTAGCGTTTGCCGATGAAATTTACAACTTAAAGATTTAACGTTCGTTTTTCAGAGAGATCCCAGGAGTCGTGTTTATTTTGCCTCAGTCATGAACATGTTATTAAAGGTAAGTATTGTTTCAAGTTATGTTTCAGTACCCATGTTATGATCTGATGTTGTTCAGTTACATTTTCTAGTCTCTTGTTAGTTTTAAACTTCCTTATAAAATATTTACTCTTTTTACCTTCTGTTATTAGTACATGTTTTATGCAAGGCGAACGAGAAATGTTTCTTTGTTCAGTAAATATCCCAGCAACAATCAAATACTCAATACATTTTTTTTAGATTAAAGTATCCCAATCTCATTAAGTGATATTGGTTTCTGCTTGCGCTATCTTGCCACCAGAAGCCGCTAAAAACCGCACAGTTTTGTTCATTCACTATTGAACAAGAGTATGTGTGAGTGTTTTCTGATAACAAACCCACATCGGGCTATCTGCTGTGTCCATCAAAGAGAATCAAACCCTTGATTTTAATTTGTAAATTCGTAGACTAAACACATGCTGTCCAAGGTTGGGGGTCTATTCAGCAAGAACGTGGTGAAAAAGATGTGAAATGCAAATTAATAAACAACTTCAACTTAAATATTACCCCTTACAGAAAATTAAATTATTCATTATTTATAATATTTTGTATTAATCCGTTTGCATTTATCGAGATAAATAACTTTTCTTAAAACAATATATTAAAAACAAATCACGAGATATGAAAAGATGACCTGTGTGAAAAACTAAAAGTGTGGCTTACGCTGTTGTCTGACGTTAAGCACAAAGCTACACCATGGGCTATCTGTGTTCTGCCCACCACCGGTATCGAAACTCTGTTTCTAGCATTGTAAGTCCGCAGACTCACTAATTGAGTACCGTTGAGGAGCACGTAGCTCATGAAAACTCAGTGTATGACGAGGATAAGCTAAGATTATTTTTAGTCTGGCAAGAGAATGTTGTGTTGAATCAGTTTATTATTACTGATATCAGTTCGGGTTTCTGTCAAGAAAAGATCAGTTTCAATTCACGAGTAACCGTCAACCTTATTGTTTCTTCCATCACTTATATCGACTCGTAATCTGAGGGTCGCGGGTTCGAATCCCCGTCACACCAAACGTGTTCGCCCTTTCAGTCGTGGGGCGTTATAATGTGACGGTCAATCTCATTATTCGTTGGTAAAAGAGTAGCCCAAGAGTTGGCGGTGGGTGGTGATGACTAGCTGCCTCCTCTCTAGTTTTACACTGCTAAATTAGGGACGGCTAGCGCAGATAGCCCTCGTGTAGCTTTGCGCGAAATTAAAAAAAACATCACTTGTAGAATAACGGTTGTTAACCTTGCTTCAGAGATCAAAAGTGTGACACGCGATGTCTATAAACTACATTGGGTAGTTTAATTTTGGTCTTCTATTATTTGTTATTGTTCTAATAAAATTTTTTTCGCTATAATTCTTTTTTTTATAACTATGTTCATCAGAAATTCAGATGTTAACGCATTCATGTGTATACAGTTTCTATGACAACGAACAGTGTGTTGAAAACTTTAGTGTTTTTCTTTATAACCAGAAGATGAAGGCACATTACTACGAAACATCTTACTTTCCTTCCCAGTATAACACAATAAAATGAAAAGTTAAAGAAAGAAAAACTTGTGTAGCACTAACTTATTAACACACAATTTTTCACACATTTATCCACAAACATTTGTTTGTTTTTCTTTTTTTGAAAATATCTTAGAATTCAGTCAAAAATTTAGTTCCGTTAGTCATCTAATATGTCTGAAAAATACGAACTAAATTTCGTATCGTTCTTATTTGTTGCATTATGTAGGTGGCTATCCTGACTGTTTGCCTAGGTTTAGTCCTCAGTCAGGATCAAGATTATTATTATGATTCCGCAAATCTGGGCGATCAGAATAACGGTCAGATCGATTATTATGGAGACGCCAACTTCGATGGTTCTGACAGCGGAGATGTTGGTGCTGGAAGCCTACAACAGACGTTCCAGTCAGATAGTGGTTCGGTGTTCCAGTGATCATTACAAAGCCAGAGAAGAGAAAGTGATAAGATAATTTAGCTCGAGAATATGTTCTACTTTATAATCTTTCGTGTTAAATTTATTGCTGTTTTCTAAAGTTACATTTAAGTTTCAACGATAATTAATCTGTTTCTTGTGCTTAGACTTTGATAGAAATGTAACCTGTAATCAGCAATACGCTGTCGTCTGGTGATGTTAATTTTAATTATTTCCATATTAAAATGAATTCACATTTCACACAGATATATCTAAATTCAAACTGAAATTAAACTCTTGATAAAGGATTTTACATTACACAAAGGCCTACTGTTGGTGAATATACTGTGATCATATTTTCTTTCGTGTTATGTAAATATTAAATAACTCGTATATTTTAGAATCATAAAATACCTGTTTTTTATCATTACGCGTAATGTTGTAGCTTTAAGACGAATTGTTTCATCTCCAAGTTACACCAAAATTAGTATTATAAAAAAGCTAGCAGTTGTTAAAATGACACCATTATATGATTAAAAGTGATTCTATTTACAGTGTTTGTGAAACTATTGTAAATTATTTTCTGTACAGTAAAAATAAAGTATGTTGAACTGTAAGACGTCTGTGGTTTCTTTATTTTAACAGCACCTTACGTGTTCAGTGGACTAAACAATCAGATTAAAAACCATTACGTAAGTCATAACCCACACTAAAGTTCGAATATGTTCCAAAAATAACGGAAATAGTATCTTTACATGGTTAGTCCTAACGGAACTGACTGTCACGCTTATTACAAATATGAAAATACAGAGTGTGTATGGAAGTATCAGCTTCAGAAAACGTTTTTTTAAAATTTCTCTTTTACTACGTTAACCACTGAACCGGGACCAGTGTTTGTGGTTGTTATTGTTTTATACCAGAATACGTTGTTCATAATGGAAATATATATACATATTCGTCAGTTCTACTTACTAACTTAAAACCACATTTTTAAGTAAACTGTCTTACGTAATACAATATTTTATTTTATGATTGATTTTTATTTACACTAAGTTTAATCTTTTTAAATCACATAAAGCGACTATTAGAGTAGTTTATTATTTAGTAGTGTCGTTACAAACGTATTTTGCAGAATATACAAACGAGTAGAAAGTTTACTCACTAACGAACCTTTATAAAGTACTTATGGGTAATAATACTTCTATTTAAAAGGTTTGAATCTAAAGTACTACACGAATTAATTGTAACATAATTATATCTTCATGCCCAAATATTGTGCTTTTTTTGAAATCGTGATTTTCTCTTCTTTGAAGGCGATTTTGTTTTAAAATTACTTTATTTAAATGTAACTATAATACAACTGTTTGAACGCTGGTAATTGGATGCCGTTGTCTAGTTGCCTTGATTCTAACCTAACACTTCAAAATTAAATATGATGACGTTTATAACAGCAATTTTCTTCTGGAAGTTTAAAAATTAAACTTGGTGACATGTATTGTAGTGACGTGGTGAGGCTCTAAAATCGCTTTAATATAATGTGTTCAACGTCTGTATATTAGATAACAAATGTCTTTGTAGATTGTTTCGTAATTTAATTAGCATGAATTGTATTCAGATGTATTCTAAAATATGAAGAAATAAACAAAACAGTATACTAGGTGATCATGTTCCAATCATCACATTACTGAGATTCCTATCTGTTTGTTTGTTTTTGTGATCAGCTGTAAATTATTAATCATAATATATTTCATAGGTTTAGCGATCAAAACTTAAAGTACTTCATTACAGTCTTACAAATGATCATGCTTGCCCTTTCAGCCGTAGGGGCGTTATAATGTGACGGTCAATCCCACTATTCGTCGGTAAAAGAGTAGCCCAAGTGTTGGCGGTGGGTGTTGGTGACTATCTGCCTTCCCTCTAGTCCTACACTGTTAAATTAGGGACGGTAGCGCAGATAGCCTTCGTGTAGCTTGGCGCGAAATTCAAAAACATACAAATGAAAATAACCTAAAACAGTAACTAACACTAACCAACACTGCATGACTATATAAGTAAAGGAAGGAGGAAGAGGTCAAAGAGCACCTGATCCTCCAGGGTATATATATGATACCCAAAACCCGAGAGAGGAATTAAAATAAAGCTCTGTTGTGTGTTTAGATTTTGGTGCAATAAGTAAATTTAACCCAACATCCTCAGCGCTACGCAGGTGGGACAGAAGTAAGTCTACAGAAGTAGTTATCAGGATACTACAGATACGCGCACTATTGGTTGCCTCGGGTTGTAAGGGTGGGGTAGGGTTGTAAAGACATTTGCATCATAGTTCTATGAAGTGGCACTAGATGGTGCGTTGGTATAATGACCGCGGAGATAGTTCGAGATCGAATTACTAGTAAGACGGACTGTGTTACTCAAGCACATGGTGTTTCTGTAGACGGACAGCGTTACTATACTTCCATATATTACATACAAATTTTACCCCTTGGAAATTTCCAAATTTTATTACTGTTTGAGTTTGCAATCATAAAATGTTCAAATAGAGCTTTATGTTCAGGATCTACACGATCTACTCCGAATTAAGGACAAAAACTGATATTATATAAGTAATTTAGAATTTCAAAAAATAATTAGAATATTCTAAGTTGCATAACTGTTCAACTTTCTTTGTTAAAAGAACCATAAATTAGTTCAGGTGCAAAAGAGTAATTTGAAATGATCTCAGTCTGTGTGTGATAAAAGTGGTTTAAATTGACTTCAAAGTTGGTACATTTGTTCAAGTCACAGCTCATATAGTAACACAACAAACCAACCATGAAGACCAAGGAGTTTTCCAAACAAGTGAGAAATAAGATGGTAGGAAGCCCAGGTCAGAAGAAGGTTACAAAAAATTTTCAAGAAAGTCGCCGTTTATCCATATGCATATCTTGAAGTCCATCACTAAGAAGTGTAATGTGGTTCACATCACTCAGTCACTACCCAGATTAAGAAGTCCTTCTAAATTAATCAGCTAAAGAAGCAGGAAACTGGTTACGAATGCCACTGTGAAGCTAACAGTGACATTGAATGATCTGTAAAATTCCATACCTGAGCTTGGAGTCAGTTTTCATACATCGGGAATATTCCAGTACCTATACGAGGCTGATTTGTATGTGCGAGTGGCGAGAGGGAGGTCATTATTGAAAAAGAATCATTTTGAATCTCGTCTGGAATTTGCAACAAAATAGGAAAATGATACTACAGCTTGTGGCAGAATATTTTGTGGTCAGGCAAGACATAAATTCAAAGTTTTATGTCTTTTACAAACCAAACACAGCATATCATCCTAACTGTCAAGCATCATGTTATGAGAATCCTTCTCATCAGTAAGGACTGGGAAGTTTGTCAGGATTAAGAGGAAAATGAATGGTGTAAAATATAGGCGAATCCTAAAAGAAACCAATCTGAACCTTGGTCAAAAATTCACATTTCAGCAGGACAATGACCCAAAGCAAAAAGCCAAAACCACGCTGGAGTGGTTTTGAAAGAAGAAAGTGGGTGTTCTGGAGTAATCCAGTCATAATCTTTATTTTAATGCAGTAAAAAATTTATGTTGAACTCCATCAACAATCCCAAATGAGATTGCCAGAAATGGTGCAATTTTTCAAAAAGAATAGAGAAACATTACCCCATCTTATTATTCAAAGTTAATAGAGACATATCCAAAAATGATTTACATAAACTCCATATGAGATTTAAAATAATTTTTTTTAAAAGTCATTGTTTGCTTTACAGTAGCATCACTAACGAGTGCTTGGCTGCTTAGTTTGAAAGGACTTCTTAATCAGGGTAGTGACCGAGTGATATGAACCACATTACACTTCTTAGTGATGGACTTCACCATACTCAAATGGATAATCAGCGATTTTGAAATTTTCTTGTAACCTTCTTCTGACCTGTGCTTCCTATCATCTTATTTCTGACTTCTTTGGTAAACTCTTTGGTCTTCGTGGTTGGTTTGTCATATTACTCTATGAGCTGTGACTTGAACAGATGTAACTAAGTTGAAATCAAATTAAACCCCCTTGATCACATACGAATTGAAATCATTTCAGACTAAGCTTTTGTACTGAACTGATTCATAGCTGTTTTAGCAAAGGGGTTGAATACTTCTGCAATTAAGAATATTCTAATTTCCTTTGAAAATCTACTTTACTTACATTATATCAACTTTTTTAGCTTTCTCAGTTTGTGTAGATTCTAAATATAAAGTTCAATTCAAAAGTTTCCTGATTGCGAGCTCAGATGACAAAAATGTGAAAACTTTGCAGAGAATGAGCACCTTTGCGAGTCACTGTATGTTCATGATAACATAATAGGCTATGGTGAAACGCATTAGTTTTAAGTAATGAAGATGAGTCTAATGTCGGAAGTTCCAGCAGAACGTTGGACAGCCCCATAATTTATAGATTTCAAGTGCATGATTTACCACAGAGTTTATATTATTATTTTAGTTTGGGGAATGTCTCTTGTGCTTTGTTTATGAAAGTTTCTTCTATTTGACAAATAATGTGCAAGAACAACTACAGATATTATTACATTGAACTCTAAGTTAGTATTTTATAAACAAAACTGCGTCTATAAACAGTATATCTTGATGTTTAGTTAACAAATGTTTTATTATGCCTGTTAAGTCTGTTATTTTACTTGTATATATATTAATGGTAGCATGTTGGAGAGTGACAAAACTCGAGTTTTATATCAGAAATATAAATGGAAACTTGTATTAAATGTTCAAACATTATTTTTAGGAAATGATGTTCATGGGATGTAATTCTTTATAAAATACTTCGATAAACACAAAATTATTTGGCATCTGATGCTTCATACAAAGAGAGAAAACTATCGATATAAGATGACCAAGTATCAGATACTTTAACTTGTTCTGTTGTCAGAAAATACCCGAAAAACTCTGTTATCATTTGAGTACAAATATAATTCGTTTAATTGTATAATGACACTATGGACCTCGCGCGTTTCACATGTCTTTAAAGTTGATGTAGTTTTAAAACGTAAGTAAATATCATAAACATTAAAAATAACACGTAGAACTGAATCGATCATATTCAAGCTATCTTTCATTTTGAAAAAAAATTCTTAGTTATGTTTTTTGAATATTTGCAGACTGACCCTATCTGAACTTTTAACAAATTGCTGTATGTTTGGCAGTTTATCTTACTGAGTTGTTAACATAAAATGCTTTTGTTATAAAGTATGATATCTTCAGTGAAATACTGTAATTGTATACTAACTTTTCATTTATAAATTATATAAAATATTACATATTTTAAGGAAATTAACAAGTAGTAATACGGACATAATGTGCAAAGATGGTATTAAAGCTAATCCAGGATTTTATAAACTAAGACGTTAACATAGATAGTACGTTAGTATATCTTGATTTTCTGTAAATAGATATTTCATATGCTTGATAAGCCTGATTTATTAATTACTTTTGTGAATACATGATTCAGTATATGTAACAACAGTCTTATTTAGAAGTCGTGAATTTACATACATACATACATTGGTGATAGCATTTCTATACAAAGACTTGTATTAGATTGTTAAACGCATCTGTTAGAAACGTGAATAATCAGTTTATGGAGTCTAATTGAATAGAAAATATACAAAAATTGTACACTAACTGAAACGTACATGTCCAATTAAATAATGAGAAATATAATATCGTGAATACATATCTAGTGTTTTGTATCACTGTGTAAAGTGAAAGAAGCAGTAAACTGGCTTTTAACTTTGAGTTTTTTCAGTCTCCTCTTTTAGTAAAAGTTCAATATTCCATCAACTAAGAGGAGTCAGCCTAAATGTACAATAGGGATTTAGTGTCTACACAGTTTGTATGTTTCATATAGTGATTGTATGTAAAGACTTTTCTATCATTTGTTTTCAATGCTAATGACCTCAGATAGAATCGGAAAGAACGCCTATGTGTAGTTCATTTAATGTTCAAGATGAAAGTATCTACAGACATGTAAGAATATATATAAATTTTTACAATAGCAATGATTAAACATAACTATTCGTAATGATCTTTCTAAACTTTAGTGGAACAAAATAAATAATAAAGTTAAACACGAGATTTAAATATGCAAACTTTTCAGGATGAATAGATCTCATTAATAAATACTGAACTGAAAATTGTGGAATAAATGAATTAGGGTATGAATGAATGAATGAGTAAGTGTTTTACTCAAAAAAATATCACAAAATGCTAAAATCATATCATGCAGATTTGTTACATATTATAATATGTTTCGGATGAGTCTCCAGTATATGTTACATATGTGAACGTATTACTATTTTAAATAAATTGGATGTTCGTGGATTCTATGTGAACAACCATACAACTGTTTAAACTATATTTCATGTAAAATTGCTTTCAGAGTAAATCTCACAACACCTCTTTTTAGCAAATTTTCTGTATAAGGGGGTATGCCTCCAAATCCTCTTGGCATTGACATATCTTGCAAACTGATTCTACTTCGCACTGTATGTGTTGGCGTTTTATCTCACAAATTTAGAAACTCCCCTTTCAATATTTTGAGTAGGGTCCCAAATGTATATTTTATGTATTATGCCTAACAAATAGTAATTACTAATTAACCGGCTTACCTCTGTGTTAGCTCATCTAGTGACGTTTCCTAAATTAACCGGAGAACTCTCCGTCGTTACACTGAACTTAGCGTTGATAAAGACAGTTTTAATATAAAACTAATCATATACCATTTTCACTACATAAGGTTAAACAGTAATTCAGTTTGTTTATATATACATATAGTGAAGTAAAACTTACTCAAAACCACAGAGATATTAATTTAGTTTGTTTTCATACCGACCTCTACACTTGGTAGGACTGATCAATTCCGCCTCTATACAAAGGGAGTGTTGTTGTTTTGTTTTGTTTGAATTTCGCGCAAAGCTACACGAGAGCTATCTGTCCTAGCCCTTCCTAATTTTGGAGTGAAGAAGACTAGAGGGAAGGCAGCTAGTCATCACCACTCTACTCTTTTACCAACGAATAGTGGTATTGACCGTCACATTATAACGCACTCATGGCTGAAAAGGCGAGCATATTTGGTGTGACTGGGATCCGAACCCGCAACCCTCAGATTACGAATCGAACACCCTAAACCACCTGGCCATGCCGAGCCATCGCGATAAGGTAGACAAGGGCTATCTGCTTTAGCCGTCTCTAACTTAGCAGTGTAAGACTAGAGGGAAGGCAGCTAGTCATCACCACCCACCGCCAACTGTTGGGCTACTCTTGGGAATAATGGGATTGATAGTAACAGTATAACGGCCCCAAGCTTGAAAAGGCGAGTATGTTTGGTGCGACGAGGATTCGAACCCGTGACCCTCGGATTACGAGTCGAACGCCTTAACCACCAGGCCATGCTGGGCCTTTTCGCATAGAAAACTTGAATATTGGTTTTTGTACTCTGTTGTTTTCTTCTGTTCTTAATAAGTATTATTTTGATATATATTATTTGGTAAGAAGGAATAAGAGTAGCAAAGGTAAGGCAATTCAGTTTTATTAAGAATTTAGACGGCATCTTTGAAAAAAACCATTACAGGAATAAAAAGAGAACAAACCAAGTTACATAAAACGCACATTTTGGACACATTTTTGAACAACGTTTTATCGAGTTTAAAAGCGACACATCCGTTTTCAATTCTCATTTCGTGATTTCGTAATAGTTATTAAATACATCTACGATCTCAGAATCAAGTAGGATCAAACCATGCCCTTATAATCCCTGTACCAGTCAATCCCTTAGTGCCTTTTTATGTGTACGAATGGCAACCTGTCTCAAATATAAATAAATTCTACAACTTAAATATACAAAAAGGTAAGATTAATTATTGACTCTTGGATCAGACCTTTGTTGCAACATTGTCTTTAAAACTTTATAAATTACTATTTTCTCCTGCGTAGAAATACGAGTCAATGGGATTTGAACTAGATACTACTTTAATATTTCGAATTTCGAGACCCTATATTACAAACAGCGTATTAATTTACTTTCGTGTTGTTTAAAGACATTGTTGCGTAGGCAGAAATTTTATGTGCTGCGATTTTAAAATAATTCCTATTTTTTATGACCGTAACCGGGAAAGGCTGAAGGGACAGAATTGTAAGCTATGTTCTGGTGCTGTACTGGAGCATATGGAGCATATCCACCTTGTACATAGCCGTGACTGGCGTGATGAACAGGACCATATCCACCATTCACGTATCCATGACTGGCGTGATGAACAGGAGCATAACCACCCTGTACGTAATTAGTGGCACCAGCGTAATAGCTAGGGTAAATCGGACTTTCATGAGCAGCGTTGGCAGTGTGGGTAACTTGCTGATACCCAGCGTAAGGATCACGCTGAGCATGGTGAGCGAATGCGTGCTGGTTTCCGGCAGCGTAGTTTATATGAGCATTGTAGACATTGTCAGCAGCATAGCCGTCCTGTTTAACTTGAGCGGCAAGTCCATAAGGTCCGTAAGAAGCACGGGTATTCTGAGCAGCTTGGCTCAGGGCACCGAAGCCAGGACCCTGTAAACCCTGTACATCAGCGACTTGAGCTTGAGTGTAACCTCCTAGACCTGGGTGGTTAGCGTGAACTGCCTGAGCTGTATGAGCAGCGTGGGCTACTCCTCCGGGCACGGCGGCGGCGTGGGCATTATGGACTGCGTGGCTAGCATGGTTGCCATAAGGAGATATGGAAGCAGCTGTCTGGCCTTTTTGAAGAGCACTAAGACCCGGAGCTATCTGGGCATCGTAGTTGTTTTGCTGATAAGCTGCAGAGGCGGTCTGAGGGCTGAGGTGACCAGCAGCGTCGTTGGAATGGACAGCTGCTTTACCTAGGTAAGGGTTGATATGGAAGGCATGTTCAGAGTGCTTGATATTCGTATCTCCAGTGTAAGGGTTTGTCAGATGTCCATGGGCTTCGTGTTGAATTGTATGACCTCCTAGATTGTCTTTAGAAATACTAGTTTGTTGCTGACTTGCCCCAGCATCAGAAACAGAGTACGAAAATCCGTTTTTCTTCTGGCGGAAATCCAGGCGAACTTGACCATTAGCTCCAAGCTTCTGGCTGTAGTTTGGATCCAAAGTTCCTAAACCGGTAGCAAAATAGTCTTCAGCGGCAATGACACCAAAGAGGACAGCAAGGACCACCTGAGGAAAAGAAAAATAACTCTTCAAGCTATACAAACAGTGTGTAACCAAACATTAAACGTTTGGAGTTTGTATATCAAAATACGCTTATATATCAATCAATATTTTTCAAAGAAACTGATAAGGTCTGTTTCACAACATAACTGAAGATGCACTTTTCTCTAATGTATTTCAAGTTGTAATGTAGGCCAACAAATTAGGTGGTAATACTTTTTTTTTTTTTGTAATACATATTTTACCAAGAGTAGTTACACTGAGTGGTGGATTACATGTTTGGTAAGAAAGCGTATTAAAAGTTTTAGGTGACAAGACTGAATTTTTAATAATGTTTCATCTACTATATATTCAATATGTATAAAAATGGAATTTCAGTATTCAGGAAATAACTGAACAACAATATCTATTAGACAAACAAACAGTGTGAGATTTCAAGAGATCAGAGACTCAAACGCTTTCCAATAGTTTACTCTTCAACTATTTGAAAGTACTGGACTTTCTGAAGTCTACTTGATTTTTTAAAATAATCCTTTGGGCTAAGTCTTTCATCACAGTTATTAGAAAATAGGTGTTTACTTATTTCTGAGGTGACGCTTAGATTTCCAGAAAAGTTGCAAAAGTCACAGTTTGGATTTTGGTGGTATCAGTTGTTCTCAGATACTTAAGACAAATTTGAGATATTCTGAGAATAAAAGATATACATATTTTATGAAACAATCTTTAGTTGTTGTTGTTGTTCAAAACACTTCTTTACTGTTTCTTTCTCCGTTTGAAGATAGTATTAAACACAGTGACAGACTCATAGCATGGTGGCAAGTCTTCAGCTGCTAACTTGTCCACTACTATAGTTTCTCAGGTTGAACACTAAACTGTAAAATCTTGGAAAATATGGCTATGTGCGACTTACCCAGCGATACATTTCTTCCTCTAGTTGCTCTGTATATACCACGCTATAAAGGAAAATTTGGACGAAATAGTAAATTGTAACAACTATCTCACTTTTATAGGAATGTTTGTTACGACCTTCAAACCCTGTCACCGGCAATTTCTCCAAGGGTCTTGACCTAATTTATTCCAGCTGCAAGTAAGAGACAGCCAGCGTACTGTACCGGTTTTTTAAAGGGGCGAGGCTGAGAACTTGTACAATTATGTAAATCGTATCTCTGTAGCAGTACGCTTTACAAATACCATATTTTGAAATACATTTGCATTCTGAACTTTGGTCTTCCGGTTTCAAGCTTATATATACAACTCGTGATTTTTAATTGTCTTGTTTTGCAACTTCTTTTAATTTCGATAAATTGCAAGTTGAAAGATGGTGCAATAACTTTTTTATTATTATTCAATAAACGTGTAATAGATATTTTGATCCATTAGAATATTAAAACGATAAATCCTCAACACGTTTTAAAGTTCAGTACTTGCTGGCCATGCAATGTAATTTTAGTGCTGTAAGTCCTTAAAATTAACACATAACCACTGGTAGACTTGTTGTGGAGTCAACTTCGTATTATCTACTGTTTTAGCAGCCATTTTTTGCAACGATATTTCCTTTGTACTTCGAATTTATACGTTCTTCACATTCTCACTAAAATCAGGCAATAACATAGTATAGTACACTTTATAAAAATTCGTCAGTGTTTGTTCTATACACTTTTATGTTGTATGATCTGAACAACACTTTTTACGACCGTTTCTCTCTGACCTACAATGTTTTTATATGTAGAACCCCTCAGTCTGCGGACTTGCAACACTAAAAACCTGGTTTCGATACCCGTGGTGGGCAGAACTCTGACAGCCCATTGTGTAGCTTTGTGCTTAATTCAAAACAACAACATTATATGTAGAATTCAGCAGATATTCCAGTATATATATATATATATTATTTGGACGTTATCTTCTTAATTTATCAGAAGCATAGGTTTTAAACGCGGGTAATTTTTTTTGAATCAAGGGTCACTGTTTTGGTGTGTATGTTGTCCTATAGTTGAATACTGTATTCACAATTAAACATTGTTTGTTATTTTATTGTTGAGCAAGAAACAATTATGTCTTTTAGCTAATTGAAGCTTTAAGATAAAGACAGTGATTAAATATAATGGTCGAAGGTATACATTGCAATAGACGTATCTGTGAAAATACAAAATAGAAGACAGAAAGTAAAGACTGCATACATTTGTGATAACAAATCCAGAAAACATTTTAACTATTGAATTTATTAATCTGATATAACATTGTAGGTTTAGCAGGAAAGATACATAATCATTGGTGAGGTTAGGTGTTATAAAATTACCAGGTAATAATGCATATAATCATTGGTGATATCAAATGTTGTAAGGTTACTAAGTAACATATGTAATTTCTAGTGAGATTGGCTATTGTGAGGCTGCTAGGAAAGACTAAATGTTATAAGGTTACTAGTAACATATATAATTTCTAGTGAGATTAGATATTGTGAGGCTGCTAGGAAAGACTAAATGATATAAGGTTGCTAAGTGACATAAATAGCCACTGCTGAGATTGCGGATTGTAAGGTTGCTGGGTGATGGTATATATATATATATGTGTGTATATAGAATCATTGGTTATTTAAACTGTTGTATAATTGTCAGGGGATGTATATAGTTAATGCTGTGCTTAGACGTAAGTTTGTTCTATAATATGTTAAGTCGCTTGAATGATTAGACGTTGTAAGTTTGCTAGGTGGCGTATAAAATAACTTGTGTAATAAAATGTATTTTTCCTAGTGATATATAAAACTAATAGTGGAATGAGCTATTAGATGTTTCCTGAATGGTGTATATACTGTAGAGTTACCAGAACAGACGTGTAGGTAACAAACTGAACTTGTGGGTCAAGGTTTATTTGAGTGAGTCAGACAAGGAAATATGCTCAACAGGCCACAAGTACCCCTTACGGCTAGAATCCATTATTCGCCTTAAGAACCTGGAAGATCTTGGGTTCTGGATTAAGTTTAATTTATCTTCCTGCTTTTCCTGAGAGTAAGGCATATTTTACTGGAAAAAATGAACAATACATGGGAGGGGGATCTCGTTTTCTACCGTACTACAGAGGGGATACATAATCATAAGTATGATAAAGAAATTCTGTTGGAAAAACATATAAAACCATAAGTTTTAGTTGCACGTGTTAGATCTATTAAGAGAAGAAGTAAACATAAATGAGATTAGGTGCTACATGGGGAGTCATGGGGATTTACTAAAGTTAAACTGATATCAGAAATTATTTTACTATTATAATGTATTGAAAACAAGGATTTATATGATACTTTATGTGCATAACATTTCAAGTTTATGTAAACGTTTTGAAATTTTAAAAAATATGTTCTAGCCTACGTAATAGAAATTCATATCTTATAAAGTGTTTTTACGTGTTGTTAAAACACACTGCTCATTTGTAGTTCACAGGAAGTATAGATAGATAGACATATCGTTTGCTTGCTATCCACATTAGTGGTGTAGATGTTTTTAACACAGTGACGCTATGTGGTCCAGAAAGTCATTAAAATTACCTCGTTTTAGTTTCTTTGTTTTTACTTATGTTTTAGTATTTGTATGTTTTTATTCTCTATAGTGAGACTTCTTCTGCCTGAGAGAGTATTATAATAATATACAACATCCGAGTTAAAAGGATTGACACCATAATATCTTTCGCTGGCCAATTACGACATTGCTAAATGTACTAACGTAGTTGAGGAACAAAGATTACTAGGTGACGCTGTTGACTGGATAAAGAAAACATGTATGCATTCAGGATCACGTTTTTTCTTCAGTTCTGCCTCGTTTTGACTGTGACTAGTTCGGCACAGATTCAATTCGAGGAAAGTAATTCTGACGATTTGTTCACAGATCCAGTAGGTGTTCAGGTTTTTTTGTGTATGTTTCACGAAATAAAAATTAATTTCACTGTCCTATAAATATGTCTAACCTGTTTAATTTTTCATGCAACTTCAAATTCAATCATTTATCAACTATAAAACACTCCATTAAGTGAATTTTCTGTTATTTATGGGTTTGCCTCTTTGATATTTGTAGGGAATATAAATTACACTAAATCGCATTATAGTCAGAGAGCAAGTTAAAATAATAACCTTGCTCAGAACTTCTCGAAACTCACAATTTTTTACATATTTACAATCTTAACACAGAGGGGAATAAAAGCTGAAAGTTTGAAGAAAGGTTTGTTGTTGTTTTTTGTCTATTTAGAGTTCACTAATTCAGAATCTATTAACAGTTTATACATAATAGAACCCTATGGTTGCGAAACATAAATGAAATTTATTTGTTTGTTTTTAGAATTTGGCACAAAGCTACACGAGACCAACTAGTCACCATCACCCACCGCCAACTCTAAGGCTACTCCTTTACCAACCATTATAACGTCCCCACGGCTGAAAGGACGAGCATTTTTGGTGTGACGGGGATTCCATTTCGAGACCCTCAAATGACACTTCGAGCGCCCTAACCACCTAGTCACGTGGGACACAAGTGAAAGTAAAGTAAATCACACTGATTACAGTGTGTTTTGATCTTAGCTGAGATTTGCGGAACACTGATCCTTGAATATACGCCCGAAGCACTGTTGTCTTGATAGCTCACGTTTGGCCTATGTTTACCATTCAAAGTATAGTCGTGTTAGCTTATGATCTTTATCTAACCATGTGATTAATTATACAAAGCTATTTAACGCTGCATGTCTTTCATACGCCTTCGAATAGAACAAAGGAGTGAAGACTGATTGTATATGGAAATCTCAAACGTCTAGAGAGTTGATAAGTAAGGGCATTTTACAAGACAAAAGTATACTTCTGTACAGCTTTTGAGAGTGGGAGGAAGGGTGTTTTTCATAGCAAAGCCACATCAAGCTATTTGCTGTGTCCACCGATAGGAATCGAACCTCAGATTTTATTGTTGTAAATCCCAGTGGGCGACAAGCTTTAGAGAGAGAAGTGAACTTATAATCTTTTATGTCAGTTTAAATGTTTCGTACTGAAAAAAAAAATAATATTTTTTGGATTGGTACTATTGTTCAATTGAATAAAGTCTGTATGTATGAGTTCCAGTGACAAAATAGCAGCCATCAAGGCTTGGCTATTTAGGTTCAAAAACCTCTTAAAATCTATCTAGTAAACGGTTCAATTGCTTTATACTGTTTCTCAGCGCTTACCAACATATAATTTCACGAATAATTACATTCGTTCGCTTTAGATTCGTTATAACTGCCCGCGTCGCGCTAAACATGCTCGCCCTCCTAGCCGTGGGGGCGTTATAATGTGACGGTCAATCCCACTATTCCTTGGTAAAAGAGTAGCCCAAGAGTTGGCGGTGGGTGGTGATGACTAGCTGCCTTCCCTCTAGTCTTACACTGCTAAATTAGGGACGGCTAGCACAGATAGCCCTCGAGTAGCTTTGTGCGAAATTCCGAAAAAACAAAAAAAACAAAAATCGTTATAACTACACAGTTGTACTGCTACGTATGTGAAATTCTTTATGTCAATAAAATTTCAAGTAAAAATGGGTAAATAATTTCTATTTGTTACGAACTTTTATTCATTAGATAGATCCCTCACAAAAAGAACCATCGATAAGCTTAAGGGCTTCTAACGCTAAAATTCGGTACTATAGCTTTACAGTAGACACAACGCAGATAGCCATGTTGTGTGTGTGTTAAGCAATGCCACATCAGGCTATCTGCTGTGTCCACCGAAGAAGATCGAACCCCTGATTTTAGCGTTGTAAATCCGAAGACTTACTGCTGCTCCATCGGGGAACAGCCATGTTGCAGCTTTGCGCTTAATTTAAACAGCACTAAAACTACCGCAGAACTCCTCGTTAAAAAAAAACAACAACAAACTTTAAATAAATAAGTTTAAGGGTGTGTTTTGTTTTTTATTTTTGTCTCAGTGGCTGAGAGGTAAAAAATAAGTTCTATACTGGTGGTGAGTACAACATATATACAACTCATTGTGTTTGTTTGTTTGTTTTGGAATTTCGCACAAAGCTACTCGAGGGCTATCTGTGCTAGCCGTCCCTAATTTAGCAGTGTAAGACTAGAGGGAAGGCAGCTAGTCATCACCACCCACCGCAACTCATTGTGTAGCTGTGTGCTTAATAACAAAAACATTTTTGTTCCTGTTACAAACTATTCTTTTGGTAATATGTTTTATCTTAACTTTCTGTTGTTGTTACATTCTTATTGATGATATGATTGATAATTTAGTTAGCGAGTATTTTATTCTAAAAACGCTGTTTTGTTCATTTTCTAAATCATATATACAACATATTGTAATAATGAACTGTTATTTTTAGCAGTGTATTACCGACTGACTTTCCATTTGATTTTCTAAGAAGTGTTTTCAGCAGATATTTTTCTATGTTAGTTTCCTACAGTAGGTAACGATTTTTTTAAATGTGTTTCTTGTAAAATTCTAACATGCTTTTAGAAAAGTCTTTCCAGAGTCTCCGTGGTAACTATGATGGCATGTAACGCTAAAATTCATATTTCGATACCCGTATTGGGCACAGCACAGATAATTCGTTGTGTAGTTCTGCATTTAACAACAAACAAACATTTAGAAAAATAAAATACATTTTAACATAATGTAGCTTTACACAAATATATAAAACAAACGTTCTTCTTGAATTCTCCAAAGAATAATTTTGCCGAACATGTAATGTGTCACCGCTAATATTTGACACAGCAGATAGTCCCATGTAGCTTTGTTATGAGAAGACACACGCACTTAATCGTTAGTAGGGTTTTTACTGGCACATATCGTAATATGTCATTTAATTTTCCATAACTATTTTTTACATATATTTTTGTATTTCTCTGTTAACTTTCTTTAAAAACAGTTTCGACGGATATGTTTTAGTTAATTTTATAATGAGAGTCAAGTATCACTGTAGATTTCTGAGGACATTCATGATGGAAGTTTTAGCGTGTTTTTGATAAGTTTCAACTATGCCTGGTGAAGTTCCATAGTACGGCATTTTTGTGTATGCAAAATTCTGCTGAATGGTGAAATAGAATTTTTTATCAGACAAAATATTGATAACGTATAGTTTTGTATAATGGGATTTGTTTGTTGTACTTCAAACAAAGCTACTCGAGGATAACCTGCACTATCCCTCTCTAGTTTTTAGGTTATAGACGACAGAGAAGACAATTTATCAGGACCACCCACCGCCATCTGTTGGGATACTCTTTTCTAATAAACTTTGGGACATTCAGATTCTCAACGGCTGAAATAAACGAGCATGTTCGGAGACTATTTCTGATCCTGCAACTCACAAGTTTGAGACAAGCGTTCTAACCATCAAGCCATGCCAGGAATATGTGTCGAAACTAGATCATAAGCTGAATGAGTAAGCACATAAACTATATTGTGTGTCAGTTTTGTGATCCACGTGACTGGTTTTCTTATAGTATGGCGTATGTAGTTTAGCAACTTACCCATATAATTTAGTATGTGCATGATTCAAGTGACTAGTTTCTTTGGTAAGTGTGTAATTCACTGTGTGTATTTTCTGTTAGGAGGATCTGTTTTGGGGATAAAGATGACTAGATTCCTCAATATGTATATAATCCTGTATGTGTACAGGTCTTGTATGTGCCTTAAATACAGGGGACTAGTTTTTGGAGTATTCGTGTAGTCTACTATGTATAGTCTAATATATGTGCACTATTTGGGATCCAAGCGACTAATTATCTTGTTCGTGCGTAATTTACTGAGTGTGTAATGTTGCAGTGGTGTACGTGCCTCCGCAGCAGTCGTTTGTTTGTTTGTTTTGAATTTCGCGTAAAGCTACTTGAGGGCTATCTGCGCTAGCCGTCCCTAATTTAGTAGTCTAAGACTATAGGGAGGGCATCACCACTCACCGCCAACTCTTGGGTTACTCTTTTACCAACGAATAGTGGGATTGACCTTCACATTTTAATTCTCCTACGGCTTAAATGGCAAGCATGTTTGGTGCGACCGGGATTCGAACGCCTTAACCCATTTGGCCATGCCAGGCCCGCAGCAGTTGTTGCTTTGTTATGAGAACCAGGAGTAAAGTAAAAGTTTATTAAAGTTATTACTTTACTTTCGGAAATCCTTGCTTCATCCCAGTGCTTATACACTACGTATGTATTATTTATATAAACGCATGCATTATTTAGTTAGTACTGTCTGTGACTGTGAGTTAAGCCATAGCTTCAAAATATTTATTTGCTATGGGTTCCTTGACATTCTCTGAACGCCAAATAGTATAGTGTGTGCTTCAACTTTTAGATCTAGGTGACTATAGCGTTTTGAATAAGTGCGTATTCAGTAGTGTGCAGTCTAGTATTTGAAACTGAATTTAGCCCATTGTTACTGAGTTTACTGACATCTAGTAGTACAAATAGGTCTTCAGAAAATCACACATTTAATCACTTAAAGACTTTACATGTTAATACGAAAAAATAGAAAACAAGAATCAACTTCTTGTTGTATTTTTGACGCATTGGTTACTTGTATCAGGAGTAGTAACATTATGCAGCATTTGCTTTATTTCACAATTTTAACAGCGTAGGTGCAATCTCCATAGTTACAAAGCGAACAGTAGCAACTTATCAAGGTCTACCGAAGGAACTTTTTTACTTCTCGATGGAATTGCAACATTATATGAATCACATCACGTACTTTTAATAATGATTTCAATGGTCCTATTTTTTCAAACTTATCACAACTTAGGGTAAGTAAAATTATTCAAGTACTTTGTTACACTTTCCTCAACACACACTCTAACGTCTACTTCTCAAAAAGTAATATAAAGTTGTTGTGTTGAACTTAACTCGTAGACAGGTATGATATAGCACGATCAACAGTTATATTGTTTCTGTTGTTATTGTTCAAACACAAAGCTACACAATATGCTATCTGTAGTCTACCATCTGTGGATTTCAAATTTGAATTTTTTCCGTTAAAAGTCCTTATACTTTACACTGAGCTACCGGAGATATGAAAAAGCCAAAAGAATATATATATTTTACTAAAATCCAAAAAATTAATTAAATTTCGTTCATATTCATAGAACCTATACAAAACTTGTGAACATTTTGTAAAAGAAGTGCTTATCAGAACTCGAGTATCTGTATTGCTTTGAAAAGTTTTAGGAAATAGATTATTGAAAAATACAGGTGAAAATATTAGATATGTTTGTTAATTTACGGCCAAGTGCATCCTACTAGTTATCGTGCCGGGCCACGTCCCTAAAGGTCAAACGTTTGAGGGTCAATGCTATTGAAAATTATTAAAGTGACAATCAGCCCCCTTATTTGGCTCAAAAGTAAGACAAAGCTCTTATGGCGGTGGGTGCTACTGAGTGGTTCTCTGTGATCAATAATTGTGAATTGAGAAAGGTTGTACCTGAATCCTAGGTGTCTTCAACCTCAATATTCTCCCTATGTGCGTCATAGTTTGGAAATACCTATACTTTTCATAATAATGGTTACACATTCATACACCAAACATTTCTGAGTGGATCTCCTCCACTTTTCTTTAATTGTGTGTGTATTCAGATAAAGTTGCTTAAATCTTTTATTGATTTTACTTAATGCAAGTAACATTTTCTTTCTTCAAATTCAAACAGTTAACATAACAAGTTACACTCTCATGTTTACAGTAAAGATTTGTATACAAGTGAAAAAAATAAACACAAAAAAGTCAAAATTGATAATTCGAAGAAAATCCTGTTATTTTCAGAAGATCCAAGATCAACAGTATATTGTCTAAATCATGTGTTATTCGCTGGACAGTGAGGTATATTTTGAAAACATTATTTTTTGCTGTATTCTTAAAGGTATACGTATTTAAAATGATTTTGATATCAATGCATACCCTTCATTTACTGAAAATAATATATATATAAAAACACAAATGCATGTTTCATCTCGTGGGAGAGAACCGTAAGCTATTGTTACAGAGATTTTAGTCTTGTCGTACCTGCTACTCAAACCTCTCGTTAAGTTTAATTATAAGAAAAGTTTTTACGAATTTTAAACCATGGTACCTAACACTTATTCAGCTGTCTATAAAACCTGTTTACTGCCTGAATTTAAATGAACAAAGGATAGGTTTTTCCTAAAACCAGGATATGAACAGAAAAACAATCTGGATATTTTGTGTTTTAGGTTAAAAGTTGTGTATGTTACTACTGCCTTGAACGCTGTTTATTAACCGTCAGAAATATGTGAGATTTAAATTAAAATCCAATATTTTACTAAAATTCTTTTGTCATGTAATTATTATGTTTCAGATAAAAGTATTTTATATTCCCTACTCATTTCACTTTTTCTTAAACTTTTCCCTTAAATATTAAGTTTCTAATCTATCTGTAGATCGCCACTCACTAATCTGATTTTTTGTTGTTTTATATATATCTACTATGTATGTAAATAAGACGTTTCGGTGTATGCTCAGATTAAAAATGAACAATCTGTTCCTTTTATAAGTCCAACTTCAAATATATTCTTTAAAAAAGATTCACTTTCGTGAGCTTAATGTATTTTACACCAGGTCTTCTAAACAATTTGTAGAAGGGCGCTGCAATGGCACCACGCCCTCTGCAGTTCATTCACACAATATACATAAATCCAGATTATAGGCCAAACGATAAAACATTGGTAAACCGTATAATGAGAACAAGGCTGTTTGACGAAATCCGCTCAAGGTCGAACTTTCACAACAGGTAATAAAAAAATCAAAGACGTTGCCTATCAACCAAATATCGTGAACAAACGTGATTAAAAAACAATATGATACTTGACGAATAAAATAAAAAGAACAATGAGTGAACGATAATGAACGTATCCATAGAACCTGTTCTTTTTTTTTTTTCCAGAATTGCCCAACAAAACTTCGAATTACGTTACATGACTGCGAAAGAGTTTACGACTACTTATTGTTTGAAATTAAATATATTTTAAAATTACTACATAAATTTTTACATCATTTTTCTACAATTTTGTTTGTTTAGAATTAAGCACAAAGCTGCACAATAGGCTATCCGTGCTCTGCCTACCACGGGTTTCAAAACCCGGTTTTTAGCGATGTGAGTCCGTAGACATACCGCTATGCCACTCTAGAATAGGGAGGGCGTAAGCAGGTAGCTAGGGCAATCAACTTGCAGTCGAGTTGTAGGTTCGAATCCACGTTCTACGAAACATGCTCGACCTTTTTTAGCTGTGTGGTTGTTATAATGTTTCGGTTAATCGCACTATTTATTGGTAAAACAGCAGCCCAAGAGTAGTGATGTCTGTAGCTTTTACTTCTAAATTAAGGACGGCTAGCACAGATACAGATAACTCTTGTGTAACTTTGTGCGAAATTAAAAAGAAACAAAACTATATGAAAGACTCTGTATTGCTATGTCGCTAATTAATAATTCTGTTATCGTCTGTTTTCTATTCGTAAGTAATGATACTATTATTGTTGTTGTTTTGAATTAAGCACAAAGCTACACAATGAGCTATCTGTGCTCTGCCCACCACGGGTATCGAAACCCGGTTTTTAGCGTTGTAACTCCGCAGACATACCGCTGAGTCACTGGAGGGCAATGATATTATTATCCGCTTGTATACGACACATCTGTTATGTCCTGTTTATTTATCGCCATAAATTAATGTTTTTTGTGTATTATTAAGTGATCTTTTGTGGGTCCCGTTAGCCTAACAGTTTCTGTTAATAAATATCCTGGAGCCAAAATGGAACACCTTAACAGAAGCTCTAAAACTTTCGAAGAAGTAAAACTCGTTGTATATATGTTACTGTTAACAAAAACTGGAGAAGTTTACCTTGAAGGCTACAGAAAGGCCCAGCATTGTTACACACCACGTGCAATTGTTCGTTTATTATCTAATTCCCCAATCAGCGCTGTACCGATAGAATAAACGTTTTTAATATACGTTCTGCATGTACATGGCTGCTGAAATTACTAGAAAAATGCTTTAAAAGCTGTCATACCGGTAAGGTTAAAAACTAGGCCTTTATGCTTTTATCAAACAAACATGATCGCAGTAAAGCTGAATACGCCCCAAGAAATGGCCTTGCAAACAACAATATAAAAAGTTTCAGACCATGTATTCCAAATTAAATGGTAATTACGTACAGCACGATAATGCATATCAGGGAATTATTACTGAAAATTCATTCGGTTAAGTTCTGTAGTGTGCAGGTACTTGTGAGTAAAACCTTTTAGTTTCTGTCTTTCTTTTGTCAACGGGGAGATACAAAACACGTCAGGGGCGGGATATGTTACGGTCTAAGAAACTCGTCCTAACTGAAATCAGTTTTTTACAAATATTCTTAATTTTTTGTGTTTTCAAAAGCAACTGAAAAGCAGTGGCATTATTCATTCATTCATGCCAAAATGGTACTACTTCCCAAAACAATAACAGCATAATCTCAAACCCAGACAACAACCATGTGGTCATTATTTATTAATGTATACCATAATAATACTAGTTTTGAAAACCTAGACAACAATCATACGTTCAATATCCCATAGTGCATATCATAATAGTACTATTTCCAAAAAAAAAAACTGTAGTTGTATAATCTCAAACCCAGATAAAACCACATGTTTGCCATTCACTAATGTGTACCATAATCGTAAAGCTTACAAATGAGCAGTGTAATAACGTATGTGAATAATAGCTCGTGAGGAAGATGCCGTGTATCATATAAAAACCTAAATAAAATCACACTATTTCCCAAGACAGTACTAGTACAATATTTAACCCAGATAAAAAAAATGTGTGTTCAATATTCATTAATATGTATCATAATCATAAAACTTATTAATAAGAATTCCAGTTACAAATGTGAAAAAATGGCTAATGAGACAGGCTGGTTTTCTTTAATTTGAATATCGAAAAAAATAATATTGTTTTCTAAAATCTGTAATAGTACTATTTCTAACCCAAACAATGGCTAATAAGACAGAGACTGTTTTTTTTATTTGAATATTGAAAAAAATAATATTATTTTCTAAAATCTGTAATAGTACCATCTCTAACCCAAACAACAACCATGCAAAAGCATTTCATAACCCATATGGCACAGGTTTGTTTGTTTTTGAATTTCGCGCAAAGCTCCATGAGGGCTATTTGCGCTAGCAGTCCCTAATTTAGCAGTGTAAGACTAGAGGGAAGGCAGCTAGTCATCACCACCCACCGCCAACTCTTGGGCTACTCTTTTACCAACGAACAGTGAGATTGATCGTAACATTATAACGCCCCTACGGCTAAAAGGGCAAGCATGTATGATGCGAAGAGGATTTGAAACTGCGATCCTCGGATTACGAGTCGAGTGCCTTAACCACCTGGCACAGATTTGACGGAATAACTTCAGGCGCAGTATTTTGTCCAATTTCAAGTGAAAATCCTACCTGTGGCACAGCGGTATGTCAGCAGAATTACAACACTAGAATCTGAGTTTTCGATACCCGTGGTGGGCAGAGCACAGATAACCCATTGTGTAGCTTTGGGCTTAATTACAAACAAACAAGTGGAAATACCAAATTAGAAATTAAACTAGCAGTTTTATCCCTATGAATGACATAAATGTTTGGCTGTTGTACATTTCTAATGAGACGCTTTAACAGTAACATAATATCAACTATCACAAATTTCACAAATTCAGTTAAAATTACTAATATAGAATCATGGTTTTATTAATTTAATTAGGCTACAGAAATCATCTTAAAATAATATCAGTCATTTATAAATGAAACAAGTTTGCATAAATTGTTATATGGCATGTTTCATTCTACGTAGATTATAAAACCAGTGTCAAATTGTCAGATATAGACAACAGTTTCGGTTTAAGTTTAATGTAAGAGTTATGATTTAGATAGTTTATATAGTGCATGTGTCATACTTAGTTATGTTTACAAGTGATATTTTATAGCAAGTTGGTTTACGTAACTGTTTATTTACGAATCATACGTTGTGTTTATCAACGATTGAATATCATAGTTGCTAGAACATTCTGAGTTTCTCGTTGAGTTATCTGATTATTTTACATCAGAATATCTAGTATCGGGTAGATTGTTTTAAATTTCTGTCGGGGTGTAAATATGCGTCAGAAATCATTACTTAATTCTAGTTTTAAACCGTGTGATCATGAACATAGCCTAAAGAGTGTAGAAAGCGATTTTTAAAATTAAATTATCACAGATTGTATCATAATAACAAAGTATAGAAAAATAATTAGTCTTATCAGTTATGTTCAAAAGTAACAGAACAAGCCTGTGTGAAATTTTAGAAAAAAAAGTTAAATTATTTAATTATCTGGATACAACTATTGTAACCAATATTGTAACAAACATTTGTACATATGTTTGATTTGTTTTCAATATATTATTTTAAAACAATCGGACTGCATTGCCATTTGTTTATAATTTAAATTTACCTCCAACAAATCACGGACAATTACTATAAAGTATCCGGCCCTATAAAACCTGATAAAATGTAATATAAACTACATGTTAGTAGAATGGATCTAGCAACATAGAAATCGCTCACTGGAAGAGAAATGAACATTATTCGTGTTTGTACAAGTAAATAAATATATTAAAACTTATCTAGAAATTACATTTGTGTGAAGTTCAAGGTCAAATTAAATTCTAAGTTAACATTTTTTGGTTTTGAATAGAATATCAACTTTCATCATTATACCTTTCTTTTTATTAACTTTAGAATACTACTTTTATGACTATTTTTCGATATACTAACATACTAATATACTGGTCCTATTTGATTTTTCAGTGAGGAAGCCAGTAATGTAAGGATTTTATTCTCCATATAAAGTTCAGAAACGTTAATCTGCTAGTGATGATTAGGGAGATCAAGTTATGTTTCCATTTTCATTCCTATCTTATTTGGTTCCATTTTTTTCCCAAATTCAGTAGCCAGCCGTATACAGGTTTTCATTTAAAGATATTTTTTTCCTAATTGTTGTTTGTTTATTTTTTTATAAGATAACGTACTTGGGTTACCAAGTTATTGAGTGCATTCTGAAACTGCATAAATATAGAAAAACATAAAATCGATAGTCAAAGATCGTGAAGATTGTTTTGCCCCACTAAATGATTATAAAATTATAACTGCTGCTAGAATAGAATGGCTAAGTAGGTGTTAAGCCTATTGAAAAAAAACATAGTGATAAACGAAGATAAGAAATCTCGGTTTGGTTACTCCTCGGTTTTAGGGCTTTGGACGCTCTGGATAGCTTAAAAGTAACATATACACTGTAGATAGAGCGATTATACCAACTAGCTCTCCATATCTAGCATCTGATGTAGAGAAGAGAATCCAGATGAATTTTGTATTGCTTTAAAATGAGCATCCGTGCCATCCCTACATAGAGAAGACTAAAGCACTCTTCAATAATCCTACAAAATGTATAAGTAATACTTATAAATACTAGATGGCAGGACAATCAAAATAAATATGTGAAACATTCAATGACAGCATATTTTCAAGTAACATAATTTATAAAAGTTTTAAACCATAAAAAAATGCACTAAGTTTATTTGTAGATAGACGTTATTTCATGTTTTTGTGATATAATCGAGTGTCCAAAACAAATTATTTTACCTAACTGTGCTGGGCTGAAATTTTATCAATCCACATAGGTCCTCACAAGAAATTACTAAACGAAATCCAAAAGTGAACAAAGATTCGTTGAGCCTACAAGTGGAAATCTTCTGTTAGTAGTAATGTACTATGACAATTTCGTAAGATATTACATTAATTTTACCTAACTTGCTATTTTTTTTCTTAAATGCTTGAATAGCTTCCATAATTTATGTTTCACAAACTAACTGAAAAATATTACAAGTATAACAATTTACATAAATCTCAGATCATGTTTAAAAGATGTTTGACTAATTTATTAAAAGGCTTGAACGTTAATACATGTACTATCTTTATTTATTTCCTTTAGACAACAGTTTGAATCTAATTGTAATGTATTTGAAATTAATAAGATTAATTATAAATTAAAAGTTTAGTAGTATTTTTTCATCATGATGTTTACCGTATGTTTTTTATTGTATCTCTACAAGTTAAAATACTGGAAGTTTGGCAGATCTATCCCGCACATACACACAAAAATTACCTCAAATTTTCAAAACAGTGGAGAGTACAGCAGATATTTGTAGATCGTAACGACATCTAGGAAAGAACACAGGTACTCAGAGAAACCGACTTGAATGTACCATCCAGCAACAGGGAATTCGCGCCCGCGTCGCGCTAAACATGCTCGCCCTCCCAGCCGTGGGGGCGTATAATGTGATGATCAATCCCACTATTCGTTGGTAAAAGAGTAGCCCAAGAGTTGGCGGTGGGTGGTGATGACTAGCTGCCTTCCCTCTAGTCTTACACTGCAAAATTAGGGACGGCTAGCACAGATAGCCCTCGAGTAGCTTTGTGCGAAATTCCAAAACAAACAAACAAACAAACAAGCAACAGGGAAACTAAACAAAAAGCTATAAACAATATTAGATTTTAACAAGTAAAATAAAACTGAAAAGTAAAGATAATGAAATCTTTAGTTCACTACGACCTTTTAAAAAAGTGATCAAAATAAAAGTTGGCTAAAACGATAATATTACAAAACTTTTAAAGTGTATAACGGGCTTAAGCCTATTTCAAACACTGAACAAACCACATTACTTATGTACATATTGGCTTAAAAGCTAAGAGAAGAGGGTTGTTTGTTATTTTATTATTTATAATTTTGTAATTTAGTGAGCCTGTTTAGTTTATTTATTTACTTTTTTTATTTCCAGTTCCCAGTATCATACATCAGAAGTTGTTGTCAAAAGATATATTATTTTTTTATATATATTGTAATTGTTTGCTAGAAAGATGACGTATTCAGTAGCAGATTTAAGGCCGTGGGGGCCCTATATCTCATGTAATTTTACAAAAAATCAACTTATCAATGGACCCCCATTAAGACCGCGGACCCTGAGGCTGAACCCTCTCTTGCACCTAACTAAATACACCACTGAGCGTATTACAAGAAAGATTTAATTTGACAGCAAGACTTGTTCCATTACTTTTGAACGTCAATGTACCTGGAAGTACAACGCTGATTGTGATAAAAGATAATTATTGTAGCATTTTCTATAAGTAAATAGATTGTTTGTACGTTAGTCTTAGTTATATTATTAGAGAAATTTAATGTATTTTGCAAACTAGGACTACCACACGATTATAGTGTAAAAGTTTGTATAGATTCGTTAATGAGGAAAAAAACTGATTTTTACTCCTAAAGTGTACTAGACGTTGAATTATTTTTACTAAACAACTCATAAGAACCTACCAAGTAATAACAACTTTATAACAACATTAGACACTGTAAAGCTGTTTTATATTTCTTTTAATTACAATTTTGTTGTTATCGATCAGAAATACCTGGTATATATGAAAAATAATTAAAATATTTCTACCATATTTCTGATTTGAAATTACTTAAATAAAATTGTAAAGTTTACATTATAATATCTTAATATATTTCTCACAACAACAACTGTTATTGATACAAGTTGATAATATAAATAGTTTTCCATCCACTATCACGTCACAGTCGGCCTAGTGAGTTCTTATACTTGATAAAAGCTGTCGTTGAATAAAACAGATATGCGGTCGTTGTTATATTCTTACTTGGGTGATTTTAAAGAAGCATAAGGGTATACGATATTTTATCTGTTCGCTGCCCACCACAGGTCTCGAAGCCCATCAGGTCTTAGAATCTAACATACATTTCTTCTATTATTAATACAATCTCCAGAGGATTATATTTACTTTTATTTCTATGTCTACAAGAATGCTTTAACTTATTCCAAAACAACTCATATGCACAAATGTTCACGAACATAACGAATTATCTTAATAGACAATTTACTTTATTGATGGTGGACGTTTCCATTTTCAATGAAAACTTGTGTAACTTTTATACCAAGCACGTGTAATTAACTCCATCTATCGATATTATTAAAAAAAAAAGTCTAAGAAGCATTTCACATTAAGGAAGCCCCCATTGGCTCAGCGGTACTATCTGCGGACTTACAACGCTGAAAAACCTGGTTTTGATACCTTATGTGGGCAGAGCACAGATAGCTCATTGTGTAGCTTTGGGCTTAATTCTAAACAACATTAAGGAAAAAGTTAAACTGTCTAAATACGAATAAAATAATCCTCTAAAGTTTATGAGAACGAAGAAATCCATATAGACAAATAATTAAGAAATGAAAAATATTAAAAAAACAAATTAATGATTAAGAGTGTCATTAATTTAACCTGAAGAGAAATTTTTGGTTAATTTAATTAACTTACTAAACCCACTCATTATTACATTGTTTCAACAAACCAGCATGAATTCTTGAAAGTCTAAGTATGATTGCTTAACAACTATGTTTTCAGAATGTATCTCAAAACGGTTGGTAGAGGTATTAACATTGTTTTTTGATAAGGAGAGAACAACAGTTCGACCTTCCTAGGTCATCTTCAGGTTAAAATGACCAAGGAAGGTCGAATCGTTGTTCTCTCCTTATCAAAAGGCGCAGATAGCCTAATTGCTTTGTGCCATAAAACGCCAAACCAACCATCTAACCTTATCAAAAAAAGTGTTAATACCCATACCAGCCGTTCTGAGATACATTTTTGTTTCAAGTGGGTTTCTTGTCATCAAGTATATTTCCCAAAATTTTTAACTGCAATAAATCTTTGAAAGATTTGAATCAAAATATGTTACTATTTTTGCTTTGTAATTGTGTAATACTTTGTTATTGTATACGCTACAATGGAAAAAGAACTTTTAATTTGAAGTCAAAAACTTTTGACATACCTGTGAAATTTCAAGTACTGTTTGTTTGTTTGTTTTTGAATTTTACGCAAAGCTACACGAGAGCGATTGCGCTAGCCATCCCTAATTTAACAGTGTAAGACTAGAGGAAAGGCAGCTAGTCATCACCACCCACTGCCAACTTCTGGGCTTCTCTTTTACCAACGAATAGTGGGATTGACCGTCACATCATAACGCCCCCACGGCTAAAACGGCGAGCATGTTTGGTGCGACGGGTATTCGAACCCGCGACCTTCAGATTACGAGTCGAACGCCTTAACCCACCTGGCCATGCCGAGCCTTTCGAGTAATGTACGATATACAACTCAACTTAATAAACCAGTTCAACAGATAATTTGTTAGAGAAAAGATATATATAATGTTTTTAAAGAGCGTGAAAGAAACATGTGCGCCACCTGTCAATAACTTTTAACTGATAGATTACAGGAGTTGGTTATGGTTTGTTATGAATTTCGTGCAAAGCTACACGACGGCTATCTGCTCTAGTCGTCCCTAATTTAGCAGTGAAAGGCTAGTCATCACCAGCCCCCGCCAACTCTTGTACTACTCTTTTACCGTCACATTATAGTGTCCCAACGGTTGAAAGGGCAAACCATATTTGGTGGCATAAGGATTTGAACCCGCGACCCACAGAGTGCGAGTCTAGCACCTTACCCACTTGGCCCTGCAAGGACAGACTAGAGGAAAAGGCAACTACTCATCAACTACCGCTAAACCATTATACTACTCTAGTCGAACAGTGCGATTTGACACCTGGTCCCGAGAATACGGAGCACAGTTTTTCTTGCATAAACAGGACATAAGCCATAGAACGTTAGATCTTCAGACCAATACGGTAAATCTTGAGCCGTTGCCGGTACTAGGATATAATAATATAACATTAGCTTATACAGAATATAGAATGGAGTACAATTTATGCAGTGGAACAATAATGAATATTGTATTCATATTTTCTGAAACTGTTTCGTTAAAAAATTAATATGTGTTGAAATTATTTATTGTTTTGTTTTTGTGATTTCCTTAGGCTGTACTATTTTATTTCATACACAGTGATTTTTCTGTGGTAGAGACTAGTCTTAGGTTTGGTTAAGAGTGAACAAATTTCATTAAGTTGCAATGATTTTAAAGGAAATTCCTGGTACGTCAGTTACAATATTACTGATTCTACATTTCAATATCAAAAGACCATCAACTGTTATACTGAGAAAACTGGCATATTAGATTATATAATGTATAAGCCCTAATAACAGTAATTACTAGGCCATAACTCACTTATCTTACTGGTTGAATTAAGTTCACGAGCCCCAACCTACTGGGGGCCTTCACAGTAGATAACAACAGTCGTTAAACAACAGTAGTTCATGAGTAATTTTTCTCCACGTTCCGTTAGGCCTAACTGCCCCTATAGGAATAACAACATCTATATATATATATCCTCCAAATTAATGTGAATTCGTAATTTTATTGTCGTGAAAATTCATTTCAGATAAAAGTAGTTTTTACTATGTATTCTGTGGTCTGTTTAAATACACTAATATTCTGATGGCATAATAACAGTCACGTTTATAGTATGACTCTTTTATTCTGAACTTTTATTCGTTATTCTGGCTACTGATAAAAGTAATATTTTCTCTCTTTTATCTGAAAACATATATTAAAACTTTTAAGTACAGAAGATAGTCTCTTGAAAAGTCGAATATGTACATTTTTTATCTGTAATAATTATCATACATATAACGTCACAATGTCGTAATGGTATTAATTGCACAAAGGCTCTTCCCAAGAATGCATTCGAGCTATAAGGAGATGTTTAAAACCTTGGTCGCCTATCGAGAATTAAACTTGAATGGAAATCAACTTGTGAATAATATTCCAAAAAGTTAATATTCATCTCCAGAAGTTAGTTGTTTCAAACAAAATAAACACAACATGCACAAATATTGTGATACGCAAAACCTTCCATATGCTTCTTTTCTTTTTGTTTAGAAGAGTAAACATTTCTAGTTCACCAGCCCCCAGTGACACAGCGGTATGTCTGTAGACTTACAACGGGTTTCGATACCCGTCGTAGACAGAGCACAGATATCTCATTGTGTCACTTTGCGCTTAATTTCAAACAAACAAAGAATCATTTCTCGTTCACCAAAATGTCAACATTTTTCGCAGTTACATGTGTCTGACACGCATATTGAGTGTATACCGTGTAAGTAATCAGCTTTGGAATGTTATTTACACACTTTCAAGGATCCTTTCTCCTTTTATATTTCTGAACTTTCCCACGATGGGAGTCGCTGAAGAATTCATCAAAATTATGCCAATCTGTTCTCAATTATAATTGCACAACAATTTTTTTTTTAAAGTTTTGCATGCTGAAAAGTTTTTGCTGATTGTGACAGGTACCTGGTGGGTATGTACAAATATAGTTTTGGTTTTGCTTCATCACGTTAGAACTCTGAGAAATAGACAGTTAACTGTTTACCGGAAATAACGTATTTAATTGCGTTTATGTTTCTAATACGCTATTAAGTTCAGCATAATTAAAAATGTTTTGCTCCTGATTTTCGTTTGTATTCAATGTCCGGTGCATCACGTTGCAGTGTCCAACAGTAGTCAGCAACCATTGACGGATTCCAGTTGCCCTGATATCGTTTTTCCATTGTAGCAATGTCCTGGTGAAACTGAAGATTTCGAAGAAACGGTACGTGATGGGCAAATTTGGATGTGATTTTCATGATCAACAACCAAAAATCTATAAGGAACACCCAACAGTGTTCAAGAAGCAAAAACTTTGTTGTGCAGTGAATTATTTTACCTATATGTTCTGTGGGAATAAACTGGTGACGTGGGGAACTAAATATATTTCTACTACTATAAATGTTATCAAAATTTAAAGAAAGAAACGTATTTCCTATTTCGTTTGTTATAAGTTTATGTGCTGACGAATAAATAATTAAAAAAAGTTATTTTATCTTTTTATTCTAATTTATTACCGAATGTCTTTCTTCAAATCATAAGGAACACCCAACAGTGTTCAAGAAGCAAAAACTTTGTTGTGCAGTGAATTATTTTACCTATTTGTTCTGTGGGAATAAACTGGTGACGTGGGGAACAAGTATGTTCTTGACTCTGTTCAAAGAGGTATACAATCTTGTGTCTATCCTTTCAAATTGATCTAAATATATTTCTACTACTATAAATGTTATCAAAATTTAAAGAAAGAAACGTATTTCCTATTTCGTTTGTTATAAGTTCATGTGCTGACGAATAAATAAAGTTATTTTATCTTTTTTTCTAATTTATTACCGAATGTCTTTCTTCAAATCATTCAGGTTAGAATTTTCTTTAAGTCTATTATATTTGTTTTCTTAAACTCATAGTTACCTCTATGAAATCAGTGCATCTGAAGATAACACAACATTCTGATTGATTTGAATTAATCTTAAGAATGTTATAAGTTGGACTTTAACTGAAATAAGTTCGTTTTTGTAAGACTTTGCGGTGTGTTTAGCAGAATATTTCGCAAAGATGAAAATATTTTTCTTTTGTAAAATGTCTTAGTTATACATATTGCCACACATCTTGCTTGTTTGTTTTTAAATTAAGCACAAAACTATATAATAGGTTATCTGTGCTCTGTCCACCCGGTTTCTACTGATGTGAGTCTGTTGACATACTGCTATGTCGCTGGGGGCGCCACACTCTCGCACTTAGAAAGATTTCAGAAGATCCCAAAATATAGAATGCTTTGCTAATTTTTGGCTACTTTTCTATTTCTGTACAAACACGACAAGCAACTGATGAAATTGTACTACTTGTCTAACACTAAAATTATACTAATTATTCATTACAACTGTCTTTATTCACTAAACCATACTGACTTACTGAAGGGCTCGTGTCTTCCTTAATAGTTCCACAGCTTAGCCAAACGGTTAACTCCTCCCCAGTTGTTCAACACCTTACTCTATTCGAAATTTATCCGAAACGGATAAATGTAATAAAACACACTTTAACCAGAAAGAATCGCCCAGACGAGTTTTATCTCCAGAACATATCAACTAAACAAAATCATGTTACTACAGATAGCTAGCATGCTAGTCACATTTATCTTCATAGTTTGTATGACATATGTGAAGGTGGAACATGGACTTACAAGTTAATGACTCTTAAGTTTCCCTAATACTTGTATTTTCTTATACATCCTATGTGTCCATTCCATTAGCCGTAATACCTTTTTGGCAAAAACACATTAATGTAGACACAAAAAGAAAGATGACAAATTCTTAATTTTTTATTCATTATGCTTCTACAAGCAATGTTACTGCCACAACTTGACACCTTAGACGTTTACTCACGAAGTATATCCATTGTATACTTATTCTTCATTAGGAGAAAATCATACAAACTGTAACTGATCCCACTCTCAATCCGTAAAATATGGCTGCCTTTTATTGAATTGAACATAAAGATTACTAAAGTAACAGATCGATTACAAATTTTGCCTTTTTATAAACATTTTACGATTTTGTTTAACAATAAAAACATTTGGACCGTATTATCCTCATAGTATGTTTCCTCATAGCAAAGCTACATCGGGTTATCTGCTATGTCTATCGAGGGGAATCGAACGGATAGTTTAACATTGTAAATCTAACGTTTTACTGCTGTCCTTCCTGAGAACATTATCATTAAACTGACATGAATTTATTGATTACCATCAGGGATTTTAATTCTAAAAGACTGAATTTTAACAAAACCTTCTCTACCATTGTTTTTCGTACATTTTATGACAGTTAATTAATAATTATATTGAAAAATATCTTGAAAAAATATTTTAGTAATTAAAATTGATTGATTTTTTGTTATTAAAAATGATTCAATTCTTATTGAATAAATTATTAGTAAGATGAAGATTCTTATAAATAAAACTACTTGTCATCATAAGATAGGTTAAAACTTAACGTGTCGGGTTGCGTATTAAAAGGTTGAAAGTTTGCGCCATAGTATGACTGATAAAACTTCAGCATTTTCAACTTTGAGTGTTTGATAGAAGTGAATGACAATTCTGGTATTTAATCTAAAGGAAAATAAACCTCTCATGGTGGCAGATGCTGTTTGTTGGCTACCTTACCTCTGTTTACTGTTCAAAATTAGACTTCAGACGCTTTGGGGTTTGTCATTTAGTCCATGTATTGTGCAAGATAAGGTTAGATTAATACCAATATTTTTCACTAAATCAGAATCCAAAGATGCTCTGTTATGTAATGACCCTAACGGAAATTAAATAGCTCAACTTAACTAGAGGGATGTATTTTCAAACAATATGGAGCTAGTGAACCCTTATGCCATTAGTTATATTTACTTCCATCTAAGTAAATGTAGCATTTAAACGTGCCATACGTTTATATCTTGTATAATAATAGTATTTACTACGAATCTATTATTTGTTCTTTATACGTGCAGGTTTTCACATAATATGCAGCCAAGAAAGCCTTTAAACTGATTTCGATCTAACCTCTTTTTGTTCCTTTGTTGTTCTCAAAGTAGATAAAACATGTTACCGCCTAGGAGAGACATTGCTTAACACTACAGGTTGTATAAAGATACTAACAGCAGCAACTTTCAACGATTGTGAAATTGATATATGGATGTTACAATTCCACTCATGCTCAAATGAAAATAGCTTCCCATGCTAGAGCACTGGTCGTTTTGGACAAATTAGAGGTTTCAGAGATGCTAAGAAATGTTACATGTGGTCATAGTTTGAAAAAGGTCAAACGGTTGATAAGTGAAAGTTTCCAGGTAGAACGACTGCCCGCGATAATTAGTTGTTAAGATTGTAGATATTCCACTGTGTCTCGTTTAATGTATAATACATATTTAATGTATAATACATATTGCGAATTTTGTTTTAATCTTCCAGTACAGTATCTTTTTTATTATTATTTTCATTTTACATTGACTCAGTTAGTATAAGGCTCAGAATTACTCCATAATCGATGTCTTGAGCAAATCTCATCTAATCTAATATCAATTCAGTTTCACTAGGATACACCACATAAATATGATAACTTGTTTGGTTCCTTCACTCTACGGACTTATCTACCCTTAGTTCTAGAATGTCATATCTCTTGGGTCTCTGACTGGTTACGTAAATAGCTATTACACTTTATGTCATGGCTTTAAATCTCTGGTGCAAATAAAAAAAAAAAGCCTGGCATGGCCAGATGGTTAAGGCACTCGACTCGTAGTCCGAGGGTCGCGGGTTCGAATCCCCGTCACACCAAACATGCTCGCTCTTTCAGCCGTGGGGGGCGTCATAATGTTACAGTCAATCACACTATTCCTTGATAAAAGAGTAGTCCAAGAGTTGGCGGTGGGTGGTCATGACTAGCTGTCTTTCCTCTAGTCTTCCATTGCTAAATTAGGGACAGCTAGTGCAGATAACCCTCGAGTACGTTTGCGCGAAATTCAAAACAAACCAAACAAACAAACAAGTAAAAAAATAAAACTAAATCATGATATTTTTTTGGAATTCGATAGAACGTTTTATATTTATATATATATATGAAAGCTGTCTGTTTAGAGTCTTATCACAAGTTGTAATTAACAACTGGTTAAAGTAATTTTGACTAAATTTCGTACAGAAACTGAGATGGACATCTAAAAAGAAGATCGAGTTTAAATGAATAAATAATATTTAAAAAGGTTCGAACTTGGCAGCAATTTATATTTTCTTCCACGTGAAGTTGTTGCCAAATGAAATAGATATTTAGCGCTGCGCCGAAAGGGAGATCTTCGCTAATCGCCAGTATTATGTACACCTGCAAAATTAATAATGTGCAAGCAAGCCATTTCGCTATTTCGTAAAATAAATATGATAAATGAAGCGTGAGATGTTGGTACATTACTGGTATGTTAATAATAAATTATCGAGAAATTTGAGCTTCGGGTACGATTTCTTTTTCCCTATTTTACATTTAAATGTATGAAGTTCATAAATGTAAAGGCAGTGCTGTGCATTTAAAATAATTACTTACACATAAATGGGTTAAACATATTCACTACACCCAGTGCTTGAGTCGAATAGACTGATGAAAAATAAGAAATCGATTGACTTATCTAGTGAGTTTGTTTTTAAATTTCGAACTCGCGACCCTCGTATTAGGAGTCGAACGCCTTTACACACTTGGCCATGCCGGGCCTAATATCTAGTGAGTGATACCAGGTCTGGTGACTCTTTCAACTCACGAATATCGCAGGCAATTATTAACACTCAAAAGAGTGACGGTACTAGTATTCTGAACGTCTGTAATAGAATGAAGAAATTCACAAACAAAACCTTAACACATTGTTTGTTTGTTTGTTTTTTTAATTTCGCACAAAGCTACTCGAGGGCTGTCTGTGCTAGCCGTCCCTAATTTAGTAGTGTAAGACTAGAGGGAAGGCAGCTAGTCATCACCACCCACTGCCAACTCTTGGGCTACTCTTTTACTAACGAATAGTGGGATTGACCGTCATATTATAACGCCCCCACGGCTGAAAGGGCGAGCATGTTTGGCGCGATGGGGGCTTAACACATAAATACAGCTGTCTGTAATGGAACAATCAGAGGTGACAGGTCCATTCCTTTCGTAATACATAATACTATCTACACCCACCCCTCTGTTCCATAAATAATTATATTGTCCGTTCTTCCTTACATCTAATTTCATTTGTGCATTGTTTAATGCAGCTTACAAAGCTTGTTTGAGACAATTTTTGACATATGGTTATTTAAACATTAATGAATACCTAACATTCCAGGAGGTAAATACCACCAACACTTAAAGTAAACGTAATTATTTGTAAACAGTTTCCATGAGAATATTCAAGTAATGTTACTTAAATTATTAAGTTACAAATTATTAATGTCGCTGAAAATTAATAGAATGTATTGTTCTCACAAATAAAGCCTTAAGCTTGTGGCTGAACAAAAACAAATCTTTGGCTATATTTGTAACCAATATTTAACCTCCATATTTGTAAAGAGGAAATTACATTTAATATTTTGCTTTCCCTTTTAAACACCAGTGAACACCTGAATTTGCAAATTATCTGAGATATTTATTCACCAAAAAATATTATAAAAATTCATTATAAAATGACATGTAAGGATTTTAGCGCTGAGTTGTAACAAATGCACTAATTGTGTTGATGAATGAATTTAGCTTCAATAAAGTTTCACACGATTTGATATAAAATGTCTCAAAGTGTTTGTTAAAGAAAGTACCTGTTATATCGGGTTAAGGAACACAAAAATATTATGATACATCTTTATCTAATCCAAGATAAATTTGAGTATCCATATAAGAGTTTTATGTATTAAACGTTAATTGTTGTTGTTTTTTTCAATTTCACGCAAAGCTACTCGAGGGCTATCTGCGCTAGCCGTCCCTAATTTAGCAGTGTAAGACTAGAGGGAAGGCAGCTAGTCATTACCACCCACCGCCAACTCTTGGGCTACTCTTTTACCAACGAATAGTGGGATTAACCTTCACATTATAACGCTTCCACGGCTGAAAGAGCGAGCATGTTTGTTGCGACGGGGATACGAACCCGCGACCCTCAGATTTACGAGTCGTACGCCTTAACCGCCCTGGCCATGCCGGGCCCAACAGTTAACATAAATTATTTTCCTTATGAATCTGTCAATCCGTGTAGAAATTGTACGAACGTATTAACAAATAATGTTATTATTTCCGCTGGTAGAAAGAAATCAATATCGCTGAATTGTTCTGTATCACATTTTTAAGTAAATAAATAAACATTAAATTATGCAACGTTTTAAAACTGGCTGTTAAACTGCTGTTGAAGCCTTCTGTACTTTGTATGCAGTGAAGTAAAATAAACATAGCTTAAAGAACGTTTTAACTTTAATGTATAAACTATGCTGTTAGAACGTTTTGTTCTATGTAAGAAAGTACATAACTTATGCAACGTTTCAAAATTTTGTATATATATGTATAAAATAATTGTACCGGTCAAGTGCTCTGTTTTGAACAAACTGATGTGAATCAACTTGCACAATGCGAAATATTTCTTTAAATATTTCTACTAAAGTAGTAATGAACATAAAAGGGCGGAAGGAGCTTGATAATTCGTCACTGTAAGGGGCGAAACACCAACTGATTAATAAACCACTCTATGTGCCCAGCCAAGTTCACTGGTCTGACAGGTAAAGCTAGACAAGGCAAAACCAAGTGAGTTGTAATGACAAGTTCAGAACCTAGGTAACAATGTAACCACGAGCAGCAAACCCTGTAAAACCACGTGCAGAGTAAGAATACTTGATCTGTGCAGAAGATTTATCAGCGGTGATTTCAACGTTTGCTGGGCAATCATTAGTCACACCAGGCTCATTGGATTCGACTGTTGACCAGAAGTCTTTGCATCTGCAATTTATTGTACCCTACAGCACAGCCCTAAAGCATCAGTGCAGCCACAGCCTCCCTGTATTTTACCATATTCGTCTCCGGACTCTTCCCGCTGATGAATTTTAGCACTATTGTTCTCTATCTGGTGGCCGAAGTTGAATGGCTTTCGAGGCTCCTGATGAACAATAGAACATAACAAGAATAAGAATTATAATCCGGAAATTTTAACAGTGTAAAAAAGTTTATTTCTTGAAATGTGTATATCAACCATATATGTTATGAAGACATATATATGAGAGGATATGTTGAGGAATGTATTTTAAAATGACCCAAAAAGCACAAGGTCACATAATTTAGAACTTCCTTCCCCTAAGAGAAATAGTTTAATGATTGTATATTTTTTTATCACAATAAGAAAATAAGAAAAAAACTCCTGTTGTGGTATAAAAACGAAGGAAAGTAAATACATTTCATAATATAGATGAAACAGAATCGTTAAAC
Organism: Tachypleus tridentatus; assembly: GCF_004210375.1. Classification (NCBI taxonomy): domain Eukaryota; kingdom Metazoa; phylum Arthropoda; class Merostomata; order Xiphosura; family Limulidae; genus Tachypleus; species Tachypleus tridentatus. The sequence continues at coordinate 51,273,423 of NC_134834.1, read as the reverse complement.
AACGAAATTTGTCTAGAAAAATTATATATTAAAATTACAAGTTCTTACATACGCTGCATTCACTAATTTCAGTTTTATTTCTAACATTAAGTGTTTATTATGAAATGTTTAATGACCATCAATCGTATCAGATGTCCCTCACTGGTACAGCGATAAGATTACAAATTTATAATGCTAAAATCAGGGGTTCAATTCCCTTCGGTGGACTCAGCAGATAGCCTGATGTGGCTTTGTTATCAGAAAAACACACACACTCGTATTAGATATATGTAATACACATAATGTAATACACACGACAAGATGCATTACAAATAAGCCACGTACCTCGTATATATCAGGATTCAGACAAGTTTTTGTCTTGTAAAGCTAAAGTGATTGGAGAACTTGAGTCAGAAGTGGAGACTCATAGAACTCTGCAAAAACGGAAGTGACAAAAGTAGCCAATGTAGAAGATACAACACTGATCTCATTGTTTGTTTGTTTTTGAATTTATCGCAAAGCTACTCGAGGGCTATCTGCGTCCTTAATTTTGCAGTGTAAGACTAGAGGGAAGGCAGCTAGTCATCACCACCCACCGTCACCTTTTGGGCTACTCTTTTACCAAAGAATAGTGGGATTGACCGTCACATAATGCCCACATGGCTGAAAGGGCGAGCATGTTTGGTGTGACGGGGATTCGAACCCGACGTCCTCAGGTTACGAGTCGAACGCCTTAACCTACCTGGCCATGCCGGGCCATGTATCTTGTTATAGACTTCGCAAGAGAATGGAACAAATGTCAATTTTAAGCTGAATTGGAGAAACTGACAGGAATGTGGTTAAATGAGTTTATGTGATTCTAGTTTCCTCAGTATGAAAACAGACAGCAACTTCGAGTTATGGCTGGAATCTCATGAACTATTTCGCCTGTAAAATTTCACCTACTTCAAATATTTGTTTGTTATCTTGTTCACGGTATCAGAACATCTGTCAAGCTACATCGTAGGTGGCGTTTTGTGTCGGAGAGCTGTTTTTTACAAACACAACTTTCACTTTGCGGGTGTGAGCGTTGCTCGATTGGTGTTAAGTGTGGTGTCGGAGCTAATGCTGTCTCAGATGTCCTGCAATGTCAGTTTACTATTTTCATCACGAACATTAAAAGTTTCTCTTGTTACTACCTTTAAACCAACTATCAGTCCTGCTGTAGGTATATTTATCCACAAGCAGGTCCTTTTATTCATCTGCACTCGTAAGCCAATACGTAGCATAATTCGTTAACGAATAATCGACAATATGTCTTGAATCAAATACGCAGGTGCAAAACATATCGATCGTGACGCCACACCTTGTATTTTCGCTGACAACCATCGTTCAAATAACGTGTGATTAATTCAATATATTACTCATATTAATTACACCAAAGAAAATATTGTGAGAAAAATCATTTAATAATTCATTTAATGATTTTAATAAATAAAATTGTTAAGTATTTATAATAAATACTTCTCATAAAAATATAATAATTAATAATTTCAAATACTTTTAAATCCTATGGTTTACGAAAACGTTATTTTTCAATTTGCTTACATAGTTTAAATTCAAAATTCTATCTCCACAACAAACAAAGATTAAATACTGTGCTTCTAATTTACTTATGAGGAACTTACTCGTTAAGGTTTTTTTTTTTCACGAAAACGCTAGCGCAAAGTCCTCGAGTAATTTTGCACGAAAATCCAGCAAATATACAAACATTTTTCATGGACCTGTTGCATTAGTGACGTTTTAAAGCAACACCAACTTTATGTCAACGTTGAAACAAAAGGCAGCTCAGGGCTTAAAGCACGTTTTTGATTGTTGCCTGAAGAAGTATCAGGGAGGTACTACAGTTTATTCTCTTTTAATTAGCTAAGAATAAGTATAAGCCACTTTACTTGTTGGTTAGGAACTTCATCTATGCCGTATTTAAAACAGAACAGTTCCCTTTATTCATTTATGTTAATACAACCAAATATAATATTGTGTGTGTGTGTGTGTTGGTAAGGCACTTAATCTGTGGTGCACTCAAAACATGACATGACTTTTCTCCTTATTTATTTATATTGATACAACTAAGTACAACCAATTTTATTGTGGGGTAAAGTACTTAATTTGTGATGCACTCAAAACACAGCTTTTCCCTTGTTAATTTTCTGAAGTCACACTAACCAGAACTCCGCAAGTACAGCGATAAGTCTACAGATTTACAACGTTAAAACCAGGGATTCGATTTCCCTCGGTGGGCTCAGCAGATAGGTCGATGTGGCTTTGCTATAAAAAAAAAACACACACACACACAAACTAATCTTGTGGAAAAGTATACACATTTTTTTCAGATACCTGCCGCCATAGTCAGGATGTTATGGCGCTCAACTCGTAACCTGAGTATGGCATGTTCGAATCCCTGTGGGGGCGTTATAATGTAACAGTCAGTTCCACTATTAATCGGTAAAAGAGTATCTCAAGAATTGAGGGTGGGTGGTGATGACTAGTTGCCTTCCCTCTAGTATTACACTGCTAAATTACGGACGGCTAGAGTGGATAACCCTTGTGTAGCTTTGCGCAAAATTTTAAAACAAACAAACAAATAAATCTTTAAGATGAACGCAAAGTGAAAGAACTTTCAACTCGTGTTTTTGACTCTTTGCCAATGTCAATTTCAAGAATCGTGTTTTCTAACATTTGTTAATAGCATACTACAAAATACACAGTAACTTAGAGCTTATGCTACCTTGAACAATTAAAAGGTATGTAAATATAATAAAATAACATGTTTTCATCATTAGAAGATATTCCAAAAAATCTTCTAATTAGGTTTCAATTTCAGTGCTTACGAAAAAAATTATTGTATAAACAAACAATTTAGCTTGAAATTGTACAGGTATATTTTCATTTCAGATAACACGTGTAATACAAAGACAAACACTATAAGAAAATTGTTTTACTTGAGTGTATGTACAGCGTTTTTGAAGATTCTTTATATTTTTTAAGTGAACGAGTACAAAAAAGCGGGCTCGGCATGGCCAGGTGGTTAAGGCACTCGACTCGTAATCCGAGGGTCGCGAATTCGAATCCCCCTTGCACTAAACATGCTCGCTCTTTTAGCCTTGGGGGCGTTATAATGTTACGGTCAATCCCACCATTTGTTGGTTAAATAGTAGTCCAAGAACTAACGGTGGGTGGTGATGACTAGCTGCCTTCCCTCTAGTCTTACACTACTAAATGATGGGCGGCTAGCGCAGATAGCCTTCGTGTAGCTTTGCACGAAATTAAAACAAACACACAAAAAATATAAATATACCACAAAGGTAAACACTTATAAAATAGAAGGCTTCAATTAGCAGACATTTGCAAGGACAGACTGAAACTATTGTATTATTATTTATTCAAATTATCATTGTCGTTTTTGTTTGCTTGTTATTAAGCTCAAAGGTACGTAATATGTTTTCTGTGATGTTCCCACTGGTATCGAAACCTCATTTTTAGAGTTATAAGCCTTCAAACTTACTATTTATCCACTAGGAGGAGCCATCATCATTACCATAGCCTTATTGGTTTTTAAAAGCCAATAATATACTAGTTTAGAATTATAAGCAACTTTGTCTTTAACCCCTACACTGGAGTCGTAAACGTACCAATTAATTATTTCCATCAAAGTTAACCATAACCATTATTCGTTTGTTATGATATTATCAAGTAAATGTTTGATATTTTATCATTCCAACAAATTAAAATGAAATGTGATAGTGATTCTGTTAGTTGTTTTTATTACTTGACCAGCTAGCAACTCTTTAAATCAAAATACAGTATCAAAAATTTGAAATTCTGACAAAACTGGTGATACTGAACCTAAACTGTTTTCGATTTTCGAAATATTTATTACGTTTCGTCTCGGAATAATACAAAAGAAACTAGCGAAAATTAGGCACAATAGAAAATGCAAAATAAGAATATTATAATCGCTTGAAACATGAACAACGATAAGTTTAACCAACAATACTTGCGACTATCTAGAAACAGTATGTATGAATGGAAGAAATAAAATAAAAATATTTTAATATTTTAAAGTAAATATTATTTTTAATGTCGTTTATTAAAATACCCTCTTACTGAAAACGTTGCTTTAAAATACGTAAGAGTATAACATTGTGTTATATCTAAAACGGCGAAGATTTGTTTTTTTGGATAATCTTTGTTTGATTAACATTTTAGTGTCGAAATTAACAATATAATAGTGAATCTTGAGTAGATACCGGATATCAATTGCATATCTGTGATTTCGGAACACTGAATTTGGTGGACTTAAAAGGATGTTCCCCGATCCAAAGTGATACTCATGTGTGTTCGTGGATGCAGCTGGAATAATTTTGTTTAGTTTTTCCGATGTGGGTGGCCTTCAGTTACCAAGCTTCGTAAAGTAAACTACCGTATACCTATACTAATTAAGTAATTTAAACATTAGTATATAGTAGCAAAATCACGATTTGAGAATATATTGTTTGTATATATATATGCAAACAGATCTTCAATAAATTCTATCTCAACTCCTGTAGCCAAAATGAGGCATGTTATAACAGGAGAATGTCCATGAACATAAAGGTCAGTGACAAATGCCGTCCACGTTTCCAAGGTAACAGTATGTAACACAATCAAGAAGTACCTGCCAAAGAAAAACGATGGAAGTCCTGTGTAAACAAATTACTTTCGTAACACATTATTTCGATAGCCGTATAGAGGCCTCAGTCAGCTGGAGAACTAACCGGAAATTTGTGCTATTCCGTACCGGTCAACTAGTAAACAGCGCCTACTGATTTCTGTGCAATAGAGCTGTTCAAATAAATTCTGTGAAACAGTCGTCGTTTCCTACACTAGAAGCATTTTGGGAGATGTGTAGGTCATTAGAGCATGCTATACACACGATAGCCTTACGTCATAGCCGTTTAAAACAGAAATTACGCTGAAGGACAATTGTCAAGATACATGGTTGTCAAATAAAACACGACTTTGCAACGTGAAATGACTCGATGAGGATCCAAAATCGTTTTGATATAATGAGCTCAAACTTTTATGTGTGTGTGTGTATATATATATATATATATATATATATACATTTATGTACATCCATTTTAGTTAGCCAGAACTAACTACTAAGCCTTATAAACGACAGGGTTACTATTATATCTTCCAGAAAAAACGGTGCCTCATTTACTGATAACGGTTTATTTCTGAAATATTTTATTGTTCTGACTCTTTACCCACAATTTAACTTTCGGTTTCAGAGTTTTGTTGCTTTTACTGTGTAGAATATCACTAATGAAGACAATAACTTTGGTTTATTAATTTATTTTTCTTATTGAAAACAAGACTTACTGAATCCACCACTAGGTGGCAACAGGCACGTGGGAAATATTATGTAAACTGAAAGACATCAAACAGTTTGAATGTATTGTGGCACTCTTTTTATGTGTATAAAATAATTGTCCATTTAAATATTTTCAGAACGAAAAATAAAGAGTTTATTCACCCTTATGCTTATGACTTCATTTAACGAAGTTAGTTCATCTAATAAATTGCTCTTTAAATTGCAAATTAAAACTTTTTTTATAATTATACGTATATGTTTTCAGTGACTAAATTGCTTAAAATACCTATTTTATTAAAAAATGTTTAAACGACTGTTGGTTATATTCATGCATATTTATATTCTTATTATATTTCAAATTCTCTGAATCATATATGATTTTAACAAAGGTTTTATTTCGATATATACAACATGAAAAAACATGGAAACTTTAATACATAAAAATACCTACAACTAAAACAGTTAAAACATGTTTCAATGAAGCTCGATTGTATGTTAATGAAAATATATTACAAAGTTAGAGTTTTTTCTCAGTCGAGTTGTTCTCTCAGAGTCCAATTGAGTCAGCACCCTGGTGAGAAACTAATAGTAATAAATTAATGTTATTTATATCAGTCAACAAACGTTGCAAAAAATTGTTATATAATCCTATATGATTGATATGATGACATTTCAATAATCATGAAAGAACCTTATTTGCGATAAATTATTTTTTTGTATTTTTATTTTTAAAAAATTAATGTGTGAAAGAAGAAGAGATGGATAGAAAGAAAATAAAACAGACAACGACATAGAAAGCGAGAAAGATAAAAATCACATGAGGACATAGACAGAGAAGTAAACATAAATAAAACATAGAAAGACAGAAATATAAATACTTATACAAACATTTTGCTATACATATTTCTTGTAAAATCGCTATCTGTTATATTAACAAGGAGTTATAGAACCAATATATTACAGTATTATTCATTATTTTCTGTTCAAGACGAAATACCTACCTATTTTAATGCCCACTGCCATATCCAATACCTCCTCCACCATATCCAATACTTCCTCCACCATATCCGCCGCCTCCTTTACCATATCCACTACCTCCTCCGCCATATCCAATACTTCCTCCGCCATATCCACTGCTTCCTCCGCCATATCCACTGCTTCCTCCGCCATATCCACTACCTCCTCCACCGTAGCCACTGCTTCCTCCACCATATCCAATACTTCCACCGCCATATCCACTGCTTCCTCCACCGTAGCCACTACCTCCTCCACCATATCCAATACTTCCACCGCCATAGCCACCACCTCCATATCCACCGCCATAGCCACCACCTCCTCTTCCACCCACAAGACCAAGAAGAGTAATGCCACCCCCACCATAACCGCCTCCGTAACCACCACCTCCACCATAACCGCCTCCGTAACCACCACCTCCACCATGACCTCTGCCAATTCCTAGCGAAATGGGAACAGCAAGTAATTGGATCCTGCCTCCTCCACCACCCCTACCATAACCACCTCCTCCATAACCACCGCCGCCACCACCATAGCCACCTCCTCCATAACCACCTCCTCCATAACTGCTACCGCCACCACCATACCCCGTAGCTTGGGCTATAAGATCATTAGTTACTTTACCTTTGGTTCCACTTGCTTTTCTTTCTTCCTTAGCGTATGTTATGAGTAGCAAAACGCTGACAATTAAAGCAGCTAAACACTGTGGAAAAATAGTACATATAGAGGAAAGAATTTAAAATACAAAATTTATTAAGAAAAGAAAACATATTAAAATATGTTCATGCACTTATCTTTGATATAAAACGAGCATTTTACGATATTGTTTTGTCACACAATAACATCGAAGTGTTTCTGTAACTAATTGCATGTGTTATGATGTGACAATTTTCTGTTATGAGATGTTTTAACATACATTTTCTATAATTAGATGTAAAATTTGTTTGTTTTGAATTTCACGCAAAGCTACTCGAGGGCTATATGCTGCGCTAGCCGTCTCTAATTTAGCAGTGTAAGACTAGAGGGAGGGCAGCTAGTCATCACTACCCACCGTCAACTCTTGGGCTACTCTTTTACCAACGAATAGTGGGATTGACCGTTACATTATAACGCCCCCACGGCTGAAAGGGCGAGCATGTTTGACGCGACGGGGATTAAAAAACGCGACCCTCAGGTAACGAGTCGAGTGCCTTAACCACCTGGCCTTTCCGGGGCGATTAGATATAAAGTGTTATATATTACACATATATGACGTTTTCACATTGATGCGATAAATTTTAGTTCAGTAAAGACCAAAAACCTACAAGGACATTGTGCGTGGTCATAGTCACGAGGCAATATAGAGACAGATTGTTGAAGATATCTTATTTCTAATTTAAGCCGAGAGAGAAGGTTAATTATTTTACAAAATTACCTAACCGTACTAGTTACCTATTGCTACATTAAAAACTAATAAAACATATATAGATGTAGAAAGTTGAGATATTCTAGAAAATTTCTTCCTTCTAATGTTTTCGCTGAACTTCTTCCAGTGTTTATTATACTTCCAAACAACTGTCAATATTCCGTTTTTATCTTTTGATAATTTAGTAACTTTCTGCTGCTCTCAGGTCTCTTCTCGCATGTTTCTATAAGAAGTTATTTGTAAAATTATTACTCATTATTTTACCAAACCTACCCTGACTGTTGCATTTTAACATGTTTAAGACATCGTAAAATATAACACTGAATACAGAGGACGACAAAGAAAATGCTGTATTACAGTAGTATTAATAATATGTTAACCGTTCCAGCCCGCAATCTGGAAAGAATATTTTTATTTGTAGCTTTTGTTAATTTATCGTGTAGACAAGATTCTTTGTTTGTACAATTTACGTTTTATTTTTTCGTGTTGTTGTTGTTTTGAATTAAGCACGAAGGTACACAAGGGCCTATCTGTGTTCTGCTCACCACGCGTATCGAATCTCAGATTTTAGCGTTTAAGTCCGCAGACATACCGGTGAGCCACTTAGGGGGTATTGTTTTGGATAAATGATTCACTGTAAGTTATTATTAATAGCTTAGATATGAAATTGTTTCATCAAAATTTCCAAAACAAAGATTACACGGATATCTAGTCAAGATTTAACTGTTTATGTTAACTTATAACCTTTTGAGAAAAATCACTAGTAAAAATATACAAAGAAGTCTTTCCACGACTGTAAAACCTTAAGAAATAAAAAATGCAATTGGATATTCTTTACACAGCTATTATAAAGCTTAAGCAATGAAGTCTGAGTAAAGTAGGAGAACTAAGAAAGGTTCTCAGTTAAAATAGGTTAAAATGAATAAATAAACTGTCTTTTATAAAGACATCTGAGTGTTAAGAAACAGCTTTTAACGTTTACGTAAATATATATAAATATTTAGACTTTCTACAGATATCTGAAAATATAAGCGGTTACGTTTTGACAAATTATCACTACCAAAAGTTAGTGAAAGAAGTTAAAAGATTTAACAGAGAAAAATTTATTTGAACACTGACATGATGCTTTTATTTAATATTAATTGTTATTAGTTTACTATTCAGGTAAAAGATGGCGGTAAAAACAGACTAAGCTACGTTAATCCTCTTATTAGAATTACGATAGCAACATACCTTTTGACTCATGTTCGACTGTTGGAACGATGTAGCTCTGCTGTTTCTTTTCCTGTCATCCTCTTGTATTTATACTTGTCTTAGGCTATTCGAGTGTCTTTTAAGGGCGTTCATTCACTTTGTTGTTTTTATTGTTATTTTTTTGTGTGCGTGTGGATGCGCATGAGCCACGTTGTTAGACTGATTGGCATTAATCAAGTAGTGCACCCATGGTCGAGTTAGTGGCCCACTTGTATAAAAGCCAGAACTAATTACGTCACTTGAAAACCCAGTAAATCTTTCAATGACCGGTCTTACAGTACCAGAACGCTGCTTGTAAAAACAAAACTTAACTTTGCACTCTAATACGATAGAACATACTTCATACAACATTAATACTTAAAATAATGGTTTACGTTTCAAAGATCCACGTTAATTCTAATCTATCACTTGAAATAACTGAGGATGGAATGTAATTTTGCAATTAATTAATTAAAATACGCTACCTAACCAATACTAAGCTGAAGTCTGTGATCATTTAATTTCAATCAACTCATTCAGTTGTTATATTTATGGAATTTTGAGTCTTTTTTTTACTTCACCAGATGAAAATAATGTAATGAAAAAGATATATACAACATTTATTTTTTGTTTTAGTTCTAAGTTAAATTTTAAGTTAGCTATTTGCTGTTGTCCATTGTAAGAAAACGAGTTCCAAATTCTTTCCTTCAACGTCTTGGAACTGTGTTTTGTGGAAACATTTTGCTTTTCTGTTAAACATTAGTTTCCCTAAGTGCCACAGACTAAATAAAAAAAGTGCCATTTTGATGCTATGATCAAAATATTTGTTATTACAAAGTTTATTTTACTCGCTCTTGTTTTGTTTCCTCTCTGATACTGTGATCTTTACGAAAGACTGTGTAAAGCATAAAATGGAAACAAGGAAGCTGCAATGGCAGTGTCGAGTCTTGGAGAAGCAATCTTTTAGACCTAGAGCTTTCATCAGCCATGTTGAGAGTAATGCCAGTTTTATCGATGTATTCTCGGGACTGTGCTGTGAAGATGCATTACAGTACTTGATACCTACCTTTATTGCAGCATCAGTATTGGTTTATTTTCATTAAAATTGTCCATTCATCCTAGTCACAGATGCCAGTCATAAATAAAAGCTGGGATAAAGTCTTTGCTTTTTTTTATTTCGCGCAAAGCTACACAAGAACTATCTGCACTATCCGTCCATAATTTGGCAGTATGAGACAAGAAAGAAGGCAGCTAGTCATCACCACCAACTGCCAACTCTTGGGCTACTCTTTTACCAACGAATAGTGGGATTGACCGTCACATTATACACCCCCACGGCTGGGAGGGCGAGCATGTTTAGCGCGACGCGGGCGCGAACCCGCGACCCTCAGATTACGAGTCGCACGCCTTACGCGCTTGGCCATGCCAGGTCCAGGGATAAAAGGAAAATGTATATTCGTTTGGCATCAATGTTCTTCCCTTTCTTTAATCTTTTTCTTGTATTTTTGTTAATAATTATTATAATAAAAATATTCGTTGTGGTAAACGAAATAATAATTTGATCTGAGTGAGATTTTTTTATTCTCTATTTGTAAAAAAAAAATCCGTACGTGATAGAAAGAAATTAATATTATTTTCGAAATTTGTGTAATTGAATTATGAAAAATCTGTTGTTAAAACCCAAACGACACTGATGAAGTTTCAATTTTCAGGGCTGTGTAATCGGCTAAATTCGATTAATCTAATAATACACGCCCCTTACTATTCTCAGTGTAAGAAAAAAAAACTTGTTCAAACATTCCACTGTTTATTGTGCTATTGTTCTTTCCCACGAAAAACTTATACTTTGTCTACGTTTTGCCACAATATTTTTGGGAGACAATCCTTAGATTTTGCTAGTGTCTTTTCTGTTTGTTTATTTAGAATAAGACTATGCAATGGTTTGTCTGTGATGTCTCCATCATGAGAAACGAAACTCGGTTTTTGGTAAACCTTCACTTCTGCCTCTGAGCCAACTGCAAATTCGCTAATAACTACTAAATGTCACCAGGTGGTCACTATTATGTTTGTTTTCAAAGTATGTATTAATCTCACATTGATCTTTCATAAATCAAACATGCTCGTAATTAAATAATGAAAGCATGTTTTACTATAACTGATTAAGATAATATTATTTATATTTAAAACATACTACTGTTTCATTTAGAAATAACTAAGTAGCCAATTTCTTTATATATGTTAGTTTAATAAAATAAATGAAAATAATACTTTTAACAGTGTTAGTATTATATATTTATTTTTATATGTATGCTTGGCTTGCTTCAGTTTAATATATATTTAGAAACGCATGTGAGTTATACTGTTAAATGTGTACTACGAAAGCCCAGCCTATTTTCTAAATATGAAGAAGATTCCCGAGCGTAAGAATCAACAATATATGTTTTACATTATTTCCGGCTGAGTTTTCAAGAATGTCGCTTAAAGTTTATAAATCGACGCGCCAAGAGAAGGTTTTAATAATATTGTTGGTTTGCTATAGTTAGTATACTATAAATACTGAAAGCCATAACTATGATAAACATTTATTGGTGAGGAAACTACAAATATCTGATAAGGGCCGATACGATTTTGGACATTACAACCCGTATACGTTCAGTGAATTGTCTTCGGCCTTTAGTAATTCTACAATGACATTAAATATCTTCGTCGGTGCAAGGAAAGCTAAGAATAGAGAGCTAGCTAGTTTATCAACTCAAAATTAATTCGCTCGTCGTTTGTTTGTTTGTTTATTATTATGCATGAGGTTACACAAGTGGGTATCTATGCTCTGCCTACCATGGGTATCGAAAGCCGGTTTCTAGTAGTATAATAAGTCCGTAGACATATCACTGTGCCACTATGGGTCTCGCTAACCATGAACCGTTGATAAAATATTTAGTTTCAGACTAGATAGAAGACTTAATACTTTTATGTAACTTTGTAAAACTTTTGTACATTATTTGTAATAACCATTATTATAAATTATATTGTTCTTTGTATATTAAAATACATTCTTCATACAAAAGAAAACTGTGTGAATCAATCTTGTTGTCAAATATTATACATCTGATACATATCAGTATTCAATTAACTTCTAAATTCAAATTTCCGGTCATTTGAAGTCGTAATACGTAACATATTAATCGGAGACTTGTTTGCTATAAATTATATTATGCAGCAATAATAAAATTAGGGCTCGCCCATGACAAATTATAGTACGTGACATATTCAAAAAATATTTCTTATCATAACATTTTAAGCCTATCATAGACAGGTAATTAAGGCGCTCGAATTCGCGTCCCACCAAACATAATCGTCCTTTCAACCGTGGGAGCGTTATATGTTACATTCAATCCCATTATTCTTTGGTAAAAGAGTAGTCCAAGAATTGGTGGTGGGTAGTAATGACTAGCCGCTTTCCATTTCATCTTACACTGCTAAATTAGGGATGGTCAGTGTAAGTAGCCTTCGTATAGCTTTGCACGAAATTCAGAATAAATCATAAATAACATTTTGCACTCGCATACCGTAATAAACCTGGCTGTTTTGATAACAATTTTATTTTATCTGGTAGCATAATAAAAATAAACAACGCAAGTTTACAGTTATTGCGATTCAATAAAATCACAGTATATTTATAAAAAAATGAAGAACACCGTAATATTAAACAAACTTTGTTTGTTTGCGGCTTTCTTTTTCTTTTTTCGCGCAGAGCAACGTGTCAAGGAAGTTAGTCATCAGTACACACCGCTATCTTTGGGCCACCCTTTCACAAATGAAGAGGCGGTTTATAACAACCCCACAGCTAAAAAAGGTCAGCATGTTTGATGTAACGAGAATTCGAACCCGTGCCTTCTCATATGGAGAGGTAAGCACCCTAACCAACTGGTCATGCCAGGCAGGATATAGGTGTTTGAAAGAATGTGTTTTGTTAGTAAACACTCAAACCACTTGATGTGTCGCCATAAGATTGCACTCAAGACCTGTACAGATATTAACGAAAACATTTGAAAATCAAAAATAGGTAATATATCCTCAAAGATGCTTAACACCAATAAAGTTATTCTTTGGAATTGGGTAATTTTTGTTTAATTGACAAGGGTGTCTTGCTTCAAGACAAGACTTCATAAATCGTACTAAACAAATGTAAGAAAATGACAAAATATCGATTCTAAAATATTTCTGAGTTAAAATTGTTGAAATTAGCGTGTAAAATTAACTGAAAATATTCTATCAAGTTGTAAAAAAAATTAAAATTCAGAAGAAAACACAATAATTTAGAATTGTAATTTTGTTAACCTAAACTTTGAGCGTGCAGGCAATGCAAATACACTGTTTAACATTTAGAAACAACAAAATATTTTATTTATTTAGCGTCACCTGTTGCAACAATACCGTGCACTCATTCCTAGACTTGCTGTTCCAGACAATTCAAAACTAAGTAAGAGGTTGAACAATCGCCAAGTTATTTATATTTTTGTTTAAGGATGGATGGCGTCTCTAGCTAGCGCTTTCGTCAGATCGTTTTTAATTTTAGTATTTTCATATATTTATGTCATTTTAACTACATTACAGACAATTCAGCATTGTTTTAGACGATTATAAGTGTATTTATGACAATTTTGGAACCTTTATTATCCAACCAAAGGAAATGAAAGTCATAACAAAATTTATATACCAGGCAAAAGAGCTCTAGTCAAAGTAAAAACCTAGTATTTTGAAATTGTTCAAAAGCTTAAATTGAAAGACAAACAACATAAAAATTAAATAACGTCCATTTATTTTGTATAATAAAACACTTTATTGTTATCACTTTATCATACAATGTTTTATGTTTGAAAACCAGTTGTGAATGAATAAGAATACATCTAGAAAGCATATTTAAATGATAAAGTGTTACGGTGTTGACAAGTAACAATGTTTAACTTCTCCACACTAGCTGCAGCAGTATTTTAATTTTACAAGTCTGTTACGTAAAAGCTAACTTTTTATAAGTTAGTCATGTAACACCATGACTGTATTTTCAGTATTTCTCACATGAAATACGAGACTTCCACTATAATAAAATGAGGTTTTGGATTAGCCAGTTTGATCCTGAAGTAACTTAAATAAGTAAAACAATATAAAAACAGCATTAATATATTCTAAAAATGAATAGTTTAGTCGAGTTATAGTCCAGAAATTTCAAAGTGTAAACAAGGCAATTTTGGCTTATTGTTGTGTAATAACAGTGAAATAAATTCATTGTTGTTTCATGTGTCTACTGGACTGAACTATGTATGTATGTGTGAATTTTGTACATCCGAGTGGATGTTTATAGCTAAATAGTCTATCCATTTTGCTTACTTTAGTCTAGGATTAATTTATTTTCGTTTCAATGGTTAACTTGGGAGTAAAAATAATATATACTTATTTACCACATCATGATATTTTTATAAATTTAGATAAAGTTCGTGGTCACTATTAATCCAACTTGCAATAATCCTTTTATATATATAAAAACTTATAAAGTAGAAATTTTATTCTTAAAGACTCAAGCTAGCGTGAATGTGTTTCGGTGTGGGCTTCACGTAAAGAAACGTATTAAAACATATAAATCAAAAACTTGTAGACCTGACTTCGCTTAACGCTGCTTGAAGAACACTGGTTGAAGTTTATGAATTTGTAGGATACCTAAACTTCTTTGTTTCGCTAGGATATGTGTGTTAGGTATTTCTATAATTTTTCTTTTCATTGCTCTTGGTTTCACTCTTTTCGAACCTAGATGGCACAGAAGAAGAATCATAGTTAATTCAATGAGCAAGTTAAACATGAAAAGTTTGGCGAAAACTTGTCTCTTTTTTTATGTATATATTCGTATTATTTGTTACCAGATGGTAAGTAATACCTCTACTAAGTTACAACACTGAAATCCGGGGCTCGATTCCCCGCAATCGATATATTAAAGAGGCTAATATGACTATGTTGTAAGAAAAAAAATTTTTTTTTTGCTTGTTCCACTCCCAACAAACTTCTACCTTTACTTTCTGTTCTTAAGCTCGTAACTCTCACTGACTTGTTGTCCTTTAATTCTGTATGTAATACGTCTCATAATTTTCGGACACTGTATTTCTATTAGGTGTTCCAACTATTCATTACTAAAAGAGTAGATCGAGAGTTGGCGGTGGGTGGTAATGACTAGATGCCTACTCTCTAGTCTTATACTGCAAATTTACGGACGGCTAGCGCAGATAGCCTTCGTGTAGCTTTGCGCGAAATTCAAGAAAACAAACCATTAAGTGCTTAGACGTAGTTACTGATACTGGAGTACGATTTTTGTAGAAGAATTAGTATCTCTCCTCTCATCAGGATACAACTACTGATATACAGTGGCGTATTTAGGTTGGAGCTACGGAGGGCTCAGCCCTAGAGTCCATGATCTTAGTGGGGGCTTATTGATTAATTTAATTTAATGCTAAATAACATGAGATGTAGGACTCACAAAAATTATGAACTCCTGGGCCCACACAACCTTAGATCCACCATTGTTGATATGGGAATACTATTACGATGAAAATGTCTTGTTTTTTTTTTGTATAGTTTTATGGATACGATTCTTCTGTGATGTCAATGAAAAATTTTAAGTGACTGAGCAACTGACGAAATTATTTGCTTCAACATCTGTTTTCCTTTATATGGTCATGAGGTCATACGTGATGTTTCCATACACAATGTTGCTATGTAATTTTTGTTGCATGAATCATTTAGTAAATCAAATTCTCTCCTAAACCTTTATAAGAAAGTATCATACATTAAAACAGTTAACACTGAGCTCATTTTATCGTGGTCAGTTGCGGCTACCTCCTATGAACTGTGTTATGAGTAGAAGGAAGTGTTTCCAAAGTGCGCACCAGATCAGAAGCTTGATGCGTCGATTGTGTTTGTTGTTAACCACAGACCAACACAATAAGCTGTTTGCTCTGCTCATAGCGTAGCGAATATTGGAGGCCGATTTTTAGTGCTATTAAGCTTTCAGACATGTCAGTGACCTACCGAGGGCCTGACGCGTGGAAACTATTAATTGCGGTCATACGAGCTCATATAAAATCTAAGATTGTATAATATTACGTCTAAGTCAAATGCCTTAGAAATAATAGGAAGTCCCAAAAAACTTTTTTAAGTATTTCCAGAATGCTTATAGTGGTTTTATGTGAACTTATTTATCATAGACAAAAAAAAATTAAAATTATATTTATTTTAAAAACATTTTTTCATTGTTTTATGTATTACTCTGTGTGTTTCTGCCTGTTATTTTACTTAATAAGGTATATTGAATAGACGTATATTTGCATCAAACCTGGAAACAGTCTTTTTGTGAAATATAATTAATGTTTATTAAATCTAAACAAAGAACTTCCGGCAACGTTTTCAACAAGCTACACCCACTACTGTCTTCTTTAAACATCCCTGTTTTTTCACTGTATTCAAACAGCATTCGTTGCTGGAAGAGAGATTTTTTATGATTATCTCAACAGTGAATAAACACACATCCTTGTACAAGCCTTTATCTCTTGAATCTATGTGATTAAATAGTACTAACTACAAACCCTGATCTTTTGAATCTACGTGATTAAATTGTACTATCTTTACAATCAACAAACACACATCATTGCAAATGTTTTTTTTCGTTCTAAATCTACACGGTTGGCTAAACAGTTTTGATATTGTTACAATAAACCCTAAGCATGTATTCATAGGTAATTTTTACTTCTACTGATCTCTATGCTTGTTCGAATAACTTAATTATTTTCATACCAATCTAAGGATAGGTATGTTTATACAAGCCTTGTGAATGTATATGATTATTTTGTCAGTTGTAGTATTATCGGAACAATGAATAAAAACACTGAATATTAAAATATTTTCAGCAAATATAATTTCGCTTTTTGAAGCCCCCAGTGGCACAGTGGTATATCTGCGGCCTTACAATGCTAGAATTCCGATTTCGATACCCGTGATGGGCAGAACAGAAGTAGCCCATTGTGTAGCTTTGTGTTTTATTCCAAACAAACAAAATCGCTTTCGAATTTCGTACTTAATTGCTACTTTTGATATTTTTCAGTGTTCCTTTAACAAGTTATTACACTTCAGAAGTTCTTTTAGGACTTTTATTTTTCCTGCCCAATCATTAAGTTTCGTAAGTTCTACTTCAAACGTGCTTATGGTATTACAGTATTTTTCCACTTCTCTATTATAATTTTTATATTTGATGTTCAGTAACTTGTTGGCTTATCGGCTTAGCTTAACGGTTCTTATATGGATTTAAGAAGCACTTTATTTTACTAATATAAATAACAAAAAATTAAATGCAGTTTTAAAAGTTTGTTCTTACTTTATTGAGATTATCTGTCCAACTTTGCTAAAGTTTTACTAAAAGAACTGAATTCCAAAATTATACAAACGAAAAACAAAAAATAAAAATATTGTCAAACTAAGTTAAATTCTATAATTGTTCAACTTATACGCATCCAGTTGTCAGTGGTTCTTTAAACCTGAACCAAGATAAATGAATAGAATGGGATTTAGAGAGGAAAGAACGATAACTATGAATAAGAAAAGAAAGGTAATTGAAGTTCAAACCTGTAAATAAATAGCTTTTAAAAGTTTTATTACTAATTATAAAGTATCTTTCATTTTTGTAAGACTAGCCCTGATGTGGTGGTTTATATGTATATAAATATTGTGTAGTAATACATGGTGTTTTAATTTTGTGTCAGAAAAGCTTGACGGGTGGGTGTTTGTTTTCTTATAGCAAAGTCATATCGGGCTATCTCTTGGGTCCACCGAGGGGAATCAAACCCCTGCTTTTAGCGTTGTAAATCCGTAGACTTACCGCTGTACCAGTGTGGGAGAAATTTTAACCTGCTAATATGCGGTCTATAAGATTTCCATTTGATTAGCCAGACTATTTACCGTTTATGTGACAGTCCTCTTTACCTTGTAATGGCCAGACAGCGCCAAGTTAGGGCGCTCTACTCGTAATATGAAGGTCGCGGGTTCGAAACCCTATCACACCAAATATGCTCGTCCTTTCAGCAGTGGGGGCATTATAATCTGATAGTCAATTCCACTATTCGTTGGTAAAAGAGCAGCCCAAGAGTTAACGGTGGATGATGATAACTACCTGCCTTCCCTCTTGTCTTAAACTGCTAAATTAGGGACGGCTAACGCAGATAGCCCTCGTGTAGCTTTGTGAAAAACTAAGAACAAGCAAACCTTGGCTTGTATGTGCTCTCTACTTTGCACTTACTAATATATCATATTTTCTACCTTGTATACGATAATTTGATAGATGGTCTGTTTTGCACTTTACACGTGGTATGGTAGTCTACTCTCACCACCATGTGATAATCTACCTTCATATGTTAACTTTTAAATAATAATTTGATGACACGTTTTCTTCCTTTGACATGATAATATGTTCTCTAGCCTCCATGTGAAGAAATATTATATGGGCTATACCGTTGTTATGGTAATCCATTCTCCATTTTCTTTCTGATAATGTGCTAGAGTGATAATACGATAGCACATATTCGGACTCAATTCAATCACCCCTGACAGTTCGCTTGAATATTGAATACTTCTAATATACATTTCAATCTTACATTGCAAAATAAATGTATCGACAGCATTTTAACTTAATAATCACTGAGTACGATCCTTTAGTTCCTGAAAAGGAATATTTTTTTAATAGTTTAACTCAATTATGAATGTTTGTTTGTTTGTTTGTTTGTTTTGGTACTATGCACAAAGATACACAAAGGGCTTTCTGTGCTCTGCTCACTACGGGTATCAAAACCAGGTTTTTAACAGTATCAGTCCGCAGGCATACCACTATGCTACTAGGGGTCATTTATGAGTATAATTAAAATGTGTGAGCATTGATTATATATGTAATAACCAATGAAAAATATTTGAATTATAATTAGGTATAAATGAATATTATATCCAAGTACACATATGAAGTTTACATTTAAAGAAGTGCAGAATATACATTCAACCTGGCTTACATTGGTTCTGTGCGATAATAGATAAACAACTTTATTCACTTTATCTATATACTTTTTTATGTAGTTCAGCTCTAATTTCAGTGGGATTTTCCATAATAGTTGCGTCTGTAAATTGTACCGTTTTTTGTTTTTTTCTAATTGTCGGAGGCGAACTTGACCTAAATACTAGAAATAATACTGGAATGATCCCTAGTGTTAAGTATAAGATAACATACAAGGTAGTATTTCGATTGAAACACGTGTACAGATAAAACAAAAACTCAACTCAAATTCACATATCCACTGTTCTACAAGACGTTCACCTAAAAAGATACGCAAACTTCGACACGATAACCAAATGGCCTAAAAACTGGTTCTGTATATTAGTGTTTTTTTTTCGGTTTGGCTAAAGAATAAGGAAGGTTTAATGTCGAGGATAAAGCGTGATTCCGAGGACAGCTGTTTATTTAACGAAGTTTAGTGGAGCATTG
Organism: Tachypleus tridentatus; assembly: GCF_004210375.1. Lineage (NCBI taxonomy): Eukaryota > Metazoa > Arthropoda > Merostomata > Xiphosura > Limulidae > Tachypleus > Tachypleus tridentatus. Next base: position 51,253,836 of record NC_134834.1, on the reverse strand, counting down.
GTCTATTTGAATGCCATTAACTTCAACCAACCAACGACAATTAGAATAAGTATCGAGGAAAACATTCAAAATTGACTGAACAATCGACTACCTAGGAAAAGGTGTGTCCGTGTTCTTATTTATAAATATTGTGTTTTTTTTTTTTCATTTATTTTTCGGCTAAAGTTGTTGTTTTTCTACGCTTTGTGTAGCCCCCCGATGGCTCAGCTGTATGTCTGCGGACTTAATCGCTAAAAACCGGGTTTCGATACTCGTGGTGAGCAGAGCACAGATAGCCCATTGTGTAGCTTTGTGCTTAACTCAAAACATCCTACTCTTTGTGATTTGGTCAAAATGGTATAACAGAGAGGGGAGTAAAATCACCTAATTTATTTTGTAGGATTGTGTAATACGTAAAAGATTTCAGAAGTATTTCGTAGTTAAAAAGTCATAACATTTTATTTTATATAACTGATAATATCTTGTTTTAAAACACGGATAAAAACAAAATAATTAATTTCAAATAAAACCCGAAATGTCCTTTTAGTCACAAGATCTCTAAAAGTTTATAGAGTCATACCAAATGCATTAAATTCTACGCTACGTAGGAAGATATAACCAAGAAATAAAAATAATGACAATAATATTTTGTTAATACCCTTCTGTTGTTTTGAATTAAGAACAAAGCTACACCATGGGCTATCTGTGCTCTGCCAACCACGGGTATCGAAACCAGGGTTTAGCGTTGTAAGTCCCCCGACATACCGCTAAGCCACTGGGGGGGAGCATATTAATACCTTGTAATGGTTCGAAATGTACGTGGACACAAAATGGCGTTAACGAGAAATGAAAATTAGATCTAAATCGAGTTAAGCCTTTTCGGCGCTGGACAATGAGGTTTTCTGTTTTTAAGTATGTAATAAGTTAAAAAAAAGTACAAATACCATGAATTATATTATATATATATATATATATATATAGGCGGTTCAATCATCACTATATAGCAAGAATGAAAGTAAGTATAAAAACAAACCGAGATGTGTATTCTGAGAGACTAACCTTAAAAAAGTAAAGACAATTTTAGGCGTGTAAAGTAAAACAGAAAATATTATTTTTTCGAATAATATTTTATAATTTAGGTATAACTGACTGTATAAAATATGTTGTAATTGTGAAAGCTGTTACTAAGACTGACAAAAAATACAAGTGTGTGTGTGTGTGTTTTCTTAGAACAAAGCCACATTAGACTATCTGCTGAGTCCACCGATATAAAGTAAGAAATATGAAATTATAGAACACAAACTATATTTCTATAATGATAAAAGAAGGTTTGATTTGGTTTGTTTTGAATTTCCCGCAAAGCTACACGAGGGCCACCTGCGCTAGCCGTCTCTAATTTAGCAATGTAATACTAGAGGAAAGACAGCTAGTCATCACCACCCACCGCCAATTCTTGAGCTACTCTTTTACCAATGAATAGTGGGATTGACTGTCACTTATAACGCTCTCACGGCTGAAAGGGTAAGCATATTTGGTACGACGGAGATTCAAACCCGCGACCCTCAGATTATGAGAAATAGAAGGTATAATTATAATAAGATTTTCATTTAAAATAAAGTATATTGGATAGACTTTGATTAATTGTATTTATTTTTGAGCAATTTTAATGTACTTAATTTATACACGAAGCATTTTATATGTTTTTACATTTGGAAAAAAATACATATTCAATTCAGATTATATCCGAAAAGCAATTTTGAATGTTTTTGTTATGGATTCTCAGTAAAATTATATCCTGAAAAGTGACGTTTCAAGTCAAAAAATTGGTTGAAGAAACCATTAAAGGAGCAAAAAAATGGACTAGTCTAGTATTCCAGTGTTTTTACATATATATAAATATAAATAAATCACCAGTGTATAACAATGATGAAAGCTAGTGTGAAAACCAAACCGAGACGTGTATTATAAGATTCTAACCTAAAAACGTAAATTGTTTATTGCCAGTAAATATCGTCCTTCCTTAATTCATAATGTAATATAAGCCTGTTTATAAGGTAGGCCTGTTGATTTAGAGACAAGAGAGCAATAAAAAAATTTATAAATAATCCATTCACAATTTATATGTATGCACGTGCACAGTAAACAACAGAACGAAACCATATTTCATGATACTTATTATAATATCATAACTGTATAACTTTCACCAAAGATAAAAGGAATATAAAAGTAGGCGATCTCTTAAAGCATGTTAGTCAGTGTTTAGCCGTTTTAATCGTTTACCTTCTATTTTTGGAGTATTTAGCATATTATATGATCCAGAATATTGTATGATCCAGATTTGTTAACATACCTGCACAAATAAGAACTATAAGCTCCAAAGAATAAGACTTGAGATTTGCCAATAAATACAAACATAAGAAATATAAGCTTGAATGTGTTAAAAAAAAACAACTAAAGTTTTATCAAAAATCCTTCAACACGCACTGTTTACATTCATTCTTAGAGTTATTCCAAAAGTTATTTGAAAAAATCATATAAATTTGACATGATAAATGGAACACATATTTTATAGGAGACAAAATTAGATGCGTATTTTATCAAATTACATATGATTGATAAAACAAGTTAGAAAGCAAACGAGGTAAATAATTTATTTAGGTTATAAATTCTCTGCCCACTGCCAGCATCGAAACTCAGTTTTTTATAAGCTGGATGAAAAAAAATTTATACAGTACTATATCTCTTAAATCAATATTATTTTAAATAATACATGTAGAGCTGATTGTTGGAATATCTTCAAATAACCCTTCAATTCCACAACGGACTGTCTGCGAACTTACAACGCTAGAAACCAGTTTTCGATACCCGTAGTGGACAGAGCAAAGACAGCCTATTGTGTAGCTTGTGTTTAACTTTAAAAAAATCTTCAAATAAACTTCGAGTTGTAAATTCCCTGTAACACAACCACAGTTCACTGGTTATAAATATAATATTTAAACCATCTCCATATAATAACATAAATAAGAAATGTTAAAATGGTTGTATAATATTACACGTCACCAAAACTACAGACATGTTTTAAAAGACCTCACATCAAGCTGAGTTGTCAAAACTTTCATACCTGTAAGAATAACTATGTATTCTGATTGAAACATTACATGTAAAATTAATATTTCATACTTTTTCAGACTTTCTAGTCTAATTTTCTAAAACAAATACTTCTAAGCTTAAATTTAATCATACTACATTGCAATTGGTATAAAATCCTACAACTGGTTTTTAACTATTGTTACAGTGAGTTTTAATTAATAATTCAGTTGATAGAAATGACAAACTACTGATGCACAGATTTTTGTCATTGATTATCAGAAAAGTATGGGTGAAGCTGAGTGAAGGATAAAATGTAGTTCTAATTGTGATATTAATGTAACCACTTATTATTTTTTTATTAATTTCAACACGTTTAATTAACAAAAAAGAGATAATGCTTTAAAATTCACCAAACGTTTCTTTGTACGGAAACTACCAACTTTTGTCAGTAAGTTGTTTCAGTTAATTTCAAATGCAAGAATACTTCGTTTATTTTCTAAACAGGTTTAATATTTATGGTTAGAGTGGACGGTAGGTGTTTTTCTTATAGCAAAGCCACATCGGGCTGTTTGCTGAGTCCACCGAGAGGAATCAATCTCATGATTTTAGCATTATAAATCTGAAGACTTACCGCTGTCCCAGTGTGGGACTTACAGTTAGATAAGAAAAGTAACATACAAATTGTTGCGTAAAAGCACTTAATTTTTTTAAAAAAGCTGAATTTTGAAATTATATGAGATAACTTTAAGGAGATTTTACATAATGCCAGCAATAAAATTTTCTTATCCAGATATGAAAGCCGTTAGACTAAATATGTCTAATTTTGAAAAATGTAAGATAAATATTTTTGCTTGATAATTTTACAGGGCGGATGGTTAAAATATACATATTTACACCCACTTCAATTTTCTCGTCAATGACTAATTATGTTTTGTTTGTTTTTGAATTTCGCGCAAAGCTACACGAGGGCTATCTGCGCTAGCCTTCCTTAATTTAACAGTGTAGGCAGATAATCATCATCACCCACCGCCAACTCTTGGGCTACTCTTTTACCAACGAATAGTGGGATTCACCGTTACATTATAGCGCCCCAACGGCTGAAAGATCGAGCATGTTTGGTACGACAGGGATTCCAACCCCGTGACCCTCAGATTACGATTCGAACTCCTTAACTCATCTAGCCACGCCAGGCTCTGGCTAATTATAAATTTCAACGCATTTTCAAAATATCCCTACCTAAAGCAGTATCAAATTTTTGTAAAGGCCTAAAAAGTTCCCTTTAATTAAAAGTAAATTTCGCACGAAAATGTAGCAAGCTATGCCAAATGCATAAATTGCTGTTAAATTTTTATAATGAGTGTTCCGGAATATAAATCGACCATATTTTTCGCTCCAGCTATTTTTCTTTCATGAATAGATGGATTTTCAAGCTAGTTGAAATAAAAGTTTAGTGTTCAAAAATTCAACAAATATGCAACATTAAAATAATAAACTATCTTGAACACGAGAAAACAATGAAGAAAACTCTATCACATACATAATAGAAACTGTTAGAAAAGTGTTTAAATGACAACAATTTTTGAATGAATATGAAACACATAGTGGACAAAACTTTTCACTAATACTATTCGTATTTTAGTTCAGTAACAAATTGAGAAATCAACTTGGCAGTAAATGTAAAAATCAGGTGGTTACAAGTACATAAATCACCTGATAGATATTGTAATTTCTTTATGCTTTGTTTTTGGATAAAATAAAGTATTTAAAACATTTGAATTTTGTATCTTTATAGTGTGTTCTCGCAGTTCTAAAAATGAGTGACTGTGTAACTGTTATATGTAAACAGCCTAAGAGGGATATAAAGGTTTTTTAAAACTGAAAAAGTTCAAGTTTAATCCCGGCAATGTCACTTTTAATGATATATTATAATTTCAATACGATAACTAAAGACGTATTTGAAATAAAATTTAAATCGTTAAGTCTATGTGTTTGAGTTTGACAAATATAATAATTTTCAGCTAGTCTGTTCAGTAAATAAGGCTTTACTTTTAATAAATCAACAAGCTGGGAAGTTTACAAACAGAAAATTATTTGTTTGTTAATAATACGACAATATGGAACTTTCTGGTCGACTCTTGAGATTATGTTCCTTCAAATATTTAAAGATGATAAGTAAAAACAAAACTTTCATAATAAAATGTTATTCATTTTATGACATTTCCTTTCATATTCGGACTGGCCGAAATGAATAGTTACTTTAACACTGACGCAAGTCTAGAATGAAATTTAAGATTTAGGGTCATGATAATCATGATTTTGTTTCGTTTTACAAAGAGAGAAAGCAATAAAAATTTTACACTGTGTTTTCAGATAAGGATCTTGAGTTATCCTTATGTACTGTCGACTTAACCTCAATTTTGTAAAACTTAAACACGTTTCTCCAGTAGTTTAACACTATGATTACAACCTTATAATGCGAAGCCTCAAAGTTAGATCCCTTGGGCGGATACAGAGCAAATAGCCCATTGTATAGATTTGTGCTAAAACGAATACTTGAAAAGAGCAGGTGATAAGTTTATTTTGGCTAAAATATATTTCTCTATTTGTAAACCTTATGAAAAGAAATGTTTATCATTTGAAGACACAGGGATGTGGTCATTCATCCACACATCATTATAAAAATTCGAATTAGAAAAAGATGCACTGTTAGCGTCTTACTGTGAACGCCCTTTAATAACGAATACACATTAAATCAGGAAGTACACAAAATAACAAAGCTGGTTACTAGGCTAATGCAACCAAGCATCCCTTGACACAAAAAGAATTGGATGGGCGTCAAGTACTGCTTCAAAACTCCAATATCAACAATAAAAGACTTTTGAAATGTTTGAAAATATTTGCGATGTTTTTACGGCTTTTTGCTAAGCCTGAAAACACTTTTGGATTTTCACGTACCTTTCCAACCTTCCTTCAAAACTATTTATTTTAACAGTAACTGAAGTTTATTCAAATCAAACTCATTGAGATTGTGTTGTTTAAAAGATATTTTTGATATAGTTCAAATTTTCAAATAGTAGGGAGTCTTCAATAGCCACGGCACTTGAAATTAGTTTAGGCAGAATTAGAGTAAACTAATTTACTAGATTCCCTCTTTATTAACAACATTTTTGAGCGTCAGCAATATCAAGGGTAGGGCGCGTGTTTATCCGATGTTATTACTCATCAGGATCTCCACGAGCCTAACCTCAAATTGAAAATACTTAGGGAGGGCTAGAGTAATATATGAAACCTTGGGCGTGGTCAAGTTCATCAGTCAAAAACTGTAATTAGATCTCAAATCAGTCAAGAGGTGATGGAACTATGAGCTAAATGTTTATCCATGTACTTAAAATACTCAGAACCATTATATGGGAGAATTGTTGAGCTATTTTGAAAAGCGGAATAAGCTCTTACTTTAAACAAATAATTATCAAAACTAACATAATATAATGACATTTTCTACAGTTAAATCGTATTATACAATGTTGCAATGGTCTAATATTCTTTATGTAAAAAATCAACAACAACTGTTATTTCTTAGTTTTACAACAGATGAACGATCGTGAACGATCATCTTTCTTAATAAATGAAAAGTAGCTTTGCGATTAACAACAAACAAACTTATAAATGAACCATGGTGTCTCGCTGTAAAAAAAAAAGCTATAAAATTTCTGATAAAAACCATGTAAACTGTAGATTCAACCACACACTCAAACACCATAAATCATTCTTAATTTGAGGCTTTTGTTGTTCATCATCCAGCCCGAGTGAAGAAATCTGATGATGTATGAAAGGCTTTATGAGCAACGCCTTGTTGTAGACAAAAGACAGATCTTATATGCTATTTTTACTTTTCTTGGATTTCTAATTTACACTGAAGAAATGAAGAGAAATGTAAAAAAAAATGAACATCTGCAATTTAGGTGTTTTATCATAAATTTTAGGCCTATTATTTTGTAATACTTCACAAACTTTTCGCATTTAAATTGTAAAACATATTATTTTAAGGTTTATTTGTAATTTGTCCAGTAACACAGCGGTATGTCTGCTTACATACAACGCTAGAAACAGGGTTCGATACATTTGATGGACAGAGCACAGATAACCCTTTGTGCTTAATTACGAACAAACTCGTTTGTAATTTTAATTATAAACTACATTTCTACGGTGGGCCTTGTAATGTAATAATGTAGTAGTAACTTAACATTGGTTATTCATATACTGAATAATTAAAATAGTCCTGTATAAACGTTGTCGTTGTTTGTGGAATTTCATAGAAAGCTACACAAGAACTACCTGTGATAGCTAGTCGTTTCTAATTTTGAAATAAGAGATAGAAAGAAGGCAGCAAGTCAACATCACACACCACCAACTTGGGAGCTAATCTTATCTAATAATAGGATTTGACTATCGCTCTTTTAACGTACCCACAGTACCAAATTGTATAACTTGACATATTATTTAATTATTTATTAGCGGGGTCAAAAACAAAGCGAGCCAGATTCTGCCACGTAATTTCAAATAAATAAGAGAAATCTGTTTTATCACAAGCGCTACCTAGCGACTAGTAAGAACGGTAAAAATTCAAACAATATTAGAATTTATCAATTTCAATTTATTCAGATTCAACATTTCACAATTAAAATATTTTAGTGACATTGTTCAAGCACATTTCTATTAACCTATGATAGTAGTTACTTTACAACTCTTAATCTTAGTATATTTGCATTTAACAACCCCAAACTATTCCCTCTCATAGAGATAAACCACACCAGATGTTCTTAATGCAATGTTCAGTAGATAAACTCTTATTACTTTGTTTGTTATAAACGGCCGTTTCCTAGGTTATGTTCAATGTTTGATTTTGTGACCAAGAAGAGGATTATAAATCAATAAAAACATATTTTTCGACATTGTCTCTTCTCACACTTGATTTTCAGAATGCTGCCAGTTTATAACAAGTTTTATGAGTTCACATTAAACATTATATTTGTGCTATACTACTTCGATCAAAAATCATTTGTTCGACAGCTACGAGATGATAACTGAATCTCGAGCAACGTAGCCTAGAACAAATCTCGTTTTAGTTGCAGAGCATGTATGCACATGCGAGGAACACACATACACACAAAAAACCACAAGCTTTTAAGTAACATTAAGCTGTTGCTACCAACTCATGCAGAAATATATAGCACAACATATTGCTGATAACCGAATATTAATTATAACGAAAGATGTCACAATGAAGGAAGGGAAAAAAAGTGACAACACGATTTATATTCTGTTGAAGATAGTACAAGGGGCGTTGAGCTTTATTTATGTTTGGCAATGCCTTCGTAACATTTATACTTTCCAAGTTTTCACATCAAACTGTATAGCGAATGTTTATTATGCATATTTCTGGCTTCCAGCTGCTAATATATTTTTAATATAACCAAATATGCTAAAACCCCTTCAATCTCAGCAGGGAGTAGAATCATTAAATTACTCAGGTTTTTTAAAGCACTCTTACTTCAAAATTTCACGATGTAATTACGATGATAACATTCGGATAGTTCTAATTTTTCCCAGTTCATGCTTAATATTATAAGTAATTTCTGAGCTTAATTAAGAATCAAATACAAAATACATTGATAGAAACATTTCAAAAATACTGAATAAAGAGGTGTGAAATATTAATTAGTAGAGATGAGAAAAATGTATAATGAACATCACATTGTTATATACAACATATCAGGTGACTAACCCTTAAGTCAAATTTATAACATTTAATCAGAAGATGGAAACCCTCACTGGTATCAATTATTTACAGTGTGGACAATTATATATAAAATTCCGTTCAATATTTTCCGACCATGGATCTTCATAAATATTGGTTTAATCATATAGCCAATTAAAAAACGAAATGTAATAATTTTTCCTAATGTTATGTAATGAATATATCAGAATTTTGACACAAGTCAGACTCATACACTGCTAGAAATTATAAGCATTATGATAAATACATCTGTCTAATATTATGCATGTATAGATTGATAATAAACATATCGACAACATTTTATAAGTATAATAAAATATATTTATGAAGAGAACATATAACATGTTCAAAGATTATGTGTTTGTTTTATATACTTTTGTTCACTAGGTTTAAAAATCATTGTTGGTCAATCTACTATTGTATTAACGTAACGTGCTTACATACACAAGTATTTTATTGGTTGTTTGGCTCAAATTTTGAGAAAAGATTTTCTTTTGTAGTTTTTGCGTTTTAAGATTTCATCCAGTTTGTAGCGATGTACTTTACAATAAATTGTCACATTTATGTCAAGATCCACTTGATTCTCTAATGCAACCCACTGACACAGCGGTACGTCTGCGAACTTATACCCTGGAAACCGGATTTCGATAATCATGGCAGAGATAACACTTTGCATAGTTTTGTGCTTAATAGCAAACGACAGCTCGATTCCCTTGTATATCTTGAAAATTCACCATGTAGAGTTACTTTGAACAATAATACAGAGAAAATCTCAAAACTACATAAAAGCAACTTAAAAAATAAAAGCTCATCGACTCCAGACCTCACGTGAGCACTTTTGTATGCAAGAACAAATCAGTTTATATGTTTGCGAAAAGCTAGTGTCAGCCAATTTTTTGACTAAAATAAAAAGCAGAATTAGAAACCGAGATATTATTTATCTTAAGATGTATTTTAAGAAGAATGTTTCTCTTCGTCTTAATTTTTTTATAAAAAAATCAAACTCTGATACTAGTATAAATCACTACCGATGCTTTAAAGGCGAGTGTATGTGTTTTTTTACAGCAAAGCCACATCGGACTATCTGCTGAGCCCACCGAGGGTAATCGAATTCCTACTTTTAGCGTTGTAAATCCGGAGACATACCGCTGTATTAGCGGTATGCGCTTTAAAGGCAAACTACTATACTAGAAGAGTAACCCATTATCCTCTCATTCAAGTAAGCTATCTTTACAATAAATGCATGATACATGCATATATATATATAATCACCAGTCAATTTTGATTTTTAGCGATTTATAAATGAATATGAAAATGTGTAATTCAATCATATTATCATTTTAAGCAAAGATATGCCCCCCTCTTATCTGAGACAGCGATAAGTCTTCGGATTTACAACACTAAAATGATGGTTCGATTAAACTCGATAGGCACAGCAAATATCTCGATGTGGCTTTGCTATAAGCAAAGCTACTGTATATTACCAATAGCTGACGCTCTTAAATCTTAACGTTATTGTTAAAATATCTAGATCCATTCAGTATGCACCACAAATTCCGAAGTTTTGTTTTTTGTAGCTAAGCACAAGGCTACATAATGAGCTACTATCTGTGTCTGCTCACCACGGGTATCAAAATCCGGTTTCTAGCTTTGTAAGTCTACAAGCACATTACGAAAACAATAAAATATTTGATATACATTGGTAATTGAAGTCGATGCTGGTGTTTAATCTTTTTGGTGTTAGTTATCAGATAATTACAGTTTAAATTTTTAATTTAGAAAAATACTATTTAACATCTTGAAAAGACTTTCTTCAAAGCCACGGTTATATCTCACACCGTAATCTGATGGTCGCGGGTTCGCATCCCCGTCACACCAAACATGCTCGCCCTTTCAGCAGTGGGGGCGTTATGATGTGACGGTCAATTCCACTATTCGTTGGTAAAATAGTAGCCTAAGAGTTGGCGGTGGGTGGTGATGACTAGCTGCCTTCCCTCTAGTCTTACCCTACTAAATTAGGAACGGCTAGCACGGATAGCCCTCGAGTAGCTTTGTGCGAAATTCAAAAACAAACAAAACAAACTATATCTCACACTGAATAAGCAAGCCTACCTGCATCAGAAACCTGTTAAAGGGCTAAAATTTTACTCCTGACAAAACAGTAAAACTTTTAATTATTTTCACATAAAATATTCAACACCAAATTAAATGTTTTTGAGAGAGAAATTAATTAAGAAATGTTTTGTTGTTTTTATAATTGCAGTAAAATTACGTTTGTTTATTGTATTATGATTTTATACAGTTTATATTTAGCCGCTAGAGGGGAGCTTTTTATTATAATTTGAGACATTTCAGACAAGTAGTCTTTCGAAACTCTGTTGTAAGTGGTCCTAGTGGTGTTTTGAGTTTTTGGTCACCATATTGAATTATTTGGATTAGGTCTGAAGTCAGTTAAATTATACATTTTGGATAACTCTCTGTTCAGAAGTTTGTAAAAGTCTTTCAAAATGCCGAAAAATAAAGGTAAATATATTATTCTGTCACTTATGTAAAATTAGTATCTGTCAGTCAGTATTTCGTAGTCATAATAAACATGTAGACTTGTAACTCATAACAGTTAGGCCTAAGTCTATTTTACGTTTTACTGGTGGTACCAGTGACATATACAAATGTTATTTTCAGTGATTAAGTTCATCAGCTACCTTTCTTACTATTTGAGAATTAAAGCATAAGTTATGTAATTTAGGATTTCAGATCTACTTCAGTTGTTAATTAATTCTCGACCTCTTATATTTGTATTTCTAAGAGTCGAGAGGTCTAAATTTACGTTAGTATTACCACAATTAGTATTATAAATGTCGTAATGACAAAGATTTGTGTAATCTGATGTCATTTTATTCGTTTTAGATAGGGAGTTAGTGACTATTCATTTGCTTTCGAATTTTCATGTACTCTAAGTTGTTTAAGTGTAACTATAACCCACTCATATTTTTATTATTTTAATAATTAATGTTACTCGTGTGTAACTATTTATTAACATAAAAATGCTTAGGGACCTATTGGTCCATCTTGACTGTCCCATCCTTTACATTAAAACTTCAATAAATAAATCTTAAATCTAGCCCTTATCATTATTTAGTAACCTTTTTCCTAAAATTGCTTAAGTTTACTCTCTCCACAATATCTGAGGGCAATCCATTTCAAAGACCATCCACCCTGTTAGAAAAATAAAACTAAGGTGAAGGTGACTTCTACATTGCCAAAATTTATATTTGTCCCCTAGCCCTACAATTTTTGCTGTTAAGTATGAAAAAAAATGTTGCATCAGTTATCATTTCCCTGTATAATAAAAAAGATCTGTTAGATAACCACTTTTTATTTTTCAAGATTAAACTATTTTAAGAGATTTTAATATATCCTCATAATCAGGCATATGGCAGTTTTTTTCCATGCACCATTCTAGTAATTTTCTTGCACCTTTCCAAGAATTCAATGTTCTTCCGTAAGTAAGGAGCCCAAGACTGAGCACAATACTCCAAGTATGACATAACTAGTAACCTACATAATAAAATTTTAATCTCTTTAGACATGTATTCAGTATTTATTTAGATATAACTTAAAATAATGTTTGTCCTAATACTAGTAACAGCACCTTCTTAGATGGCTTATGAATAAGAGCGATCAACCAAAATCACTTTCTTTCATGACATGATTGAGATTATTCCCATCTAAGTTCTTGTAATTCAAATTATGATAATGCACATTCATTACTTTGCATTATATAAAAAACTCATCAGCCATTTTTTTTCATCCAACTTGCTTATTAAAGATTTAGATTCTTTTGTAAAGCGGCAGTATCCATACTTTAATATCAACAAATTTAACTAATGTATTAACCAATTCCTCATCAGTCTCACTGTTATAAATTAAAGAACAAAGGTCATAAGACTGAACCATAAGGTACTACTACTTGTGACATTAATCCAGTTTAACTGAACTACATTTGTAATAACCCTATGCTTTTTTCCATCCAACCATTCTCATTTACAATCTCTTAACTTATCCCCCACAACTATAAAGAAAATATTCTTACAAGCTTTTTATGTGGCAAATGTATACCAAGCCTATGCCCATGCCATCATCAACATTAGCAGTAACCTTTTCAAAGAATGTTAAAAGATTTGTAAGACAAGATTTTTCTCCAGTTAAACCCTGTTGACTATCCAATAAAATTTGTTAAATGACTTTCTAAGAGATCTTTTATCAGTTTCCAAACTTTTCCCACAACTTGTGTAAGACTAAGAGGCCTATAATCATGGAGATATTTTGTATTACTTTCATTGAAAAGAGAAGTGACATTATCTTTTAATTCTTTGGGATACCTGCCCATTATTTAAAGACTTGTGAAAAATAGTAGCAAGAGGCTCACATACCCAGTACTTAACATTTGAAAACCTTTGGGATATAACTGGCCCAGGAGACTTTTTTTTTTTTGACAAACTTCCCACTTTTTTCTTTAACAAGGTCAGAATTAATACAGTAACCTTGTTCAAATTTATTTTCATCTGTTAATAGTTGAATGAGAAACACTGCTTAAATCTTCATCAGTTTTTACTGATGAAAGAGCAAAATTTAATAACTTACCTATTTCATAATCATTGATACATGCCTTATGTTATCATCTCTCAAGGTTCCTGAACCCATCCTAACATTTTGTTTACCCTTAGTATATTTCAAGAAATCTGTACTGTTAATTTTAACATTTTAAGTCAAACATTTCTCACGCAATCCTTTTTTATGTCCTAATTTTGTTTGACCTTCTATAATTTCCTATCTTACCAGAAAATTTAAATTTGTGATGTTTTCTTTAATTTTATCCTGTATACTAATTGTAAGCCAACCTTGTTTTTTACTTGTAGCCATCCTTTTCTTTCTATTAAAAAATATCTTGAATATTTAAGTTATCCACATTTCATTTTTGTCTCCAATTAACTCAGCTGTTTAATTTACAACAGAATTTTTGTTGCATCCTTTCAAAATTTGTTTTTTCTTTTAAAGTTCTAGTCAAACTATCATTATTCCCGATATCCATATGTTGCAAAACATCAAACCTAATAGAGCAATGATTGCTTGTACCAAGATGTTTTCAAATCTCTCAACAATCTCTGTATTAGATGTTATTAATAATTTTAAAATTGAATTTTTTCTTATGGGTTTCTTCACCGATTGGTGAAGAAATCTATTCTGAACAGTTTCCAAAAACATCTCTGCCTTATGGTTTGACTCGAGCATCTTCCAAGCTGTATACCTGAAATTGACATCACCAATAATTGTTATTACTGAAATCTTAGCCTCACTCTAAAGTTTCTTGCTGATTTTATCTGTATCATGTGGTGGTCTGTATCATATCTCCTCTTAAAGCCTTTTCCCTTTATATCTGCTAATTGAAACCCACATGGATTTAACCTTTGATACCCTGAACTTCAACAGGATGTAATTTACATTCTACATATAAAGTCACTTTTTCCCCTCTCTAGTACTCTATCCTTATTAAATAACCTATAATCCTATTTCAGAGACATTTCTGTAATCAAAATCATTCACATTTGACCATGTTTCAGTTATTCCCATTATATTAAGTTCCTCTATTTTTACTAGTGTCCAAAAGTAATTCTTTTATTTCTTGTACTTCTAGCATTACAGTAGCAACAATTACGTTTATCCTTCAAGCTATTGCTCTACTAATTTCTTATGCTAAATTTTTCTTTACATTTTTTAGTATTTAATTTTTCCTAGTCCTCACCACTGTCTAGTCCTTGTTTACAACTTCTTGTTAACAGCCCTTGCAAACAAGCCTTGGCCTACCCTAGTTGAATGTAAAACACCCATTTCATAAAGCTCTCTTCTCCACTGAACTGATCCCACAACTCCATCCAGCCAATCTTCACATCTTGCATGCATTTAACTCTCACAACAGGCTCAGTGTAATATACGTAAGTGCATATACACATTTGCACACAGTGATATTGCACGTGTCTTTTTACAAAATTTGGTAAACTGTTAATATCCTTTTTAATGAAATATTTTTACTAAAGATTGGTTTGTGAAAATATTGAATCTGTTTCATTACTACTCCAAGTGCAAAGTGATTACATCTTATGATCAAAATCTATTCTCAAAAATCTTATTTGTGTAATCTCTAAAATCTCAAATACATTTCAAACATTTGTTTTCAGTAAAACGTTATTTTATTTTCTATACTATAACTGTGTGGGGGTCTGTCAAATGACCAATGTAATAAACATAGAAAAAGAAATTAGGAAATATAAGTTGTTTATTGTGTTAGAGGCACTGTATTTTAACATGAAAATGGAATTGTTTAGTGTAAGTAGTTTAGGTATCAATGTTATACATATATCTATATTTTATCTATTATATTGACTTTCTAGTTGTACTCAGCTGATATAACTTGCATTGATGCAGTGCACATGTACTTATGTTACCATATCCAATAATTTAAAACTAACCTTTAGATTTCCCTGTTTTGGCTATGTTTAAGTAGACTAGTATTTTGTAATATACAGACACATTTAAATTATTATATACTGAGAGGCATTAAAGCCTGCAGCAATGTACATACAGTTAAACAATTTTAATGTTAGATTAAACATAAGTTTTGAATGTACATTACATGAAATCATCATGTCTTTGCACTACACAATATTCAAAGTTGATTAGAAATTGCACACAAACAGCTTAAGGATTTGAGAACACTAATAACTGGTATGTCCTCCATTTGCTGCCAGAAGAGCGTGGACCCTGTATGGTATAGATGTCACCAGATTGTCAATCTGCCTGTCGGGAATGATGTCCCACTCAGCCAGAAGTGCTGCACATAGTTCGGCGAGAGAGCTGGGGGCAGGATCCCAATGATGGATGCGCTGATTCAGAATGTCTCAGAGATGCAAAATGGGATTCATATCGGGTGAATATGGAGGCCAGTCTAGAACATTCATGTTCTCATTCAAACAAGTTGCACACACCCTTGCTATGTGCAGATGCATATTCTCATGCATGAAGGTGCACCCCAAACTGTGCTGTGACCCTGGCTGGTTTTATCCCTGTCATTAGCATCTTGACTGCCTGGTCTCTGCTTTCTTGCATCAGTCATAGCATCTTTTTTTTGTGATGAAATTAAGCTTTTAAAACCCAGCATTTTATTGGCTGAAGGAACAGTGTGTACTGCATACAAAAGGTTTTCCATACTGTTACATTATGTACAACAGCAAGGGATTGGTCACTTTTGATGGGTTTGAATACTGACATGTAATCACACTGATTAAAATGATCTGAACTGCTGAATTGTTTTCAGAGAATACTCATGATTAAAATGCAGGCATGTTTGCACCATTATTGCTTAATCTGTATGAAACAGCTCATTACTTGTTGCATTTTTAATGCTGCTCAATATATACATATATAGATTTTTACTGTTAAAAAAAATTATACTTGTTTTTCTTAAAATATAGAACAATAAATAACCAGTTATCTGGTTATGACTTTTGAGTTTGGTTGCTGCTGGACACAGGTTACTAAGCCTTTTAAAATTTTACGTGTAGAGGATATTGAACAAAACATTTTTAGGTTTTATATATATACACAAAATTGAATAATCAAAAAAATCATAAATAATGATACTGATACCATAGAATTCCACTATAATTTAAGTTTAGTAACTAAGTTGAATTTGTCTAAAAGAAATATGAAGCAATGAGCAGACTAAAGACACAACCTACTTCCTTGAAATTTTGGTATAAAAAAACTGGTATCCTTTTTTAATAGATTAAAATGGTTGAGAAAACCACTAGGATGACATTCTAAGCTGTCAAGTGGTTAATCGTGTATAATGAAGTAACTATGTAGGGGACAATTTTGAAAAATAGTTTTATGGGGCCATTTTGTTTGATTCAGTACATAAGCCATATAAGCAAACTAAAAAGGTACAAGATTTTACTTTGTATTTTAGCTTGTCAGTATTGTTAATTTGAGTTCCTAATTTGTACAAAACAATACTTGGTATTTTGATATCACAAACATCTAATGTTAAACAGTATTTCAATCAACATACTACATGACACGAAAATTGGTATTTGGGAATTTTTTAAATATTTACTTTTAATTTAAGAAATAAGTGTATAATACTAAAATTTTAATTATCTACAATTTGATATAAAACTTGTTTACATAATCCATAAAATGGTGTTTTAATAAAATTTGAAATACAAGTCTACAAATGTGAGATACTTTTTAATGCCTGACCATAGAAAGACCCATAGCAAGAAGACTGATTAGTTTCTCTAACATACCTTTTCCTACATAATTGGCTCCTATGTGCACAACAAAAACTGTATCATTGCTAGCCCTCTTTTGTGTAATTTTTGTTCTGTCAGTTATATCCTCTACTTGTGCCCCTGGGTAGTATATTCTAATTATTTTCTCCTTGTTTACCCAAAAGACTATCTTATCCACATGCCTTGTCAAGGAATCACCTGAAACTATCTCTGCAAGCTTATCCTTTGATTCTCTTGTTTTTCTTCCTTTCAATAGTTAATCTGTACAAGCCAAGAGCTGATATGTTGCTTAATAAAATACTTGTTACAATTACATAATTAGCTAATGTATCTCATGCATGTAAAAGATTAACCCTTTCATGATGGGCTCTGTGTAGTAATGTGAGTTAAAAACTTATACTATAACGTTTGATCCAGTATGTGTACCTTCACAAAATAAGGTAGTCTTCTAGTAAAGATTTCAAATCTTTTATACGCAGTCAGATTTTTAATGAAGTATTTTTACTAAGGTTGCTTGTGAAAACGTTACTACTCCAGGTGCAAAGTGATTTTTATAAGTAAAAAAACACTATTTCCAAAAGTCTCAAATATTATTTGTGTAGTCTTTAAAACCTTTTAAACACATTTCAGATGTTTGTTTTCAGTAAAACTATATTTTCTGTTAATACCTCTACCCTAACTGAGAGGTCTGTCAATTTGACTAACCTTTGGAATCATCATAAAAAAATTATGAAATTATGCCTTTTCAGTTCTATTCTATAATGACTGCAGATTATAACATAAAAATGCAAATGTTTAATCTAAATAGCTTAAGTTTCATAACATTATACATATATATAAATTTGATTGATATAGCACATATGCACACTTTACCATGTTCAAGAATATAAAGCTGGCATTTACAGGGTGACCTATCTTGTCTGTTGTAGTGTAAAAATAGTTACATTTCATTTAAATATTGTAGTAATTTTCTGCTTGCCATAACTTGCTAAGCCTATCAGGTTTCATACACGGAGGAGGTGGAATAAAATTTTTTAAGGTTTTATATATACATTTTATATAAATTTCTTTATCAGTACCATAGAATATCCCTGTAATTTATCAAATTTGGTAACAAAACTGTATTTGGGTCTAAAAAAAGTAAAAGTTTGACTGAATAAAGACTTGCCTTACCAGCATGAAATCTTGGATTGAAAGAATGAGTTAATATAAATTTCAAAGTGACTGGGAAAGTTACTAAAGAAACATTCTGAGCTTTTGATTGGTTAGTCATATGACACAAGTGCATGTACATGAGGATTTCCAAAAATGAAAATAGGTGGGCAGGTCCACGGTCTGAGTTTCAGAATTTGAGCAATATATAGGTGTATTGAAAATTGGAAGTTTTTTTTTGTATTCTATCTTGTCAGTGTCAGTAATTTGTAGAAAGTTATAGACTTTGTATTGGACATCACAAATGTACAATTTGAACCAATACTCTATTCAACATACCCCATGACAAACAAAAGTTAATATTTAGGTGTGTTCTTCTAATATTTACTTTTAAATTCAGAAATTGGATAATGTATAATGCTCATAATTGAATTATCTAAAATTTTGTACCAAAGTTGTATAATTTTATAAAGTAGTATTTCAGTAATATTTTGAGTGCAAGTCAGCAAATGTGATGACAGCTTTTGACCTGTCACCCATTACAGTGAGGTTAAGGCCCTTTTGAAATCCTTTTGCCATTTCTCATAGCTTACACTTATCTATTGCTCCTAATTAAGATAGTCTTCAATTTAAAAATTACATACAGATTATATATTCTTGTTACTAGTAGCTTCTTTAAAAGTATGTAACAGTTCTGAATTCCCAAATAATACATGCTCATCACGTTGATCACACCTAACAAACTGTGAATGCTTAACTCCTAGTTTTAACATGAGTGAAAACAAATGATAATATGCTTTTTTTTTTTTAATATTAACTATTCTACATTTGTCATATTCAGCTCAAAACCAGAGCTCATCAGACCAGCTAGAGTAGTAGTTTATATCTCGGAATGGCTGGTATGGGTATTAACACCTACTGATAAGAGAGAGCAGCTTTTGGATGTTCTGAGATGTATTTTTATTTTAAGTGGGTTTCTTGTCATCAAGAGTAGTATAGTAAATCAGACTTAGTGAGTGAATAGTGATGTTATCAGTTTTTAATCATTTATTTACAAAGCAGATGTTTTTAGGGTAGCAACTAATAGTAAATTTTCTTGTTATTTAATAATATAATATTGAGTATTTATTTGATATGAAGTAGTAGTAGTAGTAGCTACAAATATGAAAATATATTTCCACAAGGTTAATTTAAGGACAATAAGGTATCATTTGGTCCTTAA
Source organism: Tachypleus tridentatus (assembly GCF_004210375.1). Classification (NCBI taxonomy): domain Eukaryota; kingdom Metazoa; phylum Arthropoda; class Merostomata; order Xiphosura; family Limulidae; genus Tachypleus; species Tachypleus tridentatus. Next base: position 51,234,245 of record NC_134834.1, on the reverse strand, counting down.
CAAGTCTATTTTACACTGACCTTGAGAAAATAAAATTTGAACCAATGATTTTTCACTAAATCATTGATTTTCATCTCAAAACTCGTGTGTTGGTCTCTGCTATTGTTGGTAACTCATTTAATAAGTCAGGCACCTTGTTAAAAATATTTAACTAGGGCTATGTCTTATCAAAATACCATATTGCCCCTAATAAATGCCACTTTTCTTACTATAGCACCCTCTTCATTTATTTTTTTATAAAGATTATGTTACAGCTGTTGTAATTCATCTTTGGTACTGCAAATTTTATTTGAAAAAAAGGAGAAAAGAACATGTACACACATTTATTAGTATTGAAATTAACAAACCACTTGAAAAAAAATTCACAACTGCACAAATACTATAATTAGTGCCACCCCCTTTGTAGTTTGCAGTGCCTCTAGGGGTGTTAATTAGTTACAAATTAAACTTAAGTATTAAACTTGTTATCTAATCTTACTTGCACAGTGTATAATAAAGGAACTGTAAGTGTTTATCCAGTTGATTCCCAAATAATTTGTACACTTCAATAAGATCACCTCTTGTCTATCTTTTATTAAAAGAAAAATAGATGGAGATCTTAACCTATTCTTAGAGCTTATTGATTAGTATTTGCTTAATTATTAATCAGTGATCCTGTTTGAGTATTTAATTAATACAATATTCTTCAAACTATCATTTTTATAAGGAAAAAATAGTTGATTATTCTTTTTTTCATTTGTCAATTGGATCATAATTTTGACTGGTTGTTGAAATAATCAAAAACTCCTTTAGATTAGACTGTTCATGAGATCTGATATAAATTAATCAGTTTATTAATATTGCTTAGTTTACATAACAATAATCAAAGTAGCTGTTTCTATTCATAGGTAAATGATCATATTGATAAAACTGCCCAAACCTATTTATCTTTATAGAGTAAGGTACCTACAATTCCAAAAATTATCCTATTAACTATTGTCTAAATTGTTTTCAAGGACAGTGTTCTTGAAAAGATCAAAATTATATGCAGTATTCCAAGTGAGATTTAAGTCATTTATTTGTAAATATAATTGCTTATAATTATATTAATGTCAGCAACAGAACATTGTTTCACAGGCTTGAGTGACTTATTCACTGTTGTGCCAAAGTTCCTATCCTTCATTTATGTTATCAAGTGTATTCTCATCAGTGTTAAATGTGTATCAAAATTATGAATTGATAACTCTTGTATTTACTTAATTAAAAGTAATTTTCAGATGCTTGTCCAAAATATTAATTGATCCAAACCATTCTGTAAAATTCCAACATTAGTAAACTGTATTACTTTTTCTCACAACAGTTACCAAAAGTGAAAGAGGAAGCTCCTGTATCCAGTTTTAGACCTACTTTACATCCTTGGGGAAAATATTGTCTGTTTCTGAGCTTTATTTTTAACTTGTCTTTCTTATTATCAAGGGATTAATATCAGCATCAATTTCATTATTTAAATTTGTCCTGATATTGTGAAGTAAGTGCAGGTTGATTTGTTTTTTCAGGAGTTAATATTAAAACACTTATTTTTTATTTGAATAGAGTAACATGGTGGCAACTGGCACTGCCATTTGGTGAATTTCTTTTTTCAGTAATTTAATCACTATCTAACAAACATGTAATTGCAAAGGGAGGCCTTGTAAGCTGGTTGTTTGAGGTTCAAATTTAACACCAGTTACAAATGAATTTATGAAAGTCCAGATATACTGTCACAAGTGGAGTACACAAGTCACTTATATGGAATTTGCAATTGGAGTAAAGAATTGACTTAGACTGAAATACAAAATTACAAAACTTTAATTCAAAATATCCATTCAAGCCCACAATACTAAAACTATCATGAAAAATAATTTGAAAAGTATTAAATCCTTCATTCTGAATAAACAAATGTTCATTGATTAAATCTTTGATAATATAAAGCAAATTGGACACTACTGTAATCAAATTATCAATCAGAGCATTGTGCATCCAACATTCAGACAGTTTAATCTTTATATTCTGATTAATAATTTTAACACAATTGGTAACAAGGAGAGACATTGGAAAGGGTTCAGAGAAGGGTTGCTAGAATGGTGCCTGGGAGGTAAGGCTTGTCACACAAGGAGAAGCTGAGATATTTCAAATTTTTTCTTAAAAGTTAGGGCATCTTATTGAGGTTTTAAGATTGAATAGAATTACTGGTGATGATGCATCATCTTGTTTCATATTTAACAGAAAATAAGGATTAGGGGATCCAAGTATACATTTTAGTAAGGTAGGAGAGTAAGACAGTTTAATTTTTCTGACAAAATAATTGGCCTTTGGAATGAGTTGCCTTTGAATGTTGTAGAGGCAGTAAATTTAAATGAGTTTAAGAGAAAGCTCTAAGTATGTGAATAATAAAGGGCTGGCTTTAAGACTTTCTTTTAAAATTTTAAAGTATGGAACAACCATAATGGATCCATAGGTCTCAGGTTGTTCCAAAACACTTATGTTACTTATTGTACATCAGTTCCTAACTATGCTGTTAGACTATATAGAGGGTAAAAACAAGTGATTACATATAAATTGTACTTTTGAAATTCTCAAAAGATTGTTGGACTGCCATTTTTCTTGCAACTTGCATGGATCCAGTACCATCTGGATTGCATAGTCCAAAAACAAATTTTTATTAACATATTTGTGTTGGTACAATGATTTAACTAGTATTGTATGCTTATTTTGCAAGTAAATCCTCCATCTTATTGGTTTAATTTCATTGTCATTGCAAAGCAAAAGTAAAATAATTGGTTATAGTCAAAACCTGTTACACAGCAGCCATTTGCATGTATTTCTCCTCTGTTTTCTTCCAACCAAAGTTCTGCCAGTGGAATTTTTATAAACTAGTTTTAAGTAATGTTGATAATATATTCTTTCTACTATGATTGCATTTGTTCAATGTAGATGAGACAATAAATTGCTAGGTTCTATTTCGCGTATTGTAGCTTGGAATGCGTCTCGGTATTTACTTTAACTTTTCCATTTTCTTATTTAGATAATTGTCTTAACCCTATTGATATGGATCGAAGGCTGTGTCACATTTGTTGGCTTGCATTCAAAATTTTATTGAACTACTATTTATGAATTTTTGAATAACTTTAGTATCAAATTGTATATTATAATTTAAATTTTAATATTTATGAATAAACTTCATTTAAAAGTAAATATTACAAAAACTTGTCTGAATCTCAATTTTTGTCACATTGTATGTTAAATGCAACGCTGGTTCATATTAGATGTTGATGATGTCCAAATACCAAGTCTGTGCTTTGTTATGAAATAGGAAATGAAATTACTTGTATTGACAAGTTACAGTATAAAATAAGAGCCTCCCATCTCTTCTGTTTGCTGATATATTGCTACATTTACTTAACCAAACACAGTAGCCTCTCCTCGGTGTGGATTCCTGTTTATGGTGAGGGGAACTCCCAGTGAAGGTTCTGTTCTTTTAGTTTACCTCCTGTGGGATCTAAACATCCACCCACATATTTGCTGTGCATGGCAACCTGTGAAGGAGAGGAGAGGTTCCTGGTGGTTGAGGGGTCCAACCTGAACACACCATTTTGGCCTTGAATTCCTGTAGACGGGCAGCCTTCGGTCAGTTGGCTGGTCCACTCTGGCTAGGGTCAACCAAGTACCAGTGTTGGATGTTCTCAACAGGTGTTGTGGACATTGTATCTGATGCTGGTGTTTGGATATAGTGCTCACGAAACCCTGGTGTTGCTGCAATGTCCTTGTTTGACATTGTCGTGCATCTACTCGTAAGGCTCCATGGTGGGTGGGGTCAGTGGGCACCAAAATTTCTTTCTTTATTATGGTAAATGACCACGTCTTGAAGATTCTAAGCAGCAATCCTCACCATCTGTACCACCTGTTGTACCTCATTTTTTTATTGCATTTACTTTCAGACAAACCTTTAGGGCAAATATCTCCCTTTTTCATTCAGAAGGGACTAGAGAGACATGCTGGCTCTCCAAAGTCAGTAAAGAAGCTTTGATCTGGTGACATATTTGTGGAAACATCCACATCTTGACACAGTGAACTCTTGCATTCAGAGGCAATTTGGGATATATCTGTTGAGGTTACATCTCATGCTAGTTTGAATTCATCACAAGGAGTTATTCTTGAGAGGGGTTTGAAGAACATCTCAGAGTTGGAGATACTAGTTTCTCCACCCCAGGAGTTTTCGCAGTGAGGCATATATCCACTTGCAAAGATGGAATTATGGTGTCGACTAATGTCCTCATTCTCACATTTACATGACCACGTCCGCCTGCCACCATCAAGGCAGGTTATCTTAATTGCAGAGTACGGCCATATATAGAGTGAGGACCATTGCAATGGCTCTCACCCATCATACTTTCATTCTTGCCCTAAATGGTTGGAAAAAAAGAGGTGCAGCGTTTGAACATGATTCATAACATTACCTACCCTGAGGCTCAAAAAGTGCTGTCCACCACCTCATCTCGGACGTATGCTGCTGCATTTCATTCTACAACTACTGTGGGAGTGAAGACAGATCTCTCTGTGCCTCCTAAAGAATCATTCTCCAAACAAATGAAAAGTCTTTTGACCTTCATGGTTAAAAAAGTTGATGAATCACCTTCAACACCTATCTCTGCTGGGCTTCCACAAGAAAAATAACTTTTAGTTACTGTGGCTAAACAAAGTAATTTTCTTTTGGCTGAAAACTGTGTGGTATGTGACTGAATATGCATCAATTCTTTCCAGTAAAAAATAGCTGTAATTATATGAAAATCTACAAGACATTAAGTTTTGTACTATTTTTTTATTCCCCAGTAAACTTCCCTGCCAAAAAAAAACAAACAAAATAAACACGATAAAGAGGAAAATAGATACATTTCTTAAAATAACACAGAAACAAAAAGAATTGACTTAAAACTAAAATACGGTAGCATGACTTGTAAGTAGATAAATCCTATGACAGGTCTTCAGCCAAATCATTCTCAACAGAAGATGTGGTAGAAGTTGACACCTGAGGTTCTGAAGTATATTTCTTCAACAGGGAATGGTACCCATGTCTGTCTGTGTGAGTGACCCAGTATCTGAATGCAGAGTGAAAGTTAAAATGGTCTAAAGGTTTGGACTCCATGGATAAGTTCAGTAACATTTCTGTCTTGGCCACAGACAGACTGCTCCTGGTGTATGTTTTGATGCTGTTGTACCTGCAAATTCCCCACTCATAGTCAATAGAAGTAACTGGAATCATTAATCCAATTGCTGCAAGTTGAGACAGATTTGGAAAAGTTTGATGTGTCTGGTGGTTGCATTTCTTGTAAAAGCTCTTTGTGTTTCTGTTTTTGTGAGCATTATGTTCCTTAGTAGCAGCCATTCAATCAGTGCCTCATCCTCATTGATAAAAGGTGGGAAGTGCAGAATGAGTTTCTTCAGATCATCCTCATCAGATACTGCTCTGCTGTGACATGGTAATGCTACTTGTAGTCTTGTGACTGCCTCTTCAACAAATGACTCAGCAGCTGATTTGTACTTTTCATGGTGTTTATCAATATTTTTGTCATGGCCTCTGTAAGAAGTGTAACCACTGGCATCAGGAGCTTGTGGGAGTTCCTTCAGTGCAGTCTGTGTGTAAGGACCAGGGATGTATACCAATGACAGAATTGACCCATCAATAGTTGCTTTAACCTGATCATAAGATATGATCTGTAGAGATCTTGACAAAAGTCCAAGAATGCCAACAGCATCAACCAAAAAATGTCATCATGACAAAGCTGTAACATGACATTTGCTGGAGTAGACCATGTAGCAAGGCTCAGCCTGGAGTACCATGTTCCATTGCTATGATCTGCAAGTCACAGATGCACAACAGTTGACTAGTGCTTGGACAGAATCATTAAAGGAGAGCCATCGTGTGAAGAACACTTGCTTGATTTTGTTGCTTTTCTCTCTACTCAATGCTTTGCTCTCTTCCAGAACCTGACACAACTTGGCTTTTTTGCAAAGTGGTTCAAAACTGAAATGTACTTCCCAAGGTATGGCATTTGGTTTGCTGCCTTTTCAGCTTCCAACTGTAATCTGTGTGCTAAACAATGACTTGTTATTATCAAGGAGCATTCCTTCTTAAATTTTGTAACAACATTTGTTTTTATTCCCACCATGACATTTGCACCATCAGTTGCAAGTCTAACCCAGTCAACATCAAACAATCCTTGATCTGTCATGACTGAGCGCATTGTGTTTTAGGTAGAATCAGCCCCAGTGTTGGTCAGCTCACGCACAGCAAGGAATCGACTTGTAACCTCACCTAATGATACGTGATATAAATTATCAGTATAGAGGTGTTTCCTGTATCAATTGCTTCATCTGCTTCAAGAGCAAAAAATGGAAAAGGCGATGCTCGAAGTCTGCCTGCATTTCATCCTGAACTACATGATTTAGGGCACTGTACATATCATCCAGAGATTGGCTGTGGGTGTATATGAAGCTCTCTGTTCCACTTTGTGACTGAGTCTGTAGTTTTTTAGAGGTCACTCCCTGTTAAAAAAATATATAAGAACTTGTGTTTTGAAATAAGACCACCAATTAAAGTAATAAACACAGATATTTAGAAGAGTTGGCCAGCTACTTAATTTTTGATAGACCTTTTCAAAATGTTTCACTTTTAAAAAAATGTCAAATTGCTTTTTGTTTTAAAAAAATACTGTAGAAAACAAAGTATTTTATTGGTACTAGAATAAAGAATAATCTTACATTGAAGACTTGTAGTGAAAGGAGGGAATGAAACTTCACAGTTTGGGTGGCTTCCTTTGCTTGTACAAGTAATGTGGCTTTCTGTGCCTGAATGCCACCTTTATACCCCACATACACATTCCAAGCAGCAGTTGACATGTCTTTCAAAACTTGTGATGGTACTGCACTGCAATGATCTTCTGACTGTGCATGATTCACAAAGTTGTCTTTTTTAGGCTTAGTAGCAGTTTTCCCAGTGGTAGCATAAATATTTGTCTTGTTGTCTTTGCATAATTTGCAATGAAATGTATTTTGTTGGGAAACTTGTTCCAGCCAAGGAAACTGAAAACCAAGTTTCTTTAACAACTCTGTGAAAATCGTGGGTATATATTTTTTTTCACACTGACAGTCTCATCACTGCTGCAAGCTCCAGTTTCTTTAGAGTTGTCTTTTCTTTTGGAAGTGGATTTCCCACCATCAGTTGATGTTGTTGCTTCGACCTTCTTTTGAAAAAAACTTTATCTAATTGTTCAGTCGTCTTTTTATCTGATCTAGGAGTTGTCATGGTCTAAATTGAAACAGATGTCTGACGAAACTTGGGATTTCCACTTTGATACAGACCATATGTTGGTTTGATGAAAGTCAGGTTTTCTCTGATTACTGTTTCTGTACTACAGGCAGAATCAAACATGTAGCATAAGAAATGAAAATAAAAATCATTAGCACAACTGAGTAATTTTTTTAAAATTTAATTTGTTAGTTGTCATATCCCTTAAATCATAAAAATACATAAAGGAAATATAGATTACAGTCAGTGGTAGATTTTAAAGAATTTCTTGTTTCTTCAACTCGTTGGGGGCACCTCTTTTCATTTGTCATCATTAATGGCATGGATAGCGATAAAAACCACGAAAGCTGTTAAGACTGAAACTTGAGCAGAATAAGTAAAGGAAAACCATTCACGACCGAAAAATTATCTTTCACCACTGTGGCAAAACCAACACTAGATTTTTAGCCACATGCTGTTTCTTTTCGCTAATGGCTAGTGGAAGCCTAGCTCTGTCCCTTATATGCATTCCACCAAACCCCAAGATCCACATCCTTTGGTTCCAGGTACAGCCATTTCCTCGGGTACATCTTCTCACCCCAAGATGCAAAACAATCATTTGTTCATGTCCTCAGTCTCTGGAATCCCCTTCCAACAGCAAAGACCTGCCCAATCGACCCAGGGCATGATCCATGGAGGTCAAGACCTCCTTCGAATAAGGACAGTAAGGAAAAAAGACATGGTCATAAACAGAAGGGTTCTCCATCCAACTTGCCTACATGTAAATAAAAATGGCAACCCTGATACAATGGAACTGTCGAGGTTTACATTTTAATTTGGATGACATCAAAACACTGATTGCTTCCTACCATCCTGTTTGTCTTTCCTTACCAGAAACATTTCTGAAACCTGCTGATATAGTTACCTTTTAGCAATTTTCTATATGCAGAAATGACAGGCTGTATGATGGAAGGGTGGCACTGTTGGTTGATCAGCATGTGCCCACCCTGTCTTTGCCACTCAACACACCCTTGGAGGCCATTGCCATCCATGTTTTCTTGGGTCATACCATCATTGTTTGTTCTCTCTAGCTGTCTCCTGGAAAAACATATGATCAATCAGACCTTGATGCTCTCATTGAACAGTTGCTCTCTCCATTTTTCATCCTGGGGGACTTTAATGGACATCATCCCCTCTGGAGACATGCTGATATTGATAGGAGGGGTTGCTCTGTAGAGTGTATGCTCTCTGATCACAGCCTTTGTCTTTTCAATACTGGTTCTCATACTTATTTCCATACACCTAGTCAGTCCTTTATTGCTATTGATCTCTCAGTTTGCTCCCCTTCATTATTCTCCCATTTTTCATGGAGGGTTGACAATAATCCATGAAGCAGTGATCATTTTCCAGTAATCTTGAGAGAGAATGGCCGTGGTTGATGCCACTCGACCCACATGCCCTGGTGGAAGCTGGATTGGGCAAACTGGTCCTCTTTCACTGCTCTCGCAAAACCTGATCGTGTCATAATCTATAAGTCATCAGTAGAAGACTGTGTGGCAGCAGTAACTGACTGTATTATACAACCAGCTGCTCAGTGTATTCCTAAAACCTCAACACATTTTCCACTATATCCTCATACATGATGGAATCCTGCCTCCCACATGGCACAGAAGACTCAAAAACGAGCCTGGGATACTTTTCATAGGTATCGCAAACTCTCCCACCACACTGCTTTCCAGCAGGCCCATGCACATACTCGGTGGGTAAGACATCAAAGCCAGAAGGAGTCTTGGATTAAGTTCAACCACCAGTACCAAAGTCATATGGGAAAAGATTTGAAAGTTCAGTGGGCAATATAATTCTGTCCCCATGTCGATTATGCTCTCTGATCGCCAGGAAGTAGCTGATACCCACACCATCGTTGATGCTCTTGGTGAAAGCTTTTGCCAAGTATCTAGCACTTCTGCTTCTTCTTCCACCTTCTTAGGCATCAATACTTGGGCAGAGTGATCATCTCTTTCCTTTAGAGTTGATTGTCTCTATGACTATAATTGTCCCTTTACACTGGTGGAACTCAGACTGGCCCTTCATTGTTCTGGCAGTCCATCAGTTGGACCTGATGATATACACTATGAGATGCTGTGCCATCTATCTCCTGCTTTTCTTGCTATTCTTCTGATTGTTTCTAACCGGATCTGGCAAAAGAATGTTTTTCCTGATGCCTGGTACCAGGCTATTGTCCTACTTTTCTCCAAGACTGGGAAGGATCTCAAAATTCCTTCAAACTACTGTCCAATTGCTTTGACGAGCTGTCTCTGTAAGAGCTTAGAGAGGATGGTTAATGCTCGTCTTGTTTGGTTTCTTGAATTAAACAACCTCCTCTTGTCCAACCAGTGTGGGTTCCAATGACAGCTCTCTACCATGAACCACCTGATTCAACTTGAAACGTCAATCAGAGAAGCCTTTCTCAAATGACAACATCTTATATCAATATTCTTTGACATTGAGAAGGCTTATGATACAACATGGAGGTATGGCATTTTGAGAGGTTTCCATATATATGGGTTACGTGACCATTTGCTTGTTTTTATTTTTAAAAAATTTAATGGACAGGAGATTCCGAGTTTGTGTGGGTTTGACACTTTATTATTCTTTTTTTACAGGAACTTGGAGTCCCTCAGGGCTGTGTTCTGAGTGTCACACTTTTCAGTATAAAAATTAATGCCATCACTGAACAACTTCCTGTTACAAACGGGCTCTATGTCGATGACTTTCACATCTCATGTCAATTGTCAAACATGAGGTATATTGAGTGGCAACTACAGACTGCTCTCAATTGTTTACTGAAGTGGACCACAGCAAATGGCTTTAACTTTTCTTTTGCCATAACCATTAGCATGCAATTTTGCTGCCAATGGGGTATTAACCCTGATTCTGAACTCCGTATCAGTAAAGTGCTGCCAGTGGTCCCTGAGACAAAGCTCTTGGGGCTTACCTTTCACTGTAAGCTGACCTTTATACCACACATTAAGCAGCTACATGCCAAATGTACAAGAGCACTGAACATCCTCTGTATCCTCTCTTCCTCCACTATGTTCTATGGTAAAGATATATCATGCTCTTATTCAATCAAAACTCAACTATGGATCACTGGTCTATGGTTCTGCCAGACCCACCGGCCTTAAAGATGTTAGACCCTATTCATCATCAAGGACTTCAGCTCAGCTCTGGGACTTTCTGCCCTTCCCAAGTTCAGAGCTTATACATAATCTCATGAACCTTCCTTGCCCTTCTGCTGTTTGCAGCAGTCTTTACTATGTGCTTCAAAACTTCATTCTTTACCAAAGCATCCCACCTGGGGTTGTGTTTTCTTTCCTTGGTGGGCTATACTTTTTCAGAACACAGTCTGTCATTGCTCCTTTTGGCCTTTGTATACAGGGGCAGTTGGATGAATTGGGTCTGTCCTTGGAAAACATTGCTGTATCCACTGGTCAGCCCATCCCACCATGGCTTTTTACAGTCCCCAATTGTGACCTATCTTTAACTCATCTGAGAAAAGCAGACACTCCTGATTGGAAATACTGCCTGCTATTTGCTGAACATCTTCCGGACCAACCTTCCATTCCTGTTTATACAGATTGTTTGAAATCAGGCGACTCTGTGGGCTCTGCCATGGTTTGTTGTGGTTCAGTGGTTGCGTGCAGAATCCCCTCTACAGCTTCTGTGTTCACTGCTGAACTTTATGCCATTTCTCTTGCCCTGGATCACATAGAAGCTAAGCAGTACTCAAACTGCACTATTTATACTAATTCGCTTAGTTTTCTACTGGCTCTCAAATCTCTTCACATTAGTTCACACCCTGTTGTTGCTGATATTCCAAACTGACTGGCCCATTTCTCTTTAAAATCTCCTTCTATTCAGGTTTTCTGGATACTGGGCCATGTTGGTATTTACAGGAACAAGCTAGCCAACACTGCAGCTAAGTCTATCTGCTCTGGCATTATCACTGCTGTTCCTGTCCCACACATGGTCTATGGTCCTGTATTTAAGGCTTGGCTTTGTGCCAGCTAGCAGTCAACTTAAAATGAGCAGTGCAAAAACAAGCTTTTCCAAACAAAACCATCTATTTTACTTTGGTCATCTTGCTTCTATAAGGATCGGAAAGAGGAAGTTGTTCTAACTCGATTATGCATTGGTCACAGTTTTTCAACTTATTGTTTTCTTTTATCTGGAACTGATGCACCAGTGTGTAGTTTATGTAACACTCAGATCACAATAAGCCACATTTTACTTGTCGTTATGACTCTCAACAATGGCACCATTTTAAACATGTTTTGTCCCAAGGTTTGTCCATAATGTTAGACTTATTAGTGATGGTGGCACTGTTCATCTTGGTAATGTTTTTAGTTTTCTAAAGGCCATAAATCTTTTTAATGCTATTTAAGTTTTTTAATTTATACATTACACCTTTTTAATGTGGCTTCATTTAAAAAATCAGTTTATCTAGTTCGATTTGAAATTAGAAACTGGCTGTAATGTTAAATAACTCAACCAGGACTGGAAAGGCCAACTTTAGGTTACTAATGCTGCTGTTTGAACTAACTGTTAGTCATCCTGGTGAGTTATTATAATTGAGCTACATGTCTTTTAAAACTTGTATTACTTTCCTTTTTGAAAATGGCCATAATGTCAAATAACTCTGAACCAGGACTGGAAAGGCCAACTTCAGGTGACTGACAGTGGTTTTTTTGTACTTACATGCTAGTCTTCCTGGCGATTTATGATAATTACAGTTATGCTACAGAAAGTCCTTTGCAACTTGAATTGCTGTAGTTTTTCTCTTAATGTTGTAGACTAGATGTAAACATTGGTTTTATGTTATTTGTTTAAAGTTTAAAAAACTGTTTTGTTTTACCTTAATTTCCTTTTATGAATTTTACAAAATTTACTTTTAACTTTTACTGGATGTTTGGTGCAGATAACCTAGCTGCTTTGTGCCATTAAATACTGAATAAACCAACCAATCACAGTAGCCTAGCCCACTTTTCCATTTTTGGAAACCTTTCCATCTGTACACCTGCTTCTGTCTATGATATGTTAATGACTAATTGAAAGCTCAAAGTGTTCCTTTAAACTCCTTCTTTTCTTGTTAGATTTGAAACTGTATGGTAAGTCTTTCATGAGTTTAAAATTTTATCGACCCAAATATAGCTTAGTTACTAAACTTGATAAATTATAGCAGAGTTCTATGGTACTGATAGTAATTTATGGTATTTGATTATTCCAAATATTCATGAATTCAGTATATAGTTAAGAGTAGAGAAAATGACAGATCAAATATAAAGTTTTACTGAAAACAAACATTTCACATCTGTTTGGGAGGTTTTAAAGATTACACTAATCATATTTGAGATTTATGAAATGAAGAATAGTTTTTTAATTCTTAACAGTTTATAAATCATTTTATACATCATGAAAGGATTAATGCAGCTTATATTAGACATTTGCTGTTGTACACATCTCATCTTGATGTGCATCTCTTACTGTAAATGTTTGTGGTGTTTTGGTGATAAATGTCAACATTAAGTTGACAACACAATCCATTTGTTTTTAAGAATATATTTAGAACAAGTCAAACTGAACAAAAATTTGTTATGTTATTGGTTATCACAGTTATATTCAAATCTTTAAATAATTGTCTCCTTTACATCAGTAAAGTCCACAAGTCAGTCCAGTTATAAATGTGTCTAGATACAGTGTGAAAAAGTCAGTTAAAATAGGTTTTATTAGTCAGCATAATTGTTATTTTAGCCATAATGGACAATATCTGAAGTGGATTCCATGGTGGTGGTATAAATGCAAAGATAACTGTAGAAATATCTAGCCCTATAGTGATATTCACATAATGAGAACTTCAAGTAAGATGTCAACAGTATTACAAAAGTGTAGTGCAACAATGTATGACTCGTACTGACTTACTGAAGGAAACTTGTCACAGCTATTGCATTTAAAATAACTAACATTTAACAACCATGTGAAAACTAAACTGTTGTGTATCCAACATGTGCTATATATAGATATCAACAAAACATGCTATTATCTCATTTGCAGAAGCATCTTATTCTTGTAAGAGTTTTAAATGTTTGAATGGTAAAGAATGTGAATTTGAATTTATTCTTTTATAATAAGAACACTTGATGTAAAATTAATATTAGGTAAGTTAATAAACAAGAGATGGAATATACATTACTAAAATAGATTAGTGAATTTTTTTTTATTTACACATATATCCATCTAACAAAGGTAAAGAAAATATTTAGTGTTCATATTTTTGTCTTAAATTTTGATATGAACTTAATACTTTGTAGAATAAATATTTTAAAATTTTGAGTGAAGTTTCTGCAACATAAAGCTACAAATGCAAAACAAAACTTGTGAAGCTGGTATTTTATGTGTATATATATTTTTAGATTTCATTTAACATTTTGTGTATGTAATCACTAAACATCTTTAATAAATGAACAAGTTATGAATGTAAATTCATTTATTCCTGAAGTGGTAAGATGTATATAGATACATTTATTATTATGAAAAATTGACTTTAATATTTACAGTGTAGATATGATGATATATCTGAAATAACATGTTTTTGATAATAAATGCTTATGTTTGTATCTAGAGCATAACTGTTTCTATTAGTAACATATCTGCTATTCAGTTTATGAATAGCAGTTTTCCAGTAGTGGAAAAGTACAAAGTAATACTCTTTGCACTAACTGTGCTTTAAATTTTAGTGTTTTGTAGTATTGCAATGAAACTGATTTTTTTAATGTAAATGTGTATTAATGAAAGATACTGAAATGAAAGAAAATTTTATTACCTAAACATTTTCAATTTTTAGGCAAAGGAGGTAAAAACCGTAGGAGAGGAAAGAATGAAAATGAAGCAGATAAAAGAGAATTAGTGTTTAAAGATGATGGTCAAGGTATTTCTTGTTTTTTTTTAACATATAGTATTAGTGTAATTTTGGGGTAATTTTAAAGCTATAAAATTACAATGTCAATAATCCATGAAGAAATTGTGTTGAATTATAATTACTATGTAATGTATAATGAAGCAGTTTAAATGTACTAGCTGTGAGATTTTTTTCACTTTATACACACTCAGACAAGCAGTGGTAGAATTAAAAACTTTGAACAACTGATTTTTTCTTGCTTCACACATTCCAATTTTTTTCAATGAAAAATAATAGCAAAAATATCTTACTGAAATAATTTATTTATCATGATTTAAATATTTCAAATGACCACTTGATTATCATTAAAATCTTTATTCCTTCCACATATGCTGTTGTCATCAGCTGTGTGGTTTTTCTGAGCCACATTTGAATTGAAAAGTGTGATTCCATGAATCCAATGAGAGGCCAACCAAATTAATTGTTATCAGGTTTGTCACATTTTCAACTGTAAGGTGGCTTCTTTTATTTGAATATAATGTTCATTATTGAAAACCCTCTTTCTACCTTTGCAGAATTCAGAGCAACAGTATTGATGATATTTTTAGCCTTTTCTTCAGTTCTTGGAATCTCACGATTATGGCAATTTCCATTTCTATGTAGGATATTTTTTACATTGTCACAGAAATCATTAATGCTGATTTCATGATGAAAGAGCTTATTGAATTCATACAGCTTTTCTTCATTTGCTTTCCAGTGGACAGTAACCATCAATATTCCAAGAATCTAGCTCAAGTATGTTTACCAGTTCACAAATTGTATTATTTTCTTTTTCATTATTTTTTGATTTTAAGTAATCACAATCCATAAATCTGGCTTTCATATTTTTTATTACTGCTTCCAGTGATTTTTTGATGAGGAAGGCCTATATATCTTTGGGTTTAACAAACTCAATATTCCTAAAGGCATCAGAAGCAATGGTTTCATCAGTTTTCTTTTCAAAGGTTCCCCTACTTTCTTTGAGCATTTCAAATGCCTCAATGACCCCTTTTTATTAGTTTTTCAGCTCTTGCTAAATTTAAATTTCTGGCTTGAAGTGCATTAGAAAGTAAAGAAATTTCTTGTAGTATATCTGTCATGATTGCTAAATTCTCCAGGAAGAATTTGTTGTAAAGATGGCTAGCCATTCCTGAATATGTTTTCTCAGTAGAAATATATTTGTATAATGCTGAATAAGCATGCCATATAGCAAATGTTGATCTCAGGCTGCAAGCAGCCCATTTTGGTCCCAGAACTCAAACAATCTTCAGAATTTTTAGTCCAGTTTCTTCTGAAATGTTGTCAAGTTCCACTTGATTTTTGTTTGATTGGTGAAAGATTGTGCAGATTTTATCTGTGAACACTTAGAAGTGATTCATTTGTTTTATATCAGTGGTAGAATCATTTAAAATCAGTTGCTAGGAGTGATTTAAGCAATGCAAAGTTATGATGTCAGAAAAATCACTTTTAAGTTTAGTGCTCAACCCTGACTTTGTGGCCAAGCATCACACTTGCACAATTCGAGCAGAATACAACCAAATTATTTTTCAAATATCCACTACCAAATCCTGCATCATGCAAATTTGTTAGAGATGTGTATATAGTTTCAGCATCCTGTCCTTTCAACTCAACCAAATCAAACAAAATTATTGGCGACAGATCACAATCTTCAACCTTTACAAAAATTATGATCACTGGTTTTCTAGATGTGGTTGAAGCTTCATCAGTTATGACAGTTTTAAATTTTGTTCAATTGTTTTAGTAAATATTTCATTTTTAATTTCCTTTGCAATGTGATCAACTATTTTAACAGCAGTTTAACGAGAATGGAGTCCCACTTTCATGTCCAACACATTTTTTATTTGTAGCTCAATCTCATCTTCAGTGTCAGAAAATGGCCTGCTTTGTTTTGCTGCACTGTAGATTGTATTAAAAATTTTACATGTAGAGGTGAGATATTTTTAGTTTATTTTATCTATGCATTTAGTAATTCATCATCTGCACGATCTTTCAGTTGCATTACGCATATTTGTGTGCCTTCAGTGAAAAATGTTCATTTTTTTCTGAGATGCTTGTTGGATGGTTTTATTCCTTCCTGATGCTTCAACACTTGTTTCTTCATTCCACAGATATGTGAATTTCCTTTGTTTATGGAATCAAATTTGGCACAGTGATCACAACGAAGTTTCTTGTTGCAAACAACCAAATCATCACATTTTTTCTTGAACTCCTCAGCTTGCTTCAGACTCCAGCAATCTGGAAGAACAGCTGCTGGACCTTCATCATCTCTAGTTTGCTCAGTATTAGAGGTGGAAGTTTCATCGCTTCTTGAAGTTGCTGGCATGAGATGTTCAGTTGGATCTTTCTTTGAAGTTTCAGTTATTGGGGTTTTTCTTACAAACTCCAGTATATCATGTTGCCACGCCATTTTAGGAGCTGAAATCTGAAATGCCAAAATTCCTTTATTCAAAAATGTATTAATATAACTTCTTATTGAACTTTCACCACAAGGGCTGAAAATATAAATTATTATTATTTTTATAAATTTTCATATGAAGACTATTTTTGTAATCATCTTTCTATTTTTTTGGCTCCATATAAACAAAAATTTAATTTAACGTAACTTTTTTTGCAAATATTGTTTTTAGGTGACTCTGTTCTGCTTGCATAAGGAATTTTATGTATAAGTACATATCAACAAGCATAAATATAGTGAAATGTAGTTTTACCAAACCATACAGTTGCAACACAGATGTTGTACTATAGTGTTATGGTTTATGTTAAAATCTGTTATTCGAATAAATTGTCTATGTTTATACTAGCCTACTAAGCCTAGTATCCAAATTTTGTATCCTGTCAGTATGAAAATACAAGGAAAGAGAGATTCAGTATATTGAGCAAAAACATGACGTATTTTATTTCTTTAGACAGTTGGACGCTCTCACGTACTACGTTTAACATTTTTGGTAATATGCATATTAAAATAACTTGTCTTTGTCTGAATAAATTAAATTTTTAACTGGCACAATTTTAGCCTCTTAAAAAAGTGAGGGGGCAGGAATAGTAACCAACCAGTACTGAAAATATCAACAACAAAAACATCAATCCAGGCTAAATCTCCAATCCATGAACTTTCAATTTTGCTCTAGAATAATAAAACGTACAAAAAACATTAAGCCTCAGTTTAACATTAACAGTGTAGAAGTCTACATAAATTACATCATTTTTCAAACTCACCCTCTTTTGTCTATCTGGTCCAAGTATGATAGATGTCTGACACCAAATGTTCACACAGGAAAATGTAGGCCTACATTAGTCTACAGCTATGCTCTTCTTTCTTTGTCTAAGTTAACTGATCTGTCACTTGTAGATGCCCGTGGAAATCTGGCTTCAAATGTTATCGTACTTATTTACAATTGTGTTATTGCTTGTGACTTTATGTAGCAAGAATCCTCATAGTGACACTTGTTGACTGTCACAATTTCCATAGTGACAGTTAATATGTTGTACATCTAGCATCAGAGGTCTAAGAGGCAAGTCGCATGTGTGTGGATATTAATAATAATATTACTTTGAGAAACTTAAATATTTTTATGTTGCCTAATTCTAGATTTTGTGATAAACATCAGGAGTTATCTTAAAATACAATGTTTTTTTGGCTCTAGAGTATGCTCAAGTTGTGAAGATGTTGGGAAATGGTAGGCTGGAAGCTATATGTTTCGATGGTGCAAAACGACTCTGTCACATAAGAGGAAAACTCCGAAAAAAGGTATTTTTGCATAGTTGTGATTCTGAAATTTATAAATTTGTTGCACATACATAGAAGGTAAGATTATTTTTTAAAGTTTCAAAATGTGTGAAATATTGGTAAGTAATATAAGACTGTAAATGCATGTACATAATCAGTACAAACAGTTTGTATGTTCATGAGTAAAAAAAAAAAAAAAGGTTTGTTAAGCTTAAAGGACTTTTCTGCATTCATGACTGAGGTGAAAAGTAAATAGCCCCATACCATAAGATGTCTTGTGCTTCTCAATTAACAGCCATAGGAATGCTCTAGGAAACTGTGCATTGTTGAAAGAAACAATTTCAAATTTATTTTATCCAAAAGTTACATTTAGTAAATAAGGACAGTTTCTAGGAAAACCTAGGTGACCCCACAGAAACTAGACCAAAAATAGACCAAAGGTTGAAAATTTTCTAATTTTATGTGACATACTTTTAAAACAAGTATATGATTAGTTTCTTCCTGAGTATGAGTTGCAGTTTTGATTCATTTTCTTATTCTCCAGTCAGCTTACTATGTAGTGTTTGTATTTGATGTGTATGGTACATTTAGTTTTCATATCTGGGATCTTGATTCATAGCTGCTTTCTTCTTGAGAGCATCAGCATTCTCACTTACTGGGACTCCCACACCTTTAGAGATCATGGCTACATCTAGAGTTACACCTAGGTGTTTGAGAATTTTTTGTAAGATATAATTTTGGTAATATGTTGTGTGAGGTTTCCAAGAATATTCTAGGAGGAGTTTAAATGGGGTGGAATAAGTATAACTGTTTCTAAGACTGTATTACGATGAATTGTAGCATTCTGGCATGTTTGGTCAGTAAATACAACTGAACCAAGCCAATAACTGATGATGGCTGTTTGAACTTTGTCCAATTGACATAAAATGACTTAAGTTTTTCTTAAAGGTTTATCTTTCAAATCATTAAATATAAAAACTTGCTCATTTCCTTGTTGCTGTGTTTTTCACCTTGCTAAAATACATATCATGGCAATAATAAAATAAAACATTATAATATAGTAAATATGTTGTAAGCATAATAAGTATCTTAGTGTACCAGAAGTAATAATATCAATGAACACACAGCTAACTTCTATGTATCTTTATATTGTCATTGTTTCAGTGTTATTGTTAAGCTGTACTACACTAAGTCATAGCAACATTACTTGCTGTAATTAGACTTTTTATAAATTGCAAATTGTAGAAAATCAATATAACATAAATGGAAATATAAACTTGTTATTTTCATCATTGTATAAATTCATGTTATGCAATTTTTGGTGCATCCTGTATACATACTACTATACAGTTCTACACTTAAGTTTCACAGTTGTCATTAATTTGGTAGTAATGTCAAAATTAATTGAAGACTGATGAGAATAACTTTACACATTCTTTACATTCCCACCAAACAATTATATTGAGAAGTTTCTTGTTAACAAATTCAATTGTTATTTTAGTCCTTTACTGATTTTTGCTAATTTTTTTCAATTCATATGACTAATTACATAACTGAAGTTCATTAATGTAAGATATTGTATAGTAAAGCAGGCTATATGAACTTTGTGCACAACATTAATCAGGAATATACTAATAGTGATGTGTGTTCTGATAATATTATAGTTACATCTATATAGATGTATATAGATCTATATATGAATATATATAGATTCATCTATAATATTTTCAAACTATTTGCCAGTAACTTGAATATAATTTGGACTTTGAAAAGATAATTACAAAATCCTGTTAAAAATATGATTGATAGTAAAGATTGGCAGCAACAATTGTTAGAAGTAAAGTTGATATTGTCAGTGATTAGCTTAACAGAATGGCTAAAGACTAAAACCTTATGTTTAGAACTGCTTGGTCTTTGAAAAGATTTTACTTGGTGTAAGAGAATTATTTACTCTCTTATAGCTGCTTGATTTAAGGTGAATAACTTGACTTTTAAACTAAACCAGTTATCAATTTTCTTCTGAGGATCTTTCAGAGGTTTTTAAAGTACAAGATTTCATGACAACCTGGAATCAAAAGTAATGTCAATTTTTAGAAAACATTAATATATGATTTTGTTTAGGTGTCATAGCACATGAAAATGTCAAATGGTTTATCTTATAAAGGAAGCATATAAAATAATTTAAATTAGATTTATTTTTTAGTTTGTTTGTTTCAAATTAACAAACCATCTCATCTTTATGTGTTTAATGAAATTGACCATCTTGGCTACCATGGAGGTTTTAGTGGCAAACAAAAAACAAGATGTTTATAGGTGTTTAAGTTAACTAACCTTACAGGTACTGTGTCAGATCTGTTGCCTGACATGGGTGTAGTCACCTGGATGGCTATTTACCTTTTTCTGTCTAACTCCCATTTTCTTTCAGCAATGTCCATTTTATAATTGGACGTCATGTAGTCTGATAGGCTGGAATTTGACTTGAATTATTAATAGATTTATTTTAAATTTAGCTTTACAGTTGCAAGTGGAGTAACAAGTTGCAAACTTTGAAGTTTTATAATTAGAATAAAAAACTAACTTGGAGACTGAGATTCAAAGCACAAACAATACTTTCTTTAAATATCTTAAGATACTGGGCTACATTGAGATTATTGAAGGTATTGTGACAATTTTCACTGTTAAAATTACCAAACTCTAGTCTGAGCAGGTAATTGTGAGTAAACTTTCAAAGATGTCAATTAGATTTCATAATAGAACCATCAAGTTATCAATTAATTCTTTAAATGAAATATGCTCAGACATAATTCATTGTATACAATTTTCTTAATACTGAATGATTTATATCCATTTCCTAACTGCATAGTTTGACTGAGAAAGAGTTAACAGTTGTTACTTAAATGGAGTTTGAGCAAGGTAGATTTTCAATAATTAGATTGACATCATCAATTGTATTGGTTCAGGATAGAATGGCAGCAGGACTACTGGTTTGTTAGATGTTGTCATAAAACTCTTTTAGCCCCAGAAGATGTTTTTATACAAGTTTCTTATGATTCTCCAATACGTCCAACTTGTAAATGGATCTGTCACTTTGTTGGAAACATTTTGTTGACTCTTTATAATACTCAGTATTAAAACCACAAATAATTTGGTAATCGGTTATGATCAGAAGTAAATTGGCAGAATGTTTGCATGCATTTCTCCTTGTCTTCAGATCATTCTGACAACTGTCATTTCCTCAGTTCTTTTCTGGATTTCGTTTCCTACTTCTAGTGAAATTAAACTTTCTCTGGTATGGTTGTATCTGTTTAATGTATATAACGTAAACAGTTGATCCTGGTACTGCTTGGAATGCATTTTAATTTATGCTGACATATTTCTTTCTTAGTCAAATATACTTGGTAACTTATTTTTTTGTATTTGTAAATGTGCACAGCATTTAATTGTATTTCATGTAGTTCATAAATGGAACTTTATAAAATTAATTTTCTCGCAAGTTGAAACATTGGAAAATAGTGTAAAATTCTGCAAAATTATTCATCCTTCTACCTTCCAGGAATTTGTATCTAGAATACAAATTTCACCACTAAACCTTCATGTTTCTACCTTCTCTCCTTGTATCGAACAGTGACTACAATAATGCATCTAAATATTCTTACTCCAAATTACATCCCAAACCTTTGAAGTGACCATATAATTAATTGAAAGATTATTTATTTTTACCATTATATGGTGCAATCATTTTATATTTACACACCAGTATTTCTAGTAGTCTTTTACTTGATTATTCAATACCAAAACAACTAACAAAAACAAAAAATTTATTTATACCTTTAACATGCACTTGCAGAAACAAAATCCATATGATTACTCACTTTTCACAAAGGTTATTAACGTTGACTTTACTCCTAATACACAATATAATCCATATTTAAAATAAAACAATCAAAATCTTTATATAACCTACTTAATAACTCATAATAATCTTTTGTAATCATTCATATTTCCTGTCATATTCAATATATTTATTTACAATTAGATCTTAATAAGCTATCTTGTTGAAATATAAACTTTAAAATATCAAATATGTATATTATATATTGGATTAATACATGATTTGTACTCAACACCACTTACATAAGCATAATACAAAATAATTTCAAATTCAGTATCTCAGGACACAGTGTGTGTGTGCCTGTATATATAATGACAGAGCACCATAAACCTTTGAGATTCACACCTTATCAAAACATTGCCATCGTAGCAATATCGTCTGACAGTCATGACACATTTTTTTTCACCATTGTCCCAGTAGAACCCGGGTTTTCACTGATTTAGTTTGCACACTTCAATTCATGTCAGGTAGATTTCTTTTCAATCACATCTTCATACACCATTTCTCTCGTTTGCCTTTGTTGGTGATTAAACTAATCCTAATGATTTTGCCTATTAATTTTGAATGATAATATCGGTTTTGTAAACTAATCTAATTTTGCCATCAGTCTATGCAACATGTTTACCTCCCAATTAGATTGTTTGCAATCATTCAATTTAACCACTTACGTAGCCTCTTAATATGACAATCTTTGTTGCCTGATTTTGTTCTCTTTCTTTTTGAATTTAAATAACCATCTGATTTCACCAGTATAAATGAAGTCAATTTGTTAGTTACTGTGTTTAATAGTATGCTTACTAGTACAACTAATTAAGCAGTGTTAAGAATACTAAATTTGATAACTTCTACATCTCTAACTTGTTCCTCTCTGCAATTCTACATGCTGTTGAAACTCTGTAATAGTTAACCTTAATCTCTTTGGGGCCAAATGTTGAGTTTCTTGTGATATGTTTGTCAGCTCTTTAATTTCTGAATGTTTAGTTATACTTTTATTTAACTGTAATTCCTTCTCTTTAATAATTCTTTAATTGACATTTGCTTAACATAAGCTTTAGATTTGCATTGCATAATCTTTCAAGTATATGTCCGAAACTCCGTGTGTTCATCATAACTTGCTGCAAACACTGTAATGGCATCTAAGAGATGCATTCTAAATCATGTAAAGCTGGTACAATATCCATTAATCACTGAAATGTTGATGGATTATTACATGTCAAGACATTCTGTTGAATTGATACTTGCTGCAAGGTAACATAAAAGCAGTTTTATCTTTATCCTTTTCTGTCCCTCCCTAATAATATCCACTTTATAAATCCATGCTCAAAACGTATTTACCTGACTTTTCTTTGAGCACCATAGTGTTCACCTTTCAAAAGGCCTCTCAGTTGTACAGTGGTATGCCTGCAGACTTGCACTGCTAAAAACTGGGTTTCACTACCCATGATGGGCAGAGCACAGATAGCCCATTGTGTAGCTTTATAATGAAATTCAAAAACAAAGAAACAGACCTTTCAGTTGGCCACTAAGAACTTTACTATCTTTTCTAGGAACAAAAACAACTTGAGATGCATATGAGTTACCATTGTCCTATATTATATTATTATATTGTCAGTATAGTGTCTCTGTGCTATAAGCTGACTGCTATTTAACATTATCTTATGTTTTATGTTTTGTTTGTACAGCCATTAAGATCATTTTCTCTTACAAATATAAGTCGATACTCCTCTAACAAATTTGCCATCTCTTGTTTGTTTCTTTTCTACATTTCCTAAGATAGAATCCTAAGTTATTTTGCTATATTCTTCTGTTTCTTTGTAATTCCTGCAGTATACTGTCTCTACTACTAACCTTATGTACTGTTATATGATTTGGCAGTGTAACTGTTTGTTATATATGTTCAACACTTTCAGGCATTCTACTTATTCAAGTAGTTGTATACACTCCTGTTTCTTCTATCTCAGTAGGTTTGGTTAAAACTTCCTTCTTAAAGTCATTCATTTTAACTTCCTCAGTGGATTTACTTCTCACAGACACTTCAGTTACTTTAATTATCCTTACAGGTACTCTATCTATATGTTGAGATGTTCTGCTACTTATGTTAGGCGTAATTGTAAAGTCATCTAAGGAGTTTGTATTATTTCCCAATTTGTATCTTATTTTGTCTTATTTTACTGCCACTTACTATATTATTAATGTTCTCTATACTATTGCTACTTTATTAACACTTTTGCTAGCTAGGCTTAGTTTTCTTGCTTATTCATACTCTCTCATTTTGTCTTTAAATGTTTGTATTCCTACCATGCCAACTTTTGTTACTATGCTTAAGAGGGTCAGTGCTTTTGTAATTTTGACTGTTGATTATTAGTGTTTGGGAATGTTATTATTAAACTATTACTTTTTGATCATTAGGAAGGTATTTGTTTCAACATTTGTACACAAGTCTGAAGTAACAAGCAATTTGACTTAAGATTTCCATTTCTTTGCAGAAGTTATCTCTGGCAAGAAATATTTCATTGTCATAAGTTCTTTATAAATCCTACCCTATAATACGATGCGTTTCTAAATCTGTCTGCTTACAGGTGTAAAACGTGTTCTACCTTGAAGTTTCTTACTTTTATATGGAAACTGTAGCATTTTTGCAGGAGTTTCTGTTATGGAAGTCAGAATACTTGAAGGAACTTCCAAGTGTTATTTAACAGTGCCTGATTTTTACTTACTAATTCTGCACTTAAAAGAGAAGATTGAGCACCTATGCAAACAGATAACCGAATTACTATACCCTCTACTAACAGTACTGCCAATTTTGCTCCATGTTACTACAATTATTAGCAAGGTTAAGGGTCAGAAGTCACAATACAAAATGCACAGACATTTTATTTTGTTCTAGCTAATGCTTTCAGTCTATTATTCTAAAAGCAAAAGTATCCATCCTCAATTATGCGAAAAGCTCAAAGTAATCTATCAGTTTAAATTATTTCATGGACATTAAAAAAGGTTAATTATATTGCGGTTTTAGTTTCACTCGAGTCAAAACTTTGAGCTACTTATACAGCCCATCATGAAAGGTTTGGCATTTCAGTCATGCTAAGAGCTGCTCCACATTAACATATGGTAAGCCTACATTTTTATTCTTTACATCGCATCATATTTTGAAATTTGAATTATAGTATGATTAATTCCTTACAATTTACTGTAGAATATCCATCTTGTGAAATAAAATAACTGCTAAAGTTTGATTAGCCTCATTTGATTCTGTAATTTCCATTAACAAGCGTTTAAAAGTTTGAGACTCTCATTATCATTAAAAAAGTTCTTAAATGGAAAAAGGAACTAAATAAAGAGCCAATGTGTTAATATCTCATCTTTTCCCATGCTACCCAAAAGTTGTGTAGTTTTCACAAGTGTATTAGTAATAGAAAAGCGTTTTAAGAGTATTTGGGAATTGACTAGTATAAACTACAAAATAATTATTGAGCAAACAATGTTGTTATTTCCTGAAGTTAGCTTTCGTACAGATAAATGGGAATTACCAACTAGTGATGAACATCAGATGATTGTAGAATGCTCAGTGCTTTGTATACTATACAATCATTGTCTTTAGGGGGTTGGTGAAACCATCCCCTATATTATGTATGAAGTAAAGAAATAAAGTAAACATGTAGTAGTAAATTTTATTACACACATTCATAGGATACATTAACTTTCAGTTTGGGGAAACTTCACGAAATGTAATAAACTGTAAAATTATCTAACCAATTGTATGGTATGATATTAATAATTGAGGTTATTCAGTAAGTGCAATGAAGAAACTGATATTAATTATATATTACTACTGAGTTATGAAAAAATGAAACGGCAATTCACTTTTTGACCTACTTTAAATTGTTTCAAAAAGAGAGAAACAAGGAATAAATGTTTACAAAAAATGAAGAAAAATGCGTAGATTTCAATAGTAAAAAGCATAGAAACAACGTAGGATAATACATAACTACTTCTAATGATTAAATTATGTGTGAATATAAGTAAACAAAATCATTAGAAAGGACTGTGTTTAAAACAGCAAATCCCAACCTCTGATTAATTATAACCGTAAATTTTTAAGCATACATTTTATAATCCCATGTTGTAGCTTGTATCCTAGGATCTTTTTTTTTTAAATATGCAGCATATCTTGTTTATGTATTAAAAATTTGTAATATATATATACATGTTATAAATTTTAATTTTTTTTAGCAAATACTGGTTTCTGCATGTTTTTTACTTAGAAGTTTCATCTTTTGGGGCTTTCTACTGACATTTACAGTTCTCGCAATGTGGCCTCTTATTCTGCACTTAAAGCATTCTATTTGCATATTGTTTCTTTTAAAACAGTTTTTATCTATATTCCCAATTTTACCACAGTCAAAATACATCGGGCTCTCTGGCTTAATCTGTTTCCTATTCTGCCAGTTGGTTCCATTATTTCTGCTACTGTTTGTTAGATTTATAGAAAGAGTTCTTGTTGTATATTTGTTCACATATCTCTTCTCTTGTAGCTGCTTCAATTAAGTCTAACTTTGCATCAGGGGTATTTGCTTCGTTTGTTTTGAATTTCGTGCAAAGCTACTCGAGGGCTATCTGCGCTTGCCGTCCTTAATTTAGCAGTGTAAGACTAGAGGGAAGGCAGCTAGTCATCACCACCCACTGCCAACTCTTGGGCTACTCTTTTACCAATGAATAGTGAGATTGATAGTCACATTATAATGCCCCCACGGCAGAAAGGGTGAGCATATTTGGTGCGACCAGGATTCAAACCTGCGACCCTCGGATTACGAGTCGAATGCCTTAACACGCTTAGCCATGCTGGGCCATTTGCTTCATTTGTGCAACTTTTAGCAACATCCCTGAGCAGTCCTTGTTCATAAATGGATTTCAGAGTACCTTGAACCATTGAGTAATTTGGGTATTTGTACACACTAGGAATTTTGTTACCTAGCTCTTTCAGTTTATACTCTGACTGATTCTCCTCCCTTCTGAGTTAAATTAAGAATCTGCGTTTGTATCATGTTGAGATTAGCTGCGCTGTCCCGTCTATCAGCTGTGGATCCCTTTTTGTTGTAATTTTTCCGGCAGTTGTAGCTATATTTATTAATTTTATCACTGCTTATTTCTGCTTACGCTAACGTATTTCATTTTCTTTCATTATTCTTCAAAGACTGTTATTAGTTAATACTAAAATTTTGGATCACTGCACCAATTTGCAACGTAAGTTTGTGACAGCCGTCTGAGTAAATCTAAGTTACAAATGAAGTTTCCAGTGGAACCTCTCTAAAGCAGCCATCTTTGGGACTGAGACAAACTGGCCTGATTAGAGGGGGTTCCACTGTACATAATTAGGGATTATATAAACAAAAAAGGGACAGCGATTGAATAATCGCTTTCAAGATGTGACCAAATCTGTGGGGTGGCCACTTAGAGGGGTTCCACTGTATTTGGTTGAAGATTATGCAGTCGTAGATCGACATAGGCTAATAACTCAGGTTTAACCTTGTGAATAAAGAATCATTTTGAAGTTAGATAACATAAACACTACACATTTCATTCAACAATTCCGGTAATATATTTGCATCAGTTATTCCCTTACTGTGAGATTTAAATCAATTCATCCAAAAGATGTATTGACATTAACAGGTCATCTATCAATTTGACTTTAGAATTGTAACAGAGCAGGCCGATTGTGTCGGCTTAGCAGTTGGAGTTTATACTAATTCTGCCAGTTACAAATTTATTTATATATAAATAAAGAACAAACTAGAGCACACAAACACTGATTTGGGGTATTTATAGTTAAAGAATCTGACTCTAAGATTCAATAATAAGCACTTTTAATATGCTTTCAAAATGTAATGTGTACAATTATGATGTTAAAAAGACGAGTAGATTCAAGAATGTTAGAGATGAAATAAAAATCCTATAACCCGAGCGCTTTTGAATGGTGAACCTTTTTTCTTCATTGACATACTCGAAAGTGCTCGGATTTGTTTTGTTTTTTTATTTCATATGTTTATTACTTTGATTAGACTGAAACTCTCTTAGTATAAACCAGCAAAACACACTTTAAGAATACTTATAACATCAACTCAACTGTGTTTTACTGTTATCCGATGTTAGGAATAGTGGCAACAAGTTTCTTACAAAGAGTATAGGCCAGGGGTCGACAAACTTACGTCCTACCAACCAAAATCATCCAGCCGTCAGTCCCCAAATGAAATATCGTATCCACCCAGCCCGTGGTGTTTGATTGTTTCTAACCGGATCTGGCAAAAGAATGTTTTTTCCTGATGCCTGGCGCCATGCTATTATTTTACCTTTCTCTAAGCCAGGGAAAGATCCCAAGATTCCTTCAAACTACCATCCAATTGCTTTGTCGAGCTGTCTCTGTAAGATATTAGAAAGGATGGTTAATGCTTGTCTTATTTGGTTCCTTGAATCAAACAACCTCCTCTCGCCCACCCAGTGTGGGTTCCGTCGACAGCACTCCACCACAGACCACCTAATTCGTCTTGAAACATCTATCAGAGAAGCCTTTCTCAACCGCCAACATCTTGTATCAATATTCTTTGACATAGAGAAGGCTTACGACACAACATGTAGGTATGGCGTTTTGCGAGACCTCCATAAATATGGGTTACGTGGCCATCTACCCATGTTTATTAAAATTTTTTTAATGGACAGGAGATTCCAAGTTCGTGTGGGTTCGACACTTTCCGTTCTTTTGTACAGGAACTTGGAGTCCCTCAAGGCTGTGTATTGAGTGTTACACTCTTCAGTATAAAGATAAATGCCATCACTGAACAACTCCCTCTCACTGTTGCGAATGGGCTGTATGTCGACGACTTTCACATCTCATGTCAGTCGTCAAACATGAGATATATTGAGCGGCAACTACAAACCGCCCTCAATTGTGTAATGGAAGTGGACTCTGGCGGCGGCTTTAATTTCTCTCTCTCCAAAACTGTATGCATGCACTTTTGCCGTCGACAGGGGTATTCACCCTGATCCTGAACTTCATATCGGTGAAGTTTTGCTGCCAGTGGTCCCGAGACCAAGTTCTTGGGGCTTATCTTTGATCGTAAACTGACCTTTATACCACACTTAAAGCAACTTGGGTCAAATGCACAAGAGCACTGAACATCCTCCGTGTTCTCTCTTCTACCAGTTGGGGGCAGATCACTGTTCAATGTTAAAGGTATATCGTGCTCTTATTAGATCAAAACTCTATTATGAATCAATGGTCTATGGCTCTGCCAGACCCTCGGCCTTAAAGATGCTGGATCCCATTCATCACCAAGGACTTCGACTATGCACTGGGGCTTTCCGTACCTCTCCAGTTCAGAGTATATACATTGAATCTCATGAACCTTCTCTACACCTTCGCCGTTTGCAACTATCTTTACAATATACTTGAAACTTCATTCCTTACCAAAGCATCCCACCTGGAAATGTGTTTTCCTTCCTCGGTGGGCAGTACTTTTCAGAACAGGCGATCTGTCATTGCTCCTTTTGGCCTTCGCATCCGAGCAATTGGATGAATTGGGTCTGTCCTTGGATAACATTGCAGATTCCACAGGTTGGCCCATCCCACCATGGCTTATTACAGCCCCCAAATGTGACCTTTCTTTCAGTCACCTAAAAAAGGGCAGATACTCCAGATTGGAAGTACCGTCTTTTATTCAATGAATATCTTTCAAACAATCATTCAGTTCCCATTTATACAGATGGTTCCAAATCAGGTAATTCAGTGGGCTCTGCTATGGTTTGCTATGGGTCAGTAGTTGCGTGCAGAATCCCTTCTACAGCTTCTGTGTTCACTGCTGAACTGTATGCCATATCTCTTGCCCTGGATCATATTGCAGGTGAGCAGTACTCCAACTGCACTATTTATACTGATTCGCTTAGTTTTATACTTGCCTTGGAATCGCTACACGTTAGCTCACATCCTATTCTCGCTGATATTCGAAACCAATTGGCCCATTTCTCATTAGCAGCTACTTCAATCCAGTTTTTCTGGATACCAAGCCATGTTGGTATTCGTGGGAACGAGCTTGCAGACATGGCAGCTAAGTATGTCTGCTTCAGCACCATCACTCCTATGCCTATTCTGTACATGGACTATGGTGTTGTCTTCAAGGCTCGGCTCCGTGCCAGCTGGCAGTCCACTTGGAGTGAGCAACGTGACAAACTTTTTTCAAATCAAACCCAAAATTGGACTTTGGCCATCTAGCTTCCGTAAAGTTCGGAAGGAGGAAGTTGTTCTCACTAGGCTACGCATTGGTCACAGTTTTTTAACTCATCATTTTCTTTTATCTGGAACTGATTCACCAATGTGTAGTTTGTGTAACACTCAAATCACTATCAGCCACGTTTTACTTTCTTGCCATCGTTACAATTCTCAACGACGGCAATATTTTAAACATTTTTTCCCAGGGTCAGTCTGTAACATTGGACAGTGTTATTGGTGATGGTGACTCTGTCCACCTTGATAATGTTTTTAATTTTTTAATGGCCATTAATCTTTTTAATCTCATTTAAGTGTTGCATATTTGTTCATTACACCTTTTTAATTGTGGTTCCTTTTTTACAGTTTTAATCTCTCTCCTTCAATTTGACATTGGACAATGGCCAGAACATAAAATAACTTGACACCAGGAATGGAAAGGCCAACTTCAGGTGACTAACGCTACTGTTTGAACTACTCGTTAGTTGTCCTGGCGAGTTGTTATTATACTTTTGCTGCATATCATTTCACACTTTTACTACTTAACTTTTTAGTACTGGCCATATTGAATCATAACCCGGAACCAGGGCTGGAAAGACCAACTTCAGGTGACTGATGGTGGTTTTTATAATTACCTGTTAGTCTTCCTGGCGAGTTATGATCATTACCATTCTGCTACAGGTAGTTCTTTACAAATTTGTTGACTGGATGTCAACATTGGTTTTTACACCATTTTCTGTTTTAATTGCTGTTTTGTTTTTACCTTTATTTACTTTTACAAATTTTACTCCATTTACTTGACTTTATCTTTTTACTGGGCATTTGGCTACTCATTGTTACAATTTTGCTATGTATCTTTTAAAACTTATATTCTTTTACATTTTGATAATGGTTGCTATGACACATAACCCGGAACCAGGACTGGAAAGACCAACTTCAGGTGACTGACGGTGGTTCTTGAACTTACCTGTTAGTCTTCCTGGCAGGTTATGATCATTACCTTTTTGCTAGAGTAAATACCTTACAACTTCTTATACTCTGCCTTCTATCTTAACATTGTAGACTAGGTGTCAACATTGGTTTTATACTTTTTTGTTTTACCTTCATTTCCATCTATGTCTATTACTACATTTTTTTTTTTTATTTTTTTTTTTTACATTTTTACCGAATGTCTGGCGCAGATAGCCTCGCTGCTTTGTGCTATAAAACACTAAATCAATCAATCAATCAATCTTAGGTTAGAGATAGGAATTACCCAAGGAATTTGTATAACGAATATTTTCTGTTGACTGTAATACGGCTGTTCTACTAGAACTAGAAAAATCATCTTAATGAGTGATTTGTTGTCCAAAATCACGTTTTTTCATATTTAAGTAAACATATAATTACGATTTAACAGCAAGTTATTTACCATGATTTTCACCCGTTTGGCTCTGATTTTGGATTGGGTATTTCGTAAGCAAAACCGGAAGTACATGCAGTTTGTCTTGAAACACGGGTTTACTTATTAATCATTTGAATCATATTACCAAAACGTATGAATACCAGTCACTTAATGTCTGCCTGCTATGTTTCTTCTGTATATATTCTTCCTTCCCATGACGAATTTCGTTGTTCATTTTACATAAAGCAACAGATCTCACCATGGTGTCTGGTAACATAAACTGGTGGTTCCCAATCTTATTTGAGTGACTGCATACTAATCCGTTTACCTTGATTTACACGATACTCCTTTACAGTAAACTTGCCGCGAGAACATAGTTCATGTTAGTGGTTTCTGAAATTTATTGCTTTCACTAATGATTCACGTCAGTATTTGGTGACAATATGAAGAACATTTACTTATTTTTCTTCTGCTAAGCTCCAGCATAGTCTCGAATGTTTGTTTATATGCATTTCCTTCTTCCAATCATTTTGGTATTCTTGTTGATTTGACTTTTTGTAATAGTATTCAAATTTGTTAATTGACATTGTTTTAAGTTCACTACACAGCTGTGGTGCAGTTAATATGTGACAGTCAGTTCATTGGTAAAAGAGTAGTCAAGTGTTGATGGTGGGGGATGATGACTAGTTGCCTTCCCTCTGATCCAACACTGCTGAATTAGGAACAGCTAGCACAGTCCTTGTACAGCTTTGTGCAGAATTCAAAAGACAAAACATATATTTAAAGCAAAGGAAAAAGTTCTTTGCTTCTTACAAATATTTACTTAAATTGGTTTATCACGTTTGACTGTCAGAACAGATGGATCCCTTTACACAGGGATCACAGATCAAATGCTATGTCATCCCTTTTGTACACTCATATTCAGAATCTTGTTAAACAACTATTTTATGAATTTGGCACTAAGTTTGCAATGAAACTGTAGATAACTCAAATTTCTTAATTTAAAAGTAAATATTAAACACAACTAAACATTGATTATTGTGTGTCACATGGTATTTTGATTGCAATATTCCTTCAGATTAGATGTTTATGACATGAAAATACAAAGTCTAGTTTTGTATGAATCAGGAACTCATTATCAATATAGACAAGCTACAATATAAAATAAAAACCTATGTTTTCTATTTGTTGAGATATTGCTACATTTACTGGATCAAATGCAGTTGTACCACTCACCTTTTTCCATTTTTGGAACTTCCCTACATACACCTGCTTATGTCTATGATGTGAATAACCAATCAGAATCTCAGATATTTTCCATCTGGTTTTCTCACCAATTATCAAGTATAATAGCATTTCTTTCACAGCCAAACCCCTCTGGTGGTAAGTCGAGGCTTTGGCCTGTTCCACATTACTAATTTTTATATACCCCAATACAGTGTACCTACTAAACTTAAATTATAATGGAATTCTATGGTATTGATATAGTAATTTATAATTTTTTGGTTATTCCAATGTATGTATGTGACCATGATAGTTACTTATTAACCTGATAAATGAAGAAAAGGGCTAGCCATCTATTTGTTTCTGAAAGAGAACCAACTTATTTGTTTATACGATCATAACATAAACATGTACAAATACAAACATTTATTTGTTCACAGTCTTTTGATCAATGTTGAAATTTTTTTTTTAAGGTATGGATAAACCAAGGAGACATTATCCTGATAGGATTAAGAGATTACCAAGATGCAAAAGCTGATGTCATCTTGAAGTATAATCCAGATGAGGCCAGGAATCTGAAGTCATATGGAGAATTGCCAGAACATGGTATTAATTTTGACTCTATTTTATTATATTATCAGTAGCATGCGAAGTATATATCTATACTTAAGTTAAAAAACATGACAGTTTGAGTATGATTATGCTAAACTCTCCATCTATAAGCCCCATTCTTTGTGGTATCATTTTTTAATTAGGTGATTAAAATTCATTAAAAATTACAGAATGTTTTGAAGTTATGTGAGTAAACCAAAAATTGTATACAAAAAGTTTACTCACATTTGAAGTCTATATTGATCCAGTTTGTATGTAATAAATAGTTGTATAGAAAGGGTTACAAAGTATACTTCAAATTTATTTTGTAGGTTATATGGATTAATCAGAGTATGTGTGTATTGTTATTACACTACATTTTCACGAAGGCTGAAATTACTTAAAAAAGGTGGATTCTGTAGGAAATATTCAGATAATTTTGACATTAAAATTTTTTATTACTGTGGAAACTATTTTATATTGAATTGTTACATAATGTTTACCAATTAATTCCATTTCATAAGTGGCAGTAAGTATTATATACTCCAGAGTTGGTTAAAGAGAACAAACTCGAATGTTTAACTCTTACTCTCCCATGTTACTCATGATTGACACATAGTATGTTATTTCCATGTTGTGCAAATGTGATTTGCAGTATTTTAAATTTATAAGGGGTTAAATAAGCAGTTTATAGGACTTATTCTCAAGCTTTTGTTATGGTTTTAAAGTAATGTTTAGGTATAAAAACATGTAGTTTATACACATTTATATCACAATACAAAGTGATGTTATATTACAAAATAAGCATTTGAATTATAAATCCCTGTTCAAAATTATTTTATTTTTAATTTCATCAACTGGGTTATTTATGTTTAAAAAATGTACCTTTTGCTAGAACAAAAATGTGGTCTTAGAAGTAAATGGATTTTCATAGAAGCACATGTCACTCATTTTTTTTAAATTAACAAACAAAACTATATTAATGCCCCAAAACTTTAGACAAAATTTGGCAAGAATAAAAACACTATTTGAGTGTAAAAAATGAAGTCTGGCCAAAATAAAATTCCACAAATATGACCTTGGGAACAAATGTGTTGAGATCAGCAAATTGTTAATATTTGTAAAATTGTATGTGCATCTTTGTAATTTTATTGTACTCTTAAAGTAAATACAGATAATGTTTATTAGTAGCTTTTGTGTATTTGCACAGAGTAAAAAGGCTGTAACTGGCCTGTGAATCTTTTGGAAACATAAATGTATCTTTTTAAATTTTGGTTATAAATTTATTTTCAACAGCCAAGATTAATGATACTGTTACCTTTGGTGAAGAAGAGGTAGATGATATCATTGATTTTAATGATGATGTCAGTGAAGATGAAGATGCAATTGATAATGTAAGTTCAAACATTTAATTTTTTTAAATAATTGTTTTGTCAGAATTGAAATAGTTAATGAAAGTCAGGTTTTTTTAAAAGTTATACCATTGAAACCTTTTTAACATTTTGTATATTTAATCTAAATTATTTTCTCAGTAATACACCATACCTATTGTAAGATGATGTAAATACATTCTGTAAATGAGAAGTTTACTCTGTTGTAATATGTTGGGAGTATTTGAACAGATTAACTGTATATGTTATGCTAGGTGTTATGTAAGAATCTTCATACACATCCAACCAAATAGAAATACAATGAAAAATTAATTTTTTCTTTTAATTTGCCAGAATGAATTTTTAGAAAACCAATATATCTATTTCAATATTTTTTATAAATATACTTTTGTTAACATATGTGGAGTTGGTTTTTATAGAAATAGGTGCTGAGTCATGTGGTGAAAAGATGAAATTTTCCCACACTGTCATGTGTGATATAAAACATTGATGAATGAATATATGTATGTATATAGTGTTAGTAAGTTGTCCTTTTCAGTGATAAACTGTGTGAAGTAACATTTTATGTATGTGTGTGTGTGTGTGTTCGTGTGGTCCTTTTTTATGTAACTTGATGTTAGAATAGTTATTTCCTTGCATTTTCTCAAGTATTAGCATTTTGTATTCTTGGTATATATTTAGTTGAACTTTAACATTTCACAAAAGCTTTCAAATGTTTGAGGAAGGGAAAAAAGGATTTTCCTATCCTTGAAGTACTTTTTATATTGGTTTTCATACCTTGTTTTCCATATCATGAGTAGCAGTTGTTTGTGAAGAAATGAATAACCTAGCATGCAGTATTTATTGTTTTTCTAATTTTCTTTACATCAGTTATGCAATTGGTTTTTGTGAGCAAACACTTTTCTCATATTTGTGCAAGTAATAGTCATTTTCAATACCTTGTTTGTTGTAGAAATTAAAATAAAATAGTTTTATATGGAAATGTATGAAAATTTTTGTTTCACATTTTTCAGATACCTCAAATTTAGTTTTTCTTAACTTTTGTATTTCTTTCTCCCAGGAATATTGCAAGTAAAAAAAATAAATGCATAACAGTATGAATTATTAAACAGATGCTCGCAGAATTAGTGAATAAAACCATAGTTTTTTCTTGTTAGTTGTAGTAATAATAAACAGATAAACAAAAAATATGTATTTACGTAGTCAGTACTGGGAGTAATGAAGATCAAAACTTACAATACATAATTCAGAAAACAAGATTATATTAAAATATCCACATTTCAGTTAATTTGTGCTTGTTTTCAGTACTTCAGTGGTATAAATTTAGATTTTATTTAATCTTATAAGTTTAGTAACATATCAAAATAATAAAGATTTCTTTAGTTTTCAAGATAAAACTGTATGTGATTTTAATTATTTAATTTTTGCAATCTATCTGTTTAAACCGCTTCAGAAATTATGTGCATAGGTATTAATCTTCAGATAAATGACATTTACTGAGATGTTAGGACAAAATACACAAATTTTTTCATTTTGTTGTAGTTAAATATGTAAGCCAGAATAGTTTAACTTGTTGAAACACCTATACATTAGTAGGTATTGAAATTTATATTAATTTAACACATTTTTATAGATATTTTATAAGGGAAGTAGTAAAAATAGAAAATAAAGGTAAAGTTTCTTTTAAGTTTAGTGTTTAAAAAGTATATAGTAGAATAGTGAAGCCCTTCTTTCTTTAAAATACTTATTCATTATTGAAGATATAATACTAATGATATTACTACTAAACCAAACCCACAACTGGTTAATTGTTTGAAGAAGGCATTTTAATTCAAGTGATTTTTTTACAACAGCTGTAATTAATCAAAAATTAGAATCACAGATATTAAAAGTATTAAGGGACATGTTATACCACATTTTAGAAAATAAACAGGTGTTAATTGTTTTAATATTAGTTGCCTACTTAGAATGAAACAAAAACTTGTTGACTGTAGGTAATTAAATATACTTAAAGATTATAAGATTGTTATTAATTGTTCCATCCATTGCTAATGGTAGTTTGAATGTTTTGAAGTAATTGAATCCACATTATAAAATGTACAGTGTTAACCATTAAGTATATTTGTAGTTTGAATCAACAGGCTTAAACTATAAGTGAGCAGAAAAATGTGTAGTGTTAGTCAGTATTTGTACAGTTTGAGTTAATTGTAAAGGTACATTGTATATCCTAAAAAGATGTAAAGAGATTGACAGTATAAAAGTGTTTTCAGTTATTATAGATGTACGGCGTTAATATAAAGATGGCAATAGAAATATTCAAAACAAAAGCATAATGTATGCATTACAAAAACTGGACCTTAAGGTTTAGACTGTATAAACACTGCTGTGTAATGTAGGGGAAAAAGTTTTCTCTTTAGGAAAAAAAGTTATTTGGTAGAAATATGTGCAGAGTTAGTAGACAGGATTATCAGTTATTCATGTATTATTAATGTGGAGAAAAGATTAAATTTGAAAGTTATAATGCATGATAAAGAAGTGTTTTGTTTGAATCGGTAAAAGTGGATATTTAAATTGGTCACATACTAACATGCTAAACAAATTAATCGTAAATAATTCATGCTTTGTTTATAACAGAACAGATGCTTTCTTTTTAGTATGGCTTAATATTTGAGAAATGGGAATTGGTATTTAAAAATAATAATTTTTATTTCAGTGTGCATTTCTTAGTATTTGCTAAACATGAACTTGATGTACTACTAATTTTTTTATAAGAATATACCATTTAAAAACATAAACTGTTCTTATAGAAAGGTTCTGCATTATATTCTTTCATGATCTTAAGTAGCCAAAAGCATGTTAGATTTTTAGACACTACTGGACATTTTTATTTTGTTTTAGTTAAAATTCATATGCAGTTTAACTGTAAGATTTGTAAAATATTTCTGGACTCTGTTCTCAATAGTAAAATACTACAGAGAAGCTATGTTTATTTTTTAGTTTTTAATGTACACTGTTGGCACTGTTAAGCTCAAGGACTTAATGCTAAAATTCAAGGTTTAATTCCTGGAATTGGATACTGCTTAAACAAAATGGTGGTTTCTAATGAAGTTGTAATACATTGTTCTTTACGAATGTATTATGTAATTTTGAGATGGAAATATATATAATGTTCATCTTCTCTATTTCAGATCTAATACTTCAGTGGACAATTTTTATCAAAAGTTATATTGGCTATGGAGCATCAAAACACACAACATCTAAACAAAAATTTTCTAAGTGATATAATTTAAAAAAAAATAACTAAAATTTTACAAAAGCAACAGATTGTTTGAACAACAAGAATAAAAATAAAATTCTTTTTTCTCCCCCAAGTATCATGCATTCTTAAACATGATCTGTTAATGCATTGAAATGTCTTTCCTCTCGTACTGTTTCATACTGGTAAACTGTATCCTTACACATGATTACATTTGTATTATTTTGATATGTTTGGTGGTTCAAATATATTTTTCTGTAATGAATTAGTGGATCATGGCTGTTTATGAAACCCATAATTTATCTTGCTAGTAAATTTACGATAGTAAAGTTTTGCAGAATATACACTAGAGAAAGGATTTTCTTCCATGTTGATTGTATGTTACTCACAAATAGTTCACAATTACAGTACTAATTTTCACATTCTTTTGGGTATGGATTGTTGCTGTTAATTGCTACTTAAAATTTGTGAGTGGACTTCAAAGAATATGGAGGAAAAACCATTAATGTGTTAATATTTGCATTTATCACTCAAGTGTTAAGCTAATGTGAACGTTTGTAACTAATTTTTAGTAGTAACTTGTACCAGTTTATGAAGTTTCTTTTTGTAATGTATTTAGCTGAAAACCGAGAATTTGTCTCAAACATTAAAGATGATTAAAGGTTTATTCTGTGCAAAGTATTTAAAGTTACAATGTTCTGAAATGTGAGTTTTGTGTAGAAATAAATTTTAACTTTAACTGAATGGTAATAGTGCACTCATTCAATCACTATAAAGGATGTATGGTAATACAGCCTATTTATTGTATTTTTGAAATGGTCGTTTCAAAGATTGGTTCAAATAAATTAAAATATACATATCTTTAGCACTTAGGGGACTAAAACACTTCATCAGTGTATTTGTATCTTCATTAGAACTAACTGAAATATATTAAACATCAGCTTAATTTATTTAAAAAACAAACATGTACAGTGTATAAAACTACCTACATGATAGAGGGCAATAAAATTCTAAGATAGTTTTTGACGTCCGTTGTTTAATTTGGGTCATATGCTATGAAAATAGTTTTGACGTGGTATAAGCCTGCTTGTTTTGTTTATACTGTCGTGTATACCTACCTTTACACTTTTCAAGAATAGCAATCAATTAATTTGTAATACTTGCCATCTGAACAGTAATGTTCGTTATGTTTAGTGGTTCGACCTAGTGTGTAATATAATAGTATTCGCGATATTTTTTAGATTTCATGACACTGTGATGCGTAACAAATGTTTGCCATTACTTATTTATATATTTTTTTTTTACCACTGAAAACCCGAAAGTTACTTGTAGTAGCATTGTTGTAAGGTAATTACACATTGAAGTTCACCAAATTCAGTGTTAAACGTCAGTGTAGAACAGCATTAGCCCACTTTTAAAAGTAATGTTAGTAGTCATCTAAATTCATTAAAACAAACATAAGTGCACACCAAAAGCACAATGTCATAACTGCTTGTGTATAAAACGTGGTTATAGAAGCTACTGCCATGTCCACTGTATTTTAATTTCAACTGAAACTTTAA
Source organism: Tachypleus tridentatus (assembly GCF_004210375.1). NCBI lineage: Eukaryota > Metazoa > Arthropoda > Merostomata > Xiphosura > Limulidae > Tachypleus > Tachypleus tridentatus. Next base: position 51,194,643 of record NC_134834.1, on the reverse strand, counting down.
AAGTACAGGCATATGTACAAACTCACCAACAGATGGCAGGGCTATTACTAAATGTGTAAGTCTAGATACCAGAATATAGTTCTTGAGTTGTTGAAAATATAATTTTTCGGATAAAACACGTAAGCTGTATCAGTTGCCCTAAGCTTTTGTCGTACTGTACACATTTTAAACATGCACTTCTGGCTTCAAAGTGGCCTTTGTGGCTACCCCTAATTTAATAGCCTAATGATAGATGAGATATAGGGACGGTTTATGAAAACTTAAACTAGTGAAGTCTGTTTAGATATTTTTTGTAAGTCTGTAAAATTTAATATGTATTTGTACATAGGTAAACATAAACTGAGTTATGCATAACAGTAACATGAGGCATTTTCAATAGCCAAAATAATTTTAAGTGATAAATGTAAAATATAAAGACTTAGTAGGTTTGTGAACGTATAAACATTGTAGAATGTTTAAGATTCGTTCATTTAATATAATTTTCAAGTTAGTCTATCTGAAGTCATGTTTATTAATTTGATATTACTGATAGCATATTTAGTTTTATGTTTCTGGTTTATTGTAGTTTTACTTTATTAATGTATGTTCATGGGAAAACTTGCAGAAAATTTTATAGAGATACTTAGAGAAGTAACTAGTGTTAGTGACAGCAAAGTTTACAGCAACAAAATACTCTACTATACTGGTCTACGGACATACAAGATATTCTCATAATTTGCATCTCCTTATTTAGTTAGTGGAGGAAGGACGTAATTCACGTGTACATCTGATGTTGATCAAACAGGGAGCAATATCTGTATTATGGTTCCAGATGAATTAGTTTGTTTTTTTTCGTATTTTATTAAAGTGTTACAGAAGTTCTTCATGTCGCTGTTTGTTTATAAACAGCTGCTTAGTGATAAATATTAGTTTGTATTAAATGCAATGTATGAAACATAGCTACACTTCAGTGTAGGTGTTTAATTCACTACTGATGTGCCAAGATGTTTATCATTCATTTCCATTATATTGGCTTTGAACAAAAAAAAATTTTTTTTCAAACATGTAATGACAATAAAGTTAAGTAATTTAAAAACATTGTTATTAGTATATTAGGTTTCAGTTACTTAATTACTAACATTCGAGAAGTATTTGTTTTTTGTTTGTTTTCTGAAACCGAATTCGAATTCTATCGTGAACGTGGTAGTGACATTGTCAATAGACTTGTCGCTAATAAATTTACCAGTTTAGTTATATAACAAGTTTTCTATTTAGATTCCTATAAATACTAAAACATCTTATTAAATCCAGGATACAAAAATTTTAGTGTTCTAGGAAAACAATTTATATGTAAGTACCTTGTTAACCACAATTGTCAGTATCTTTACAAGGTTTAGATTAGAACCAATCACTGGAAAATTAATCAGATTGGAAAAGTAAAACAGAAAGTTACAAGAACAAACATGGCCAGAACGAAAAGCAGGCATATTGAGAAAAACAAGATAAATGAAAAATTGGGAGTTTAAAAACCTGCACTTAGAGATTGTAAAGCACAAGGCTGTAGATACTGTATACATTATTTACTCAAACTACAAGACCCTGTTTCAGCTTCATGATCTTACCTTGGAATCTGTAGTTTGAGTAAATAATATTTACAGTACATCCAGCTCTGTTTACTTTCTGTAGTATGATCCCAGTTTGCAGGTTTTTGAATTCAAGATTATTTTTACTTATCTTTACTGGCGTTTTTTACATCTAATTATTGGCAAAGGTTGACTTGATATGGTAGTTAACCTTATACACTAAAATTATAACAAACATAGGTAATTGCTAATTAATACGGTTTCCACTTCGTACATAGTATGAGTTGGCTCTCTGAAGACACCGATTGCATATCTACATGCTAGAATAATTTAAGTGTTCATTTATTATTGCTTGGTAATTGTCCTGTATTTAAAGGAACGCCAGATATTTCTAAGAGAATTAACTTCAAAAGGTGATGATAACATCATTTACACTTCAATTATGATGCTATTTGGTATTTGTAAAATATAGAAGAAATACATTGACTTTTCAATACTCCAACGACCTTTACAGTTTGTTATGAAGTTTTATAGCAAAAGGTTTTGGCGTAATGTACGAAGCCATTGTTGTAAGCTAGCAAGAGAATAATAAACATATACACACACAAACCGTGTTGTCTGGCTCCCGTATGAAAATCAGCGCACGCAGACAAAAGCTCGACATTCAATTTTGACGAGAGAACGGGCATGAATAATGTTGATGTCTAATTGTATTTCACAAGCAGGTTATTTTACACTAAATAGTTAAGAACTAATCACACTATCATTAATATTTCAAAATATGAAATAATCTTGTGTAAAAAGATAAATTTATCGAATATTATTGTTGAGCCGCTTTTAGCAGGACTGAAATATTTTACGTGGTGCGTGATATAACTAGCGCGAAATCACGAGCGCAACAAAGTTACTGAAATAAATTGATTGATAAACTTGCGCTTTTCCTGTCGCTGGGGGTGAGTGTTTTTGTTTGTAATATACATAAGAATTAAGATTGGGCCGTTTTGTGCGGATTGTTTTATTCTTGTACATCTAACATACTGCTTTTTTGTGCGTTTGTACACTTGTATAGACCTATCAGAAAATAGTAAAACAACGTTTTTTTTTAAAGAGTTGTTTCAATTGAATCTTTGCTGTAAAGGTACTTTTTGCTCGAATGTTCTGTTGTTTTGTGCGGTCACAAAATGAACCACTATTGTAATTCATGATAATTATGAAAGTCCATGTTTTGATAACAGCACAAAAGAAAGCGGAAAGAAGATAATACTAAGTTAATAAAAGTATGCAAAAAAATCCAGAAATAAAGAAGCAGTTCTCAAAACACTGAGTTTCTATTTTTTATATCATCAAAATTTTCTTTTCACAGAAAATAGTGCAAATTTTGTCCGTGTATCTCAGGACGGCTTGTATGAACATTAACATTTTATTGATAAGCAGCGAACAACGTTTCGATCTTCCTAGGTCATGTTCAGGTTAACAAAGAGTCATCAATACTTCAGGTTACCAAGATATTGTGTCCTTGACCATGCTAAAGTTCCAGTACAAGTTATTAATAAGGAATAATATATTTTGTCTAGACACATTAAAAGTTACTTGTGTTCAAAATACGTTGAGAGGTTTTGGTTTTAAGTTTACTTATGATACATCATATTTTATGTTTAGCACTTGCCAATAATATCGGTGTTACACAAGAATACAATAAACTGCACTGTAAATGTTCCTGAACATTTTTCTATTCTATTTCTACTTTTTTTTTTTTTTCCTACCAAAAACATATTAGGTTCTTCAAAAGGGCTTGGCAAATTTGGGGATGAAATTTACATTTAACTGTCATAAGAATGTGGATCGAAATTTCTGGCTAATAAGAGCAATAACCCATTATTCTCTCATAAATTATCATATGCAATTTTTTACACCAGTTTCCCAGTAAGAAATAAAAAGAAATATTGTTTATTTTAATTTTACCTTATAAGACTGTTTTTTACAAGACCTTTGTGTTGCCTGGGGGAGTAATTTTAAACGAATGTTTAACTGATAAATATTATTTACAGATGAAATTGAATATAAGATAACAAATTCGGCGATTGTGCCAATCACTTCTGTGGAGATTGGCTACCTCCAAGAAGATAGATAAATTATATTTACTGATGTTCCCACAAGCATTCTGGCCGTATACTGATTCTTACAGATTTTTTTTTTTTTAGTTATACCACCAGATTCTTTCATTCTCAATAGTCTCATTCCATCTAAATGGTGGTGAAGATGTTCCCCAATTGCTGCTTCCACCTTTTTAGTACGTAGGAGGTTGATATCATTCCAATAAAGTTGCACCGGATTTGATAAAGGAGGTTTTCCTGTGAACTTACCATCTTCCTCGTTTAGTTTTACTATTAATATCCTGATTATAGTTTTAATATGTAGTTACTTTGCTTTCTGCCATCCTTCTGATGATCAACCATCTGTGAGGCACTTGCAAATATTATGTTGGTGACATTGTCTATTTGAAGTTCGTTGCTTTCAACGATTCAGAGAGGAGCTAACTTCATTGCTTCCAGCTCTATCCTTCTGTTACTTATTGGAAGCAAAATATTGCTGCCATGAGACCATGAATACTCAACCAGTTATTTCACTATCTTTGGGTAGGTAACATTGTGACTGGTTATGATGACAGATGAAACTTTACGATAGAAGTTTAACAGAGTTTTTAGTGGTTTCACTTTCTGTTCACTCTCTACACTTCCTGTCTGGGCTTATTCCCACAGATTCCAGAGGCGTCAGATGTTTATTGTACATGAAGAATTATAAGATCAGGTGATGATGAATTATTTTAGTGATGGCTGTATAGCACCTATGAGGCGAATCCCACCTGGAGTGCACTCCTTATCTGGCATAAGGAATATAATGTAACTAATCGTCTTTCGTGTAAGGTGTCAGGTTGAAGTCTGGAAGACAAAGTGGTATTGAATAATAGAAACTCGTGAACTATTCCGAGCTTACTGGAAGCAGTCGTACCCTTAAACATCTGTTCAACATGGAGAAACATGGTTTCTACACCATTACCTATATTCTACAGTGAATTACTGGAGCTATGGATCAATTAAGGTAGTTCAAAAACCACCGCGGTAAGTACAATTGTAGGAGAGGAATCAGATAATTGAGGTAGTAGTAGTAAGTTTTATTTAAAACTCTAGTATATGTTAATAAGGTCGCACTAAAGAATAAAAAGACTTGTATTCAGCGATGTATCAATGAGGTCAAGTTTAAGAGTTAATAGGCTCTGTAGTTAGCAAGTAGTCTTGATTAATTGATATTATAGACTTGAAAGTGTACACCAGTCAACAGAGAACCTTCATAATTTCGCGTTAACGAGTTAATGGGGTTGTATATTAGAAATTGTCGATGGGGTAGTATTATGGAATTAAATATTTTTTCTTAAGCAGAAGGCACTGATAAAGTATAAATATGAAAAAAAATAATAAAGAGATTGCACTTTTAGAACAAACTCTTCATGTGATTCCATGTTGGACTTAAATTTCGTGTAGTTAACTGGAGATCTTAAGGAATTGTCTTTAAATGAGATATTGTAGGTTTAAATGATTTACATAGTATAAATATATATGGTCTTGCTCCAGCCAAATTTGAGAGTTAAGACGTTGTATGCTCATCAAAAATGTTTGTGAGGTTACAATAAAGAGTGAAATGTTCATTTGTCTTTAACACAGTGTTGGTTTGAGGAACTGTACTTAGTCATCCGTCATTGTTTTCATAATGTCTCTCCTTTTGTGCTCAGCAAGTTGCCTCAGTACCAGACGTGATGGAAACAAAACACAATACTTTCCAAAATATACATGATTTATGATGAGTAACTTTTCTTTATAACTATACCAAACTATGATGGTTCACTAAAAATCACTTGCACTAAACCAATAAAACAGAGTGTGGCTCGAGTTTCACATGGGTTTCTAAAAAGCACCAATGACAATGAGAAATATTTTACAGAATTGATGCCAAAATTGTGTTAAAGTGTAACGGTAAGTGCACGTGGACCCAGCATACTGCTATTCAGATGCAATGAGACTTTTGACTCAAGTAGGATCTACATGTTAAGATAAAATCCATAATTCTTTGTTGTGTTACGTTTGATCAGAAACAATTAACATTTTTAGTAATTAATTTTCTGAACAGTTAAAATTTGAGATCTAACACTATTAAAACCAACATCAGCACTTGGGCAACTGACTATGTTGTATTCTGGCTTTATAAAATAATTATTGGCCAAAAATAAAAAATATACAGAATTTAAGGGAAATAATATAGTAATTTCTTAAACTGAAGTGTAAGTCGACACGGGTGTGAAAACAAAAAGACTAGACTGCTGCTGGTTTTTCATGAAACAAATCAAAATGTGTTATCACTTCAGTTGAATAACATGGTTGAAGATCTATTTTTGCATTTGGTTGGCCTTGTCAGTAATTTTGCAAGACCAGCTCAAGTAGTCACCAAAACCAACAGACCAATGTGAAACCCAAAAAATGCTGAGATTAGTGTTTACCAAAGAGATGACAAACCTTAAGACTATGTTTACGTAAGATTAATTATAATCAATGTCTTGAAAATTCTAAATCAAAGATCTGAACACATACATATGCGTGATATGAGTGTATGAATATACTGTTACATACACTTCCTCAGAGCACCAGGTTTCGATGACATTAACGAACCTTCAAAACAATGTTAAAATGTTACTCTGATACGTGCTGTTCCGCCTGAACGTTATCAGCCGTGATTGTCAGGTAACTAGTTGATTTGCATATTCAAAATATAACGTACTCAACTATATATTGACAGTTTTACGTCTTTCTCATGAAATAACCAATTGTAAAATAAAATGAATGTTTTCTATAGTTTTTTCTTTGAATTCTATTTCACATAAAGTTTTTTTAAAAATAAATTTCTTATCTAAAAATAATAATATTCACGATTTCAGGCCCGAGAGTTTTGTGTTTGATTATTTAATCCATTGAAGAGTATACAAATGCATACGATTTTAATATTGGTGATGCGTGTTATTTACGACAGATGACACTTCACAACCCTGTTCAACTTAATATGTTTGTTTATGTGTAAAGCTACATAATAGTCTGTCTGTGCTCTGTCTACTCCAGGAAATATAATCCCGATTTCTAGTGTTGTGAGTTCGTACATTTGCCGTTAACTCACGAGGGTATAACTTTAAAAGTTGTGAAATGTAAGCTCACTTAGAAATATGTCATTAAAACACACAAGATCACCTTGGCCGACAAAACATTTAACGAACGAGTAGGAAACAGTTTCGAACAATATTACTTTTTTAAAACCAATGATAAGGACTGTTAGATAATTGACTAAGCTAGGTCGATAACAAGGATTGTTTTATAATGGAAATTAATATCCATTAGGAGAAAACATCAGCTTGAATGCATTGCTTTCGAAGATCGTGTAGGAAAGAAACGTAACGAAAAACGACACAAAACATTTACATTTAAATAATACGTGAATACGCCAAAAAATCAACAGAGACAATATATCATGTTGCCAGAGAAAAAAAATATATATTTATTTATCACTTGAAAATACAGTAGTAGCTTTGAGATTTGTATTCCAGGGATGGCACTCGTACATAATCGATGTAAAACTGTGGAAGAGTTCTAATAAATGTGGAATGCACTATGTACATATCAATTCTAAGCTTTGAACAACATCAGCTAATTAATATGGTATTGTATTTCTTTTAAGCTTTGTATTGATTAAAGGGTCTTCCAACAGATTTCTTTTTAAAGTTTGTTAGAGGTTTTATAAAGAAGGCAAAAGTTTTAATTCAAGGGCTTATCAGTGCAATACGTAGTACGTTCTTTAAAATAATAATTCTCACATTCCAGTAGTGTGGAGAAAACAATGACTTGAATTTTGATTAATGACTCTACAGCCGAGTGTTAACTACAAATAACCACGTGCACAAAGATGAAGAACTCAACGCCACAATAACCGATATAATTTGTATCTATACAGGCCTTAACAACACAGAAACATTTATTTAATACATTTTTAAGATGTTTAGCGAACAAAGTAAACACCTTCAACGAGTATTAAGTAGTGTATAATAATAATAATAAATACAATATTACTGCTACATTCTATCGACTTAAATTCGAGCAAGTTAACAAAGCTGTAGTTTAATTTATCTGAATTAACGAAACAATTTTGCGAATTAGCAGTTACTTTCGTTATTAGTTTATAAAATTTTGGATCTCAAAGGAAGCTATCGAAAAGAATAGATAAATAACAATAATAAAAATAAAGCCACACACACACGCATATATATATATAAACACTAAATTGAATGCCTATTAAAAATTCCAGACACCCTGAGTTATTCTACACATGTAAGACATTTCTTTCTTGTCATCTACAAGAAATCTCTTATTTTTTTTCATTAACAAAGCTGCTAATCCTTTTTACATGCCTTCTTTTAATTGTGTACTGACTCCTTCAATCTTCCTACGTTTATGAGTTTTATGACTAAAAGTAGATTTGTGGATAAATGTTATTGTTATCGTTCATAAAGAACTATTGATTCAATCCACCCATGCAGAGTCCCTAATATCTTCCTATAACCAAGCGCATAGTAATGACTTTCAACCACAAACCACGATTATTTGCATTTACACACAATATTTGGTGTTTCTCAGTACACACGAACCTCTGTGACTTCCTAGGTACAGAGTGCCCTTATTTCTTAACATAACAAAATCATGAACTTCTCTATTTCTGTTAAAAAGCCCTCGAATTTTTAATTCTTCACAACCTTTACTTGTGTGATAAATTGATGTCTCTTACATGATATAATATTATACAAATATAATCCGAAGAAAATATGTGAAAAGGATTTATGTATTTCATAATATTGCCCGGAATTGCTCTCGTTTATGTCCTATTTATACTTGTCAAAGTAGAAAATCAATTGTGAATTTAAAGGAACAAATAATAACAAATAAGACACTGTTTTCTCAACAATACTGGTTTGCTTCTAAAAGTGGATTGAGAATAAATAGTAAATCTAAATTATATTTTACAATAAAATCTAACACTGTTTCAAGTAATAATTTTAGTAGATAACCAATAAACTGGCACAGAAGAGGCAAAATATGTTTAGTCATCTGCAATCTCAGATGGCAACAATTGTTATAACTTAATTATATAACAATATTTCAATAATAAGGTTTAACATTAATACTTTCATTAAGCTATATTTTAAAATGGTTATCTTTTTCGACGTTATTAATTAATGTGAACACATAAAGATATGTTTAGTTAGCAGTCTTAATAATGAAGTTGACAACAATATGTATATTGTTATATATATTGCTATCAACCTCACGAGTTTCAAATTTCTTTTACCTTCAAAACGAAGGTGGCTCTACCTAACAGCCATATAATTTTCAACCAGACCAGAGCCGTTTTTCCGTATACACATATATACATATATATCATTTCCATTGAACTTTAAAAGAACTTGGGAAAGTTCTGGATTGGTATCTGGCACTTGACATCTATGCTTAATTATTATTTAAATGAAAGCGGGGAATGAGATCTCAGTTTGCTAAAGTTTAACCCTCCTTTCATAACGTACACACACATATCTATATGTTCATACCACACTTGAAAAATTATCATTTGGCTATGAGGAGAAAAAAAAATGACAACACATTAAAAATCAAGTTTCTATTCAGAGTGAATGCTATTAAATGAAAATAGAAATTTCATTATATTTTAAATATCTTTTGTCTTTACGTAGTAAATGATACTGTTGGAAGGTTAATAGCATAGAATCAGTTTATACGTTTTTTTTGTACAGTGCCTGTAATTTTGGAAGGATAACGGAATTAATAGCTATGATTAACATTAAATGTTTCATTGTAATTTCTCAAGGTTTAGCAGTATCTAAGTGGCATTCAGTCTTACTGAGAAAAATAAAACCAGAATCGGAAGTTCGCGTAACGACAGTAAGAGTGGATCTCAATGTCCAAACACAGGCCGTCGTCATGGTAACAGCTGCTTAACGTGAAGGCTGTTTTGTTGCTAAGAAACACACAATTATACATTCATATTACATTTTATATTTATATTTCACACAATGGCCAAGCAATAATACAGTTATTACCACAACTGTGACTGACATAGTAATTAGGGGCACGAATAAACCAGCTTTGTGATAGCTAGCCTTTTCAGTATATTTAGTATATGTATATATATACACACACACACACATATATACATATATTTGTATATAATTGATTGTAATCTGATTAAACTTTTTTAATTATCTTTTATCTTGTTCGAATTTACAACATTATTGATTGTAAATATGGATGTGTTTAAAGTTAAAGATAATAAATTCCTCCACAGACAACGTGCCACAATAACAAATATATTTGACAACAATGTATGGGTTTTCCTGAAACAAAAAAATATTGTTAATACTAACACGGTCGGTAGCACCCTTGGGCAAAACTAATAAAATGTTTGCGCTTAAACATTAATGTATCTAGCGTCCAGTTACTAAGAGGTTAACTAACAGCCACTAAGCGAGCGATAAATAGTCGGCATAATCAGAAGAAAAGACCCCTAATAATTTTCAACAACTGATCACATATAGGCATTCTTTATGAATCAGATTTTACGAAACAAACAGCACATTTATGAATGACTCCCTTTATGTATATATATATATTTATTTATTTACAAAGCGCGTAACCAAATCGAGTGGTAAGCTTTTGTTATTAGCATTAGTATATGTTATCTTTCTTGAATATTCAGTTTAAGAAACAGACAAATAAGGTTCTTATACAGAAACAAATATAACAAGAAGCGCAATTAGACACGGTTGTAAAGCGTTTTAAAAAATCTTTGGATGATTGTGTTTTTTTTTGTTTTTTGTTTCGAAAATTTCCAATTGGTGGAAAGTTCATCTTGAAAGAAACAACATATAGTTTATGGTAAGCCTAAAATAAACAAACGTTTTAAACAAAATGGAAGAAGAATTTGACAAGAACAAAAATTATAAGTTAGTAGCCGTAATACATTACAGAAGAATCTTTTATAACAGTTAATTATTTTAAGATTTTCAGTAACTTGAAAAAAAATAGCGACGACAATTTTTAAAATTTTAGTTATTAAACATAAAACTGTAGCTAAAACTAAAAAGGAAGGGCTCGGATATAAGCAGTGTTGTGGAAACACCCTCACGAATGGACTTTGGCCTTAGTTTCCAGATTAAAGTTGTTCTTCAAAAGCGCCCTCTTGCCCATCTTAACAAAGCGTCAGCCAACACGTCTAGATGAGCTTTCATCTGAAAAAAAAATGTTATCAAAGCATTATATTATATTTATCAGATATAAATAACTTAGTGAACTTCTACTACGAACTTGAATTTTGTAGTTTTTTTAAATCTAAAGCACATAAAAATTTATACTGTTCTCCAACTGAATAGGTTAGCTAAACGAATTACCAGTAAAGCGTCTCAAAACTAAGAAAAAAGGTTTAACATTTTATTAAGCCACAAATTAAAACCTCTAACAGTTTTGAAAGAATTTCTCTAGGTTATTATAAATTTTACATAACGGATAAATTAACAAATAATAAACCTCAGAGACTGTGTAAACGACTTTTTCTATTCCCCTTATTGACTATGTAGTTTGTATTATAGTTCTAATAGAAATAAAAGTAATTTCTATTTGGTTTCAAACAAAATAACTTTGCTTCTTAAATTAACAAAAAAATGAAAAGAAAATTAATAGGAACGTATGGTTTTGGTTTGATTGGAATTAAGCACAAAGCTACACAATGGGCTATCGGTGTTCTGCCCACCACGGGTATCGAAACCCGGATTTTAGCGTTGTGAGTCCACAGACGTGCCTCTGTGTCACTGGGGGACAGGAATGTATGAATAAACAAGAACTCATAAACAAACTGCTAATCCTCAGAAATGTATTGCTAATTTTTATATAATCCCCCAGGGGCACAGTCTACGGACTTATACCGATCGAAAAGTGTTTCGATACTCGGGCAGATCACAAATAGCCCATTTTGTAGTTTTGTGCTTAATAACAAACAATTTCTCCTTATAGCCACGTAAGGTAAGAATTATTTCAAATCTTTTGTGATGTCAGAAATGTTTGTTGTAATTTTCGGTTCCCAAACTGGATTATTTTAAAACCTTTCTCGAATATTAGATATATATGAAAACAGTTTGCTTGAGGCGTGTGCGTAGTTTGATGTGGGTTTCTATGTATGTTATTCTAATATTTGTTTAACTATTTTCGTCTAGATGGAAGTGAATAAAGCAAACTGCTCAAATTGAAATAAGCTGTTTAGATTCTCATCTACATGTTTAAAGTTGTTAGTGCAGCTTTGGATTCAGGAAATCATTCCAATCTATAATGTTATTTTACTACTTTATTATGTCTATTCAATCTCGACAAGTTCCATATTTAATCTCCTTAAATATCTGATGTTAATTTTTTTTTTACATACGTCATCTTTCTAAAAGCCTGGTGTTGTAAAGTACATTATATGCCTCAAGTTTCTAATCCCTAACGCTTTTAAATAAATTTCCTTTTTGTATTTCTTAACCTCTAATGTTCATGAGTAAACATAGTCTGAGATTTGTGAAAAAGTATAAAAATATCAGTTGTATTTTCGTATTGTTCGGGAAATCGTCTTAAATTGGTATGTGTTGCTAAAGCAAACCCACTTTGGCCTATCTTCTGTGTCCGTAGAGGGAATCGAACCCCTGATTTTAGTGCTATGAATCCGAACCCTTGTCGCTGTCTCATCGGGGAACCTAAATTGTTTTATCCAACCGAAATACCCACTTTCCTCTGTGACACACTGATATGCCTGCGGACTTACCACGTTAGAAATCGGATTTCGATACCCTTGGTGGGCAGAGCACAAATAGCACATTATGTAGCTTTGTGCTTAATTTCAAAGAAAGAAACTAAAATAAACATATACACCCAAATCGTGTTAGCAGTTTTTAATCATATAAGTTTTGTTGTCTCTTCTTGAACATTTAACCTCTTAATTCTAATTTTTTGTATTTAGTTCTAATTAATAATAAGTAATTTATTTGAATAAATACTTGGATGTCATACCGAGTTTTTGTTTGTTGATTTTCGCGCGAATGTATATGAGGATTTTCTGCGTTAGCCGAAGTGACAGACTAGAAGAAGGCAGATAGTCAACACTACACACTGCCTTTACTTGGGCTACTCTTGTCAGACCAAACAGTGGAACGAGACTGTCACTTTTATAATGCAACTACGGCTTCAAAGTGCGGGACGCGATTATCATTTAATTTTGGCAGGAATGGAACAAGAACCACAAAAGTTCGGATATATTATCAACATGCTAATTACAGGTACTGTGCTCGGTTCCACAAAAAATGAAACTAGAATATAAGTTTGGTAGTTGTAAATGATTAGTAAAGGTATGCAAAGGCTTATCCAGAAATAATAACTTGTAGAATTAAGAAATTAACGTTAATTTGTGTTTGAAAAAACAACAACATAGAATTATTGAATAATACAGTATAGTTCATCCTTCAAAAACACAGTTTTGTATCATATGACATTAATGTTCGATTCGTTATTCAAAATTACAAATTTAATAAATATCTTCCATTCACAATCCATAACAATCATGGTCAGGTGGTTAAAGCACTCGACTCGTAATCCGAGGGACGCGGGTTCGAATCCCGTCACGCTAAACATGGTCGCTCTTTCAGCCGTGGGGGCGTTATAATATGACAAGAGTAGCCCAAGACTTGACGGTGGGTGGTGATGGCTAGCTGCCTTCTTTCTAGTCTTACCCTGCTAAATTAAGCACGGCTAGCGCAGATAACCCTCGAGTAGCTCTGCGTGAAGTTCAAAACAAAATCACCAACTTGTATCATTATATTATTTAACATAGCTTGGTTAACACTTAAAAACACCAACTCGTATTATTTAATATCAAGGTCTGGTTCACATTTCACAAATATTAATTTTGTCATTAAGTAGCAAATACTAATTTAAACCTGAAAAACAGTAATTCAAAGAACTAAATAGGTAACCACACCTAAAAAAAAAACTAAGTCACAGTACTAAACAGATAATCATACCTGAAAAATACTAATTCCCAGTGCTAGATAGCCATGCCTGAAAAACACTATTTCTCAGTGCTAACTAAGTAGCCATTCCTGAAAAACACTAATTCACGGTACTAAATAGATAACTGAACTGAAAAACACTAATTCTCAGTGCTAACTAAGTAGCCATTCCTGAAAAACACTAATTCACAGTAATAAATAGATAACTGAACTGAAAAACACTAATTCTCAGTGCTAACTAAGTAGCCATTCCTGAAAAACACTAATTCACAGTACTAAATAGATAACTGAACTGAAAAAGACTAATTCTCAGTGCTAACTAAGTAGCCATTCCTGAAAACACTAATTCACAGTACTAAATAGATAACTGAACTGAAAAACACTAATTCTCAGTGTTAACTAAGTAGCCATTCCTGAAAACACTAATTCACAGTACTAAATAGATAACTGAACTGAAAAACACTAATTCTCAGTGCTAACTAAGTAGCCATTCCTGAAAAACACTACTTCACAGTACTAAATAGATAACTGAACTTAAAAACACTAATTCTCAGTGCTAACTAAGTAGCCATTCCTGAAAAACACTAATTCACAGTACTAAATAGATAACTGAACTGAAAAGCACTAATTCTCAGTGCTAACTAAGTAGCCATTCCTGAAAACACTAATTCACAGTACTAAATAGATAACTGAACTGAAAAACACTAATTCTCAGTGTTAACTAAGTAGCCATTCCTGAAAAACACTAATTCACAGTACTAAATAGATAACTGAACTGAAAAACATTAATTCCCACCATTAAAATAACAAAATCAAAACTACACTTTAAAAACGTACTAATTCATACCAATGAACAACAAAAACCTCAATAACACTAATTTAGTTATTATTAGAGCAAAATTTGGCTCACAGCTCAAAAATCATGTGAAACTATTTTTTTTTGCTCACAAGTAGAAAAACTAAGTTACTAGTTCGTAAAAGTTTAAAGTCGAAATCTTTGCTTTGTTTATGATGTAATATATGTGAAAATATGATTAGATTTGTTTACCTTCCATGATGTATCAACAAAAATACTAAAGATGGTCCTGAGATCTCGTGTCTTGAAAGAAAAGACTGAATATTATTCAAAGAAAAGGATAGTGACAGAGATGTAAGACCGCAGAAATAGAATTATTCATGAATCTTCTTAAAATCTCTTGTGAACTCACTAGCCTTTCCTTGTACTTAACATTGCATCTTCTATAAAGGTTATTCAAATGAATAAAATATACGTTTCTTCTCTTGTGACAAAGGAAGAAAAAACAAATATAAACTGCATAGTGAAGATAGACGAAACTTTAAATAAATCATTAAAAAATTTCATTTCTATTCGAATGGGATGGTAAAACATAAGTTCTCAGTGACTGAATTCAGGTTTAATCTAAATAATTCTGCAAACATGTAGGCAGTTCGACAATATTGCGATATTTTATAGGCTTTGTGTCCACACAAGTACAATGAGTGAATATACTAGTCCATGTTTTATAGTTTCCTCTGTTAAGCATACTGCAGCCATATTTAACACTTATAAATAAAAACTGAATTATTTCAAAAGCTACACGAGGATAGCCCTAGCTGTCCTTGATTTAGCAGTGCAAGACTAAATGGGAGACAGCTAGTCATTATCGTCCACCGCCAACTCCTTTACCAAAGAATAATGGCATTGACTGTACGCTATAACGATCTCACGGCTCAAAGGGAGAGCATAATTGGTGTAATGGGGATTCGAACTTGCGACCCTCAGATTGCGAGCTCAGTGATATAACCCCCTGGCTATGTCGTCGGGCTCCTCACAATGTTTCTTCAATTGAAGCGCTCAAGATAGATGGGAAAACTGTTTTAAACCAAACATAAATTTTCAAGGCTATCACCAAACGATTTCCTTGTTGTTTTAATAGTACTGAAAATTTAATAAGAGAGAGGCAATTTGAAAATAAATGTAGCTAATATCCGTGAACTAAAAGTTACATTTTCTAATATTCGAACACATTAATAAAAGACGAAAGCGTACAGTTACATACTAATGATATAGGATATCACTCGAGAAATATGCAATATTAAAAATAACTACAGAAACTATGAGAATATCGCACCTTTGTTGTGTGAAAATTAAATGCAGCAGATTGGTTGTCATTTTACTAATTAAAAACTTCCATAGCAATGAATGTGTGTGTTTTTCTTATAGCAAAGCCACAAATGGCTATCTGCTCAGCCCACCGAGGGGAATCGAACCCCTTATTTTAGCGTTGTAAATCCGGAGACATACCGCTGCACTAGCGGGGACCCATAGCAATGAAGAACCTACAAAAGTACAGGCTATCAACGTATTCGAAGTAAGAAAGTCAATAAGCTAGCGAAACTAAAATACTGCATTACAAGAGTGTTGAAATCGAAGTTCTGAATGGTCAAGAATATTCCAAGGAAACAAATGCGGCAGGACTTCATGTTTTTGTAAAAACTTTATGCAAGACATTGAAGTGGGGTACGTGACACTGACATTGTTAATAACAGAAGTGATGGAGGCAGAAAAATCACAACTCTGTAAAAGTAGTTTTAAGTGTCTGTTTTCTTGTGTGTGGTTTACTTATAACAAAGCCACACCAGGAAATCGAACCTCTGATTTTAGCGTTGTAAATCCATACACTTACCGCTGTACTAGCGGGAGGCGTAGTTTTAAGTATCTCTTCGCAAGATAGACGACGGGTGAATACATACCTTGTTACCTATTGTGCTATAAATACAAATTTCAATATTATCTGGAAAACAGAAGTAGTCTTAATGGATATGTAGATAGCTCTCCGAAAATATCTGGTCAGAGGATATAAGCAAATTAAAAGTTCAAAATAACTTTAGACAACAAACAGTGAAATGAACAAAGCTCTTTACAGATGAATTCAAGTTCGATGAGAACATATCATAGTCAAAGTATAATATCTACAGTTAAATATATTGGAGCATCAATACGTGTTTAGAATTGCATCCCAGACAACATTGACAGTGATCTAAATAAGACTGATGGCACACATTTCTAATCCATCATGCCCTTTTGTCAGGAAAAGGACTCAACGGGCGAAGAGTCATCTTTTAATATTAAAATGTCATAAGAAGGCCAAACAAGTTGGCTAAGGTGTAGCTAGTAATACAGGATACTTGAAAAACAAAACAAAATAGCCTTACGTTAATAAACTTTATGTAAACATGAAAATAGGACAAGATTATTTGTATAAACCGAGGCTCATATAGAAACAAATTACTTGTGTACTCACAACTTATTCGCTTGAACTATATATTTTCTGAGAAGCGGATAATGGTAGCTTCTTTGTAATTAAGCACAAGGCTACACAAAAGGCTATTTGTGCTCTTTCTACCATAGGTATCGAAATCCGCATTTTCTTGTTATAAATCCGTGGACACATCGCTGTGCCACTTGACATTAATATATTTATCCATCATTACTTGCTTTCTATTACTAGTTTTTTGTACAACCTAGATAAAACTTATGTTTATTACAACAGTATTTTTGTTTTAAAGTAATTTTATTTTATTGTATTAATATTCTAACGTTGTGTGGTTCAATTTCTCTCGAAAACTTAATTATTACTACTACAGTAACGAATCCAGTAAGTTTGTCAACATCTTACGAAAACTTTGTCACAGATTTTACAAAAACCTTTCAACGATGCCTTCTATATTGCTCTAAACCTTTTCTGGTCAAGACAAAACAATGTAGCTGCATCACCTTTATTAAGACTGGTCTAAAACAGAAATCTCACATCTTTTGGATTTCCTCTTAAATTGCATCAAAACCTTCAAATCAACTATGCTTTACATGTATCCATACAATCTAAACTCAATAAGTGTTCTAGAAGCCTGATGAAAAGTTGCGACATGAAATCTCAAAGTATAATGATCAACTGCAAATCCTGTATGACTCTTGTAATCAAACATTATGAAAAGCAATCACGTGAGAAAGAAAAGTTAATTAAAAGTTTATTAAAACTACCGTCACTCAATAATGGAAATAAATAAGAAATTTGTTGAGCCAGAATTTCTAACATATAACTCAGTGTACCGTCAGTTTCTTGACCAACAATGCCAACGTATTTATCGACATACCATCAGATTCACCACTGATGCCGAACATCATATAAAATGCACTGAAGTTTGTGCAATCGCAATTCGCTGGCTCACAATATTAGCAAACTAAAAGAGCTGTCATGGGAACAAAAACAGGGCCTACCTATAGAAACCTTTTTGTTGCTATTTGAAAGAACAGAATCTTGCATTCTTTAATGGAGCCGAAACCCTAACGTACCTAATATTCATTGATGTTATCTTAGGAATTTCTTCAAAGGTCTATATTCTACATAATAATGCTACAATTTCTGCAGAACTTTAGCCCAGCTTTAGATTATACCTGTAACCTCCACAAAAAGTTGTGCCTTTTTTTCCTTGACATCAACAAAAACTTTTAACTCAAACGCCAATACTCTGACTATATGAATATTTGCAATAAAAATGTACCATTCAGCAAGACAGAAGTAAAAACTTTTAACTCAAACGCCAATACTCTGACTATATGAATATTTGCAATAAAAATGTACCATTCAGCAAGACAGAAGTAAAAATAAACTGAAATAAATTGATTTTTAAGTTAGGTACCAAACGACCACCTGGGATAAACAAATGTTTTTTTTTCTTTAAACGGTTTTGTGTTGTTAATGTGAAACGTTTTGATATGGTTATAAAAGTACATATACATCTATATGCTGTTGTTTTTATTACTTTTAATTTATTTCTTTTTCATATTTATCTACTTTATATTTACTTTTTTATTATATTAAGAACATGAAAAACCGGAGCTTTGAACCAGTAATACATTTTTTTGTAGTATATGCTTGGAATTTTCAACCTGAATCTTACCTTGTGTGAAAGGTGAGCTAAGTGGTCAGGTAAGAAAACTGTTACTCGGATATATCTGTTCCTAATGTTAACCTACATTCCGGGAAGGCTTCTCATGTTAAAAAATATGGACACAACACAATATTTTATTGCATAGTTTTTCACTTAACAGAAACTATTAAAAACAAACTACTGTTCAGTGGGAGGATACACGTACAGTGAGCAACACAATGAAGTTCCACTGTTCTTTAAACTGGGTAACAAGATGGACTGTCACTTTCTATAACATGTTCATTGTCAGGGCTGTCAGAACAAAATTGTAGGTACCTTTCAATACATACATTCGATGTAAAAGTGGGACGATTGTGTTACCTACTCACAAACATATTTTTTTTGGAATTTACACACATTTTTATGTAGTCATTAAAATTTCCCTTTTAGCAACTCTTCTTAAAAAAATCATCGCTATACTTCTGGAAATTTAACCTTCTTGAAAAAAGCCCTTTTAATAGAAATCATTGGCAACCTTTTAAGCTTTTCAAAGCATCTGACCTTTCCGCAGAAGCAACAGTAACTGGTGTTTTAAGTAGCACTCTGAGAGAAGTAGACACATTGGATATTTGACTACTGTTATTAAATCATTTTGTAAATAAAGAGCAGTGTTTCAGTACTGCCACGTGTCCATAGGCTTCGAAATTCAATCATTCAATTAGTTCCGTCAACATTTGAACTAACTTAGTTGGCACTTGTTAACGCTACATCTATATGCATGCACGATTTCTCTAATTCATTGTCTTCTACATTTTTAAATGCTTTAACGTCACGTAGGAATTTAAAAAATCGACATAAATTCATGGAGGTAATGAAATCTATCTCAATATTATATATTAAAGCACTGTCTGTTACAACGTAAAAAAAAAATCGGTTTTGAATCTTTGCTGTCCAGAAATGGTTGGCTTATCCTCAGTTTCGTGTATAGCAAGGCGATTTCTTCGTCTAACACGCAACTCATAAAAATTCTTATGCCAGTTTTTTAGCACTTTTCATGCGTCTTCAAAACTAGTTTCTCCGCAGCCAATTTTATAAAGTTAATAATATTATTATTGGTTAGTTTTACTTTTTTTTCTCTACACGTAATTAGAATATTTGCCTAAATAATGTTCTCTCTATATAGAAGAAAGATTTAAGCTCTGCATTCGAATGTCGACTAGATTTGTTTTTACAAGAAATATGTAAGACGCTAGTTCATCTGCTAATCATTTACGTTAGGAATATACTGCATTATTAGTTGTAATTACCTTAAACTTTCCTTAATGCATTTGTATTAGATCGTTTTAGACTTCAGAACTCAAATAATGACAAATTGCTTCATTGTTTATGAGCCTACGAACATGTTCATTCGTTACAGATTCAAACATTTCCGTCGATTCCACTTCTGCTGATGTAGCATCAATTGAAAATTACAAATTGCACCTTTTTACGGTTTTTAGGGTTCCTCTAATTGCTTTCTAATTACACCAGTCTTACATTTTCCTGTCCCTTTACTCATTTTGTAAATAAATGTTTATTTAAATAATTAATAATTCATCTTTTATATTAGCTAATTTATTACGTGATTACTCATTAAATTACATTTTGGTTTTTCACTTGCATAATTCTCTTTCTTTTTTTTACTTATTTCCCTATTTTATTAACTTTTAGAATCACTTGTCATTTGATTCGTGAATGTATTATTTATAAATGTTCCCATACCATAGAACGCTTGTACACATTTTTGTAAGTGGCTTCAATAAAAGTTGAAAGCACTTTATGCGAGCTGTGTCTGTTAGGCACATACGCAAGACACGTTAAATAAAACAAAATAATTATGGCATATCTTATACATGCAACATGCAAGTTTTAAAATTAATAATTCGTAATGAAAATGATCTTTGGAAAACAAAATAAGTTATCAATCTTTTGCTGTGCTTGTAACGAATTTACTGTGATATATTGATTTTAATAATGATGTTTGTTTCAATTAAATATATGTTTAGAAATGTGTGTAACTTATACTGTTAAATGTGTATGGCGAAATTCCCGCTTATTCAGAAAGTTATAAAAAATTTTAAAGTGTAATAATCAACAATGTACTATGTGTGTAAGTAAATACCATTGATTGCCAGTATTGTTGCCAGCTGAAGTTTCGAGAATTTCACCTGATGATTACAAAAGGTAGTTTGTATTGTTGGTTTGCTACAGTTGGTATAATATAAATCTCGGAAGCTATAACTGTGATTAATGTTTATTAATCGGGAAACTACAGATATTTGACTGAGAACGTTTATAGATTTCAAACATTGCGAACCGTTTAACTTCAGTAGATTACATATAAATATCCAGGCAATTTTACAAATACATAAATTAATAAATATACTAATATATGACTATATGTATATGTGTGGAACACGTATTTTGTTTCCCTCTTTATTATAAAACAACACTTTATATTAAAATGCCTGAAATATATAGAAAATCATACTAGATACTGCAAAGTGATTGAAATTGTAACAGAATCATACTTCATATGGTAGAGTGTATCCTACAGTTATTGTAAAGTTACAGTACGTATTATGTAAAACACATAAAAGTCATGCTATATATTTCTAGAATTAAATATAACTACTTATAAAACCATTACTTTATTGCACATGTGAAAGTAAGTTTTGTGTTAAATTGTATATTGCACTGTAAAACACCTACAGAAGGTGCTCACATCACAAATCTAAGTTAATTGCTAGAAAATAGTTGCTCTTTTATTTTGAGGTAATTAGATAAGCAAAATGGAACAACAACATGAGTATATAAGGTAAGAAAAAATACAGATAAATTCTCAAACAGCATGTAGGGCCACATAAAATATAATTATAAGAAACCTTTCCACATTTAGTAAGAACATAATTTCTAAATTTTATGGGCCCGACATGGCCAGGTGAGTTAAGGCGTACGAGTCGTAATCCGAGGGTCACGGGTTCGCGCCCGCGTCGCGCCAAACATGCTCGCCCTCCCAGCCGTGGGGGCGTTATAATGTGTCGGTCAATCCCACTATTCGTTGGTAAAAGAGTAGCCCAAGAGTTGGCGGTGGGTGGTGATGACTAGCTGCCTTCCCTCTAGTCTTACACTGCTAAATTAGGGACGACTAGCACAGATAGCCCTCGAGTAGCTGTGTGCGAATTTCCAAATTCTACTACTTCTACTAAATTTTATTAATGTTTTACTTATAATTAGTAGACGTGTAACATGTGACATTGTTTTTGATGTGTGTCATTTAATCCTTGAAGTAGACTTAAGAAAATTGAAATAACTTATTTTTTCTGAAAAACCTCCAAAATTAAACTAAATTTAAACCTGTCGCGAGTCTACATAATTCCGCAAAATTCATAATACGACCTGTCACACCACCTGTCGCAAAACAAGACAAGCTGATCAGCAGAGCCTCCCAGCAAGTGGATAAAACAGTAATACAACTTGAAAAGTACAATTAATTTTGTAAACAAGGTGAAGTACTTATCAGTGAAAAAGTAGATCTGTATTTATGTTAGAATACGTTCAAAAAGTACGGTATTTTTTGAAGAAAGAGGTGATTTGTTTGTTTTGGAATTTCGCACAAAGCTACTCGAGGGCTATCTGTGCTAGCCGTCCCTAATTTAGCAGTGTAAGACTAGAGGGAAGGAAGCTAGTCATCACCACCCACCGCCAACTCTTGGGCTACTCTTTTACCAACGAAAAATGGAATTGATCGTCACATTATAACGCCCCCACGGCTGGGAGGGCGAGCATGTTTGGCGCGACGCGGGCACGAACCCGCGACCCTCGGATTACCAGTCGCGCGCCTTACGCTCTTGGCCATGCCGGGTCTAAAGAAAGAGGTGAAAGGGAAGTGGCTTTCAGAAAATAACAAATATAAACAACACTAAGATACAGTAGATGATCAGATGAACTGTGGTTCCAACGAGAACAAAGAAACTTAAAAATAGACAAATGTTGGGTCTCAGTAAATTTCAAGTTTGTGACCTAGCGTATATAAATGATGATATTTCAAAACAGATTACAATTAGATCTGAATATTAATACAGATAACCAGATCAGAAGTGGTTTGTAGAAACATTGGAAATGTCTCTGATACAGCTAAAAAAGTGGAAAATTGTTTCTTTAAAAGAGATTATAATAATAAAAAAGTTGATAAAATATAATAAGCGACCTTCAACTATGTAGACACGTCTACGTCTTGGTTACAAAATTTAAACAAAAATGTGTTATAAGTTATCAATAATAAGCCATATAGACTTTTAATAAATAAAGTATAACGACAAATAAAATTAATATATAACCTTTAAACAAAAGTCAGTGGCGTCTCCTAAAAAAAAGGTTAAACCTAGACACAAAGTCAAAGACGTGTTTTTCGTAGAATATGGGTAATACTGCTAACCCGATCAGATATAAATAGTATGAACAGGATCCGCAAAAAAAAAAACCAGTCAATTCTCCTCAGGAAACCAAGTCAGATATACGTTCTGAAAACAGAATAAAACCTGTTACCAGCTTATAAAAAAATGCTAAAACCGGTAACCTGGTAAGAAACACTATTATAAAACAAAGTGAAGCTAGAAATGTATCTCTGAACGGCTGGTATGGGTATTGACACTTTTATTGATAAGGAGAGAACAACGTTTCGACCTTCCTTGGTCATCTTCAGGTTAAGAAAGTGAAGCTGGTAACTACGGGTCAGAGATATGTAGTTATAATACAATAAAACCAATAATGTGGTCATTAATACCTTCATTTCGAGAGAGGGAATAAATATAAGTTCAAGAAGCTTAGTAAAATGCATAACGAGGACAAAGATAACCTCAAGAAACAGAGCAAAGCCATAGCTAGATACAAAAATCCCATCACTAGTACGGTAAAACGGATAATCTTGACTAAAATTCTTCCTAAAAAAGGGGTAAACCCAGTAGTTAGATAATAAAAGATACGATCTAAAACAAATTATGTAACTAAAATGGATAAAGGATATAACCAGCTTATCTTTAAGATAAAGAATAAACTGATAATCTAGCCACAAGCTAGGCTTGGAAATGTTATTCTCATATTTGACACTTTTGATCAATTACTTGTATGAGATAAAACATAGAACTGCAATGCTATGTTTACAAACCTCTGAGCTTAAATATCTAACAAATAACTTAACAGGAATGTGAAGAAAGAGATATCTTGACTCGTAGAGGTATTTACTATCAATATTAAGCCTATTGAATTTTAATATTTCACAGTTTTTGGAATTCAAACAAGAACTTGGTAAAATATCCTTCCTTAAAGTAAAGTAAAGTCAGTAACCGAGTCAAATACAATCCAGAAAAGGAGCAATTCAACTTAAGAACAGGCTAGATCATGAAACGATGTGTCACATACATTTCCTAGAAAAATTAAAGCCGATAAATGGGTTAAAGATACCTCATGGAAATAGGATAAAAACATTTCCCAAGTCAAAGATACCTCTCAAAGACAAAGTAGAGTTCGTACCCATATCAGAAATATCTTTTAGAAACAGCGTAAAACCAGTAACCAGATCGAAGGTACTTCCTGGCAGAAGGGTAAAAAAACATAACAGAAACTAATAAGATCAAAGATCATATTTCGAAAGAGGATAAAACCTGTATTGTAGCCAGATATTACTCCATAAACCTAGAAAGGTACTAGCAATGAGATAAGCTGCTTTACTTCCTAGAAACATACTAAAACCAGAAACCAGGTCAAAGCTACCTTTACTAAACAGGGTAAACCTACAATAGCGTTGAGCATATCTTCCAAAAATATTATAATAGAAATATATATTATACTAGAAATAGACGAAACCAGTAAATGCCACCAGGAAACTGTGTAAAGCTGGTAAATGTGTTAGTGATATCTTCTAGAAGAGAAGCAGCCTAAAGAACAATTCAGATCATATCTTCTGAAAATAGCATAAAACCGGCAAACATTTCAGAGATACCTTCTAGCAACAGAAAACATAAAGCCAGTAGTTATCCGGATACTACTTTTTGAACAGCACAAAGCCAGTAATCAGTTTAGAGATATTTTGTACACGTGAGTCAACAGTATCAGCAACTCTACAGAATAAGAAATATATAGACTGGGATCAGAAAATAAGATGGTAGCAATTGCAAAACTACAGATAATTTCTAAGCGTTGCATTATAATGTTGCATACATTTATTTCTTTGGTTACACACTAATCGTGGTAAACACTAATACTGGAAGCATTCATCGGGATTTAGATTTACTGACAACCAGACTGTGTTATTCGACAAGGGGAAATTTATCCACTAAGCTCAACTAAACCTGTCCAGTTCTTGGTAGTTTTATAACTTCTAGGCTATTTTTTCATCGAAATAAAAGTTACTTGAAGAAAGACCATTTAGAAATGCTTGTAATCTTCTGTAACAAACGTTTCTGCCTTCCTGACACATATAAACAAAAAAGCCTGGTATTCTTCTTGTTCAGTTACAAAACATTGTAAGCCTTTATCAATTTACAGTATTTAAAAACGTTATAATCCTGAAACTTTCTATTCTGTTATGTTTTTTAAGAGTAGTAAATATAAATAAGTGTAAAAAAACTTCAAAAAATGAATCAACTTTGAAAAAGTGGAACTTTTTCTTTGTGTACGCAGGAAATACGTCACCCAACATAAATAAAAAGGTCTTAGAAAATAAATAGCATAAGAAAGCAATACAGGTGCGAAGTAAAAGGTACGAAATAATATGGTAGATATTTCAGAGCTTGAAAAATTCGGAGAAGAGAGAAGAAACGACTCGTTACCACAGTAACATTGGCTTTAGGAAAAAGTAAAAATATATTAAAATAACAGGTATTTCTAATGCATAAATTACTTTCAATCAGTTAATAAATAACTAGGATATGCACGTTTTCGCAAAAGAGAGGTCGCGTAAAAAACAAACAAACGTAACCATAGCAACATTAGCTATGTTATGCTACAGTTATTTTTAGAGAACAAATTTATTCGCAGACGTGACTGTCTTAGCACACTATGTAACATTTAACCTGTTTAGTTTTACAACTGAGAGCTCATGATATAATTTGCTACCGTAGTAGTTTGTGAATTATCAAGAAACGACAACATGATTCTTATGTGTACATTATATTAACACATCTATAAATATTTATCCACAATAGATAATCAGATAAATTGGCCTTTTCATGACTTCAATGTTGAACATATCCTGTGTGTTTTAATATAAAACTATCTTATTCTAAAATTGCAAAATATTCATATAATGTCTTTTATTGTTGTTGTTGTTTTCAAATGTGTGTTAAAAATCGGTTTCTTAGTCTTACATGCAAAAAAATATATTTTCCACCCTAAAAACACTGAAATTCTTAACATTTATTCTGTTTCGCTCCATCAGTCATATTGATTAGTTCAGTAACCATTGATTACAAATTTTTAAGCGAGTCGTCGCCGCAGTAAATGCTGACTGTTCTGTGAAATATAAACATTTGTTTATTTCTGATAATAGAGAAAACTTACACAATGTTAGCTTTTTATAATCTTGATCTGATATACAAAAGGCAAAACAATTAATCACGACATCCACTGTTTACTATTGAGATACTCTATGGAATGTTGAAATAGGATTTGATTTGGTTTGTTTTTTAATTTCGCGCAAAGGTACACGAGGGCTATCTGCGCTAGCCGTCCCTGATTTAGCAGTGTAAGACTAGAGAGAAGCAGCTAGTCATCACCAACCACCGCCAACCCTGGGGCTACTCTTTTACCAACAAATAGTGGGATTGACCGTGACATTATAACGCCCCAACGGCGGAAAGAATGAGCATGTTTGATGTGACAGGGATTAATGAAATATGACCGGTAAAG
The DNA here is from genome assembly GCF_004210375.1 of Tachypleus tridentatus. NCBI lineage: Eukaryota > Metazoa > Arthropoda > Merostomata > Xiphosura > Limulidae > Tachypleus > Tachypleus tridentatus. Next base: position 51,168,015 of record NC_134834.1, on the reverse strand, counting down.
GAACGCAAAATAAGAGTCAGTGTATTTTATATTGTGTCCTGTTATAAGAAGTAAATCAGCCAAAAAATATCATCTCCGACGCGTGTGTGTGTTTTCTTTCGTTTTAAACTATAAAACGCCAGAATATTATATTACATTATATTATATTATATTGTATTATCTATAATCTATAACCTCCCTTCCAGTTACTTTTTTAATTAAGAACTAAAATCAATATTGAATATTTGAGTAAAAACAGTAAAACTATGTGAGAATAAAGTAAATGATGCGCGTTTATTTATTTACATCATGTGCCATCTTTTAGCCTTAAAATACGACGATGTTTGTCTTTGTTTTCCGACACCAAATTAAAAGAGTAAATAAGCACAACCGACTCGGCATGGCCAGATGGATAAGGCACTCAACTCGTAATCTGAGGGTCGCGATTTTGAATTCCAGCCGCACCGAACATGCTTGCCCTTTCAGCCGTTGGGGCAATATAATGTGATGGACAATCCCACTATTTGTTTGTAAAAGAATAGCTCAAGAGTTTCGGTGGGTGGTGGTAACTAGCTGCCTTCCCTTTAGCCTTACACTGCAAAATTAAGGACGGCTAGCGTAGATAGCCCTCGTGCAGCTTTGCGCTAAATTCAAAACAAAAAAACAAATCAATAAGCACAATCATCAGTTGAGTCTTATTACAGTTTAATTAAGTATAGTGCTAGGAACACTACATTACTGCTACAACCAATTGAATATTGTTATTATAGAACAAAAAATAGTAATTACCAAGCATCACATAATCTATATTTTTAGGGTTTCAATAAAATGCAATTTGTTAAAAGGAATCAGCACTATATAAGTTATACCTTCCCCGTCCGCCTCGCTAGATTCTTATCAATTGTTTTTTTTTAATCATCATTATAGTAAAGTAAACTACTTAGCTAAAGAGACAAAAAAATACAGATAAATAGACGAAAATGAAGGAAAACGAACAGTATAAATGCGAATAACTTAATTGAAAATAATCAAAACGCAGGAAAACCACAACTATCTAATAGAGGAAAGTATATGTTAAATTTAAAATAATTATTCATGGTACAAGAAGTGTAAAGAAATGAGCACTATTGAAAAAACCAAAACTAACAGTGAAAAAAAAATCCCGGTTGTAAATAAACTGAATATTGAAAATGATATTACGCAACGTGTGTAAAAAGGTATCATATGGACATGATGTAAGTATCAAAGAAACACAAAGTAAACTAAGATCCGTACTTATCGGTTGATAACAGATTTTGTTTCGATGAATGTTAAAAGTAAGGTTTAACATAATAGAATATCTTTTAACTATAATATGAGTTACACTGTGAGAAATGTTCGTAAGATATAAAAATCATAGAATTTAGATTCCATTCAACAGTTTGGTTCGTTCGACGATCACGATGTTACCGGTAGCAACCACAATAATTTCTACCAAACTTTGACCATTTGTGGCAATTCGGACTAGGCTTAACTCGATATGCTATGAACTGGAAAGAACAAAAGAGATAGAGGAAAAATACTGGAAATGGATCATAGATCTGGAAAAAGCATTAAAATGTTGTGGCCAGTTGGTCATTGCGGCTCTTAGTTAACCTTAACTGACAACCTGTGCTATTCCTCTCGCAGGTGTCAAAACTCGTTCTTAGGAGTATAAAGCCACTGATTGCGGGCCTAGTTTGAAAAGAGAATAGTTACAAATAGAGGATATTAGAAAATGTCGGCAGGATATCACTACTAGGATAAAGAGCCATACAAAATAAGTACACTGATGAACAAGTTGACTTTGATCTCATAAATGTTCCATGTCTCTCCTTCTAGCGTTTATACGACGAACCTGTGGTAGAACTTTTATTTCCAAAAATTTAACTTTTTTGTCCACGAAAACCAAAAAGTAACATTAACCACAGAAGACGACACAAAAATTGATTCAATTAAAAGTAGAAGAGATATCCTCCGTAATAATTAGAAATAATTTTAAAAATGCCAAACACAGGATGGAAACCTTAACTACTGTAATGTTTCACTCAGTTATCTCAAAATAATTAGAAAAAAAGCGACCCAAGAACTAAAACAAAATAGGAAAGAGAGAATTTAAAACTATGTTTTAAGCAAACTAGGGTTGCACGCAAAATGTCAATGATTGTTATATAATTGTTATTACAAACATCTTTATGCTGTCAAAAGTGGAAAAACATCTGTATATTTTCAAAAATGATCTTTCTAACCAAAAGATATACAATGTGATTATTAGATGTTTGTTTCTTTTTTGCATTTCGCGCAAAGCTACACGAGGGCTATCTGCGCTAGCCGTCCCTAATTTAGCAGTGTAAGACTAGAGGGAAGGAAGGCAGCTAGTCATCATCACCCACCGCCAACTCTTGGGCTACTTTTTTTACCAACGAATAGTGGGATTGACCGTAACATTATAACGCCCCCACGGCTGAAAGGACGAGCATGTTTGGTGCGACGGGGATGCGAACCCGCGACCCTCAGATTAGAGTCGCACGCCTTAACCCACCCGGCCATGCCGGGTCTTGTGATTACTAGAGGCATTATTCACGAACTATAATAATAGATTACATCCTATGAAGAGATTATTATACACAAAATATTTGCCATATGAAACAATAAGTAAAGCTGGGAGAGTTTAAAATAAATAACTGAGAAAAAACAGTAATAAATGTAGGTGATTTAACAAATTTAACTGCAGTGAGAAAAAAGGTTTATGCAACAAATAATGAACACGTAACATGTTATTATTATTATTATTTGTTTCACTTTAAATATGTTCTCAGTCTTTTGGGCAAATTTCCGTTTGATCGATCCAAGAAAATAGAACTACTCATAAAGAAATAACATTAACTAGGTTCAATTACCATTAAGCCTAATTCACTTGCTAATACAATGCTACTCCCCCTGGTTTACATAACGGGAGGTATTAAAGTTTATAAAAACGTACTATTTAATAGCTTACCGTTTTATAAAACATACAGGCTTGCCTATCTTCATCTTCCCCTTGAGGACAATCAATGAAACCATCGCACAGTTCATGATCATCTATGCACCGGTATCGACTCATTCTGTCAGGGGTGGGGCATGCAAATCTGTCTGTTCCGTCTTCAGCTGTTGGGCACTCTGTTGTTAAAAAACGTTAAATTTCATTTAGTTATGTAAAATTTAATGTTTTGTTTACAAATAGCGTTTAAACAATAAAATTCATGTTAGGTTTAAAGTACTATATGTTTACCTTGTCATTTATTAGGCTTATTTGCAAGTAAGTTCTGTTAAACTTTTCACAAGAATGAACTAGAAAAGCATAATATTTGTTGACAAAAATACTTAATTAACACGTTTTTACTAGCTCATATGCCCTCGATGGCTCAGAGACAAGTCTGAGGGCTTACCATGTTAATGATCAGGTTTCAAGTCTACTGTGAGCACAGCATGAATAGCTTAATGTATAGTTTCGTGCTTGAGAACAAAAAAAATCTAGCTCACAGTTAAGGTATTTTCGTTTTGTAATATTTGTAAAATTTCGTCGTTGCATTTAAAATTTCCTATAAAACTACACAAGGACTATTTTTACATAGTTTTCTTCTTAATTTTGAACTAACAGATTAGAGGGAAAGCGGTTATTCAACAGCACCCAACGACAACCACTGCGCAACTCTCTTCTGACTGAATTTTGGGATTACACTTCCACAGTCACAGAACACATCGAATCCAAAATAAGGAGGTCGTTTTGGAGTAAGCGGAACGTGAACAATGAATCCTTAAATATACAGTTTGGTCACGCTAATTCTAAACGCGCAATCCTTAATAGAAAATAAAATACCATTTTCTGTTAACGAAAAATGCATTAAATCTCACAAGAAATAAAACATTATGAAAGTTAAGTCTGGTACATAACGATTACAGTGTTTAGTTTGTTTGTTTGTTTTGGAATTTCGCACAAAGCTACTCGAGGGCTATCTGTGCTAGCCGTCCCTAATTTAGCAGTGTAAGACTAGAGGGAAGACAACTAGTCATCACCACCCACCGCCAACTCTTGGGCTACTCTTTTACCAACGAATAGTGGGATTGACCGTCACATTATAACGCCCTCACGGCTGGGAGGGCGAGCATGTTTGGTGCGACGCGGATGCGAACCCGCGACCCTCAGATTACGAGTCACACGCCTTAACGCGCTTGGCCATGCCGGGCCCCAGTGTTTAGTAACTGAAATATATTCAGACGTAACTTATACACTAATTTGTTTTTTGTCTTCATGCGAATACATTGGTACGTTTATAATATATTTTGTTTGAGTTTGACGAAGCTCTGATATCTATCTAAACTCAAAGTTATTAGATGGAGTACTACTGAAATACTTTTCAGGTAATAACCAAACAAAACACGGTTTTAGAAAAAATACACCAAGATATAGAATTGTTCCAAATAAGATTTAAGAAATCAATAAGTTAAGAAAACTATTACGAATCATCTTGAAACATAGCATATATTCAGTATGAACAATAAATCGTACAAAATGTCATTGCTCATCTTACAATATAGCAAATATTTAGTGTGAACAATAAATGAGACACAGTATCATAAATTATCTTGCGTTATAAATGGAATTACGTGTTGTAAGCTGTTTAAAATGAATACAGGAGGAATAAACATCTAATGTTAAGCAGTGGAAAGTTCGAAAATTATTCTACGTTATCGAAAAGTATTCACCATGGACAATAAATTCAGGAAAATGCCATTACTTATCTCAAAGTACAAATAGACATACAATATAAAAACAAATGCATCAGGCGATCGCGAGTTATGTATGAAAATATCGAAAAGTATCCAATTTCAACATTGAATGGATCAGAATATTAATGTAATTTATTAAAATACTGTAAAGCATTCAAAATGTATGGAAAAGAAACAAAGTGTTGCGTATCTTCGATTAGAATATAAAATTATTTAATACAGATATACAAAGTAAAACAGTTTGTTTGTTTCGCATTTCGCGCAAAGCTACTCGAGGGCTATCTGCGCTCGTCGTCTCTAAGTTAGCAGTGTAAGGCTAGAGGAAAGGCAGCTAGTCATCACCACCCACCGCCAACTCTTGGGCTACTCTTTTACCAACGAATAGTGGGATTGACCGTCACATTATAACGCCCCCACAGCTGAGAAAGGGCAAGCATGTTTGGTGCGACCGGGATTCAAACCCCCGACCTTCGGATGACGTGTCGAACGCCTTAACACGCTTGATCATGCCGGGCCCAAAGTAAAACAGACTGCTGTAATTTATATTGGTAGAACATTGGGAGGTATCGAAATATTTTACAAGCTAGGTATTTTATTAGAACTACGGTCGAAGTGTCGAAGCGTTTCACAAGTTAAAATCAGATGACTCAAAAACTTGGCTCAAGAGAGTGAAAAGAAAACTTAATCTGCCAAGAAAAACACGAAACAAGAAAAACTATCCTGTGCAGCACTTAGAAATATTCTACGTTGTATATGCATCACGAGTCAATAACGTCTGATTAGAATCCAAGAACTAACGCTCCTTCTTAACTCATACAAGAGATAATAGGGTTACTGCAAGTTGCGGGAAGCTGGGCAAATATTTGTGTTTCACGTGCGTACTGCCGCCCTTTCGTCATTTTATGCACGCAAGGTTTCCTCGCCTTCTTGTGTTTCACTGCTAAAGGAGTGTATTATATAAGTTTAGATGTTAATAGTTAACTGTAGATGTAACACTTAACTGACCCGTTGCAATTCTTAGTAAATCAGAAAACTATACTATATAGCTTTGATTTCTGCTGTCTAGATTGTTGTTTGGTCCCCTAGTAGACTTACTATCCAATGATCACGTGATGAGCCAAGTAATGGCATCTTCTGCTAACTGATGCCATTTCTGGTAAGCTCAGAGAGGAAACGATTTGCGGGAGAAATTAAGGGCACTCAAGTGAAGAATGCCACAACCAAAATCAGATATAAAGTTTGTTTTTCTTTCAGGAAATGTAGTAACTGAAATGTATATAAATCTGAAGCTTCACTAAAGACACAATATAAACTCGATGGAATCTATGGACAACACTATTGTATCAAAAGAGGTAGATCATTTTATCTAATGCAGCAGTACAGAAATTGGACCTATATCAGTAAACCAAGTTACGAGCAAATGGTTAGTTAATCAATCAGTTTAGCGTTTTCGATCGAACCGTTAGATAATAATAATAATATAAAGCTTTCTTACTAAAGCTCGGCAAGCCTAACAATACTATATATAAATGATATACGTTAATGGACACTGGAAACTGGTGAAGTCTAGTGATTAACTTGCCGGATTGTGAATTTGAAGGTTTGTAGCTCGCGTCTCGTTGCTACAAAATTTTGCTTCGCACTTTGGGATGTAGATGCCATTATAAGTTTCTTTTGAATTTCATTCAAAGCTACACAAGGTCTGCGCTAGCCGACCTAATTTAGCAGTGTAAGACTAAAGGGAAGGCGGCTAGTAGTCACCATCCACCGCCAATTTTTGGGCTATTCTTTTACAAGAAAATAGTGGAATTCATGGTTACATTATAACTCCTCCATAGCTGAAAGGGCGTGTATGTTTGGTGTCACGGGGATTAGAACCAACGAAACTCACATTGTTAGTCCAGCGCCCTAGTTACCTAGCCATACCGAGCCACATCATAAGAGTGTCAGTCAAATCCTACTATTCGATCAGTCGTAAGTTGTCACCAATAATTTGTGGAGGGTAATACTTCACTAGATGTCTTTTTTTTCTCGGTTATAAATTCAAAATTAGGTACAGCAATCACAGATAAGCATTGTAACTCTATTCAAACATCAGGAACAAACAATGGAAAATAACATTTTAAAATGTCAGAAACAGAACAAATCGGTGTTACGAAACACAGAATTTCAGATATACTGCCTAAAAGAAATCTTCTGGACGTTTCATTTGTATAATGTTATGTAATAGACTTGTCTCAAATTTGTTCACTTGATTACCTTGTAAATTTTCCAGTAAACTGAAGTACTCTAATGAATCATGACAAATTGACCTACACATAAGACCACGATCCATGACAGTTATGGTTCATCTTATCGATACTTTGACGTTGAACAACAAATATTAATCAGTTTGTCTAGAATAACATGAGTTGTCTTACTCTGGAACGTAATAGTAATAATTTTATATAAATTAACATGACTCAAATGCTAATATTATTTCAATTTGGCACTCTACTGAACATAATGATAATCAAATTTATTTAGTGTTGCATGATTTACAGTCTTATGTTTCATTATCTTAACATGTCTTTCTCCTTAACATGATAGTGATGAGTTTACCTTTGGTGGTTTAACTGACACTGTAATTTTAACTCGACTAGCTCTTCAACGCAATATTAATTAGTATATCTAGAAGCATAAAAGCAAAAAACAAAATGTTATTATGCAATAACTCTAACTTTCGATGAATTCTCCAAGTACAACAATGTAAAAACATGTAACGAGAATTACTAGAAACCATCGTAACAGTTCCGCGATGGTACAGTGAAAACTTATGTATTTTTATCAGTTACAATTTTTGCGTTTTAACACATGATAAATACCATTTATTTTTATCTTTATGCATGGTAATATTCAAATACATATCTTTCATTAATCTTTGTTTATTACTGAGATGGTGAACAGTACGTATGAAGTATTCGTGTTACGGTCAACTTGATATTCCAATGTCGATTTTGAAACGTTTGCCTTTTGCCTAACCATACATTTGTTTGAAATAGATTTGTTGATGCAAATCTTACAAATAAAATCGTTGTTAAAAGGCAAGTCATATCGGAGGAACATATTTTAATGTTCATTTCAATTTATAAGGACTGACTACGTTTAACCTGCAGTAACCTAACATCTCTGTCAACGACCTCACATCTTAGAAACAAAATTTACTACCATCTTTTAAACGGTTCTTCAGATTTTTTAAAGCCAGATAATAAGCAAAATTCTCTAATGATAACATATATTATTAACACGTTACTTGAAATCTTTGTGTTATTAGATTTAGAGTAACTTACCAACAACGGCAAAAAGAAATACAAATACTTTTCAACTGTCACTCTTGATGATGGTGGTGAAAATAACAGCGCCAATACATTCAAATGCTCTGTGCTCAAGTTTGTCGTCTTGAAAAATTCGATTATTATTCTAACTTCTTTCGAAGTTTTTATTCCCACCGGTATTTGCCTGAGTGTAGAATGTGTCTTATAAACACCATCACTATTCAACATACACGGACTCCAAATTCTCCGATTTGTGTACGTAATTCAAGAGAAGTAGGCAATTTATGACGAAGCCGACTGCTCTTCCTAATTGACGAGTCTGACGAAATCCCATTGCGTAGGGTTAATTTCCAATTCGATTGCGCGAGGATTTCGCAACTTATTTTCTAGTCGTGAAACTGACAACGTAAAAGAAGTTTTTACTTAAAAAAAAACTAATTTCTGAAAATTCGCCCGAAAGACAACGTTTCCATTCTTTGAAATTTTGCTATAGTTTAATTTCTTCTGCCAGTTGATAATATATCCTCTAGTCTCACTTACAAACTCTTTAATATTTCATATAATTTTCTAATATTTTTTTATAAAACGGAGTACCAGTAAAAATACAAATGAAGGAATAGTGCTCGACTTTTGTTCTTTTACTTATCAGTTACGGGAAATATTTTGTAGACGCCTTTCACTTCTTTCATAAATGCCTATTTCTTAATCAAATAATTAATTTTGCAGGTGTTACTAACTATTATAGCTAAATGATAAATAGTTCCATTAAACAGTTCGTGTAATATATCTCTCTTTTTATAAATCTTCATAAAGGTCGAACTGTAACATGAACTTTAAAAGAAAGGCGGTAAGCATCATTAATAGAGGGACACAGTTAATCCTTTGTGTCTGATTTAAAGGCGTGGCTAAATATAGATGCTCATCTCTATTGAACTGGAAAACAAGTTTTCTATGGCAGCAGATCTTACATGAAACAATATGTTTGAATATCTTTATTTTACTCTTCGAAAACAACTATCACCAAACTTCCGTTTTTTAAAAAAAAATTGTATGGTTTATGCAGGTTTCTCAGAATGGGCTAGAAAAGCTCATAGAAAAATCTATGAGCACGTGATGATCTAATTATTTATATATTTTATTTTGATCAAAAATAAATGTCTTTAGAATAAGACTTACCCACACATCGTCACCTTGTTTAACATTATATTTGATTTTCGTTCCGAGAACTCCTGCATTATTACAGACTTGAAGAGCCAGACAACTATATTTCTCTTGAAGTTAGTTAGTCAAATTGTTATCACCAGTTTTATAGAAGCTAAAGAGATAAAGAGGGCGTAAGAATAATTTTTAAAAACTAAGGAAATTCGAACGTTTTTAATGTAGCTGAAATGTGTAAACCCACAGTAAATCATGTTCATTTTGTTGCTGTTTTTGAATTTCGCGCAAAGCTACTTAAGAGCTATCTGTGCTAGCCGTCCCTAATTTAGCAGTGTAAGTCTAGAGGGAAGGCAGCTAGCCATCACCACCCACCGCTACTCTTTTACCAACGAATAGTGGGACTGACCGTCACATTATAACGCCCCCACAGCTGAAAGGGCGAACATGTTTGGCGCGACGCGGATGCGAACCCGCGACTCTCAAATTACGAGTCGCACGCCTTAACCCACCTGGCCATGCCGGGCCTCATGTCCATTTAAGGACTTATTTCACTGTCCTTACGTTAGAAGTGTTTTCTACATTTTCATCAGGCTGGAGTAATTTATAAATAACGATTAATAGGAAGTATTTTAGTGCATTTGCCAATTTTCGGAGTGGTTGTTTTAAGAGGTAAAGAAAAGTGTATTTAACAAAAGCAAAATGTAGGTCATCGGTAGAGTAAACAAAATATTATTTTACCTAAACTATCAACAAGCATTGTCAATCCATTATTTTCTCCAATTCAGCTTCAACTTGATCACGTGATCTTTCATATGTAAAATGTCAAAGGAGCTTGTTTATTCTCGAGCACAGGCATCCTTGTTCATGTTGGTTTGTTTGTTTTCTTACAGAATGAAACTTTCTCCTTTATACAAGAGTTCTAAACCTTTTATACAACCATCGTTAAACAGATTCTGTATCTCCAGTCACAACAAGATACCGAACTGCAACGAACTTGGAGCAACTGACAAGTTTTTCATTTTAAAAGATTTCGCTAAGCCTTTTACTAGTAGCTTTTTGGAAATGTGGATAAATACTGTTTACTTACCATTAGTATGTTATTATTATTATAGATTCTATTATAAAACTGCACGACTATATACAACCTAGTTGAAGGTAACCTTTGATAGTCTAGTTGTTTTTTTAAACTTCTTATTGCAACTTTGGGTTAGTATACAGATATTAATGTGTTTCTGTGATTCTGAAATTTCTGAAATAAAACTATTCCAGACATAGAAATAAATGATTTCCTCAGCTCAAATGAATTAAAAAAGCCAAAATTAAATTCAAGTTGGAAATTATTGAAATTGACATCGTTATTCGTGGAAATTTTCGTGCTCAGCAAACCTGTTCTGTGGAAAAGAGCAAGCAGCATCTGGGTAGGTTCGCATTCATTTTTTAAAAATAAATACATAATATTCTGTTGTATATATATTTATCTCTTTCACAACTGTATCTATATAATACCAGCTTTTACCAAAATAACACAATGATACCGTTGCTCATCTTAATAACGCCATTATACCGCTTCTTACCAAAATAATACCGTAATACCAGTGTATACCATAATAACACTATAATTCCAGTACTTATCATAACAATAATAATAATGTTATAACGACAGTGCTTATAACAACAACAGACTGGCCCGGCATGGCCAGGTGGGTTAAGGCGTGCGACTCGTAATTCGATGGTCGCGGGTTCGCATCCCCGTTGCGCCAAACATGCTCGCCCTTTTAGCCGTGGGGGCGTTATAATGTGACGGTCAATTCCACTATTTGTTGTTAAAAGAGTAGCCCAAGAGTTGGCGGTGGGTAGTGATGACTAGCTGCCTTCCCTCTAGTCTTACACTGCTAAATTAGGGACGGCTAGCGCAGATAACCCTCGAGTAGTTTTGCGCGAAATTCAAAAAACAAACAAACAATAACTGTCAGCATTATACCGTTTTCACCACAATAACGCCATAATACCAGTTTAGTGGATGTAATTATATTTCATCCATTTTCGGCCCGGCATGGCCTAGCGCGTAAGGCGTGCGACTCGTAATCCGAGGGTCGCGGGTTCGCGCCCGCGTCGCGCTAAACATGCTCGCCCTCCCAGCCGTGGGGGTGTATAATGTGACGGTCAATCCCACTATTCGTTGGTAAAGAGTAGCCCAAGAGTTGGCGGTGGGTGGTGATGACTAGCTGCCTTCCCTCTAGTCTTACACTGCTAAATTAGGGACGGCTAGCACAGATAGCCCTCGAGTAGCTTTGTGCGAAATTCCCAAAACAAACAAACAATCATCCATTTTCTTTTCTTGGAGCATTAAAAAAAAAACCTGTAGACAAAAGTTGAGTTGTAAAGGTACCACGGAACGATTATGCTCATATTTAGTTCCATTTTTCGACTTCAGGTAAAATTGTAGTTTCTTTTCGCATCGAGACTCCTTCTGACTCTTATTACTTAGATGTGTGGACTTCTGCCTTTAGATATTTATATCTTTTAAAACTGTATCATCTCGGTTATATATTAACCAACCTTCATACTGTTGAACTGTCTTTCTCAATAATGTATATTTATTTTGGTGTGTCTGTTTTCATCGAATAAATGGATTTACTGACATTATAATAAACAGAAGTTCGTCTGATGGTCTAAGATGATTTAGAATTACAATGGATTGGACGTTATTTTCGTATCTTATAAGAAAACTCCAAGACTGTTTATTTTTTTCTTACATTGATGCAGCGAATGAAATAATCATGGAGAGCCCACGATTTCCATGTAATTCTCCGGAGTCGTAGCACATAGTGTAATTCCACTGCTCGCTGCGCGGCGAAAAAGAAATAATACTTCGAATGATTACCAAAGTTTATTATTTGAAGATTTTAAACCTGGTAACGTAACATAAGTGTTTAAATCTTTTACAGTTTCCTATTGTACGTCAGTTGCTAGGTTACTTTACTGTTTTCTTTCTCTCTTTTTTAAACACCAGTCGAGTGAGATGTTTGTTTGTTTTGTTTTTGAATTTCGCGCAAAGCTACTCGAGGGCTATCTGCGCTAGCCGTCCCTAATTTAGCAGTGTAATACTAGAGGGAAGGCTGCTAGTCATCACCACCCACCGCCAACTCTTGGGCTACTCTTTTACCAACGAATAGTGGCATTGACCGTCACATTATAACGCCCCCACGGCTGAAAGAGCGAGCATGTTTGGTGTGACCGGGATTTGAACCTGCGACCCTCGGATTACGAGTCGAACGCCTTAACGCTTTTGGACATGCCGGGCCTAAGTGAGATGTAAAGGAAATATTTAAGTTAGTTTAAAGTAATTGTTGTCATATATTTCGTATACTGGGGAAGTACTTGTGCAGGATCCACAAAGTGTTCCGTTTCTAGAGCAAATAAAAGCAAAATTAAGAGTAACAAGCATTTTTATTCGTTGTTTTTGAAGTTTAAGTGTCATGCTGTGTTGTAGCCTACAGATTGCATAATTCTTTTCGTGATTCATGGCATGCACACGTTCTATTGGCGTCAAAACAGTACAAATTGTAACGTTAGATGTCCCTTATATGACGTACTTTTAGTGTTGATTGACTTAGTAACATACGACATACTGTTGTAGAGGGCTGCGAGTGGTTAGAACAATGAAACTACCGTGCTGAAAAGACTACATTACATTGTTCTATTAAAAAAACAATGAAACATTTTGTGAATACATAGATTTCTATCTCTCAAGCAAAGAAATAATTATGTGAACGCAAGTACCTAATTGATTTTCGCAAGCGCAAACTTGTAATCAGGTAAGAAATTTTCATTAATATGAAATGGGTGAATCTTTATTAGGCCCATCGCCGATCTCATGTTCACTTGTAGTTTTGGTGACATTTTCCTTGGATAAAAACTCATGTTTTGAATTATCTCGTGGAGTTTGCAAACTTCCAATAAATTTAGTGAATTACTGAAACTAGCAGAAAAAGTATACATTTTTTATTAACTATAAGTAAGAGTTGAACTGACAAATATTTTTTTTTTCAGTAAGCATAATTGCCTCTGTTAATGTTTAATGGCAATAAATTCATAACTTTGTTTTAACATTTTATTTTGAATTGTGCGATTATACTCATGAATTCTGCGTTTTATTTGTCCTTTTGTCGCTCTCTCGCCCACGTAAATAGATAGATTTTCGTCGATGATTTATTTTTCTCTCATACCTACGGGCCCCCCGCTAGTACAGCGGTATGTCTTCGGATTTACAACGCTAAAATCAGGGGTTCGATTCCCATCGGTGGGCTGAGCAGATAGCCCGATGTGGCTTTGCTATAAGAAAAAAAAAACAAAAACACACACACATACCAACGGTTGGCCTAGATATTGGGAAGCAGCGCCATCTAATGTTATTCGTCGTTGATTAGTAAAAAAGGCTAAATATTGATTAAAACTAACTGATTCATCCTAACAAATAATGCTGGGTAACTTCAAATAAAAACCCTTAACACTTAAAGTGATTAGTTAAGAAAACTAAAGCACAATAAATCATAATTTTAGAAGCTTAGTTCCAAGCTTAAGTATTTTCCCAGTTTATCTAAATATTTATAAGCAAGGCGAGGTTTAATATTAGCTGCTCATATTTTGAATTCCCATCACACCAAACATGCTCGCCCTTTCAGCCGTGGGATCATTATAATGCTCGATCAATCCCATTATTCGTTGGTAAAAGAGTAGCCCAAAAGTTGGCGGTGAGTGATGATGACTAGCTGCCTTCTCTCTAGTCTTACACTGATAAATTAGAGACGGCTAGCGCAGATAGCCCGTGTGTAGCTTTGCGCGAAATTCAAACCAAACCAAACCATATTTTGAATCTGAAGGTTCATGGCTTACGTTTAGCTACTGAAAAAAACAAGTGAGTTCGAACTTTGTAAATGTGAGAACGATATAAGAGCCACTGTCAAATCCTATTGTTTGGTCACAATAAAGCACTCCAAAAAACTAGGTGATCCCCCTTAGATCTCTCAAATTGAAATTCATTTTCCCGCTTAAGCTTGTGGTCTCAATCCAAGTCTTAAGATTTTATGTGTTACCATTATATTCTCTTATCATTGTTATTCTTGTGTTTACGTTTTTTAAGTCTTAAACTTTCTGATCTGTAAGTTTAAAATTAAGAAAGATTAGCGTAAATAGCTCTTTGTGTAATTTGCGCAAGAATTCTGAAACAAACAAAAACAAAGAAACATTTTAATTCGGTAACACACTTAACTATTACGGCTGGAATCGTTATCTTAATTTAATATAAACTTTTAACTTTAACGTTGTAATTCACAATTTAATGGGGTTAGGTACCAATCTTGCGCGAATATCCAAAACAAACTTAAATCTTACGAAGCTAATACGTGCTATTAAAGTGATTCAAGTCCACTGTAGGTGGTTGTGAGTTTTGGTTCCAACGCCAACATTTTGTATCTTTTGCCAAGTAGCAAATTTATGTATACTTGGAGAGTTAAAACTTTCTCCTGTAGCAGTTAATGGAGTCAGTATTTTATCTAGTCAACAAATAACTAAAGGTTGTAGTAATTAGATGAGCAGGTTCTTTGTTCCCTGTAGAGAATTACCTTAGAGATAACTGACCGCAGCGCCTCTGTAGGAATAAACAAAACAAAAAAATATAATAAAAAATGACTGTTAACCAGCCTAACACACTAAAGAAACCTATTCAACGCTATAATATACAAATGACTAATTAGTTTGTGGCTTGTTTTTAGTAATAAAGGGGGAAAGTAAATACTTTTTAATTTTAAAAGCGGATGATGATAAATATTACCCTGGCATGTTTTAAAAAATAGACAACCATAGAAGAAAGGAAATTACTGAAAGAAATTAGCGGAAAAGGTTCATATTTATGTAACTTATAATGGTTATTTGCGCTCGTAATCTTAACTTGTCTTTTTTTGTGATCTTGAAATAATTAAAAGTGATCACAGAAAATTCTACTTTGAAATAATACTTATGTTTGTTATACAAACAGCCTTCTCCTACTGATTGAGGGCCTGGCATGGCTAAGCGCGTAAGGCGTGCGACTCGTGATCCGAGGGTCGCGGGTTCGCGCCCGCGTCGCGCTAAACATGCTCGCCCTCGCAGCCGTGGGGGTGTATAATGTGACGGTCAATCCCACTATTCGTTGGTAAAAGAGTAGCCCAAGAGTTGGCGGTGGGTGGTGATGACTAGCTGCCTTCCCTCTAGTCTTACACTGATAAATTAGGGACGGCTAGCACAGATAGCCCTCGAGTAGCTTTGTGCGAAATTCCAACACAAACAAACCTACTGATTGAGAGTTAAATAAATGTGTAGATATTGTGTAATTAAGATGTTTGTAAAGTCATGTTTGTCTTTAGGTATAAACAAGACAAACAAACAGTGTGCGAGGTAACGATGGTAACTATAATGTCTGTTTTTGTTGTTTTAACCCCAAGTTACACAAAGAGCTACCTGCACGGCGTTCACTAACAGGAATCGAACCCAGGATTTTAGCGTGTAAGTCCGTAAACAAATAAATAAAGTGTTATAACTTTCAATTACTCCTATTTATCGTTTATTATATTATCTTTGAAATAAAATACATAAGATTATTAATTGTGTATGTGAGCAGAATTATTTGATATAAACAAGAGGCAAAGGTTGTTAAAACGGATTCCTATTTTAATGCATCTTAAAGGTGAAAGCTGCAAAAAACTAACGTTATAATTAAAAGCATCGAACATAATGGTATTTGAAACTTAACTGACGTCAAAGAAATCATCTTAAAAACTTTAAACGTGGTTGTTTAGCAATTGATTACCTATAAACAATAACAATTCTTTGTATCCTCTGAAGGTTTAGCGGTAGGTTTGTTTTGTTTTTGAATTTCGCTCAAAGCTACACGAGAGATATCTGTGCTAGCCGTCCATACTTTATCAGTGTAAGACTAGAGGGAAGGCAGCTAGAAATCACCACCCACCGCCAACTCTTAAGCTACTCTTTTACCAACGAATAGTGGAATTGACCATCACATTATAACGCCCCCACGGCTGAAAGAGCGAGCAAGTTTGGTGCGACGAGGATTAGAACCCGCGACTCTGGAATTACGAGTCGAGTGTCTTAAACGCCATGGCCATGCCGGACCATTTTAGCCGTAGAACTGAGAGCTTAAACCTCTAAATTCTGAGGTTTAATCCCCGCGATAGAACAGAGCAAATAGTTCACTGTACATCGTGAAAAATATGTAAAAAATAAATTATTTTCTAAATTTTACGATCTGGGTCTGTGTGTGATCACGTCTTCAAAAAGTGTTGTTAGAACAAACAAAATTACTGCTCAAGCATAAAACAGTTATTGATGAAACATAAAACAGTTACTGGTGGAATAAAAACAATTATTAGTGAAACGTAACAATTAGCTATTCAGTTATGTTTTATAATTGCATAGGATACACCTTGGCCAACGGATTACAAAGAGGGAACGAACGATCCTTTTCACTATTTAGCAAAACAATATCACATTTGTAATCGTGGAATATTTTGACATCAAATTATAGTAAAACTACACTTGTCAGTACCTTCCATTCTTGCTATATAACGAAGTTTTGTGTATTTGTTTAGGCGCATATTTTTCTTTCTGTGGCGTTAAGCCGTGTTTCCTTCTTGCTTCCCTCATTAGGTCTATTTATATTGGGCTTTCTTTAATCACATACATATCTGTCTGTTCGGATATTCGCGCAAAGCTACGAAAATGCCAGCTTAGCTCTACCTAATTTTGAACTAGATAGAAGGGAATTAGTTAATAACACCTATCATAAAAACCGGAATCGCTCTAATCGAATCGTGAGATTTGACTGCCACTCATATAACACACCCATAACCTAAAAATTGCAGAGCGTAAGTTATTATTGTTTTGCTTTTACAGTAACAGAACATGAAACCATGGACATTCTGAACCACAGCCCAGCACGTTTACCACATATGCCAGTTTTTCTTATTTGGTCTTACCCATTTTTCTCTTGCTTAACAGTTTGTACTAAATGCTCACATTGAGTACCTATAGTTTGTTCCTTTGGACAAATGGCATCTGGTTTGGTTTTATTTTTAATATTACTTGTATCTTAGATAAAATACTGAGCAACTAGTTTCTCTTATTTTTACTTAAATGGATATTTTAAATAACATTAATAGTGCTACAATTTTCACGCTAAGAATACAAAATGCTTTTTATCCTACAAGCGACATCAAAGCGGATTTAAGCCTTAAAATATTTGGTTGGATCTTCGTTAAAAAAAAAGAGTAATCCTGAATTAATGTTTCCCTTCGTGCATTTGTTTTCAATGCACCCCATTAACAAAGTTAAAGAGAACACGCAACGTCATATAAGGTAATACGTTGAGCTATCAATAATAACACAGAAATGCATTTCCATTTATCTCATATCACACTTATACAAATTGTTACTACTAATGCTCTATGCTTCGCACATTTTCTGATGTTGAAATTTATTTTCATTATAACAAAAGTTTCTGAGATGCTGACACTAAAAACCAACAACATTGAAATAGGTGGCAGAAGTAATTTTGGTGATTATAATTTATTGTTGACGGATAAATGATAGAGCCTATTCTATTTTTGTTTCATCAAAGAAATCAAACAAAAACTTGCACTGAAACTTAAACCTATCTAAAGACATAAAGAAAAATCTGAATACATTAGATTCTGAAGTACTATAATGACCTCGTATAAGACCCATTTCAATCTTTGAATTTATCTTTGTCATAAAAGCCGAGAAGACATCGTGGTTTCGTGCATGTTGTAACAATCCAGTTAAACATGCAGAAACTTCTCTACAATGGGTGTTCAACTATAGTTTCGCACTGTATTATAAAGGTTAAAGAAAATTTAGAGATTTCTTTTAAAGAATTGTATCACATACAGCAGTTTTTATTGTTCATTCTTTTAATGAAAGTCTCTGGTGTGACTAGCTGTTTGCTGAGTATTTTTTTATTTAAGTTATTTGTGTTATAGCTATTAATAAAAATTTGCACATTAGGTGAATGTTTGCACAGGTTTATAATATTTCGCTAAAGTCCGTACAAATGTTTATAAAACTTTTTATCAGCTTAAATTTGTAAATTTTATAAAGTAGTGAACGACATTTTGGATAAGATGAACACTGGTTGTCTTGGTAACGGTTGCCACGACAACAAGCGATTGGCCCAGTATTGTCTATGTAGTTATTTATTATCTAGGTCTGTGTAAAGACTTGAAAAGAAAAACCCATTGGTATTCTAGGAGGTTACTTATGTTGGTACTTTATTACTATACTGTGATAACTGTGTGCATTACTTTACATCTTCATGTATACATTTGAAAACATATAAAATGACTAGAATGCTTTTGATTTTGGCTGCGCTTAAAGTTGGAAGAAGTTTAACGCTGAAACTCTTTAAAATAGCTCAAAGAAAACAAAACTACCAATAGAAATAAGTTGTGTTTCAAAAATAAAAGTATAATCTACATTAAAAACAAAATTTCATCCAATAATGCAGTTACTAAACACTATGTTCACAAAAGTGTAATGGGAGCTCAGGTTGACCAGATTTCGAACGAATATCAGCTCATTTTGGCTTACTAATAAATCCAGTAGAAAAATCGCCGATATAAAAATTGTAAAGTAATTCCATATCTGCCTGATATCTCCTTTATCAATTAAAATGTATAGCTATTTACAAACAGTCATGTTTCGACAAAGTAAGCCAGTAGATTCGCATCAGTTAAAAAAATTATAGTAATTCACAAACAGTCATGTTTCGACAAAGTAAGCCAGTAGATTCGTATCACTTAAAAAAATTATAGTATTTCACAAACAGTCATGTTTTGACAAAGTGAACCAGTAGATCGCATCACTTAAAAAAATTATAGTATTTCACAAACAGTCATGTTTTGACAAAGTGAACCAGTAAACGTGTATCAATTAGAAAAGTATAGTCATTCACAAAGAGTCATGTTTCGACAAAGTAAACCAGTAAATTAGTATCAATTAAAAAAGTATAGTCGTTCACAAAGAGTCATATTTCGACAAAGTAAACCAGTAAATTAATATCAATTAAAAACGTATAGTCGTTTAAAAAGAGTCATGTTTCGACAAAGTAAACCAGTGAATTAGTGTCAATTAAAAAAGTATAGCCGTTCACAAAGAGTCATGTTTCGACAAAGTAAACCAGGGAATTAGTATCAATTAAAAAGGTATAGTCGTTCAAAAAGAGTCATGTTTCGACAAAGTAAACCAGTAAATTAATATCAATTAAAAAAGTATTGTCATTCACAAAGAGTCATCTTTTGACAAAGTAAACCAGTAAATATGTATCAATCAAAAAAGTATAGTAATTCACAAAGAGTCATGTTTCGACAAAGTAAACCAGTAAATTTGTATCAATCAAAAAAGTATAGCTATTCACAAACAGTCATGTTTCGACAAAGTAAGCCAGTAGATTCGTATCATTTAAAAAAATTATAGTATTTCACAAATAGTCATGTTTTGACAAAGTAAACCAGTAAATGTGTATCAATTAGAAAAGTATAGTAATTCACAAAGAGCCATGTTTCGACAAAGTAAGATAGGAGATTTGTGTCAGTTAAAAAAGTATAGTCGTTCACAAATAGTCATGTTTCGACAAAGTAAACCAGTAAATTAGTATCAATTAAAAAAGTATAGTCGTTCACAAAGAGTCATGTTTCGACAAAGTATACCAGTGAATTTGTATCAATCAAAAAAGTATAGTCGTGAACAAAGAGTCGTGTTTCGACAAAGTATACCAGTGAATTTGTATCAATCAAAAAAGTATAGTCGTTCACAAAGAGTCATGTTTCGACAAAGTAAGATAGGAGATTTGTGTCAGTTAAAAAAGTATAGTCGTTCACAAATAGTCATGTTTCGACAAAGTAAACCAGTAAATTAGTATCAATTAAAAAAGTATAGCCGTTCACAAAGAGTCATGTTTCGACAAAGTAAACCAGGGAATTAGTATCAATTAAAAAGGTATAGTCGTTCAAAAAGAGTCATGTTTCGACAAAGTAAACCAGTAAATTAATATCAATTAAAAAAGTATTGTCATTCACAAAGAGTCATCTTTTGACAAAGTAAACCAGTAAATATGTATCAATCAAAAAAGTATAGTAATTCACAAAGAGTCATGTTTCGACAAAGTAAACCAGTCAATGTTTCAAAAAGTACGTTCAAAGTCAAGTAAGATAGGAGATTTGTGTCAGTTAAAAAAGTATAGTCGTTCACAAATAGTCATGTTTCGACAAAGTAAACCAGTAAATTAGTATCAATTAAAAAAGTATAGTCGTTCACAAAGAGTCATGTTTCGACAAAGTAAACCAGTGAATTTGTATCAATCAAAAAAGTATAGTCGTTCACAAAGAGCCATGTTTCGACAAAGTAAGATAGGAGATTTGTGTCAGTTAAAAAAATTATAGTATTTCACAAATAGTCATGTTTCGACAAAGTAAACCAGTGAATTTGTATCAATCAAAAAAGTATAGTCGTTCACAAAGAGTCATGTTTCGACAAAGTAAGATAGGAGATTTGTGTCAGTTAAAAAAGTATAGTCGTTCACAAATAGTCATGTTTCGACAAAGTAAACCAGTAAATTAGTATCAATTAAAAAAGTATAGTCGTTCACAAAGAGTCATGATTCGACAAAGTATACCAGTGAATTTGTATCAATCAAAAAAGTATAGTCGTTCACAAAGAGCCATGTTTCGACAAAGTAAGATAGGAGATTTGTGTCAGTTAAAAAAATTATAGTATTTCACAAATAGTCATGTTTCGACAAAGTAAACCAGTGAATTTGTATCAATCAAAAAAGTATAGTCGTTCACAAAGAGTCATGTTTCGACAAAGTAAACCAGTAAATTAGTATCAATTAAAAAAGTATAGTCGTTCACAAAGAGTCATGTTTCGACAAAGTAAACCAGTGAATTTGTATCAATAAAAAAAGTATAGTCGTTCACAAAGAGTCATGTTTCGACAAAGTAAACCAGTGAATTTGTGTCAATTAAAAAGTATAGTCGTTCACAAAGAGTCATGTTTCGACAAAGTAAACCAGTGAATTTGTGTCAATTAAAAAGTATAGTCGTTCACAAAGAGTCATGTTTCGACAAAGTATACCAGTATATTTGTATCAATCAAAAAAGCATAGTCATTCACAAAGAGCCATGTTTTGACAAAGTGAACCAGTAAATTTGAAAGAACGATTTTTATCACCTACCTACGTCGTTGGAAATGCATGCATTTAAATAGCATGTTGAATAAGGGAATGAGTGTGTGCGTGTGTTTGCATATAGAAAAGCTACGTCGGGCTATCTGTTGAGTCTACGTAAGGGAATAGAACCACTTATTTTAGAGTTTTAAATCCGTAGACTTACCGTTGTACTAGAGGGACATGAATAAGGGAATGAAGGATAATCTGTTTGTTTTAATGCAAGTTAGACAGTATAAACATACCATAAAGGAACATAGAGTTGACTTGACGTAATCATGTAAAATTTTCTTCTTCAAATTTGTATTCGTATAAAGGCTTACTTAAGTTTTGATTAACACGAAAGACTTTATTCCCTATTGTGTAATATTGGAGGAAAACAAAAGTTTATAATAACCGTTGCAGTTAAACAACCTTCATAAGACGTACACTGGTGAATAAAACTAACGCTATGAATTAGATTAACATGTTATGAAAGTGCTATAAAAAGTTATAGCAATGAATTGAGAAAGCGTACTTGTAATTTATTGATAAAGTATATTTGTTATGAAGTAGTAACGAGTACTCGCTTTTATTTGTTAAACCACGCTATAAATAATGAATGGAGGAAAAAATGTTTTTTAATGTATTGGAAAAACGTGCTGGTAAGGATATTGGAAGAATCCCTTGTAATATTTAGGGAGGAGGTATATGGAACAATAAGGGAAGATACTGTTTGTAACGTATTGGAAAAACTATTTGTAAAGTACCGTGGAGAAACTTATGTGGAAAAATATGAGAATATATGTATTCAAGTTTGTAATATTTTAGAGAAAACTTGTTTTGGTGGGGAAACTGTTATTTGCGTTAAATTACTTCAGCGGTCCTTACATTATCCGTTCTAACTTTTAAGAGCGCCTACCACAAACTCTTGAGCTACTCTTAACTGACGGAATAAAGGGATTTTACTGTCATTCTTATAACACAACCACGGCTCAAAAAGAGGGGATTGGGATTTTGTGGTAACGAGAAGCAAACCATGGGCATTCGGATTCATAGCAATGCGTGGAATAATGAGGGAGAATTTCTTAGCAATGTATTGGGAATACTTACAGAATGACTCTCTAGTAATGTATTGGAAATACTTACAGAATGACTCACTAGTAATGTACTGGGGATACTTACAGAAAGACTCTCTAGTAATGTATTGGGAATACTTACAGAATGACTCTAGTAATGTATTGGAAAACAACCAAGTAATGATGTAGAAATATTTCCAAGTAATAGGTTTGGGAACATCACGGTGATGATATGGAAAAGCTTCCTGGTAGTGTATCAAAAATAAATGTTAATAACTTATCTAAAAATATGTTGGTAGCTGAGAAAACTTGAAAAGTCGTGGGAAACATGTTAATAATAAACTAAGAAAAAGTGACAAATCACGTTAGAAATGGTCTTTAGAAACCAATTATGTTGTCTTGGGAAAACAATTTTTCTCAATGTTTATTTCTATACAAAATGTTTTGGAACATTTAATGCTGTAATAACATACGTTCGTGGTATATATTTAGAAGTATTTTCTGCGTTAGCTTTCGTATCCACACGATACACTTAATGTTACTTTCTCCGTGGCTTTCTCCAAGAAAAGAACTGTAAAGTTTTCTGTACTTTCGTCTTCCCAACTACATATTCAGTCTTTCCGAAGTTATTGATGGGAAAATTGATAAAGCAATGAAGCAGATATAAACCTCTTCCTCCACACGCACTGGTTCAGAAGTGTTCTATTGAAGACGGTTGCTTGATCCCTAGAAGAACCCTGCTGAGACAAGCTTGGAAGTGTCCCAGTGGTTCACTCTCTACTTGCTGTTGTAATCTTTTCACAGAACACGGAAAGGTCAAAGCGTGACGCTCTTTATGTTTACGTATTGCGCTGTTTGAGCTAAACAAATTGCGCATCTCAGGTTTCGAGGGTTTCAGATGCGCTGCACATTTGCTACTTACAGTGACCATACATCATAAATGATGCAAATGTGTTACATTTTTAAAATTGGTGCATTTTATACCAGATACAACTTTAGTCTCGAAATTATTTTAATATGTAATGTTTTGTGAGTTGCTGTATTTGATTTGCATATAGATTACTTGAAGGATAATTTAAATGTAGCATAATGTACAGGTATTGAATATTGCGTAGTCTGTATCTTTGTGATAAGAAAGTATCAAACTAATTAATGTCGTATATTTTGTAAGTAGTAATCACACTGTTATTGGCCTTAAAATTTGTTGTTATTTTTATACAAAATAATGTCATTCTAAGATGTGAATACGGAACCACACTACAATGACAAATTCACATGTCACATCTTCTAGTTTACCAGTGTCTCTAGAGTATTAAAAATAAAGAAGTTCTCAGAATGTTTATTTCTAAGGTAATAGCTAGTATACCATTAGTTTTCTGGCTGAATTTCACCTCTGCGTCATCCATTTGACATTTTTGATAAATATTCTTTGGTGGTGAAAGACATGTACCACAAAATGAGCTTCAAATAGTGGTTAATACACGGTATTTACTGACATTATAGGCCTGTGCTGACCACTCAAAGTATACATACTGGGTTCATACACTGTATGTACTGTTTGTATAATTGTTTTAAATTTTGCACAAAGCTACACGAGGGCTATCTGTGTTAGCCGTCTCTAGTTTAGCAGTATAAGACTAGAGGAAAGGCAGCTAGTCACCACCACCCACAGCCAACTGCTGGGCTAATCTTTAACCAACGAATAGTTGGATTGACTATATCATTATAACACTTCCCTGGCTGAAAAGGCTAGCATGTTTGGTCTGACAGGGATTTGAACCCACGATCCTCAGACTATTAGTCGAGTGTTTTAACCAACTGGCCATGCCGAGACTGTACTGATTACTAGAAGTGTTTAGTTCATCTATGGTTTGTACCAACGTCAAAGGGCTGTACTGACCATTAGAAGTGTTCATGGCTGTTAATTAATTGAAGGTGAAGACATTATATCTCTGAAAATTATTCTTTTTTTTCTTATTTCTTTAACCTTATATTGAAATAAGGTTTTATTTGGATAATGTTTTCCAACACTGACCTATTTTAGGCTAGTAAGAGCTCAACCAATTTGCAAGTGTGTATCTCCTTTCATTAAGAAACTGTTCTGCACCACCGTAAACGTTGTATTTGTTGTTGTTATATTTTAAACAAGTATGTTTGAGTATTATTCACATGGTGCTCAGTTACTCTAAAAGTTGTATCAACACACTATTTAAGCTAATAAATCGATCGTTATAACTTACAAACTGCGACGTGTGACATGTTAAGGCACATTTTCAAGCAGTTTATAGTTTGATGTGTTAAGAGATCGTCTTAAAAAGACGAATGATTCTGAACTGTTAGTAGATGTTTGCGAATTCTAATTTAGCTACTTCTAAAACATTTGCTAGTTACTTGTAATTCAGTACATATATAAAACAATGTACACAACTAGCGAATGCCTGCATATTGAAATAGTTATTTTACCCTTCTTATTTATAAAATATTGTACTCTTCTCTTAGCAAATCCAAATTATTTCCAAATGAAACATTAACTTAAAAATCCATTTCTTAATTTACTGTATACGGGTTAAGGATTTTGAAATACCTTTTCTAATACCTTAGGAGGTTTCAGCTATTTTTTACGATAAAATAGGAAACTAATCACTTGCTACTTAAGCTGCTTGTGACGTCTTTATGCTAGTGTCACAATACGATGTCTATCTAAACAGGTATAAATATACCATTTATTCAAATCAGCTGTGTTCACCTGCTACTTGCCACGTAACATCTCATACACCAATGCCTGAGTAACTGATACTGAAGTAGTTAATATCTGGGGTCCTTGTGCGCAAGTAATGACTTGGAACAGCTGTTGTTCTCCTAAAAGAAAAACGACATGTGCCCCTGGTAAAGAGCAAGATTGTTAGTAAAATACGGAATTACTCTGTATCAACAGTACGGAATGTTTGTTTGTATGTTACCAACCTAACAAGTAATGATTTACAGTGTGTTAATGTTCGGTTGTATAAACTTCTCTGTTACCGGTATTAGATATATCATTATGTATAATGTTTGAAGAGCCCATAATGTGATATTCAAAGAATGAGTCAAAGGTCAACTCTTAAAGCAGTGTCTTGCTTCTAATATAATTTTTTTTACAAAATGTTATTTTTGTCTCATACTTTAAGTAAAAGCATTTCTCCATTCAATACAATACAGGTTTATTAAATTTTGTTAATGAAACCCGTAACAGATATTTCTTCCAGTCGATTTGTGACAAACTCAACACGAAGTAAATATAGATAGGACTGTAGTTCTACGCTAATTATTGAACTTAGTCTCAACATTGGGCTCATTATTTTCCTAAATTAGTGAAACTTGAACAACCACTGTCCTTGTCGCTCCCAAACAAACCAAAAAGTTTCCTGTTATGGTATATTATCTCAAGAAGTTTAGACTTTTCCCTATACCATACACTTACAGGTGTCCAGATGTTTAACAGCTTTTGTCAACTCCTTAAGTTTTCAGCAGTATTTGAAAAGTACTTCATTTCTTAACGACCTTTGACCTTAAATCCTCTTTAGTTTTCGGCTTGTTAACTTTTCGACCATTTTTGTGAACTGGTTTACTCCTTGACCATCTTTGTAAGTTGCTTGATTCTTCAGCCATCCTTGTTAACTGGTATATTCTTCACCTTTCTTTGTAATTGGTTTACTCTTAGTCATGGTTTCAACATGTTAATTCTTTAGTCATCTCTTCAACTAGTTAACCCTTCAACCATTTTTGTTAATTGTTTAACCTTTTAGTTATGTTTACCAGATAGTGAAATACCGTGCAATCACAGTTAATTAATTGGTTTACTCTTCGTTTATCTTTGTTAACCATTTATACCCTAAACAACAACTTTCAAACGTTTAACTTCCTTGCCACTTTCGATAACTAGTTAAAAGTTAACTATTTATTCCTGTTTGTTACCGATCTTCTCTATCAATGTACTTAACTTTTATTTCCTAAAGTGTATGACAAAAGTTACATTTTAATAAATAACACCATGAAGGCGAAAAGTAACTTACTAAACCAACGTTTAAAGTAATGGTTATGTTACATTTGCAAAAAAATAAAATTATTTTGAAAAACACATCTCTGATAGCAGATCAAAAGTAAGTAATTGTGATTTATTTGTAATGAAAAAAGAACGCAATACTTGAACAGTTAAAGGTCAAGCGGGTTCTCTTCGTGAGGTGGTTTTCATCTTCTTCTCTATTACCAACGTGTTGAGGAATCTATACAGATCTGTATCCCAGCGTTAGGTGATTTTAAAGGTCATAATGGTGTTGTTTTAGACGTTTGCCATCTTTGAGACGACGTGTTACAGAAAATTGCACACAGAGGCCTGCTAAAGTTTGTTGACATATCTACACAAAATTATGGCTCGTGTTGCGAGGCTTACACCCCTTTCCTCCCCATCAATAACAGGGCATGAAAATAGATTGCTTGATCTGAATTGCTTTATAGTATCTGCAATAGCTTGTGGTCAGCAGTTGAAGATGTTTGCATGAGATCACATCCATCTGTTATGAGATTAAGCCTTGACCAAATGCTGTAGCAGCACATAATACAATTACCTATATATGTGGAGTGATCAATAAGTACAGAATGAAATTCGGCTCTAGTCATGTTGGAAGTAATAAAATCATGTATCATGAGTAACATGAAACATAATATATAAACAATTTTTAGTTTCGCAGTATATATTATACCTTAGCTTTGATTTATTTAATATTTATTTGTATGTATCTTTCAGTATTTATGAGCCTTCGGTTTAAGTTAACCTTCCATTGTTACTGACCAATTCTGTTTCATATGATCTCGAGTGATATGGTGATGCCCTGAACTTAGTCAAAAAACAAAAACAAGTACACGTTTGAATGAAACATAAATTCAAAGGCAAGCATATTTCGAAATATATAAAAACTAAAATGATAAAACCCATTTAGCTGCAGAACAAAAAGTTTTTAAAATGCAGAAATAAAATTATGTGAAAGGCTGTTACTTCGAAGATGCAATTAACAAACGTATACAGCTATATTTAACAATACTGCTTAGATAACACAGTTACAGAAAATTGTACTTTCAGAAACAATATAAAAACTATTACTTCAATAGTAAAACTAACCAACAAATGTAATTTTTTATTCTTTGTTTCAAAAATGTTCTGATCTTGTTTGACTGAAAACCAGCTAGATTTAATCGTCACCCACGGTCTCAAAGTACAGAATACGATATTTTGCAACGGGTCACGAGCTATGGTTTGACCTTCCTATTCAAACTTCTTGTAATAACCATCAATAGTGTTTTCCTGTATTTCAGTCACATAACGTTTGACCCCTATTTCTGTTTTAAACAAAACAATTTATAGTTCATCGTGTATTACTTTTAGCAACAAGTCAATGTTTGTGGGAAATTATTGATGTTACGTTTCTAGGTGTCAATACACATGCAACTGTATTAAAGGTCTGTTGCTAGAAGCATTGGCAGTTCAATAGCTCTCTTTATAACATGTTGACGCCGCTACTCAAACTTTACTAATCTATATTTCCTAAATTAATCTTCATTAAACCTTAACCCGGAAATTAAATTATAGCAGCCGGCCGACAAGTTGTAACCACGTGGCAACTGAAACGAGCTGTAGGAGGGGTAACTATGCAACACCGGCTGGTAGATTTAAAACAACAAACCCAGAAATTCAAGGAAATATACAAAAAAGAAAAAAGGCAACGTTAATTAATACTAATTAAGGTTATTTGCAGAATTTTATAATTATTAGGACAACGAAATCATTGTTTACAATTCATTGTACAGTATAATATTTCGTAGAACTGTTGCTAAGGTTCGTTTCCTAATTAGATCATTAATACAGTAAATGGTTTCTGATAATTTCCATGATCATATTGACGAGACAGAACAATTAAACGTGTGAACCCAAGAAGACAGTCGAATGAAAGTTTAACCTTTAAATTTTATTACGACCACTTGCAGAAAAGATCTTCTAGGGTAAAAACAAGTGTAAAATGACTTAATGGAATGAAAAGAAATAAACATTAGAGACTCGTAAAGTTTCTGTGATACAGTAAGTAGTTATTTATTTTAAGGCAAAGGGAAAAATTAAACACTTAACACTGTTAAAGTTTATGTGATATATTAAGTAAGTATTGTAAAAAAATAAGTGTTCCTAAATGTAAAATTAAGAGCTAGATTTGTCGAAATTACATACATAACGTAATTCGTTCATGACATATATTGAGAAACAATATCATAGATATATGCACGATATTGGAAATAATTATGGAAACAGCAAATGTAATGGATGTAAAATGCAAATATTATGGGACTACTTCCTACTTATTGTATGAAAATGATCTGCGTCGTTTACGGTCATGTGTTGATAGTTTACATTGTGATAACGTCAACCAGACAGAGTGCTACGCTAGCATAATGTTATAAAAGCATAAGCAGTCGTGTTAACACTGTAATGAATGTGTCGTGACTGCCAGGACAGAAATTTTACAAGACAAATGTTCAGAAATCAAATTTTGTGATTAATGACGCGAAATTTCATGTTTCGGTAGGAGTTGTGAAGAAACTTTGAAGAGGGTATGTGAAACTAATACTGTTGCTAATTTACAATGTAAGTGGTTTCGATAGAAAGCCCAAAATTCTTCAAAAGTGATAGCAAGCAACTCGAGATATGCTAAGTACATAATACACGAAATTCATTGAAAATGATTTACAGCTGTAGGTAAAGGTGTGAATGTTACGTCCAGAATAGTAAAATACACTTCAGGAATAAACAGCTTGATTGGAAGTAAAGCTGCTAAAAATAATAACTAGGAGTAAGATACACTTCAAAAATAAACAGCTTAATTAAAAGTAAAGCTGCTAAAATATCTAGGAATAAGACACACTTCAGCAATAAACAGCTTAATTGGAAGTAAAGTTGCTACAAAAATAATACCTAAGAAAAAATACCAAACCACGAGGTTGAAATTGGCAACAGAACCCCAAACAATGGAATATAAAAGGTGGGAAGAGGACGACCTATGTAAATAAATCTAAGTTCAACTTATTTAGCAACAATCAACAAAGATCAGAACGGTATTACATACAAGATTTACAGTGAAGCATGCTGGTGGACCATATTACTGTGGGTATCTCAACAACAGTGCTGGCGATTCACACGAAACTGATGGCATCTTGACTGTTGAAAGGTACTACAGGTTATTATCCATCACATTATTCTATCTTGAACAAAACGTATTGGGTAAAGAGACACCTTCCAGCACAACAATGATCCCAAGTGTATAGTAAATGTGAAACGACACTTTGAAGAAAGAGGGACGATATGACTCTGGTAACCATGGTTTGCCCTGCACAAGTTCCCAATATGAGTGTTTTTAAGGCCATATGGGCTTATTCCGAAATTGAGAATGTGGGGAATAATGCAGGACATTTGTAACAATATTCTACAATCGTACAATGATAATATTATTGTTACATAAAAACAAGATGTACATATATGTTTAAAGTAAATACAAAATAATAATAATCACTTTTATTTCGTAATTATTCTACTTTGCAATAACGGATTGTACTAAAGATGCATTTTTACGCATTGTATCACTTGTATCTTTCCATAACTGTTTTCAGTGTTATATTGCCTAGTGTTTAACAGGCCCGGACTGTTAGTTCAAAGGTTTATGGCTCATGTCCTCTCACGTTTTGTTCTTTGAAGCTGTAGATGGGTTATAAGTGTTTTATCCCACTATTAGATTAAAATAATCCAATAGATGGTGGTAAGAATTAGCGAGTAGTTCAAAATCATGATTGATTGCGTGGTGATTATCTTTGTGTAACTACCAGAAATTACAAAACAAACCAGAAGCATATATATATATATACATACATATCCGTATATATATATTTTGCTTTCAACCTTTCCTCTTCACGTTATCTGGCTATTTTTGATTTTTTTAAGAAACCGTAGCTACATTCTTTTTAAAAATAATAGTTTTAATTTTGTTTTTCAAAATCAGTACCAAACAAGACAAAATTGTTGGTCATTCATGACATTTGTCTGTTTGTTTTTTGAATTTCGCAGAAAGCTACTCGAGGGCTATCTGCGCCAGCTGTCCCTAATTTAGCAGTGTAAGACTAGAGGGAAGGCAGCTAGTCATCATCACCCACCGCCAACTCTTGGGCTACTCTTTTACCAACGAATAGTGGGATTGACCGTCACATTATAACGCCCACACGGCTGAAAGGGCGAGCATGTTTGGTGCGACCGGGATTCGAACCCGCGGCCCTCATATTACGAGTCGAACGCCTTAACCCACCTGGCCATGCCGGGCCTTGACATTTATCGTAATTAGACGCATTCATTCACTTTCCTTTTCCAGTGTTTCGCATGGATCACATGAAGCCACGTTTACAATTGAATTCCTTCTATAGAGTTGTGTTGAGTATATGGTACACCTTTTTTATAAAACTGTATTTAATGTAAGCTATATAAACCCAAATTTTTCTTTTCCTGTATAAAATTGTGTTGCAAATAATCAGATTTCACGATATCTAGGGTTCATGACAGAGTTTTCGTTTATAATATATAACTATTACAGAACGTCTGATCACCTATCTCCTCATCACACAGATCACATTCGCAATTTGCACAAGTTTGTATAAATAAGAATCCTTGACGATGTATTTTTCTTAACACAAACAGAATATTCTAGTGGTACATCATCATTTGCAAGGTAACAGAACTGGCAACTACTTAGCCACATTAAACTCTCAGCTATTTTTACTGTAAGAGAAGTTATACTTAAATTTTCTGATATAAACATAACCTAACATGATCGTTACTTCAGTCTATCTTATGCTAACATATTTCTCGCAATACGTATAGCTTCTTAATAGCGTTATTCTTTATCGGAATAACTGTTTGTGTGTCTGTGATATTCGCGCAATGTGACTCAAGGGATATCTGCACAAGTTGCCCCTAATTTGGAACTCAAAGATTAAAGAAAAAGTAGCTAATCAACAGCATCCATTGCCAATTCTTGGACCGCTCTTATTTGACGGAGTAATGCGATTTGACAGACATTCTTTCAACTAATCCAAGTAACAAAATGCGAAGAACAATTTTTATTTAGTTTGTGGCTGTAACTGGATTCAATGATGAACACATAGATCCATATTCTGTCACGCTAACACTACAATAAATTATTGGTACTGTGTAATGACTTAATGAAAGCATCATCACTTATTTTATGCTAGTATAAATTATTGATATTACACATACATTTAACAATGGGATAGAAAACTGTTAGCAACCAAACGCTTGTAATTTGTACGAGACCAAAGTCATATTGAGTTATTCGCTATTTCCCCCGTGAAGAATCAGACCTCTGTAAACTTACCACTGTCCCACTGGGGACAAAAAACAAAACAACATACACTTAAATAACGTTATTACTTGCTTCATATTATGATTAATTATAAATGGTACGTGTACGTTATCAATAACATTGTTCCTTGTTATCTTATGTTGAGATAAATTCGTTGTAGTAACTATGACGTATGAATAATGTTGTTTGTTATTTTATATTTATTATGGTTTATTAGTAGTTACAATATCACTTCGAGGCTCCTACTATATCAACACACTTTAACGATGGATATAAATATCTTCTTGAATAAAACGGAACGATACTAAGGTTAAACTGTTAAGTTTATTTGCTTTGTATAATTTGTGTGGTTGTTAAACTTTGTGACCAAAACGTTGCTCGGCAACATAACAACAGATGTACACCGACAGAGATTACACTATACTAGAGAACAACGAACCGTGAAATTGACATCGTATATGCCTTCAGACATGAAATGACATACGTAGAAATATGATTACAAGACTGCATTTTTTTCAGACCCACGTAAAACGATACTTCTTTTTCCTGGATTTGTTTTTCTTTTTGAAACCGGATTACTTGGTTACTTACTTACATGTGCGATGCAGACGGAATAATTAATTTGAAACAAGAGAGTGAAGCCAGCAATTATAAAAAATGCACAATAGCTCGATCACACAAGACTATTAAATAAAAGATATAAAATTATCTTGCAGATAATTATTCAACAACTGAAAAAATATGGTTCTCCGTTTCGAGATAAAAATCAAAAAATTGAAAACTTAATACTTAATACTATGATAATCTTCATAACTATACTAAATGTGTTGATTTCGTGACAAACATTTTGTAGTAATACGTTTTATTTATATAACATTCTGTGCTAAAAGTCGCACGAAAGAAGTTTTATCGAAGTCTAAATCAATTTTTAGTACCACTTAAAATGCATCAGCAACAGAGACAATTTCCCCCACTCTTATTCAAAATATTAGTATTTTTAAGGCAAACCTAATCTCTTCAAATCCTTCTAAAAAACTATGACTGTAAGAAAAACTACCTGACTCCACTGAACAAGATTTAGTTACCTAACTTTCCTGTTTACTCAGCACTTTTTTTTTAAGTGCGAATTAAATTTTTCTTCACGATTTTTCTTTCGACAAGGAATCAAACAGCAATTACTTGAAAGAGATGAGACCGTACACAGACTAAACCAGGCCTCAACAAATATTTTCACATCTAGGAGCCAGGTCCGATAAACATATGCCCTCCGCTAGTACAGCGGTAAATCTACGGACTTAACAACTCTAAAATCAGGAGTTCGATTCCCATCGGTGGGTAAGCAGATAGCCCGATATGGCTTTGCTATAAGAAAACACAAACAAATACATTGCTAGAGATAAGGTATAGAATACATTTTAAGTCGGTTATGTGGTTTTACATTAAAAATAAATGATTCATTATCAAACTTTATTACATAACATATATTAAAGTCAAACTTCAATGTGTGCAATTATTAAAATAGTAGACTAAAAACTATAGCTTAAGAGTATTTTTGTAATGATCGAAATTAAAGTACAAATAACTACTGAAATATCAATAGGCCATGGATGTTGTTTCGGAATAGCTCTAATCTACCCATCACTATAATAACTTTAATGATTATACTAGGAAACTGGGGCCATATTTATTTACTTTCACATCAACGAGTGTATGCTAACGATCAAATGATGTCAATAGCCACTTGATAGTACTGCCTGAACTGACCATCTTGGTCCCGTCTGAGTCTAAACACGCGCACTGATTGGGTGAATTGAGAGAAAGAAGAAAAATAAAATGGCGCGAAATTAGTAACGTGATGTGTAGCAGCAACGCTTCATTTCTGATAAAACATGAAGTGCTGAATCCGCCATTAAAATCCCAAAAACAAACTTCGATTTCGAACTAAAAAAACGCAAAAATATTTCTTGATTTCCACGAGTCCATAACTATTCTAGATTCGAATTCTGTTTAGTGCAGTCCTATGCATGAATAAAATGGGAGAAAATACGAGGTCACTATTAAACAATAGTGGAGGGGGAATATAAACAAATATATTTATATGAAATAAAACAACAATATAAATAATAATTCAGTTTGTACTGTTACAACTTCCGTTTCTTGTCATTTTGGTGTATAAGAAATAATTGCATTTAAAGCCATAGCTTTTTCTTCTGTGCAAATTTGGTGATATCAAATTAAAACAGCTGCTTTGCTTCATCCGTTAAAAATCTGGATTTAATTAAAGCCATTAAATCGAATACTAGATGCTAACCAAAGATGTGAATTTAATACTCTGGCACCAACCAGATATAATCGTCTGAGAATAAACACAGTATTCTGTACACGAACAAATAAAATTGGTTGAAAACAACTAAATACAATTATCTACCAACAAAGAAATAAAACTGTTTTAGGATAATCAAATACAATAACACGCAAACAAACAACTTCAACCGAAAGGAGGAGTCTGATGACAAATACAATCTTTATAGAAACAAAATTGACTGAGAAGAACTAAATACAGTATTCTGAAAACAAACAAAAACCAACAGACATACAATAATCAATTTTACACTGGAAAAAGAATTAGCTTGCTGAAAGCAAACGAACACAATGATATCACAACACAGAAAAGCAGGTGTCTGATAAAGATGAAATATTATATCTATAAACAAAGAAATGTATGTTAACAAACAAATACGTGGCTCGGCATAGCCAAGTGTTTAAGGCGCTCGACTCGTAATACGAGGGTCGCGGGTTCTAATCTCCGTTGCACCAAACATGCCCACCCTTTCAACCATGGGGGCGTTATAATGTTACGGTCAATCCCACTATTTCAGTGGTAAAAGAGTAGCCCAAGAGTTGGTGGTGGGTGTTATGAGTAACTGCCTTTCTTCTAGTCTTACACTGCTAAATTAGGGATGGCTAGCGCAGATATCCCTCGTGTAGCTTTGTGCAAAATAAAAAAAACAAATTCTTTTATAACAAATGAATGCAGATTTTTTAAACAATCAACAAATACAATGGTCTACCAAGACATCAGTACAAAAAAACCCAACTGAAACTGTATAAAAATTAAAACTATTCAATTTGTTTTTGCCAGACTGAACAGACTAGTATAATACTCTGAAAAACAAATATTTTGTAACAAACAGCTTTCTACGTCAACCAAACTGCGGTACTCTGTCAGAAAATAAACACTAAATAATGAAAACAAATACTTGCAACACTGTAACAACTACCAAGTACCACAAAGAAGTCTGCTTCACAATGACCAAACAAATATTTTTGGTTACAAATACAATAGTTTAACAAGAAAATAGATAAACTCGCTTGAAAATAAAGAATACAATTGTGTGACAACAGGTAATACATCGACTTTTAATCTACAAAAAATGATCTAATTTCTATCTATCTAACTTCACAGCCGTCCGGAAAATATTAAATACATTTGAAGAGTAATGACTATTCGAGATTAGCTAATTCTACTTTATAACCTTATATAAAATACGAACAAAACTCTAACTAAAGAGTGTTAACCATCAACAGGACTAGACATTTTCAACATCCTATGAAGATTAATATCTAAGGTATTTTAGTAATACCAATAAACAGAAATAAAACAACATGAATCTCGTTGTCAATGGTTATTAGTTTATGTAATCACCTAAGCCTAATTATCAATTGCTTACTATTGTTTTTTACTAGAAACTAATTAGGAACTATTTTGTATCGTATTTTCTCCTTTTTGTCTACTGCCTACTTTGGTAAAGGCCTGAGAAGGGTGGTGTTTTGTGACGATTAGTGACCAAGATTATATTCTGGTTCTTCCTGATGAAAAGACTAGTGTGCTAAATCTTTATCTGTGATTCCTCTTGGATTACGTCCAAAACGAAGGACATAAACTTGTTAGTATTATTGTCTAGTAATAACCAAACAATAATTAATCAATAATTAGACTAGATGATCATGTATATTGTATCTCAGAACTGCTAGCATGGGCGTTAACACTTTTATTGACAAGCAGAGAACAACGTTTCGATCTTCCTAGACCATCCTCAGATTAACAAAGAGCCTGATGATGACTTAGGAAGATAGAAACATTGTTATTTGCTTATCAGTAAAAGTGTTAATACCCATACCAGCCGTTCTGAGATACATTTTTATTTCATGTGGGTTCTCCTCACCAAGAATCATGTAGCTTATTAGCCATGACATACAAAAGATGTTACGTAATGCCAAATGTGAATTAACAAACCATCTAAATAAAATATTGTTCTAACCCAAACTAAAATTTGTTTGCAGTGCTTCGCCAAGAAAGATCGCGTGGTATTAACTAGTTTCAATGTTGCCTCGAAAAGTTGATGACAAATCGTAATGATGTTGTCCGCTTGTCAAGGCCATTGCCGTGTATTCAAACGCCGCGACAAAACTTTGCAGACGACTATTTGTTTGCAGCTCAGTGAAGTCTCGTTAATTCATTTAGGCCTAATTTACAAAGAACATCGGAAACATATCCAGTATTTTAGCAACTTTTGCGTGGAAGCTAAACAGGTGCCACTTGTTTATTGGTATGACCATGTAATGATGTGCTTTTATATTTTGAAAATAAAACAACTAAATTTTATTTACTAAAATTAGATCAAAATCGGAAAGATATGTTCAACTTCAGGCTATACTTGTAGGCCCGGAGATGTAGGCGGTGTTAATTTATTGGTCAGATTTTAGTAAAACCCAAAACAGAAGAGGAAGGTGAAGAAAAAAAAATTGATTGATAAGTTCGACCCTCAAAACCAGTTAATAAATGTTCATTGTAAAATTAACTAATATGTATTTTAAGAATTTGAAGAAACGTTCAAATAAGTTATATGCATATTATACATAAATAAGAGGTCAATATCTTTACAGAATGTATTTGTATTAGCTATTTTTTCTGCTGTTTTTGGTTATAACTACGTAGAAAATTATTAATGTTAACATAATTTTCTGACTGAAGGACCCAAAAATATAAAAATAAGTATGCGATTTTGTTAAAAATTACGACAATATATCATTTTTAAATTTGCGGTTTTAAACGCCAAAAGCTGTCAAAGCATTGAAACCAGTAACCTTAATATTTATAATAAAACTATGCTAAATTGCAAATTTGTTTTTACATTCCTATCAGTTTGTTTCTTAGACTTTAAGTCTGTAACATATCTGATATTTTTCAGAATCCATTCCCTATTGCATCATTTTGTTAACACCAGAGCTTGTGTAACATATCGGTGGGATACAAAAACGTATATGAAACGATATCTATCTATATAAATATATATTTATATATATATAATATTTAAAGTTATGATTTCAAACGCCAAAAACTGACGAAGTATGTATGATAAACCTTTTAGAATCAATAAATTGTTTAATAAAAATTCTAAAATATATATCCTAATAATAAAATATATATCTTAATCCCATTATTTGGTTTTTCAGGTTGTTTATTTACAATCACACACAGATACGCTCGGGAAACTATAACTCCAGCTTAATGTACTTCAAAAATATTAGTATTATTGTCAATCAAGGAAAATACATTAGTTACAACTATTGTTGAACATGTCAAGTGAAACAATAGAAAATGAAACGTCATTGGAGAAGAATCGCAGCTTTCCATCGAATTAATTTAAAGGAACAAGAGTTAAATATATATATATACACATAATATAGATCAGTCGCAATGCTTGTTCATTGGTTTGCAAATGCGAAGGTGCGAATACCATGCAGTCTCAGTTTTCCGTTATCACGAATTATATGAGCATTAATATTATTCATTTAGAACATTAAAAATGTATATTATCTTATGTTTTTTGTTTCTAATATCTAAATTTGGTGCACAATAGTTTAGTAATATTTGATAATGTATATACACATACTCTCTGGTAAAAGTATTTGGACAGTTGAAAAACGAAACACAGCAGAAACAAAATAATTTCTACTATCTATAATTGCTCTATTAAAATACTAAAAATTACATTAAAATAGAGATTCAGTTTTATATTAGAATAATTTCATGAAAAAAAGTAAAAACTACTCATAATTTTTACAAGGTATTTAGACACTCTTATTTAAATATTTTGATCCCTTTACATCTTGTAGTCGTTTTTTAAACCAGTTTTGACATATTTCCAAACATAATTCTGCTCATTTTTCAACACATAAAGACACATCTTGTCGTCTTTGATTTCATTTCTGATAAGCAGCTTTCAAGTCAATCTGCTACATTTTGATAACATTTGGGTACGGGGACTGAGCTGACCCATCCATAACTATAATTTTCTTTTTCAAAAATTCTTTGTAGCCTTTGCATAGTATGGTCATTATCCAGCTGGAATGCAAACTTCCGTCCTTTAAGCCTTCTAGTACTGATTAATAAATTAAAGTGCAAAATCTTTTGACATTTAATAATATTCATTTATCCTTCTACAAAGGTCGATAGTGCCTGAGGAAGAAAAATAAGTGCATACCACTGCACAACCTTTATAATGTTCAACACTAGAATGATCAACTTCTCTTGAAATTCTTCTCTCTTGTCCTCCAAGCATATTGTTGATTTTTTGATGGAGAAAAAAGTTATATTTTTAATTCGTCTCACTATAAAATATATTGAAGTATTCATCAAGATTCTTCAAGTGTTCGATGGAAAGCCACAATCACTTTCTTTTACGTATCGCTTTTGATAAATATTTACTTGTTGGTTTCGCTCATGGACGTTCATATTCTTTAAGTTTTGTTAAATACTTAATCTTTATTCTTTTGATAATCTTCTATCAGTCCTTGTGTCAAATCTTTTGCAAAGATCCGAGAAATTTGCCGAGCTGTTCGAACAAATTTTCCTCTAAATTTTGCAAGAATCCTGCTTGGATCCCACACCTGGAGCTAGTTGCAGTATTTCTAGTTCTTCTGTGTTTGTCACTAGTGATTTTCAGCAAACCAAATCATTTTGTCTTTTTTTTGTTGATAGTTTCTCTTTTCTTATTTTTTGTTCAGTTGTATAGCTGCAATTTCAAGATTATTTGTGTTATCTTTATTTAACTACATTTTGTTTTATTTCATGGATCATAAATTTCAAATTTATATTTCAGCACTTGATGATTGTGTACTTACGTATTCTACCGTTATCGTCAGATGTTTTTTTATTATGATAATCGTTAATAATTAGGAACTGTTGAGTTTAGTGTGAAATATGTTGATTGCCGAAATACTTTTATCAAAGTACGAAATTACTCTTTGTATTTTTTATGCATGCTATACAATAAAATATTGTTTTTCTTATAAAACTGAATTCATACCTAATTTAAAAGTTTGAATAAAAATCACTTGGTTTGTGTTTTTTTCCATTTTTTAACAATCCAAATTTTGCGACGAAATCTATATATATATATATATATTGAAACATTATCGTGATTTCAATTTAATTTTTCATATCGCTTATAGGTTGCAAAAAATACAATGGTTTGGTAATGAAAATATTCTAATTAAACTCAGGGTATTTTAAGTTGCTCATATTTAGACATTTCCTAAGATTTTAATAAATAAACTACACGCAAACGACACCGCTAAGAGAAAATAAAAACACATGAACTGTTCTCTAATGGCAGTAAGTTCCAATAGCAACATAAAAAAGGTGTAGGAGGAAAAGTACCCTGTTTTTAAATTACCAGAATAAAAGAAGTAAACGATCGTAATAAGAACATAACTGAAAGAAAACGCCATCGGCGTACGAAGTCCATTAACACAGACAGATCCCTAGTGATGTACAACGCGCAAGGCAACGCTGGTTATAAAGTGACGAATCAGTTTAGCTTAATTAACGAAACAAAAGAAAACTAACCCTGTTCCAAGTAACTTCTTACCATGGGAGAAATTTAGTTTTTTGTTTGAACATTCGTGCAACTTTCAAACATATCAAAATAATTTGAACGAAAGATGTGTATTCTAATTTATTATTATTTTAATTTCGTCCATAATTTTATGTGTAAACATACTTTTCTAATATTTTAATTTTAAAGCAGTTTCTTTTTAATCGTTAAAACTAGTTTACGTGCTCGTAAATAAATATATTTTGTATTTTTGAAAATTATTTCGTTGATGGATAATGTTTCTTTTTAAATTTCGCGCAAAGCTACACGAGGGGTGTCTGCGATAGCCGTCCCTAATTTAGTAGTGTAAGACTAGAAGGAAGTAAACTAGTCATCGTCACCCTCCGCCAACTCTTGGGCTACTCTTTTACCAACGAATAGTGGGATTGACCGTGAAATTATAACACCGATACACATAAAAGAGCTCAGCCTGTTTGGTGTGACGGGAATTCGAGCCCTCGACTCTCGGATTACGAGTCGAGTGCCCTAACCACCTGGTCATGCCGGGTCTGATGGATAATGTGACAAAGTTCCTTTTTGACACGTGTCCTAAATCCGTTAGTCCCGTAACAACATTTACTTTTCTGAATTCTTGCGTGTATCTTAATCTCACAATAGTCCAGTTGCAACTACTTTTTCCTTTTTGTTTTGAGCTTAGCGCAAAGCTACACGAGGGCTATCTGGGCATTTTCTTCTGACGCGAAGCTTTAAAAACTCTAACATAGTTATTTTATAAAATTTATTGTTGAATTCTATTTTTCCCCTAATGTTGTTTTCTTTACTGCTTTTATTTGTTTGTTTTTGAATTTCGGGCAAAGCTACTCAAGGGCTATCTGCGCTAGCCGTCCCTAATTTGGTACTGTAAAACTAAAGGTAAGACAGCTAGTCATCACCACCCACCGACAACTCTTGGGTTATTCTTTTACTAACGAATACTGGGATTGACCGTCACATATAACACCCCCCAGCTGAAAGGGCGAGCATGTTTTGTGTGACGGTTTGTCGAACCCGCGACCCTCAGATTACGAGTCGAGTGCCTAAACCCACGTGGCCATGCCGGGCCTTGCTGCTTTTAATGTGCATCTTAAATTTATTTGTCTAATAACAAATGACTTTTTTAACTCTTTAACCTGTATCTTAAATTCAATTGTCCAACTGTTATTTTTATATGCTTTTTACATAAGTTATTTTTGAATTCCATTAGCAACAATTTTCTGACACAGACCTTAAATACCAAATTTTTGCGATAGCTTCAGGGATCCTTAATTACCTAATCCTTTATTTGCAATTTAAATTCTTATAGGTCTAAAAGCTGTTGTATTCTTTTCCTTTGTATCCTCAATCGCTTTAAAACCTGTACTAGCAGATAGGCTGCCTCATGATCAGCTGTTTGTGCTAGCAACTGCTAGTTTTGTTTGTTTGTTTGTTTTTCATTTTGCGCAAAGCTAAACGAAGACTATCTGCGCTAGCTGTCCCTAATTTAGTTGTGTGAGACTAAAGGGAAGGCGGTTAGTCATCATTATCCACACCAGTTCTTGGGCTACTCTTTTTACCAACAAATAGTGGGATTGACTGTCATATTTCAATGTCCACACGGCTGTTAAAGCAAGCATGTTTGGTGTGATGGGAATTAAAACCCGCGACCCTCGAATTACGCGTCGAGTACTTTAACCACCTGGCCGTTCCGGACCAGCAATTACTAATTGTAATATTCATTCCTCATTGAAAGAAATTAGAAAACAGTGAAAATTTACTGAAAATAGGCTTTCTTCTAAGAATTAGAGCACAAAAAAGGTGTTCGGATTACGCTATTTAGTCATTTGCAACTCATTGCATCTTAACAATTCAAGGCACAGAGCTCAAAATATTCATAATTTCTACTGGTACACTCGATGAACTCAGCAGATATTCCGTTGTGGCAATATGAAAACACATGCACACACACTACTGGTATAAACTAATGATTTTATATATTAAAGTGGTACAGTTTATTGAAAAAAAGGTTTTCTAAGAACCCCAGTTTTTCGAAACTACATATAAAATGTAGTTCAATAAAGATTTAACCAAACCCTCACTTATAGTCCCAGGGAAAATTTTGTGTTTTATTAAAAATAAATGGTTGATTTAGACATCACACCTATTTTTTAAATTATCTGAATGGCGAATACTCGGGTCCAGCATAGCCAAGTGGTTAAGGCACTTGACTCGTAATCGGAGGGTTGCGGAATAGAATTCCCGTCACACCATTCTTTCAACCGTAGGAGCGTTATAATGTGACGGTCAATCCTACTATTCATTGGTAAAAGAGTAGCCCAAGACATAACGGTGAGTGGTGATTACTAGCTGCCTTCTTACACTACTAAATTAGGTATGGCTATCGCAGATAGCATTCATGTAGCTCTGCGCGAAATTAAAAAATAAGCAAACATCTTGAATATTCAAATTGTGAAATTGTTGATATATTTTTGTTTTTGGGGCCATTCAATAGATGGCGCAGGAGTTTTGATTTTCGTTACATACATAGATACCGACATATATGCTATGTCCATCATAGTAAGATTAGCTCATTTGAAGTAATTTTTTCTTGTCCTTTAATATCTTCTACCTCAAACTGATATCTCTGTTTGACTAATAACAATATGTATTTCTATTTTATATCCTCTTTTTAGTATCTTAACTCTAATCATTCTCTACTTTCTAAGTATCGACAATTTGATTTTATTTAACTTTTTTAAATTTTAAGTACTGTTGGTTCCTCTCTCCCAAGACCCCCAGTGGGTTAGCGGTGAGCTTGTGGACATAACAATGCTAAAATTCGTAGTCAGAGCGAAAATAACCTATTGCGTAACTTTGCTTTCCAACAAAGAAGCAAAACCTGCCACGCAAAATGTTATTATCATATTTACCATGTACTTTATATTTCCATTGGTTCATACATAGAATTCTGTTTTTAAAACCCACATGAAATGTTCTTTTTTTCTATGATGCTTAAAACTGTCTTGTTGTTCGATATCTATCACGTACCTTTAGTTATTGTTTGTTTGTTTGTTGCTTTATGGTATCTAGCACTATCTAAAAAAAATTGTTTGTTCACCAGACTCTGACTGTTGGTTATTTTAAATCTTAGTAGGATCCTACCATATTTAATTTGTTTTTCACTGAATTCTAAAACACGTCTTGAAATATGGTCCGGCATGGCCAAATGTGTTAAGGCGTTTGATTCGTAATCTGAGAGTCGCGGGTTCGAATCCCGGTCGCACCAAACATGCTCGCCCTCCCAGCCGTGGAGGCGTTATAATGTGACGGTCAATCTCACTATTCGTTGGTAAAAGAGTATCCCAAGAGTTGGCGGTGGGTGGTGATGACTAGCTGCCTTCCCTCTAGTCTTACATTGCTAAATTAGGGACGGTTAGCACAGAGAGCCCTCATGTAGCTTTGTGCGAAATTCAAAACAAACAAACAATATGTGAGACACATCACACTTCCACGCATTTTATTGTTATTTTTCCTCTAATTTCTAAAGCGTAATTAAATCCTTGTTGGTCTAACATACAGTTACTGTTTATTGTTTTCTTTCTTTCTAATTTATAGTGCGTAACTTAATTCTCTGTGGGATGAACACAGCTACTTTTCATTTCTCTGATTTCTAGCGCTGAATTAAAAGTATCTTAGCCTAACATACTAACATACAGTTAACTTTTGTTCCCTTCTATGATTTCTGATATAACCTAAAATCTGTTAGATCAATACACACACGATTTTCTTGTTAATTTCTCTATGACTTCTAAGCGTAGCTAAAATTCATGTTCATACAAACAAGGTTATTCTCTTTTGTGTGTGATTTTTCTGATGCGTAACACAAATCCTTCTTGATTCATCCATTACATCCGAAAAACGTTAAACTCACACTTCAGTTTCCGCCTACCCTCACTTAATCTAATGATGCTAGTTACTTTAGCGGCTACTAAATGACACTTTTCTATATATACCACAGGAATAACACGTTTAACGAAATCAATAATAACTTTAAATCCTTAACATCAGGAGTTAAGTCGGTAGTTTGTAGAAACTCGTCGTCTGATGAAAGACACAAAACGATAATTTCCAGAACAATACAAAATGTATTCATTAGTTAACATTGTTTTTAAAAG
Organism: Tachypleus tridentatus; assembly: GCF_004210375.1. NCBI lineage: Eukaryota > Metazoa > Arthropoda > Merostomata > Xiphosura > Limulidae > Tachypleus > Tachypleus tridentatus. The sequence continues at coordinate 51,123,883 of NC_134834.1, read as the reverse complement.
CGTGTGTGTTCTCTTATAGTAAAGCTGTCTGCTGAGTCTACCGAGGGGAATCGAACCCTTGATTTTAGCGTTGTAAATCCGTAGACTTATCGCTGTATCAGCGGGGAACATTTTTAAAAGCAAAAATACAAGAAAATAGTAAGAGACAAAACAAAATAATTGGACAAAATACCGTATAATAGTATTTTATAACCATATTTTGTACATGACACCATTGAGTTTCTAAGTAGCACAGAAATATATATTTAATCAAGTTTTCCTGAGATAATAATACAGATAAACATCTTGTACATGTTTAGGAAGATGTGTTTTCGTAAATGGTCAAAATTCAAAAATCTCTTGCATCTGAACACGAATCACAAGCATACTTGTTAGAAATATTGAACACTAGAAATTGTTTGTTTGTTTTTGAATTTCGCGCAAATCTACTCGAGAGCTATCTGTGCTAGTCGTCCCTAATTTAGCAGTGGAAGACTAGAGGGAAGGCAGCTAGTCATCACCACCCACCGCCAACTCTTGGACTACTCTTTTACCACCGAATAGTGGGATTGACCGTCACATTATAACGCCTCCACGGCTGGGAGGGCGAGCATGTTTGGTGCGACCTGGATTCGAACCCGCGACTCTCGGATTACGAGTCAAACGCCTTAACACACTTGGTCATGCCGGGCCCAACACTAAAAATAAATGTTTTCACAAACAAAATAGATATTACTTAAATAAAAGTACAAACATGTTACAAGTTCACCCATCACTAAAGGGCGTTTTAAAATGTAAATCACATTATTTTTGAAGGTAATCGCTAAAATACTAACCTAGGTTCTGGTCAATTAAATACCAGGACAGTTTCTTATCTTCGGTATAAGTAAGTTATTTACAAAACAAAATAGAAAAATCATCGTTTTACGTCGACATAAAAGCACCAAACTGGAGAAGCGCAAAGTTACAAGAGGGCTATCTGCGCTCACCGTCCCTAATTTAGCAGCGTAAGACTAGAGAAAAGGCAGCTGGTCATCACCGCCCATCGCCAACACTTGAGTTACTGTTTTGTTAATGAATAATGGGATTGACTGTAACATTATAACACGCTTACAGCTGAGGGGACGAGCATGTTTTACATGAGTTGAAGGGGAAGCAAACCCGCAACCCTCAGATTACGAGTCGAGCGCCCTAACCATTCGACCATACCGGACCCTGTGTAGGTTATATTCCTTTTAATAAGTAATTTCGTTGCTGTTTAGAATTAAGTACAAATGTTCTTAACTGCATTACACCGTGCTTTTAATTACTCTAGAATTAGCAATATTTGTGCATATCGTTCCGAGTAAATTAAGACTAGTGTTAAATTAACAATGGCTCTAGTGGTTATTGTGCTTGACTCACAATCAACTGGTCGCGAGATTGATACCTGTCGCCAAACATATGCACCCTTTCAACTATGAAGCTTTTTAAGATGATGGTTAAAAACACTGTTAGTTTATGGGCATTCTTTTAGCGTTTTTTTTCTTCAGAGATTATGCATTAGAAAATATTAAAAAGGAAAATATTAAGGTATTTAATTCCTTTTACATGAAATAGATAGAAATAATTTCTCGCTCTCATTGTATTATGTAATTTATTACATTTTTTGATTATGTAACTGATACTGTTACAAGAGCTATTCTAAATTACGTTTTGAAATAATAAGTAATATTCATATTATTGAGCAACCAATTAAATAAAACTACTTAATGTTTGCAAGAAGATGAAAATATCACACATCAAAAAGTACTGATAAACTATTCAAAGTATTAGTGGAGCAAGACATTGATATTACCTAATGAACTGTTTTAATTTTGATAATATCAAGACATATTCTTTGCAAACATTTTACCACATATAATGCTTATTCTGTTTAACGATTCTGATGTTAGAAAGACTTCTCACCAAATAAGCTGTGAGATTCCTCCTCCGAAACAACCAGTGACAACCACAGTTGAGTGTTTGATTTACTGGAAGATTCACAAATTATGTGAATTCAAACCAAAATGCAAGGTCAGTTACATTCAATTAGCATACAAGCGCCATCTCTTGGTTGTTTTAAATAAATGAAAAGATTTTAGTCCCTGGCTTGTGCTCATCGCTTATTATTTTAGTAACAACGTAAGACTAATTTTAAATTAAAGTTTGTTACACCTATTTGTGATATTGAAGAACAGAAAAATGTTACAGATAAAAAATACTTATATTTATCGAAAGCTTTTCTCATATATTATTATACCTTAATATAAACAAACTTCTTTCTACAAAAGTATAAAAGTTTTGTTTGTTTTTAAATATCTCGCGAAACTACTAGAGAGCTATCTGCTCTAGCCATCCCTAATTTAGCAGTGTAAGACTGGAGGGAAGGTAGCTAGTTATCACCACCCATCGCCAACTCCTGGACTACTCATTTGCCAAGGAATAGTAGGATTGATCGTTACATTATAACACCTCCACGGCTGAAAGGGCGAGCATGTTTGGTGAGATGAGGATTCGAATCCGCGACCCGCAAATTACGAGTCGAACGCCTTAACCAACCTGGCCATGCCGGGCCAATATAAAGGTATTTAACAAATTAATACAAAACTTTGAAGTTTTTGCCTACTTACGAAAACTTTTAAATGCAAGAAGTTTCAGTTTAATCAAATCTTAAAGCCATGCCATTTGACCATTCTTATAGTGACTGTGTAAAAATTAAAATTTTAAAGTATATTATAGTTAACTTACCAAAAATTGAAAACGCGCTATACTTAATCAATATTTGGTAAATTGAAAAATAAAACAAAATCAATAATTTATTTAAATTAATGTCATTCGATTGAGTTTTACATTACGCGTTATGAATGCCTAACCAAGTTTACTGTTTTTTTGTTGTTGTTTTCTAGTTGGAAATTCAAAAGTTACAAATTTGGAAAATATTTTTCCTGGAATTAACAGTAGTTGTTGCTCGATAAATATTTTTTCCACTTTAACAATGTAGAAATTATTAAGTATTTGTACACAATAAAGCGAGCAACTATTTAGTATTGATTTGGTTTGTTTTGAGCTTTCGCGCAAAGCTCAAGTAAGTATTTAGTGGCCCGGCATAACCAGGTGGTTAAGGCACTCGACTCGTAATCCGAGGGTCACGAGTTCGAATCCCCGTCACACCAAACATGCCCACCCTTTCAGCCGTAGGGGCATTATAATGTGACAGCCAATCCCACTATGCGTTGGTAAAAGAGTAGCCCAAGATTTGGCGGTGGGTAGTGATGACTAGCTACTTTCCTTCTAGTCTTACACTGCTAGGTTAGGGTTTGGTCTGTTTGTTTGCGTTTAATTTCGCGCAAAGCTACACGAAGGCTATCTGCGTTAGCTGTCTATACTTTAGCAGTGTAAAACTGGAGGGAAAGCAGCTTGTCATCACCACCCACTGTTAACTCTTCGGCCACTCTTTTACCAACGCATAGTGGGATTAATCGCACCATTATAACGCACTCCAGCTGAAAAGGTGAGGGGGCGTTATGTGTGGCAGGGATTCGAACCCGCGACCCTCGGATTGCACATCGAGTGCCTTAACCACCTAACCATGCTGTGCTGCTAAACATCCTACGGCTAGTGTAGACAGCCTTTGTGTAGCTTTGCCCGTAATTAAAAATAAAACAAGTATTTAATATAATAAAGTATACAGCTGATAATATCTAATACGACGTTCATAGGTTTTTACTTCACAATTAGAACATCATTGATCAATAATCAATTATAATACTCATTCTGTGAATGTGGTCTTTGCGGAGACAAAATAAAAAATATTTAATAAAGGCTTCAAATTTTGATAGACTATACGTCCATACAATGTTGTCTTCTGGATAACTGACTCACAGATCTGGATGATTTTATGATGTTTTAAAAATTGTATTTTGAGATATTTGCAATAGTAACCAAGTAATAGTCGTTGGAAAAGAAACTATAATCTAATAAAGGGTAAAAGTTCGGAAACTCTTGTCAATACTAATTGATGATTTACATAGGATGGTATCATAGCTATATAATTTGATTTTTTTCTTTAAGAAGATGAAAGTATCGCCTTTTAAAATTTGTTAGTAAGCTAGTCCAAATATAAGAAAAACTTTGATATTGATTACAGAACTGCGTTAATGTTAGTAATATTAAGACACAAATATTGGATATCTGTACTTTCTCTCACAACGATATTTGTAACAACGAGATGGTATTAAAGCTGGTTAAACTCTTTCAAGTTTAAATTGTGAAAATATCTATAAAATTCAGGGATTTTTCGATATATTACTTGGAATTGTGTGCTGTAGGATTTAAGATATTCGAAAGAAATTTTGTAATGTTGTAAAGCGAGGAGCCCGTGTAGATTATGATCAGTCGAAGGGGAAATTTAATCATACTGGTGCCTAAATATTAAAAAAAAACATGCAAAAAATTATATTCTAATAGAATATGTTTCTAATCAATTCATTCTCTGCTGGGACAGCGGCAAGTATACGGATTTACAACGATAAAATCAGAAGCTCGATTCCCTTTGGTGGACACAGCGGATAGCCCAGTGCAGCTTTGCTGTAAATAAAACACACATACACTCTAATAATTTCAAGAAAACAAACAATCTTCAGTAAACATATCTGAAGTTAAGCGAATTTTTAGTTCTACTTCTTCTTTTCCTGACAATAAAAGCGTTCAAGATATCTTGAGTATTACAGCTGGTATTAATTTGACACTACCAAACAAAAGCAATTTTAATAATCTATTGCAAGAAATGTAACGAGTGGCAAAACATAGTGAAATTCATAATGATAAAGAAGCTGTTATAATACTATGTGATAAATTATTGACTCGATCTAAACAGTACCTATTATCGCTTGGCTGAAAATATAATATGTTTTTTTTTAAATTAAAAAACAACAACAGATTCTTACATGAGTATTACCATTCAATTAGTGGCCAGCAAGTTAAATGAAGACAATGAGTACTACCATTCAGTTAGTGGCCAGCAAGTTAAATGAAGACAATGTTAATTATTTGTCTTGAGAAACAAGATATTTTAAACAAATTTAAGAAATAAACAACATAAAGCTTAACAATTGCATAACAACATAAAAGGTAATTAGAACTCTTCTTGGAGACATTCCTATTATTATTATTCTGTCAGATAAAAATAATAGTAAAGTAATAATGAACAGATCGGACTATGAAAATAAAGTAAAATAATATTTGATAAAACTCCTTTTGTTTCTTTAGGAAAGATCTTACTGCAGTTATAGAGAAACAACTGAATAAATTATTTTAAGGGTTTGTGTTTTGTGTTTGTGTTTTTTCTTATAGCAAAGCCACATCGGGCTATCTGCTCAGCCCACCGAGGGGAATCGAACACCTGATTTTAGTATTTTAAGGGCTAAACACCAAAAAGAAAATACGATACTGCAGTATGAGCAGATATCCAGCCATTCATTCCCTCACAATTTTATGGTTTATCAAAATATTCAAAAGCCTCACACATTTTTTCTACAATCACTAATTACATTGGATTCCCACTTTATAACCCTGCAAAGTTTCTATTGAACATCTTAAAATCCTTAGCTTTGAATTCCAAGTATTACAGTAAAAACTCCATAAAAATTATAAACATCGTCACCTAACTTGAACTTTACAGATATAATATTGTTGTTTCATTTTATAAGCTAACTTAAACAGATGTAATTGAGAGGGTTGCTCCAGCAAATGAGTTAACAACAAATGTATACTATGAATATTTAAATGAAATTTTAAATAATTTATTGTTTCTGCTATTCGTGAGTGGTAAATTCACTTAGTTCTGTTTTTTAATTCGGATTTCAGATTTGATATAATGTGATGTGAAAAGTCTACAGAGATATCATTCTAAATACTTTACGTCAAATCATATATTGCAAAATCATTTTGAATAATCATGACTAAAGTTAAACATGGAATAAATTAACTTCTTTAACTTTTTAAGTAAAAAACTTAACTGTTTCTCATACATTAGCCCCGCCCTCCAGTGGCACAGTGGTAAGTGTTCAGACTTCTACGGCAAGAAACCGTGGTGGGCAGAGCACAGATAGACTTTTGTGCAGTTTTTTTCTTAACAACAACGGCTCACCCAACTCTAACTTTAAGGTTTACTTTCAATATTTTATTTCCCTTCCTCTTTTAATTTTTCCTTAGTTATTCATGAATAATTTTGACTAGTAATAAAAAGAACGTTTACTATAAAGTCGTGACACTCGTTCTTAAGTAGTAATAGATGAAAGGCTTAGTTTAAACTCGTGAGCTTCGTTCTTGAGTATTAATGAATAGTAATAAAAAGAACGTTTAATCTAAAGTTGTGACATTCGTTTATCAACAGTAATGGATAGTAATTGAAAGAACGTTTAGTTTATGGTTGAGGTATTCTTTCTTGAGTATTAATAGTTAAAGTAATAATGTAGTTGTAGATCATAATAAAAAACAACTTTCAGTACAAAGTTGTAACATTTTTCCCACCCTCCAGTGACTGACAGATAAGTCTAAGGGCTCATAGCACTAAAAATTGGGTTTCAGCACTCGCGGTAAGTAGATTGTCTGACAAAAGACAAACAAACAAACACTTCTACCTGAATAATAATGGAAAACAACATAAATAAAGTTTAGTAAAAGTTGGGATAGTTTCATCGAGTATTTATAATTAAACTTCTATAAACACAATAGTATTGATTTGTTTCCCCTGATAACGGCATTATATAAAAACGCTAGAATTACAAATTTATTTCACTCTATAAGTAAGCAAAAATAATCTTTCTGTAAATACAGCCTAAAAACAAACGCACACGTGCATTTCAAGACACAATACAAACTCAGAAACTGTGGCTAAAACATCGTCATAAAATATTTCTAACGAATCAATAAATTTTCTTTTTCAAACAACGTATGGTTTGTTTTTGAGTACTTGTACAAAACTACTTAAGATCCATGTATGTTAGCATTCTCTACTTTTGAAAAGTATACTAAAGGAAAGACAATTAGCCAAAGCACCTGACGCCAAATTTGGGGCTGCTCTTGCCTGACGAATAGAGAGAATTAACTGTCACTATTATAATGCACCCACAACCCAAAGCGCGTAACGCGATCATTTTCTGTGATAAAGAGACGCGAACAATTGGCAAGCTAAATAACAGCTGAACTAAACTCGGTCCATAGTATATATGACTGCTAAAACAGTAATGAAATATAAACAATGTAATGACGTCAAATTCCTTTGCATAAATCAAGGAATCTGTTAAAGCTGTCGGTTAAGGACAACACGTCTACTCCCATTACGTTTCATTGTCGATTGTGTTCATTCTGGTAGCAACTGTTATAGCTCCCATTACTCAGGTTTTGATCGTAACAAACTTACCGTAGACCTTCTGCTGTAAACTAGTCTCATATTCTAAAGTCAAGAGTCTTAGACTATGGCGAGAGACTTCTTGGCATAAGTGGTCGAATGTAATAATTATTATTCCAGATTATTCGTAATTCTTTCTCATGAAAGAAGCCAATAATTTTTAGTTCTTGCTTAAAGTTTGTAAGGTGTTGGCTTCGATACAATTACTTTTTCAGGGAGTTATAGGAGTTTCTTTCGTATCCTTAGTCATGAGTCTACCAGTGAAGGCGCTACATTATTGAATTCACAGTAAAACAAATGAATTTTCTTAAAACTATATTACGCTTTTTACAAAACCTAAAACTAACAAACTCCTTCAGCGTTATTTTATTTTGTTTTGGATTACTGTAAGATATATATAAATTATGTGAAGAGTGAAAGAGAAGCAAAAAAGTTGCTCTATCGTCACACCTTTTAAATATATTAAAAATAAAATTTATATTACATGTGAATGATCGATGAGCATGGGCTGAATTTAACGTAACCCGGATGACACAAGTAGTCAATAAAACAACACCTTTTCCCGAAAAATGTTGCAAAAGCGAAAGTTTTTTTTTTTTTTTTTATTTCGCGCAAAGCTACTCAATGGCTATCTGCGCTAGCCGTCCCTAATTTAGCAGTGTAAGACTAGAGGGAAGGCAGCTAGTCATCACCACCCACCGCCAACTCTTGGGCTACTCTTTTACCAGTGAATAGTGGGATTGACCGTTACATTATAACGCCCCCACGGCTGAAAGGGCGAGCATGTTTGGTGCGACCTGGATTCAAACCCACGACCCTCAGATTACGAGTCGAACGCCTTAACCCACCTGACCATGCCGGGCCTAAAAGTGAAAGAGAGCAGCAGCTTACCCCGCAACCCAAAGAAACTACAAGAAACGAGCAAGCTCAAACCCTCAAGAAAAAGAACTTTACTTTCTCGTATGAATAAACTAGAAGCCTTAATAACTAGAGATGAAGGAGGTGTTAATGTAAAGTTATTAGCATCTTGGTCAGCTGTTTGTTTTTAGCAATTACATTTGGTGATTTTAATATTATTGTAATATTCAGCAAGTAAGCTTAATCTGTATCAGAAATCAAACATTAAAACTGGAAATATGTCAAATACTCTCGAAAATAAATTTCATTATCTCTAACTATTTAAATTTTTTTATCTAATAAGTACTACACGAACAGGAATGAATAATTAATTTATAATTCTTACATTATTATGAACTAATTATGTCGTCTCATACTATCTATTTATTTGCTTTAAATAAAACCCATAGAAAAATAAAATCAATAGCCCTAAAACAGAAAGATAAATAATAGTTTTATAAGTGCCTTCTAATAACGTATATCTTCCACTGGTAAAGAGGTAAGTCTACGGATTTACAACGCTAAAATCAGGGGTTCGATTCAGCTCGATGGACTCCGCAGATAGACCAATGTAGCCTTACTATAAAAAAACACACACACACACACGCAGAGACTAATAACGTATTGTCCCTCCCCTAGCACAGGTAGCCCATTGTGTAATTTAGTGCTTAAATTAGAAGAAACAAAATAATGTATTGAATTATTTCATTTCTTGTAAATGATGTGTATTAGTTTTATCCTTTATATATAAAACGTTAAAGAGAATTTTACAGAAAAAGAAAACTTTGCAGTAAAAAGAACTACTCATACTGATTAATTTTGCAGGTTCACATTTTTTATAAAAAATATGTACCAATAAATGAAACAGAACTTGGTGCAGAAAGAGCCCTTTCCGAGCGGCAATCCGAACGTTTTAGTTTCTATGTTTGCCGCTAGAAAAGTACTGTGACGTAATAGTTGCCAAACAAACCTCCAACGCCAGTGCGTTGAATGTAAATAAATATGGCCAGTGCATACGGAGAAACAGAGGCAGAGTCTGTTTTGACTTTGTGTTCTGAACAGTGTCGAGTAGCACCATATCAATTCGAACCTACTCTGAACGAACCTAGAACAGTTACTTTTGACACAGATCTGACAAGTTCTAGTGATGAGGACAGTTCCACGAGCGAGAGTAGCGAAACTGTGAGTGATACTGATAGCGCCCAGGCCTGTTGTGAGTCGGTCAAACCTCCAGTGGAAGAATGGTAAGCCTAATTCATGACAACAAATATGGTCTGTATTATTTCACGTGCAATTTTAAGCATCTCGAAATCTGTCTGGTGTTTATAAATTATTGGTATCACAGACTGGATTTTATTTGTTTATACTTTGCCGACTATGCTAACTAATACTCGGCCCTTCCACAATCATTGTACCGGGTATTTATGACTCGTAACAAAATGAATTTCAATTATACATCATAATTCTGTCTATAAAATCAAACTAGATGTAGCGGTCTGAATAGCTAATTTAATATTTACCATAAATGTATAATTTATATGACATATCCGTATGTTTGTGCAAGGTGTAGGTGTGGTTTATGCAAGCAGATGCCAACCAGGAGAGAGTGCGTTTGTTGTCTCTCATACGACAAGGTGTCAAACTGATTAAAAGTATGTAATCCGATAAAAGCACCAATAAATTTACATAAAACACCAGCACTGAAAGGAATAAAATGGTCGGCGTGCAACGAAGCTTGTTTGGCAACTATTACGTCATAGTTGTAAAACGTCACGGAAACAGCCAAACGACCGAGAAGAAACTGAATTCGAGGACCCGCATATTTTGTTTAATTTTTTACTCAAAAACTAAAGTGTTTAAAAATATGGCAACCACACAGGAACTATACCTAACCAAAGTACAGTTTCCAAGGCAATTATTAAATTTGTTGAAAATTCAGCTTTAACATGCTATCGTTCTTTATTTTTAGTTATACTTAAAATAGTGCTCCAGATATTAAAAATATTAAATTATATTTATTATGTCAATTATCAAGAGAATATTTATAAAATTTTAATTGCTACCCGTTTAATTAACAGTAAAAAACAGAAATAATTATAACAATAAACAATCTTCTTGTTAATTGATTTAACAAAAAAGATGAGTAAAAATAGCAGAGTAATATATTGAGTGTAATATGTTGATTGTAATATATTACTCTGCTATTTTTACTCATCTTTTTTGTTATATATTGAGTGTAATATGTTGATTGTAATATATTACTCTGCTATTTTTACTCATCTTTTTTGTTATATATTGAGTGTAATATGTTGATTGTAATATATTACTCTGCTATTTTTTCTCATCTTTTTTGTTAAATCAATTTACAAGAAGATTGTTTATTGTTATAATTATTTCTGTTTTTTACTGTTAATTAAACGGGTAGCAATTAAAATTTTATAAATATTCTCTTGATAATTGACATAATAAATATAATTTAATATTTTTAATATCTGGAGCACTATTTTAAGTATAACTAAAAATAAAGAACGATAGCATGTTAAAGCTGAATTTTCAACAAATTTAATAATTGCCTTGGAAACTGTACTTTGGTTAGGTATAGTTCCTGTGTATAGTTTACTATTATGAGTAAAAATAGCAGAGTAAATAGCAGTAAAAATATTGAATGTAATATGTTGATTTGTAATATACTGATTGTAATATATTGATTCTGAGAGAAGCGCTCATAAATTATGGCTCTATTACATTAAATAGGTAGGTAATTGTAGATGTGTCTTTTATGCAGTGCCTTGTGCCAAGCATTCACAGACCTGAAATACTATTTTGACGCAACTCTGACTGGAAATCCGCAATGCATTTTATTACTTCTCGCTTTCTACCAAACTTTTATAATATATTGATTCAAAATTATATTCTATTCATTACGGTTATATATGTCAAAAAGATAGATAAATGTTGTAGACGTGGCTGTATTACCAGCGTTTATTAAGTCTTAGTTCACGTCACGAGCATCGTGACCAGAGACCCAAATTAGACTACGTGTATGCCAATTGAAGAGTGCTATCGGTGGTTCCTATCATTGACGTTAGTATTTCTGTCAATAATTGATCAACTCATAATCCTGGTTGATTTAATAGCAAAATTATATAATATTGGATGATGTCGTTTGTCTTAAAGTAATAGTTTTAATCAAGCATGTTACATGCTGTGAATGTTAGCCAAGGTATTACTGTATTCAGTTAGTAGAGATATTGAGTGTCGAGTGTCACTTTATGCGCATCTTAGTGTCGTTCAGACTGGGATTTTGTTTAATGAACAGTTACAGTCACAATTACACTAAATAATTCCGTGATTGTCAGCCAAGGTATTATTATATTAATTTAGTAAAGTTTTTAAGCGAACATTACTGTTGATGAGAAGTTACTACAACACGTAGTTGTTATCTTATTGATACTATAAAACTTTACTGTTTCCAAGAAGTCCCTCACCACATTTCTTTACTACCTTAGCACCATCAAAGAAACAAGTGTTGGTAAAACTCACCCTTTTAAATAGAGTTAATAACTCCACTTTACTATGAAACATTACTGCTGCTAAGAAATCACACGCTACTTATAATTACTACAATATCGCTACTCACAGCATCGCTCTTGATGGGAAATCTCCTCTATGCTCAGTTATAACAGCAGTATTCAATAATAATGTTTCAGTTGTAAATGTTTGAAGCATTTGTTTGTTTGTTTTTCAGTATTAATGTTCCTTAGTATCGTTTTGGTAGTAACTGAATGTTATATCTGAGTTTCTATCAATAACAATGCTTTATAATTACGTTTAAGTTTAGTTTGAATTTTGCAAAGCAAGACCAGGGCTATCTACGCTAGCCGTCCCTAGTTTTGCAGTGTAAGACTAGAAGGAAGGCAGCTAGTCATCACCACCCACCGCCCACTCTTGGGCTACTCTTTTACCAACGCATAGTGTGATTGACCGTAACATTATAACGCCCCCACGGCTGAAAGGACGAGCATGTTTCATGTGACGTGGATTCGAACCCGCGACCCTCGGATTACGAATCTAATGCCTTAATCACCTGGCCATGCCGGGCCCTGAGAAAATGAGATAAATATTACAAATACGTCAAACTTATTTGCAAATTTTACGCTGAAATTTGTTATTAAGAAAACTATGAACATAAATATATACATTAGAGAGTGTCCCAGAAGTCTGGACCCATAGGTAAAAATACACAATTTATTTGTAATTTATTTATTATTGGAATTTCATGCCATTGACAGCTAAACATATATCACTTTTTGGTATACTGTGCCATCAGAGTATTTTCTTTCTTGAAATATATATACAACTGACATTAGAAATCTGTTGTTGTTTTATTAACTTTAAGTATATAACGTCTAATTTTCCTGTAAGTCCAGACTTCTTAAACACCCTGTATAATGCAAACAGAAACGTCTACAAAGCTGAACGTAAAAAGCTATAATATAGAAAATGCTAATGTGTATCCTAAAATATCATATTTGGTAAACAGTAAAAACATTTATACAAATGTAATGTGTATTTAAATATATCAGGTCCTCGAATACACACTTTACATGAATAATGAACGCATTTAAAAATACAGCTTAAAATGTAATAGCAAGAAATCATATATATATATGTGTGTGTGTTTGAATGCGCTTACTGGATTAGAACAAAAATTGTATCAATTTAAGCAAGTACAAAAAACAAAACTCCATATTATGAGACATCTAATGCTGAAACAACTAACATGCAAGTACGTATGTACTAAACAAAATTTATTTGAAAGTTATGTTTGGATTAAGTGTGGTTTTCGTTGATATTTGGTTTGTCTATTGAAAAGATGTTTAATCAGCCAACTAATATAACATCTACATCAATAACTTTTATCTTTTAAAAGATGTTTTCTATTTGTTTTCACGGAGATGATTTTTGTCCAAAACTCTCGCGAAGTGACTGTAACTTCATATTTGTTCAAATGAGGATTTCTTTGTGTTGAGTTTTTATGGATTCTAACTGATCAGGATGAGTTATGTTTTATCTTCTCATTTCTTTATTTTTGAATAAATGTGTTTAGGTTTTTACTTCATTGTTAAAATTCAAATATTTATTGCAAGTCTAAATCTATTTATTATTATAAATTCTCGAATAAAGTGGAAATACTGTTTCTCGTTTGGAATAAGAAATGGTTATACTGAAACTCCATCTGTATATTTACCATGTAAATCTTCTAACGATACGTGCCTTCCAAATGGATTTTCTCTTGTTCGTATGATTCTATATGCTGTTATTGAAGTTCAATGAACCGATTAGTATATCTGGGTGATTGTACGTAAACATGTTCACATCTATGTATTTTTGTGTGTAGAAAAACGCGAGTAAACTTAAATATTGCTGTTACTAAGCGAAAGTTTTCGCTAACACAGTTATTCTACAAGCTTATGTCGTGAGTCTACCGCTTTTAAGTTCAATAAAATATTTTTTCTACAATAAAAGGAAGGAGATGGGAGTTGATGAACACTTAATAACCAGTTCGTAAAACGAATGAGCTGTTCTGAAACTAATCTAATTAAAACTAATGCTTTCATTCAGGAACATATGATAGAAAAGAATAAAAGAGATCAGGTAGGAGAATAGTGTATATATATAAAGGAAAAGAGAAATTTTTTAAATGTCATTAATTAGGAAAGAGAGTTGAGTGAAAACGCCCTTATGTTTAGTTAATCACGAGGAGAGCGTGTTAAGAGAGGGAGAGAACACAGTGTACATATATTTCAGCATTCGGAAGAGCATATTAGGGGAATGTGAAACAATGTGCAAGTAAGAATAATAAACAATGTTTAAATAAAAAAAATTAGAAAGTAGGAATGGGAGTAACAAAAGTAACAAAACCTTGTAGGAATGAGGGGATAACATTAAAACATCTAGCGGTTAATGACATGGTGCAACATAACAAAACCTGGTAGGAATGAGGGGATAACATTAAAACACCTAGCGGTTAATGACATGGTACAACATAAAAGCGAATGTGGCCCTCGTTCAGCCCGTTTCTACTTTAAGTGTTTTTTAACACGATAATTTTTAGTTCAAACTAAATGAAAGGTATATATATATATAATGTTTATAACATTATCTTTATTCTAGTAGTATTGTTCCCTTTTCAAGATTATCAATATAACATTTTTTTATTTTCTCTCATTTTGTTTCCTTAAAAGGCATATTTTAGAAATCACACTGTTTCAAGTATAACTTCAGATGTTACTAGGTGAAACTTAATTTGAAAACAATGCGAAACTAAATTATACAACTTATCGTTCTTATTTTCAGTCCAGATTATTTGAGTAAAGCTGTGCCAGACTTCGGCAGTGGTAACGTTCGTCCTCACTTAATAGATTTACGTCTTAGGTATTAGCTGCTATAATAAAATTGCTTTACTTAACATAGAACCCTCAAATTAGGTGTATAGAACTGAAAACTTTGTTTTCACAGGTTATATCATAGATAGAAATTAGATCTAGAGAACCTAAGTAGTTCAAGTGTTTTTTTAATCTATCTCATGCAACTGCAGGCTGATCACGTAGCGTATGCGCGTGAGAAATTGTTCACTTGCAAGTGACATAAGGGCGGGTCGTTACTTGGCAACTCACAGAGCAAACTCATAATCATAGAATATGGCTATAAGTGTGAATGAGGTTGTAAATAGTGTTGCAAAATAGTTATTCTTAGTACTTGTTAATACCAAGATTATAAGTAAAACTACGATAAATGCTTTTATCCAAGATAGCTTAATTCAATCATGTGCATTTAGTTTTGCATAAGGCGAAGGCAGAATACAGTTGCGCATTTTCAATAACATTAGTCAGTCAGTCATACAGATAGTCAGGTTAACAAATTTGTGGTTTTATATTTTTTATTCTACCGCCTTTTTCAAGTGCTTTCTTGACTTGTTACCATGCAGTTGGTTTCTTTACTGCTCAGTAGTGTGTATAAAGTGTTTATAAAGTGCTTTTGTTTACATGCTGTTTCCAATGTGTTTGGAATTTTAATGTGTATTGCACATATTCCACATCTCGCCCATTCCTACTATAAGTATTACTGTACTTATGATATACACTCTATCTAATTCTGTCTGGTTTGTATTTGTATGGAAAAGAATTAATAAAGTTAGTATTACTACTAAACTTTTAACACCTTTCTTTCTAGAAGTATGACTTTAACGTATCTAAAGTGGTCTTAGTTTTACACTTACAACGAAACTACACACTAACTTCTTTGTACCACCTTGACTTGGGTGGAATTTAACTTTCCACATAAAATAATGCTCTTCGCTTACAAATTACACGTTTAAATCTTGGATTGGTGTAGAAAACAAAATATATTGCACGAAACAGAAAAGGATTGTACTCCTTCTGAACAATTAGTAATATTTAAAGGAGTAACTAACTTGTTATCCTGAAAAAGATGATTACGAAAGAGATGGCTTAAAAATGTTGGTTTTTATTCAGATATAGGTGTCTATGGCAACAAATTTTAATTTTATTATAGCAGAACTTTATTCTGTTTTATTATGAAGCATAAATGCCTTTTAATGAAAAGTAGTGGTAAAATTATAACACGCCTAGTAATAATTTCTTTATAAGTAAGAGAGTAACTTGCGAGCATGGAAGTCTTTTTAAAGTTCATTAAACTGTGCAAAAGTAAAAATAGGAATAGAGAAGGACAGATGACGTCACCACATGTGTAAATAGTACTATGTAATGCTATAGGAAAGGTACTTGAGTAACAGATCTGTCATTCCTCAGAGCTTCCATCTCAGAGGAAGTGTTTATGTGTGAACTTCTTTGTTTGTTAATAAACACTTTAGAGTACCAGTACCTTCACCCTGGGACTTAACATGTCCAGGTGATTAAGGCAGTCGACTCGCAATGTCAGGGTCGGGGGTTCGAATCTTCGTCTCACCAAACATGCTCGCTTTTTCAGCCGTAAAGGCGTTATAAACTCACGGCCAATCCCACTATTCGATGGTAAAAGAGTTGGTGATGATGATCATGTAGCTGCCTTTCATCTAGTCTTACACTACCAAATTAGGAACAGCTATCACAGATAGCCCTTATGTAACTTAGAGCGAAATTAAAAAAAAAACAATCTTCATCCTGTTGAGTTTCAGTGCTTGCCCCGATACCCAGGGTTTGAAAGTGTTGCTAGATCAATGTTTCTTACTAGATAAGTTGATCAGTTTGTATTTTTTTATCAAACCAATCAGCACAAAATGTTTTTTTGTATTAGAGGTTTTTGGTGGCTGTCACGTTTTGTGAAATAGTAGGCTATACTTAGGTTTACTTTGCAGTCATTGAAACACCTTTTGGGATCATCAGATTTATTTATAATTGTAAATATTTAATCCTTTACGTGAGTATTACGGACAAGTCGCTTAACAGCTTTAATTACTTTAAATACATAGCACTGTCTTTACATTTCGTAAACTCTGTGCATTCACATAGAAAATATCACAATCAAAAACATTTTTTTTATTCGAAGCATGAGATTTCCCCCTAGTTAATTATTATCAGGTGTGTATTTACAGCACTCTGTAAAATATTATTTCTAATTATTTTTTAACAATAAATGTGAAGCCCGATCTGTAAACACCATACATATAATATATCGTTTAAAATATCAGTACTTGCTAAACAATACTTCTTCGGAGTCACAGTACTAGCTAGACAACTGTACTTATTTAAACAATAATTATTTTCATAACTACAGTACTTGCTAAACAATACTTATTAGGAACCACAGCACTAGTTAGACAACAGTACTTGTTTAAACAATAATTATTTTCATGACTATACAATACTTCTTCGGAACCACAGTACTAGGTAGACAACAGTACTTGTTTAAACAATAATTATTTTCATGACTATACAATACCTCTTCGGAACCACAGTACTAGGTAGACAACAGTACCTGTTTAAACAATAATTATTTTCATATCTACAGTATTTGCTAAACAATTCCGTTTTAACGAGGTACTTCAAAGAATCCCCGCTAGTACAGCGGTAAGTCTACAATATTGCAATAAGGGGTTCGATTCCCCTCGGTAGACACTGCAGAGAGCGCAATGTAACTTTGCTATAAGAAATATACACACATGCTACAAAAAAAACAACAAACTAATGATAGCATAACTTATTTAAGTTAGTACTTGCTTGTTAAGTTAAAGAAAGCGATTACAACAGCATTACGTAAGTCATAATCGTATAAAGAAGGAACCAGAGATGTTCTGTAATCATAGTAAGAGAAAATGCCAAAGTAAATACTTTTTCTGAACAAATGATTAGCACGATTTCTGGGCTTTAAAAACAAGCTCACACGTGATTTAAGTGATTATACATTCTTTTATATAGTTTAGTATTAACACTATGTTTTCAGTCAAATAAGTTCTTGAGTGATTAAAAAACACACGAGAAGAATGACTTTAAATCCATAACAATTTTGTTTGTAGCATCGTTGTTTCATGAAATTTCTTTAAAAGAATAATTATTTTCTCCATTTGTGTTTAGGAATAAAAAACTAATGTTAAGAGCTTGTGAATAACTTTGATATTTGCTTTGTAGGAGATGAAAAATCTATTAGAATGTGCCTCTTATGATACACCCATTAATAATTGTTCATATGATGCATAAACTAAAAACGATGTTCCCATCAGCAACTCTGTCCAGCCATTTCTCACAATAACTGTGTTATTTTATCTAATGTTTCTCACTAGCTGTTTATAAAAAAATAATCATGTTCTCCGTATGCTATAAAACATGTTGTGTATATAGTATAACTCTAGAATTTTAATAATTGTAATAAATGCGGAAATAATTACAATCTTCCTCTTAGTGTTAAATGATCCATTTGTTTTCGGATTGATTTTTATTTTATCCCAAAATGTGTTTTATTAGTGGCACAGCGGTATATCTAAAAACCGGGTTTCGATACTCGTGGTGAGCAAAGCACAGATAGCCCATTGTGTTGCTTTGTGCTTAATTCCAAATAATAATAACCAAATTTGTTTAAAAACTAGTAAATTAATAATTTAGTTATATATTTTTACTTGCCTCTTTGCTCCGAAGTGGCACAGCAGTATGTCTGAGGAGTTATATCTCTATAAACCAGGTTTCGATACTCCTGGTGAAAAAAGCACAGATAGCCTTTTTGTGCATCTTTGAGTTTAATAACACACACCAGCTATTTGATCCAGTAGATAACATAGCTTATATAACGAATTTACTCAATTTAGTACCCAAGCTTGCTTCTGTATAGTTTTTTTTTTGTATGTGATGTTATATTCTTGTGTATGTGTTGCGCAAGATCTGTCTGTTCCCAAAAGTTGTAGAATGTTCGTGTACGTAAGAATCAACAATGTACTAGATGTGTATGTAACACTAGTTATTGACAGTATTGTCGCGAGGTGAAGGTTCTAGAGTCTCGCGTGACTTGTATAAAAAGCAGCCAGCCACAAGACAGTAAAGGAGAATATTATTGGACAGCTACAGTCTGTACACTAGGAAGCTATAATTGTGATTAACAACTATTAATCGGAAAACTACAAAATTTGACCAGAAATGTTATAGATTTCGAACATTACAAACCGTTCAACTTCAGCGAATAACTTTGAACGTTAGTATTTCTACGAGAACGTTAAATATCTTTATCAGTAAGAAGTAAACTTATAGTGATGTGAGGCCAGTCAAACCTAGCTGGGTTAAGCGAGGTACAACAATATCAGTTCGAAATTAATTCGCTCGGCGTGAACTCAAATCATCGACAAAACCCGCAGTTGTAAACTAGAGAGAAGATACAGTGTAGTTTGTAAAACTCTTACATATAAAACATTATTTGTAATAACTATTAGTAATAACTGTTATTTTAAATAGTGTTGTTTTATGTTAGTGTATTAAAATACATTTGTGTTAAAAAAGGAAATTGTGAGTATCAGTCTTGTTGACTAATAACATAATTTCATACATATTAACATTTGATTAACTACTAATTTCAAGTTAAAATTTTGGTTATTTGAAGTAGTAATGTGTAAACGTAATAACGTAATAAATTGGAGACTTGTCCAAAATAAATTATATTGTAACGTCGGAAAACAGAAAGTCTGCTGTGCAACTTTGATCTTAACAATATATTTATTGTTATTGGAACCATAGTATTGTTATTATGGTTATAAATTATAAATTTATAATTTATGTACTAAATTATAGTACATAATTTATTTATATAGTACATATTTATTGTTATTGGAACCATAGTATTGTTATTATGGTTATAAGTTATAAATTTATAATTTATGTACTAAATTATAGTACATAACACTTGTAACGTCGGAAAACAGAAAGTCTGCTGTGCAACTTTGATCTTAACAATATATTTCCTTTTATTTTATTTTTCATCGTAGTTTTAGCGCGTAGAATTTAATAAAATAATACTATTTCACTATGTACAATCAACAATGGACTTTTGTAAATATTTTAGTAGCATTTTTGTAAAACAATTCACCGTGAATTTATTTGTATCACTATTGTTTCGATAGTATATAAGAATGTTGTCACATTAAGAGAACAAGGCTGATATCTGATTGAGCAACCTTACCAGAAGTATATAGTCAACTAACATGTAGTGCTATTACTACGAGAAGATTTACGTGTTTCTAATTACATAATAAAAGAAAATAATGTTTGTTTTGGATTCAAAACCTTCACATTTTTTGTAAGGGTGAGTTTCAATTAGTCGTAATGGCGTTTCTAGGCTTACCTATTTAGTCTAGAAGCTATTATTTGGAAGATCAGTTCTACTATTTCATATTAGAAAGACTATTTTTAATTACTCGTGGTGCCAGTGCATTAGATCCGCGTGTGACGTATTCATGACGTCAATCTGCACCTTAGAATTAAGAAAAATAATGTTCTCCGTGACGAGAAACGGAGGCAAAATGGGAAAATCGTGACCACTATTGCAAATCTATATTCAACAGAATAAAAATTTCGCAAAGTTGGGGGCTGCACACTGCGTAATAAATAAGTTTTTCTAGTATTATATAAGCAAGAGTTCCATTATAGTATGATATTGTAACTCTATTGATATAACATTCTACGTAACACCGTTGTTATAAGTCATCATGGTTATTTTTGCAGCAGTATCGTTGAAAGACTGAGCATAATTGTTATTATAGCAACATTTCATTCAGAATATAATATATAGATATAAAGGTGACCAAATATTTATATATTACAGTATTTAACAATTTTTATTCATCAGATTTTGACGAGGACAATAATCTTTTGTTTCGTTTTCTATTTGACCTTTATTATAATAATGTGGGTTTTTCTAATATTTTAAAGCAGACTATTGAAAACGATTAATATAATGTTGCTATTAAAAATAATAGCTAACTTGGTGTAAAATTTCAAAGCTTCATAGTAGAATATTTAATCTCAACGACGTTTCAAGCTTACATAAGCGTGTAGCAGTTCAAAGTAAACATAAGTTTTTAAAGTGATTTCTTATAGATTTCAGTCCTATTCTTAAGATATAGCTATTGGTTGCTGCAAAATCACAAACAAATACTGTTTTATTGAAAAAGTAGCTTTCATAGCAATACTTTGTATTGCAATTAAACAACTTATTCATTTTATAAATTTATTTAACGTATTCAAATATACGTTTAAGTCTACGTATTAAGTCTAGATATACCGATGTTGCCAAACAAAAATAGATGTGTTTTCTTATAGCAAATCCGCATCAGGCTATCTGCTGAGTCCACCGAGGGGAATCGAACCCCTGATTATAGCGTTAAAAATTCGTAGACTTACCGCTGTACTAGCGGGAGACCGCAAATAGCTAGAACTACTATTCCAACTACGTATTCTGACGGTATGCTTTACTTTTTAGAGACTCCATCTTTTTCGTGAACTTCTTTTACCAACTTTTACAACTAAATAACAAAACTCCCCAGTCACTTACTAGCTTCCTAACATCCTTACTTTTTCTTTTTTTGGCTTGCTTCTGACGTCAGAAGATGTCGCCCATGAATGAAATGAACGTGTTCGCTCGCTATGAACGCTCGCTACATAGCAATCACATGTCAATACTATACGACATTATCCACAGGGGCCAAAAAAGACGGCAATACTGATTACGAACATCTTTCTATTGACTGACTGCTATATAATACAGTTTGGCCATTTAAAGTTATATGTTCAAAAGAAAAGGATGTTAGGGTGAATATTTTCCGTTGTAATCAGCTTCCCCAAGATGTTTTAGAGAAAATTAGCTAAAACACAACATATTATCAGTGAAGATAGGGAAATGTATGTTTTTCCGTTAGAAATAATTACTCCTTTCATCATAATTACTGTAAAAAACTTCTATGTTTATGGTAGCTAAACAATATAACATCTTGTTGATTTTATTTGGATGTTCGTAGATTGAACTCAGTCCATTGGTAGAGTGATTAGATTATGAATCTGAGGCTATATGGTTCGCGATCCATTGCAGCAAAAACGCGTTCCACATATTGGAAATACTGTCAAATCTAGTAGGTCAGAAAAGGACAACTCAAAAGCTGGTGATGAGTGATGATAACTAGCCGCGTCCTGTGTAGCCCATCAGCCCAAAATTAACGACGGCTAATGTTCAGACAGCCCAATTATGGTTTAGGATCGATTTCCTAGTTTATTTAACTTTAATACTGGTCCCCTGCTGGTATAGCGGTAAGTCTACATATTTACAACGCTGAAATCAAGGGCTCGATTCCCGTCGGTGGTCTTTGAAAAACACACATATACATTAATACTGTAACGCACTTTTAATGGGTTTGAGTACTAGCTTTGCGTTTTTTCTTCTTCATTGACTTTGATGCTGTAAAACAGTTACTTCGTTTATTTTACTTTAAAGTTTTAATCTACATCTCGCTTATTCTTAGTTCAAGTTCTTCATACGTAAGATCATTACTGATGAGCATCAGTTTCTTTTTCTATTATCTCAATTTTCCATTTATAAATTGATATCATAATGAAAATGTCTGAGGGTTATTGAATTTAACTATAGATGAGAAGTCATAGGTAAAATTCTGTTGATTAATAGTTATTATAAACTAAAAAAGCAGTTTGATAAGACTGGTTAATATAGTTTTTATAGATCACTAAAACTTATATATATATTTGCCAGGAAGGAAGAAGGACATCTTATGCGATTTAATAGCTTATAAAAACTAATATTTCACTCAGTTATGGCTCAGCATGGCCAGGTGGTTAAGGCGCTCGATTCGTAATCTGAGGATCACGGGTTTGAATCCCCTCATACCAAACATACTCGCCCTTTCAGCGTTATAATGTGACGGTCAATCCCATTTTTTATTGGTAAAAGAGTAGCCAAAGAGTTAGCAGTGGTGATGACTAACTATCTTTCCTCTAGTCTTACACTTCAAAATTAGGGACGGCTAGCGCAGATAGCCCTCGTGAAATTCAAAACCAAACCAAACCAAACAAAACAAAAACTATTCAATTATAGCAGAATTAATTTAAAATGTTATTGAATTACTCTGCTAAAACTACTGCTGATATATTCGCAATGGATAAACAATTTAACCCTCGTGTTAAACAGACATTGTTGTTTTTTTCATAATTGATATATAATACAACAATATATCATGAAACGTGGGCTACACATTATCGTTGGGCAGAAAAGAACATTTTTTGAACATTTAATATGTGTTCATTGTACATTAACAGCTGCACCACTGTGTTGAATGGTAATTAAACTTCACATTGAAGAGACAACTAAATCAACGTCTTAAACACTACCAACATATTAGTGTTGTAAAAATAACTAGATTTTTGTGTTAAACATTCCTCATGCAGTTATGATTATCAAAAGACTAAATCTCGATTAAACATTGGGTAGAAATTAATTTTTAACAGATTGTTGGAGCATTGTCTCATAAAATAACTACGCATTAATGTTCTATAGACTAGCAATTATTGTTTTAAACATTGATGCGTCCATGTTGGGAAAACTACAGAATCATCACATTAAAAACTATTAAGCTTTCTTGTTAGTGTATAATATAGTACTATGGGTCCGTTATGAATAAACGACTTGATAACTGTACCAGTCATAACCTAGACTCTGTTTATTTCGGAGAAAAAAAACTGAATTATTGTATTAACTACTTGCTCGGACAGAATGAATAAAAATGTGTTACAGACGGTTTTTTATTCTTGTGAACAGACCATATGATAATTGTGTAAACACTGAAAATTGTTGCATGTTCAACAGGCAACTGTTTTGTCACATTAAACACTAACGATCTTGGATAGACAACCAAGTATTCATTTTGCAAGATCGTTGTGTTAAACACTATTTATGTGTTTACCTTCGATAAGCAAGTGGACTAAAGTGTTGAAATTCACGATTTGTTCAACTTGACAATAGGATTACTGCTTTCAACATTTACTCATTGTTAATTTCAAATAAAACTATATCATCGCTGAAAAATTTAGATCTGTCGGATAAGCAATTGTATTATTTTGTTAAGCCTTTGTTATGAGTTTATTTAGTTGCACAACTGGAATACTGAGTTTAAAATTTAACTATTTTTAGTGTTGGTCGGATAATTGGAATTATTGTGCTAAACTTTGACTACAATTTTATATAGTTTTGACGGTGTGATTATGGTATCAAACGTTGACGTTGTATTCATGTTGAATAAACAACATCGCTTTATTGAAGCACTTAAATGTCATATATCAATGTGATCAAATTATCTAGTCACTGTATTACTTACTATACGCGTTATTCTTTTAGTTGTACCTGTATCTTGATTTTTCTGGATTTTTTTTTCTCTTAGATTAATCAATTTGATGTTTCTGAAAGGTAGATATAGCTGAAAATTAAGTTTGAAATTAATTTGAAAGATACCAATAAACTACAGTTTTATTGCGTTCTACAAGTAGAAAACGTTCTGTCGTTGTTAATTATTTTTCGAGACTTACCCTACACAAACCGTCTGCTTACTTTAAATTACCTTGTTATCTGATATTTTTAGAAAACTGATTCACATGACACTCAGAAAGACGAAAAATATTTGTTACTTATTAGAAAATATACCTCTTTCTGTTAGAGTCAGCTGCTCAAAGAAAAGTAAACGTTCCTTGAACATTGACAGAATGACGGCTTTCTGGCTAATTTGTTTCGTACTTAATAAACCACACAACAAATATAAAGTGATACCTACTGCACAGAGAGAAAAGTATTAAAACACACAAACAGTTACATATATCCTTGTATAAGAAAGCAGGCACTTAGACGGACTGATAGGTGTGTATTGTGTAATGATAAATAAAAGGCTTACATATTCGTTTATTTTTTTTAGTAAGTTTACAGTATAAAAGGTGTGCATGCTTGTTAGTACAAGTGACAATTCAACTATAATGGCTATGATAAATGTGAATTATTTAGGGTAATTGTGACTGTAACTCTGTTCACGAAACAAAATCCCAGACTGATAACACTAAGATGCTCGTGAAGTAGCACTCAACAAGCTTGTTACAATAAGTAGGAACTTTCTTTTAACAGTGGTGACCTACTGTAGCATTAACTAGTAATTGCATGTGGTAAGTGACTTCGTTTCAGCATTAATGTTCCATAGAAACGCTTAAGTAGTAACTATACGAAGTAGTTGACTTCCTATTAGTAGTAATGACTTAGAGTAGCGCGGAGTTACTAGTTGAATGTAGGAGATTACTTTTACCAACACTTATGTACTCTAGCAGCGCTAACTAAGATTGTAACTGTATCGAGTGAGCACTTTCTAACAGTAATGTTCAAGGATAAGCTAGTAACTGTATGTTGTAGACACTTTATAACAGTAATACTCAAGAGTACCATAGTAACTGTATGTATCACACAGCTCATAACAATAATTTTCAAGAGTACGCAATGTAGTTAATGTATCTGATAGACACTTCTTAACGGTAATGTTCAAAAGTTGAACTGATAACTATATATGGGAGAAGACTTTCAATAAACAGTAATAAACTATCTATGGGAGTAGGCTTTCAATAAACTGTAATATTCAATAGTTGAACTAGTAACTATATGTGGGAGTATATTTTCAAAAAACAGTAATATTCAATAGTTAAACTAATAACTACAAATGATAGGTGATTTTGTATCAAAAGTATAGTTCTATAGTAGCTCTAAAGTATTAATTGAGTGAAGTAAGCGACTTTCTGTCAACAGTAACATTCTGTTGTAGCGCTTTGGCAGTAACTGCATTTTCTACGTCTTTCAATAAACGATAATATTCTATAGCAGCTCTAAGACGGTAATTATATGCGGTAAGTGAACTTCTATCAGGAGTAATATTCTGTAACAGCTCTAAAACAGTAACTATATGCGATAAGTGAACTTCTATCAGGAGTAATATTCTGTAACAGCTCAAAGACAGTAACTATATGTGATAAGTGAACTTCTATCAGGAGTAATATTCTGTAACAGCTCTAAGACAGTAACTATATGTGATAAGCGAACTTCTGTAAACTTTAATGTTTTGCAGTAGAATATGTGAGTAATAAATGACTTCCTATCAATAGCAATATTATTAGCAGCATGAAGTTAATAGTGTATATAATAGTTTATTTTCTATGAACAGTAACGTTCTGTTGTATCACAAGGATTACAACTATAGTACTAGATAACTTCCTATCAATAGCATTTTTTTAAGAGTGGCGTATCGCCGGTAACTGTAGATATACGTGACTTCCTGCAAGCAACAAAGCTCTGATTGCGCTACAATATCTTTCTGTTGGTACTAATGTTATAAGCCAGCGTTATAGCAATAATTGTTTGTGGTAGGTGACTTCCTATCAACAATAATGTTCTATAGTAGTGCCAAAGTAGTTAGAATATGTGGTTGTGACTTTCTGTCGACTGTAAGGTTTTATAGCAGCGATAATGTACAAAGTATATAGAGTAGACGATTTTCTATGAACATTAATATTCTGTTGTTGCGCTAAGATGGTAACATTATGAAATAGGTTACTTTACACGAATAATAATGTCTATATTAAGATTAAGCTAGTAGCGTCCTGTGATAGGTGACTTCTTATAAACAGTAATGTTCTATAGTACACTAAGATGGTGACAAGATATGATAGGTAACTTCCCATTAAACCTTAACTTTTTATTGAAGCGCCAATGTAGTAATTGTAGTGACTCGGCAAGTTCTTATAAGTAATAATGATTATATTAGCACTAGAGTAATAATGTTTTCTAGCAGTGCTGAGATAGTAATTGTATATAATAGACGACTTTCAATTAACGTTGCATTGTAAGTTGTGTAGTTTTCGTAACTGTATAGGGTAGGTGACTTTCTGTAATGTCTCATAATAACGCTAGAGTAGTAGATATATTTGTTAGGTGACTTTCTATAAACAATAATGTTTTATGGTAACACAATAGTACTAACTATATGAAATAAGCCATTTCCTATCAATATTAAGCTAAAAAACCGATAAGTGAAAATAAACTCTGGCTTGAACTCCGGATCTTTGACTAATACGGCTTTGCTCTATCAACTGAACTATCCAAGCATACAAACCGTCTGTGTCTCTTTTCACGCTTATATCTCTTTTACTATAAGTACGTTATTCATGCTTTGGTTGTTGTTGTAGTGCGGCACTTAGCGGGTTGATTTGTAGCTACCCAAGAAGTGTTAGAAAGTTTAAATTAATTGATTCACAATATCAGTTAAATAGTAGTAACAAAGATATATGTGTGTGTGAATTTAGTGGCACTTCTATAATTGATACAACTTTGTGACAAGCGCGAAGGAAGTAACGTATGCTAAATAATTAGAAATATAAGTGTTTCAACTAACTTATTATAAACAAGAATTGTTTGTTTTTGAATTTCGCGTAAAGCGACACGAGGGCTATCTGCGCTAGCCGTCCCTAATTTAGACTAGAGGGAAAGCAGCTAGTCATCACCACCCACCGCCAACTCTTGGGATACTCTTTTGTCAACGAATAGTGGGATTGACCGTTATTATAACGCCTCCACAGCTGAAAGGCGAGCATGTTTGACGTGATGGAGATTCGACCCCGTGGTCCTTATATTGCGAGTCGAGCGCCCTAACCACCTGGCCGCAAAAGAATGTTCTATAACATTAGTTAGGTAGTAACAACACGCAGTAAGGGTGTTTTGTTTCATAAAATCATATTTAATAGTAGCAGTATAGTAATAACTGTGTCGTAAGTGAATTGCTGTTTCCAGCTACTGTGTTATACAGTAGTGCTTAGACAATAACTTTCAGTATGCTAGAAAAAGCGCTAGTTTTTCCTCTATAGATTCGCTGTATATAAGCAGTGAGCCAGCGATGTTATCAGATACTTAAGATTTTAATGACAACGTGTCATAGAGCAGCCTTAAAACAGACGTTGAATACAATAATTTAGTTTTTAGGTGCTTATAGGTTGCAAAGCAAGGTTATAAATAACACGTAGCTTCAATAGACCAAATATTTTGCGCGTTTTATGTAACCATATAGATTTTTGATGTCAGTTTCAAACCTTAACGACGTCACATCTCAATAAAATGACGAGAAAGTATAATGTGTTGAAATAAATACCTCCTGACTTTACCAGTTGTGCTAAGCGTGCACATATAAACGTAAGTACCCGGATTTATAAATTTATCATTACCCTTTGTATTCACATTTTAGCTCAAGTGAAGAAGACATTGAGAGATTCGAAACGTTCGTTTCTGAAATAAGTTATTCTCTTCTTTCACAGCAGGTATTCTGAAACTTAGCCCAGTTTGTAAATGAACAGGAACAACAGCACCTTTACTTTGTTTTGAAGTTATCAACTGTTTACAAAATCAACAGTTTTTAGCTGTTTAAAAACATTAGCAATAAAAGTATAAATACGTACAGTTGATATTATCGTTAAGCACATTTCTATCTCTCTTTTTTCTAGAACTTTACCGGATACCTAGTTATGAGAGTAAAGACCAAAAATATTACACTTTAGATCTCGAGTTACGTTTAATTGTTTACGTCGGATAGAAACATCAATAATTGCTCTTTAGTATGAAGTTTAATTTAATAATAATGGAAAACGTCATTCTGCTGTTCACAATATGGTTGCTGTTTTAATGGTCTAAGGCTTGATAGAGGATAGTTGTATATTACACGTATCAGGATAGAAGCCATGTAACACACGCATTGATTATTAAAGTAAAACAATAGGATATTTTTCTAATAACGCCAATAAGCTGGATATTATCCCAAAAAAAATTATATTTATAATACTGAAACATTCTGCTTTGTTGAACTTTCTTCCACATTAAGTGTTAGAAACAGCATATCGTACTGTTATGTATTAAAGTGTATGTTTCTAGTTAGCTGGTTGAGAAGCAAGCATCGTAAAGTGTATGTTTCTAGTTAGCTGGTTGAAAAGCAAGCATCGTAAAGTGTATGTTTCTAGTTAGCTGGTTGAGAAGCAAGCATCGTAAAGTGTATGTTTCTAGTTAGCTGGTTGAGAAGCAAACATCGTAAAGTGTATATTTCTAGTTAGCTGGTTGAGAAGCAAACATCGTAAAGTGTATGTTTCTAGTTAGCTGGTTGAGAAGCAAACATCGTAAAGTGTATGTTTCTAGTTAGCTGGTTGAGAAGCAAACATCGTAAAGTGTATGTTTTTAGTTAACTGGTTGAGAAGCAAGCATCGTAATATAAATGCAGCGAATGTGTGTGTGTACTGAAAAATGCATTATCATTGTTGTGGTATAACGTAAGTGTTTGTACAGAAAATGAGACGAGAGAAAACCGCGGTTTATCTTACTGCAACATCAATAAGATAGTTTTAATGAATAACACGCAATAGACAAACGTTTCTATGTTACTGTGACCCCAGCATCAAACTTTTACTTTGATTGTGTAAACGTTATTCATACATAGAGAATTAATTACAAGTGAGCCCTACTGCTTGTAAATGTAAGAAAAGCGTAACTAAATAGCTAAGTATAGCTACAGTAGTTTTCCAATATATATATATAAAAATAGGCTACTTTGTAGAAATACATAGCTATAGGGAAACAACACTTTTACAGGGAGAAACTAACAATCATCTTCATGTTTAATATTACTTTTCATTCACTGCACAGACAATTATAGAAGTATATTCAGGGTGTACTTTATTTAATCTATAACAAAAAATACTCGACTTGCGTATACTCACCAATCTGCGGTACGTCGTACTGTCGAGACTCTCGTCTATCTCTGATAAAGAGTTTATCATTTGATTTTCTCCGTTGTCTGTAGCCAACATTATGTGGAAACCAAGGGTGAGAAACTTGTTCAGTCTGCCATGGCCCCAGAAATGGTTGGAGGCTCCTGCGCTCTTGTCTGACAGATGAAGGGAGGTTAGTTCGAGTCCGACTGAGGTCAACAGTAGAATGCTCAGCCTTGCTTGGTCTCAGAGCGAGTATCAGCAGCAGCGACGGACAGATTGCCCATAGTGACGCTCTCCTCATCTGGCTGGTTATTGAAACACTGTCGAATACTTACGGTTTGTAAGCTTTGCTCTGTGCACGCTACGGCCGACACAGGCGTCCGTTTGTCAATGAAACATACCACGTCCCGCTTCTACTGGCAGGTGCTGAAGGCTGATGCTAGTGCGCCTGCGTCAATCGGACAACCACAGGTGAAGAAAGCTAAGATCAGGGTTGGAAGATTTAGGATGCGCTGGACTTAAGAATTTGTTCTACTGAGTTCAGTTTATTTATACTCTTAGTGCCGAACTCAAAATTGTGTGGTGTGGTCGTCTGAGATAAAAAGTTTTGCTAATTTATCAAAAGAACAAAATTTATTTCTCGTTTATCGTTCATTTGTTCTTTATATCTTGGGAATTATGCAGCTAATAACTTTAGGGTTTTTCTAGAGAGGTCAAAAGGGAGCTAATAAGCTCATCCCAGTTTCGCCCACGCACGATACCAGCCAGTACCATGTCCTGGTGTGTGCATGCCGCAGCAGCTAGCATGCGGTTCTCTTGGTCCACTCACGCACGAGCATGCGTGCTGTCTCTACCACCTAGCGGAAAGTGGTACATATGACATTTCTTTGATCATCGGAAACATTTGTATAGTGATTGGCTGAACAACAAAGTGTTTACACTTCATATGTAATATTCGAGCAACCTACACTTCCCACTAAACTTGGACAAAAAGTATCATATACTTTAAGTAAGAAAAACTGAAGCCATACGTGTAAAAACAATTTCCATATTTGTACAAATGATAGAAACTACAATATCAAAGGAGCATTGAGAGGAAGCAAACCAGATATCAAAAAAGAAATAAACTGCGTGGTACACGTTGCGTAGATCACTGTGAATAATTCATTAATACGCCTAAGAAAGCTCTTGTCCCACAGACTCAGTACATAAATCACTTATCTGAACTATCGCTCATACACAGGCAAAACAAAAAATAGGTTGCCCGGATGAACGGCCTCCTCTGCTATATGTTTTATTTATTAGAAAATGTTATAAGCTGTAGAAACCGGATGCTCTTGTAGTACGCCTGGGAACAAGTCGTTCTTCAGTCTAATTTCTGAGAAAATAGAATAGCAACAACGGTTGACTTCTCAATTCTGTAAGGTTAAGACGTAGGACTAGATTGCAGCACAACTGATTTTCCATTTTAGGAAATAATCACGAGTAGCCGTCGCAAAAAAAAACAACTTGAAAAGAAAAGGAATCACTATAGGTAGATGTGCGTCAATGAAAGTTGTAAAAGTAGCATTCAAATATGAAAAATATTTTTTTCTATAGAAATGTAAATATAGAAGCAATGTTTGATTTAGGCTTCTATTCTTATGTATACACTGAATGAAATGCAACCATAGAAACAACCGAAGTTTTGTGCTTTTATGTCTCTTATTTATATCCGATAGAATGATTTTGCCAAACCCAAAATTTGCCAAACGCAAACATTACAATCTTATGCATATTTGTTCGAAGTATCAATGCAACCTTAGAATTAATTCTGATTTTAAACTTTATACGATACTGTTGATAAGGTTGAGACTTTAGCTAAAAGTGTTCATACTGCTGAGACATTTAACCTTTGGAATAACGCTATGTTAGACTTCACACCTAACGGTGCTCACATGACATAATTTTAGGTTCAAAATTGTATCTGGTTATATTGATTTTACTTAGAAACAATGCCAAGTTCAAGCTATGTTTTATTATATCAAGTTGGAGAAAGATGTAACTATATAAAGAGCACTGGATTCATCTTTTAATTTCCCACGTGCAGTGAGTTATATCAAAAACAAGAAACATTCCTCATTTTTTGCCAGAAAGGAGTTTTAAACGTTATAACAGGTATGGCTTTTTTATTTTTTTCAGCGAAAATACTTTATTTTTGCATATCGTTAATATGTAAGAATCAAAAGAATTGTGTGGCAGAAGGAGCATTTCGTGTTTTAGTTTTACGTATTTTATCAGACTTGTAACATGTTCTTGAGCAAGCAAAAATTTTGTTTTGTTATTATTACAGTCCTGTTTTAAATAGTTTAATCAGTCATACTTTAAAACTGCACAATAATTACAATCATTTATTTTAACAGGTAAACTTACTCATTTTCGACAAATGTAAGAATCAAATGTCTGTAAATATCCGGATTTAATTGTTAGTCCTTATTGTTTTCGAGAAAAAATACTTTGCTTTTTAAAGCAGTATACGACAGGCGATCTGATTGGCAACAGAAGGTACTTGGTTTGGTTTGGTTTTTGAATTTAGCAAAAAACTACTCAATGGCTATCTGCGCTAGCCGTCCCTAATTTAGCAGTGTAAGACTAGAGGGAAGGCAACAAGTCATCACCACCCACCGCCAACTCTTGGGCTACTCTTTTACCAACGAATAGTTGGATTGACCGTTACATTATAACGCCCCCACGGCTGAAAGGGCGAGCATGTTTGGCGCGACGGGGATGCGAACCCGCGACCCTCAGATTACGAGTCGCACGCCTTAACACGCTTGGCCATCCCGGGCCCATTGGTATATGCAAAAGAATAAAAAATAAAAGAACTGATATGAAACAGTATTAGAATGTACAGGAAAATCCCGTTTTTTAATCGCATTCCGACTTCATGTTATTGACATGCAACAACTTTTATGAAGTTTAATTAGACTACTCGTCAAAAGTAATACGTGATATAAAACCTTTTTTTGCGTTCACGATATTAATCTATAATTGTGGCTTTATTTATCATGAACAATGATATTGGTTCATAATAGGAATTGCAAGGAATAACACGAAACCCTAAATCCACCTTAAGCAGTAAAGATTCAATATAAACAACTCTTTAAAATCCTTAGAATTGACTGCCAAGACTAAACACATATAAAAATGCACGCCTCTTAGACTTACAAAGAGAAGAAAACCCGCTTAAAACAGCCCGTTTGTAATTTTCCTTTTTATTATTATTCTCTTGCGAGATTACAGCAAAAACGACTCACTATATCGCCCCAAAATCTTTTCTGAAATACTAAATAGCATATTTGTCTATTTTTTTCTTCTATATTTTGCGTAAGCTGAAAAAAAACACATCATAATTCTTGTGTAAACGATGTTATCATTACCCCTTGAAGTTGGCTTTTTTACAAACATCTAATGTTTCTTTTGAAAGGATAAATACAAGGTGAAATAGAAACTACCAGTCAATAATAGATGAACATTAATGAATGTGACATGTAAATACTTAATGCTTTGTACATTATACAATCGATGACTTCAGGGAGCCATCCCCTTTATTATACGTGGAATGAAGGAGTGAAAGAAATCAATACACATATTAAATTTTATTATACATACTTGTAAAATAATTACCTTAAAAGACACGAAGCTGTATTTCAAGCTATGTTTCATTTGAAAACGATGTTTTTCTAATAGTAAACTTTTACACGCCCTAAGTTAGATTTGAGTCTTAGTCTTGGCATATATTTGTCCATAGTATGCATTATATATATATATACACACAGTATCGTAACGCAGAAATGTAAATGCTAACTATACTTTCAGACAAACCTCCATTACACTTTTCAGCTGCAGTTTAACATTTTTAATCTCAAACTAATGAGGTCAAATAGTCAATAGCTATAGTAAATCATCATGAACAGCACTAACTGTCTACTAGTTATATTTCTTATTATTCCAGTGTATAAAATTAGCTACTATATCAAGTAATCCTTTGCTCTTAGTTTTAAAAAAAGCTAGCAAACTAGATAAATAAAAAACGGAAAAAATTAAAAACCTGTAAATAAGCATAATCAAAAAGTAAGAAAACAAGGCTGGAGATACTGTAGAAGTTATTTGCCCAAACCATAAGTTCCTAATTGGACTACACTAAATATAATTATAGCCAAACATGGGGCCAAAATAGGAATTTGTAGTTTGAGTAAATAATATTTGCGATATCTTCAGTCTTGTTTCCTTGTCTTTAAATTTCCATTTTTTTATTTATTTTGTATTTTACAATATTTTTGGGTGTATAAAATGCTCGCCCCAATATGGGGATATCAACACTGAAACGTCAATTTATAGCTTTACTGTTAATTTACTGTGTTACACTCGACGCATTTTTACCATGAAAGTTTCTGTGGTCGGACACCACTGGAATTGTTTTTTATATACGTTAAAATTACCAGCAATAGAAACGTGTGCGCATGCTTACACACGTTTAACTAGAATTAATGAACGAAAACTTTCTGTATTAGCTGGAAGAAAAAAAAAACTATTAGAAGATCGATCACCAATTAATATTTACTTTCTCAATGACGTCTCTGCTTTTGTCGTTAAACAAAAATATTATTCGAGAACGATATATCTGGTGTGGAACGTTTTCGACGTGACGAAGGGTAACAATCTGAGAAGAGAGTGAATTTCTTCGATTCTGTAGACTAAACATGAATTTCCATGTAAAAGGATGTCAATGACATACAAGTCCTGTATTTGATGGCAGAATAATAGTCCTGGAAACTAATGTACTTCTTTTATATTTGTGTGTGAGAACAACAAAATGTCGATTTACTTTAGGAAAACTTTACTAATCATACATATCCTAAATTTGACTAAAGTTAACGCCCTCTGGAAAGAAAAAAATACTTTTCTTTTGTGAATTACATGCAAGATAGTTTATAAGTATTAGGAATATTCTTAATTTTATGAAAGGTTAATGATGTAAATGAGAATATATTTGAAATTTGTGTGGAAAGTAGGAACGCTTGTACTTGAAAAACCTTTCATGATTTGAAAAGTCTTAGATTTAATGGAAGATAATGATTTATAAAAGTAATTTCCGTATATTTTTGTGGATACTGCTGAAAAAAAAAGAATAGTGTTTTTATTGTAAACATTCTGGGTTTAACGAATGTTAATAATATGGCTAAAAAAATTATTGTTTTGTGAACAGCCTAAACACTTATACGTGGAGGCTTTCCAAGTTAGAAATGCTCTAGATGGAATATAGATTAATGATATAGGGCAATAACTCGTATGATGTAGCAAAGAAATATTGGTGGTGATGAAACAACTGCGAGAGTTATTGTTACTTTAAATAATATGGCATTAGAACATTCTACAGCGGTTAAAGTTCATGTTCATTTTGTCACGAATTTGAAAGTATTGAATACAAACTAATACATTAACACTTAGTTACTGACATTACAGTGTTATAGAAAATATACACTTTCTGGTTACACGTTTCTCTCCTACATATGCAGGTCACATAAGTATGGCTTGATCTCCGTTATTTAAGACAATTGTTGCGTGTCGTAGTAAATAACCGTCTATTCTTCTCATTAAATATTCTTCATAAGAATGTGTCTCACTGTTTCAACCTATCAAACACCTGAAGAGCTCCCACGAGCAGTCAGCCACTGGAAAGTTGATATGAATAATATCAACTAAGGTTATAACTTAGTATCTGTTACAAACCTAACTTAAGCAGATTTCCATTACACGTAATAACAGGAAAGGGGATTCTATTCATCTAGAAAATTGCTGACTGGTTGGTTTCGGCATCCGAAATTAAAAACAATATTTTCTGTTTCTTTAAGATCTTACAACTCAGAAAGTATGAATCATGATTTACGTTTTTCTTCTAACCATAATTCAGTTATCTGTTAATCATTATAGTTTAGAATTTGCATCTCTAGTAGCTTAGTCTGTTTAAGATAACTGGAAAAGGCTAAAAACAGGGTTAAGGGAAAGTTTTGCATAGTTTTAATGAATTAAGTCGATTATTATTAAGCAGTAATTTAATTTTAATGTGATTGATATGTGGTTTGATGGCACTTAAATGACATACAAGAATACGTTCGTAAAGGTATAAGCAGAGGATTTTTCAAGATTCTAAAAACTAGAATAAAGAGCAAAATCATATGAGATGAATCGCATTCATGTCAGTTTCTCAAAACTCAGTTAATATCAGTGTATAAAAACTTTGTACATAGAGAGGAAGTCGTTAATAAACGTCGCAAGTAATAGTTTATTCTGGGATAGAATACTTATTTGCAAAAATTCATTGCAGTATTTAGTAGACACTCAAGTACCACATTAACTTATCAATAATGATGAAATTTCAATACAAGTAACGACTACAGAACATAGCTGAATTGTAAAAGAAACACCAATAAATAGTTACATTAACATAACTCATTGTGTAAAATTTTCAATCTATAGAAAAATTATAAAACTAAGCGTTTGACTTATTCTAACATTGTTGCTATCTCAAATTACTTGTTCTATACACTAAATCCATCAGTTCGTAAAGACCTTAATATGACTAAATTAAGTGTTTATTCTTTTCTTAAATAATCTAGACTGCTTCACCAATCAGCAATCTTGATTTATATTGATGTAATCTGATATAAAGGAAGAAATATTATTTATATTCATGCATTACTTTAAAATCACCAGTCATTAAATATTGGCTCATATTTTCCTTAGGTTACAAACTGGTATAGAAGCTCACTGCAGTGTTTGCTTTTCTTTGTTACTTTCAGCTGATGAACACTTACAGAAATCTCATAAAATATACCTACTTTTCTGTTTGTCTTGAATAAACTCGGCTCATAAACACTTTCAGAAATCCCATACATAAACCACAAATATCTCTGTGTGGGTGTCTGTCTGTTTGTAATCCAACTATTCTTAGGTCGTTGAGCCCATCTCATCCAAACTTTGTGGAATGATAGTTTGAAACAAAAAAAGGGCAGGTTAATGGTGGCTTACACACCTTTCCATTCCGTATTATTACTGCTATTGAGCATTTATTATCTTTGACATAAGTTAACATTAACTGCATTCATAGGTGGCGCTACATCCTTAAACACACGTACAAAACACAATTAAATTTTCTATATACAGCACGATATACATACAGAGTGTGAGAGCCACACAAACGTCTTATATATCTCAGACAATGCACTAGTACTCTCTATGGAGGATCGCAGTAAAAAAATAGCCGACACTATTGTAATAATACATAAACTCAGCTGAACTTTTATTCCAACAGTCACAATAGCAGCTGTTTCGGAGAGCCGTTATTTGACTTATATTCACTTATATTGACTTATATTTTAACCTGTGACCTTTTAATTTCGGCCCGTAAGACGCTTCTGTTGCTAATGATCGTCAGTTAATTAATCATACTATTACCCACTTTCAACAACACTTATTTTTCAGCTACTTCTTCATACAAAGTCACCCTGAACATCGCACAGTGAATACCATGTGTTTAAGTATATGCATATTAAGTTCTTCAAACTTTGGTGAGGTAATAATGAAAACTGTAATAATGTGGTATGTTATAAATAAATTATGTTAAATTCGGATTTTTGTGTTATTTATCATAGCATCCATCCCGACATTTTGTAAAGTTCATAACCCGGACAAAGGACGGATACTTAGCTTGTATTAAATGTTATCTACCTACCTGCTGCTCTTGGTTTACCCCAGCTGTTAAACAGTTACAGAGATTCCATATTAAATATACGTACCTTCCTGTTTGTCTGGGTTAACCTCAGCTGATAAACACTTAAAGAAATCTCATGTTAAATGTTACCTGTCTTCCTACCCACCTTGCTATCTCCTTACTTATTTTGATTAACCTCAGCCGATAAGACCTGACAGAAGTCCTATTTTAAACGCACCTACCTTCCTGATTTGTTAAATACATATAAAAGTTCCAAACATAAACTACCTGTTTCACTAAATTTTAACTACTCATATCCGGACCTTAAATTTTACCAAAACCAACCAAAAATTCATATAAATTAAGAATAATCAACTCTTTTTCTTAATTTTACATAAATATACACAGAAAAAAAATAAATCTCAGATCTCCCAAAATACAAAATTCTCAGTGAACGAAATCAAATCATCCTTAAAAAGAAAACTGTATGTTAATTTATATTTTCTTTCACCGAAACTCTAAAAGAATAAAGAATTATCAAAGATATTTGCTACTATAGATCAGGAGTCACCAAGCTTTTCCTATTCATCTGCATTAACTGTTTCTAATTTAGAAGTGATAAACTAGAAAGAAAGCAGCTAGTCAACACCACCCACAACTAACTCTTGAGCGAACATATTTGGTGAAAGGATGCGAGCTAGCAATCTGCAGGTTGCGAGTCGAGCATCCTGGCAATCAAGCCATGCCATGTACTATCAAGAAATCGGAAACTTTGCGGGGTCGTACTTTCATTTATAAAATATTTTAATAAAATCTATATTTTTGTTTTGCTCTTCATAATTTTTTTTAGGATATTAGACAAATAATTTTAAAAATTTGTTTATATTTGAATATGTCTTATTTAGTGACCCACCCTATTACTTATTGCGACCCATAGTTGCACAGAGAATAGCTGCTATAAGTAACGTCAGAACATGTATTAATGACGTAGAATTTGCCATAGAAACATACTAGTTTATCTAACCAATATCAAGAAGAATGATGAGATCATGAAAACCCAGAATTGTACGTATGCTAATAACTGTTCGTAATTTGATCTTCTGTTGGCAGGATTTTTACAAACAAATATCGATTGCAGGTAGTCTCGCATCACGTTAGTTAATCATAGCATCAGAATATTAGAAAAGTATTGAGCTTGAATCAAAATGTGATCAAAAAATCAACAGCTCCTTACATGCATTTGAAAATCAGCGCTTTAGATTATTATTAACGAAGCACTGGCATGCAACATGATTTTTTTTGTAAACACAACTATTTTGAAAGCACATGTTAAACTAAATACTGTTTTGATTTGTGGTGTTTATACCACTCTTTGAGTCAGCGAAATCTAAATTCCAAAATTAGAGCATTCTAAGAACTGTGTTTGTTGTATAAATTACCATGCTCTTATGACTCTTCCTACGATAAAGTTTGGTGCTGTTCATGATTCTTATTTGTACGCTTCCAATGGTTTGGTGGTACGTTTTCGTCTCTGAGTAGTCTTGTCCTTGTTAATTTATTTCTCGCCATATCCATAGCATCTTTTCATCTCTTTCTTAGTCTTCCTCATGACCACTTTCTATATAATTGTCATTTTTCCGCCTATCGTTGCATGTCCTTACCACTTTTTTTCTGTAGCAGTTCATCCAATCTCATTTATCCACTCATTCTTCATATCTCTTCCTTTGTCATTCTTTTTTGTCAGTTTCTTCATAAAATTTGTCTTAGCACCTATCACCAAAACCACCCAATCTGCTATTTTATTTATGTACAGCTTTCATCTCCCTAAAGCTCCTATAATATTTAGGTAATTTTATGTACTATGATCTGGGTCTATAAGTTATACGCAGTATACCTCACTCAAGTTATTATACGCAACTCCTGCTCCTGCCAACCACCATTTTGAATCACTACCATCTTCGTGTTTTATCTTACCTCACATTCTAAGTACACAAAACTGTTTTAATTTTTCAAATCCTTTCATTTTCAAATTTCAATCTCTCCTCCTCATCTATCTTATTCCTCGTAATATTCGTCCACTTTGACAACGGCGAACTTAGTTTTAAACCGAATATCTTAGCTTTAAAAGTGAACTAACGAGAAAGTGGCTAATACTATGGTAAATACTAAAAGAAATAATATATAAGCTGCATACTCTAAATCTCACACCGTGGTATCTTCCACTTCTACATCTTCTTTCTACGGGATTTCTTGGTTCACAACAGACAGAACCTAGTTTACAACACTGTTAAACACGCATGACGACGGAATATACCCTTATCTCAAGTCAGTCTTTACTTCAAAACTAGTCTTATATTTTTGTCATCTTCACGCAATCTTTAGTATCTATGTTTGTTTTAAGCCTTCTTAGTTATAAAGCTGAAACGAAATATTGTTGACAAACGCACGAGTTACTTAAGAAAATTTAATTATTTTTATCGAACTGTAACGAAAATTAATTTCGTATTTTTAGGGGTTGGGAGGTTCTGAATTAAGCCTGTGCGAAATCTGAGATGTCTGCAGAAACATATATTGATTTTTTATCAGTGAACTGGCTGTGGCTTAATTCTTATAATACTAAGCAGT
This sequence comes from Tachypleus tridentatus, assembly GCF_004210375.1. Lineage (NCBI taxonomy): Eukaryota > Metazoa > Arthropoda > Merostomata > Xiphosura > Limulidae > Tachypleus > Tachypleus tridentatus. Next base: position 51,083,874 of record NC_134834.1, on the reverse strand, counting down.
ATATCCGAAAGTATAAATATCACGTTGAGACGCCGCTGAACATTCATCGTATTGTTTAACCTTAAATGCTCTCTGTCACACAATACCTTAAGTATAAAACATTTATCATTCAGGGAGCAGTCACAATGTTCCAAACTCATATGCCACAAGAGAAATTTGTTTTTGCAACATGATTGACTGTATCCCCCCCATAGCGTACCAATCGCTCCATAACTAAAAGCAAATTGCGACCCATCAGTGGGACACGTGGCAGCGAACTTGTTAAACATGTTATAAAGGTGACAGTCAATTACGCTATTCATTTCAGAGTTTCAGTGATTGTGAGTGCTGCTAATTGGTTGCCCTCTCTTTGGTCAATAATTTGAAATTAAGTCTGACAGGCTGCTACCTTTCGTGTCGCATAAGGTTAAAAATGTTAATTACCTCACTAATTATGCTGAGTACTCCATCTTCCTTCCACAGAAGAACAGTCCATAAAAAACAATGTGTGCTCACAGATATTTCTGTGTTCGTAGTTAGAAACCAAAGACACAATTAAAATAAAACGGTTCAAGTAAATAAAGGAAACTGCATCATTTATAAAAATTAGTTTTTTGCCAAAATTCTAGTCTGAAATCTGAATACTGATTTCTACGTCAAAAATAAAAGGGGATTAATAATCTTAAAAGGTGGATCAAAAATATCTATTCGTGAAAAGCCCAGTAAAGTACTAATTTCTCGAAAGTCAAACAAAAATTTAAAATATAAAATAAAGCATTTATAAAATTTAAAGAAAGTGTGCTTTGACTTCCTCTTTTCTTAACCTCAAAGCCCTTTGTGGCCCAGCATGACCAGGTAGCTAAAGCACTCGACTCGTAATCTGAGGGTCGGGGGTTCGGATCTCCGTCACACCAAACATGCTCGTCCTTTCAGACGTGGGGATGCAATAATGTTTAGTCAATTCCACTATTTGTTGATAAAAGAGTAGCCCAAGAGTTGGCGGTGAATGGTGATGACTAGCTCTAGTCTTACACTATTAAATTAAGGACGGCTAGCGCAAATAGTCCTCGTGTAACATTGCGCGAAATTCAAAACAAACCAAGCCTCTTGCATATCTTTGTGACAAATTGAGATAACTACTAACCATCATTAACTTGAGTCGTTTTCTTATAAAATTAATTCCATATACCAAAACGAAAAATGCAACATAACGAAACTTTATTAACATCTAAAACAGACAATATCAAACGTATTTTTATATATATTCCCTTTTTTCTAGAAACCTTTTTTAATACGAAATCCATTTAAAATTATTTGTTTATATACATAGAAGAAAATAAGCAAAAAGAAGTTTAGCTTTCCGAAGTAAAAAGTATTTAGATAACTATAAAAAATAATTTAACTACATGTATGTAAATAACAGTAATAGAAACAACACTAATATAATGATTTTTTTTTTATTTTACAGGCAGTAAGTATATTGGAAATGTAAAATAATGGTTTGATTGTACACGTGGCTACTACACATAAAATTTGGAATGATCACAAATTATCAAATATTCAGTATTTTTCTTTTTTGTCCAGCACTAACATATTCCAGATTACCATATTAAAGACAACCAATGACTTAGAATAACAACAATATGAGTGTTTTAAAATACTACTTGGCGTACGCAAGTTTTAATTTATTCACAAGACTCGCATTCTAAAAGTAGTGGGTTCAAATCCCTCGTAACACTAAACATGCTTACCCTTTCAGTTGTTGGGGCGTTATGATATGACGGTCAATACCAAAAGTTGGTGGTAGGCGACGATGACTAGCAGCCTTTCCTTTCGTCTTTCGCTACTAAATTAGGGGCAGATAGCACAGATAACCCTTGTGCAATTTTGTGCGATGTTTAAAAAATAATAATTCACTACAGTTGGGACGTATATTTCCCAGGGAGTCATCCCTCACACAGCGCTGGGACAAATGTTCCCTACTGTTGACTCTGCTTACGCCTTTTCCTTCCGTGTCCAGATTCATCATCTTCATTATTATCACTAGACATATAGCTAGCATCCTTCTTTATCACTGACGTTTCATCTTCACACATGTGAACATTACTTGACTCACTTTCACTTATTTTATGAGCTATCTGGGTCAGGCGCAACAGGCATATTTATATGGTAATTAGGATTACTGCTCGCCGATCGGCTGTGGGCTCGGCTGGTACGCAGTTGTGGCACAATCCACATAAGCATCATGTTGGTTACTCAAAGGTTGAGTGGAAAACATTAAAGTAAACCATGTATCAGTACTTGGTAGGATGCCAATAAATACTTTCCAACTCATTTCACTTCCATACATGACCTGCGGCCATTTTGAATGAAAAAGGGAAACGCGTGTCCCAATTTCAGTGTGAGAGCCCATGTGCACTGAGAAATACACGTCCCAGACACAGAAAAAGAGTTAAAAAAAATTCGATTTTCCAGCTTTTCAATCCAGATCATTTGAATTTCTACACTGAAGCTAAAGGCGGTTTAGTTTTAAAGCAACAGGTTATATAAGATAATGTATCTTTCACGTGAGCCTGCACAAACTTTCAAAACATTTTTACTTGTTTGTAAGAACTTGATAATTGCTTCAGACTGAACACCTTTTAAAAACATTTGATCCGAAATGGACCTGTTTTTGTTACACAATAAATACACAAACAGTTTACTTTATCACGACTGAAAATATATTTATTTTGTTCAGTAGTACTGTATCTCAAAATTCCTTTTCCAACTGTACGTTTTACTTCAACGTGGAAATAATTTTTAAAGCGATTTTTTATTCAAAAATTGAAATCTTCTTTATTCTATTGGAATTTTTGTCATTAAAAACGATTTTGCACTTGAGTTCCTCATGAAATACCATGTTTTTGTATTGCAGTGATTTAGCAATTCGTACTATAAAATACATACATATATATATATATATATATTCAAAAAAAAAAAGAAACGCAAAAGGCAAAATATGAGACAAATTGTTAACAAGTATATTCCGGGTAGTTCTGTATGACATGTGTGAAACTTTGTACATTCACTGCTGAACATCCAAAGTCTATAAAGGCGAAGTCCACGCTCACTAGGTGAAGTTTAACGTCACTCAACGTCAATAACGAGTATGCCCCCCGTGATCATCAATAACTGCTTGGCATCTCCTGCCCATGGAAGCAATGAGATGACGAATCACATCCTGTAAAATGGCTGTCCACTCAGCCTGCAAAGCTGCTGCAAGCTGAGGTAGAGTCTGCGGTTGATGTTGTCGCCGTCGCAGACGTCGGTCCAACTCGTCCCAAGGATGTTCGATGGGGTTTAAATCTGGTGATCTAGAGAGCCAGGGAAAAGCGTTGATGTTGTGGTGTCTCAAGAAGACAGTGGTGAGCTGGGCTGTGTGAGAACTGGCGTTGTCATGTTGAAAAACGTCAACGACGTTCAACATGATGGGTTGCACACGGGGCCTAAGAATAACGTCGACGGTTGCATACGGTCTAATCGGAAATCCTACGCAGCCCTGGTATGGTTGAGGCGGTAGACGTCGCAGTGGTGGCCTATCCCGAAGGTGACGTAACCGGATGTTGCGATTTTGTGCGGGCGTGGTCACACGAGGTCTGCCAGATCGTGGACAGTCACGAGTTGATCCATGTTGTTGGTGACGATTCCATAGCCTTGTGATGGTGCTTGGGTGGACATTCACAGCTCTGGCAACATCTGATCGAGATTAGCCTACTTCCAAGCGACCAATGGCGTTGTTGCGTTGTGCTTCAGTCAGTCTTGGCATAACTGTATTGCGTGTCGGTGGCTTAACACTGAGCTATGGAAACCGAGAACCCGTCACTTTTATAGGGATTTTGCACATGTTGCAGTTGCAGAACATGCAGATCTCTCAAACAAATTTATTGAACACGCATGCATTTTGGCGAAAAATCCGATGTTTTCCTCCGTTTTCAAAGTGCACAACTTTTATTGTCATTTTGGTCTGAAAATCAGTGCCTTAAGACGTGTAACATCACATACTCTGAGCTTGTAACGTTATTACATATATTTCTCTTTAAAATAACAAAAATATCCCTTTTGCGTTTCTTGTTTTGAAGAGTATATATATATATTTATATTTATTTACACCATGTTGAACAAGATTATATCAACATCTAAATACCTCAAGTTCCAATACTTTTATGAATAACCTTTGCAGTAATCTCAATTAAATGGGAAAATTATGTTTCTCGGCTATATTGTAATTATATAATTCACCTTGAAAGAATAGAATGTGAGGATAGTTTTAGCTCTCAAAACTACAGCATTCACTTCTTTAGATTTTTGCTTTCTTTAAAAGGTATTCTATCTTCTTGATAGATCCATAACTCGAGGGCAACCAATTAAAATCTAAGTTCTATGTTAATATTCTACAAGTGTCAAAATTAACATTTGGAACATTGCAAGAAACATTTTGTATAAAAAGCATTTATTATATAAGAAAATCACGTAAATTCAAGAAGTCTTGATGCAAAATGATTACAAAAAACGTATAACACTAGTGCTTTCGAAAGACGTAACTTTCTGCTTCAGGACAAACTGGAATTGTAAATATGAAGATTCGTGGTTTGTGACTTCTTGTAGCAGTTATCACTATAAGTGTAACAGTCAAATTAACATATACGATCAGACAAGAGTAGCCCATGAGTAAGCAGTAGTTACTGTTTACTAGCTGCCTTTTCTCAAAATTATCAGTTTAAGTTCATGAACGTCTGTGCGTGTAATCCTTGATGTGGCTTTGCCGGAAATTTCAATTCTTGTTAATTAATTTTTAGGGCTATACTTGAAAACAATACTTTACTTGCTAAGTTTTGTTGTTTTTATCCCAGGGGCACAACGGTATATCTGCGAACTCACACCACCAGATATCGGGTTTGGATACCCGTGGTGAGCAGAGCAGTTCCTCTTTTTACTTATTTTATTACTGAAATTAAAAGTTTGGGATCAGGCGTGGTGAGAGCTCAGCTTACCGGATTATGGATCTAAAAATGTTAGGGTGGAAAATAATACACATCTGAAGATTACATTTTCAGTTGTAAGGTTAATAAAACCTTAAATGTCAATCCCTCACAATTATGGCAGTTCTACTAAATGTGTCGTTCGGAGTCAATGTGGCAATAACAACCAAAGTTTTTTTCTTTCGTATTCGTTTCCTTTCTTGAAAACGACAGATTTTTTTTTCGCCCATGTTGCTGTTTATTAAAGTTACTGCTTCTCTCTCTCCAATGTTGGTTTTAAACAAGATAAAGATTTCTGTCGTATGTTTGTATCTATCATTAAATTTATAATTATTATTGAACATATCATTTTATTTTATTAATAAAATCATATTGCCATTTTCAACTGTTGTCTCAATTATTAATTTCTGATTAAAGCGAACTACCTGTATAGATCAAACTAAAAACTAACCAAGTAATCCATACAACTAATAGTATGTCCCTTCCTATTTACGGCGATTAGAATACATTGATTCATCACTCGGATTTAGTGAGTATGACTGGTTTTCTGTTCTGTTGATATTACTATAAAAAAGATATCAGTTTCTCAAATAATGATTGGTCTTTTCATCGTTGTTGTTCTAATTAAAAAACGTTTTCATTGTCGTTGTAACTAGTAAAGTTAATAGTTTCAGTTTTCCTCGCTCCCCACAGGCGTAATGGTGTATGTCTGTGGACTTAAAATGTTAGAAACCGGGTTTTAGTATTCGTGGTTGGCAAAGCACAGATAGCCCATTGCTTAGACTTGTGGTTAACTTCAAAGAAATAGTTTTCCTTTCGTAGTTGCTGCTATTTTGGAAAATAAAATTTTATTTGTATTTTAGTAGTTGGGTCGAAGATTATAGCTTCTCTTATCTATACTGTTGCTACTGTTTAGGATTTAGTTATTATTAAGTATAAATGTTTTTTCCTTTCTTTGTGCTATTCTTAAACATAAAAAATGTAGTTTTTTTTAACTCAACCTTATACTACCTATTATAATTGTCGATTTTCTTTTTCATTTAACTAACTTTAAAAACTAGGTTTGATTCTTATAAGGACGTTTATTTCTAGAATAAATATGTATGTTTTTGAATTTCGCGCAAAGCTACTCGAGGGCATTCTGCGCTAGCCGTCCCTAATTTAGCAGTGTAAGACTAGAGGGAAGGCAGCTAGTCATCACCACCCACTGCCAACTCTTGGGCTACTCTTTTACCAACGAATAGTGAGATTGAACATCACATTATAACGCCTTCACAGCTAGAAGGGTGAGTATGTTTGGTGCAACAGGGATTCGAACCCGCGACACTCGGATTACGAGTCAAGACTTCAGTATGTACCACAGAAGTAAATTAATATAGTTTATACTTTTAATATTATCGCTGAAAAAAAGTTTCTTTTCACTTTGTTATTATTTCGGAGATAGCAGCTTATCTTTACATAACTACTATTATCACTGAATAAACTTAAAGGAAAGAGTTTTCCTTTTCAATATTGTTTTATTAGTTTAGTAAAGTGGAAGCTTCTCTTCAATTGATATGGTGTGAACGCCTTTTGCAACACAGCAAATATTGACAACAGTTATGTTTCTAATACTTCATTAGTATTAGGCCGGCCTGAAAATCTCTGGACTGAGTAAAACGCGTCGTCGATAAAGTATAAACAGATATAGTGTGGTTGGAATAGTATTCACGTTCACTTTTCTAATTCTAGAAAGCTCTAAGAAACTAAATAAAAAATCAATAGCTTTAAGTAATGCCCTACGAAAAATATAACTGTAGTTTCTCCTTTATATTTGATATTAAAAAAGCATAAAGTTTCTTGTTACATTTTTTTAAAAATTCTCTGCCCGTTTTGGTTTGTTGTTTAATGATAACCGTGTCTTTTTTCAATCTATCGTTTTTTACGATTCTTAAAAATATTAGGTTTTATTGATATTTAAAGGTAAAAGTATTGAGTAATATAGGATTTGATGGTTCATTTTCCTACGGTTTGTTTAAGAAACTGACAGAGTAGATACATTATTATTTTGTTTTCCACATTTAATGATAAGAATGGTAAGACTAAGAAACACGAATGTAAGTTTCGGCATCGAATAAATCACCTTGAGCTAAGATACCTTTATTTTTCTAACACAGTGGTGGACCTATGGAACAGGTTGTTTTCAGATGAGCTGGATCCAATTAATTTAAGGGGAAGTTTGATAAACATTGAAGGATGAGGTGTTTTGTTTTTTGGATTTAGTTTGTTTACTAGACAGGACATCTTAAACTGACCAAACGGTTCCTTCTGTTATGCTGTTGTGTTATTCACTATCCTGTGTTTTGTCGTTTTTTTACGGAATATCAATATTTTTCAATTTTCTCTTTCGGAAATATTTTGCGACTTGCTTTATTTGCGTATTATATTTTATCTGAAAAAGTAAATGATGGAAATTAGTTTGCTTCACCTGATCGGTGCATTTATGTATTTATAATAGTGGAAATTACGTCATACCTCAAACATATGCAAACTTGTTTTAACTGGTCGAAAAGAAGTACACTAATTTATTTTAACTATCCTAAGGAACATCTTGACATTTGGTAGCATTCAGCATAGTAAATGGCGCTGAATGTTTAATTTCACTTGCCTATTCCAAAGAAATTAATTAAAAATTAAGGAAACATAAATAGTAGCTATTTCCTGAACAAGATGGTTGATATCACGTGGTGCACCTGTTCTTGACAGGTGAGACCTCTGTAGCTTTGAGCTTAACAAGAAACGAGAAATAAAGTGTGGGGGCTTGTTACTTGATTATAAAATGCTTACTCTTACAAGCTAAGAACTGATTTTATCTACGTGGACTGGATACCTTTCCTGACAAAGCATGGCATAGACAATATTCATGAAATTAAATAGTGTTGTTTAACGAAGAGATTACCCTTATATGAAAAAAAATTCCATGTTAAAAACCTTAGTATCCTGTTTAAAGAGTTTTATGCTAATACAAAGTTTAGTGTTATGAGACTTAAAGTCCTGTTCACGGAGTGTTATATTATTTTTGCTAAAAAAATGGCTTATGTCTGTCTATAACTAAAGATTTGCCACCTCCTGACCTTTGGTTATCGTGAAACTTTCAAGAAATCTTGGGTGTGTCCAAAAGGGTTTGTTTGTTTTAAATTTTGTATATAGCTAGACGAGAACGTTAGCCGTTCCTAGTTTAGAAGAAGAACCGCACCAGCGGCCATCTCTCCTGATATTCTTTTACCCACGAATAGTGAGATTGATTGTCACATTATAATGCCCCCAAGGCTAAAAGAGCAAGCATGTTCAGTGAGAAGGATTCGAACCTGCGACTCGCATTGCCATTTAAGTGCCTTAACCACCAGGCCATGCTAGGACCCAAAAGGGTTTCCAAAACTGTTTGCTTTAGTTATTTTCACAATTATATAAGTTTGACGGCTATTTAAATTTTCCTTTAGTAAACGTTAATTTTTTCGGATAATTATAAAAATTCAGAATTAAAAATATTGAACAACTGTATACTACATTTCTCGTGGAATTTTATTTACTGAAAAGTGAAATTCATTTTCGTAGAGTTCTCAAAATAACAACAAAAAATCAAAGCCCTGCATGTCACGCGTACCTTTGATTATAAAACGTCAAGCATGATTACAGGGTCAAAGGATAAAACGAAGCTCAAATTTCTAAATCTGAAATTAATTACAGGGTCTAATGTTAATAATTATTTGTTTTGAATTTCGCGCAAAGCTACTCGAGGGCTATCTCCGTTAGCCTTTCCTAATTTAGCTGTGTAGGACTAGAAGAAAGGCAGCCAGTCATCACCACCTACCGCCAACTCGTGGGCTACTCTTTTACCAACAAATAGTAGGATTGACCGGTACATTAAAACGCCCCCCGACTGAAAGGCCGAACATGTTTGGTGTGACAGGGACTCGAACCTGCAACCTTCCGATTACGAGTCGAATGCCTCAGCCACCTGGCCATGTGGGGCCGATGTTGATACTTATTTTAACCTTATAAGAATATTGTTTAGTGAGTGTAACTAAAGGAAGTACCAAGAAAAGAGCAATGTTGTAGTTGTGGTAACACAACCTTCTTCTTAAATCACATCGATAACTCTCAGTTGGTTAACGTAACTAAAGACATATACATTCATATACTACCGTATTTTTTCTCATAATTTATTCAGTGACGTTCACATTTAATGTATTTCGTTACAACTTTAGCTCATTTATAATACTTATCTTACACATACACATAAAAAACGGATTTATTTGTTTTTAGATTTTGCACAAAGCGATACAAGAGCTATCTAAGTTAACAGAAAGGAAGGCAACTTGTCATCACCACCCACCATCAACTTTTGAGGAACTCTTTTTACCAAGGCACTGCATGGCCTGGTGGTTAAAGCACTCGAATCGTAATCTTAGGGTAGCGTGTTCGAGGCCCCGTTAGATCAAACATGCTCGTCCTTTCAGCCGTAGGGGCGTTATAATGTTAGGTCAATCCCACTATTCGTTGGTAAAAGAGTTGGTGGTGAGTGGTGATGACTAGCTGCCTTCCCTCTGGTCTTACGCTGCTAAATTAGGGACGACTAGCGCAGATAGCTCTCGAGTAGTTTTGCACGAAAATCAAGAACAAACAAACAAACTCTTTTTCCAACGAATAATGAGATTGACGGTGACGTAATAACACTTCCCACGACTAAAAGGCGAGCACGTTTGGTGTGACAGGGATTCAGTCTCGAGACCCTCAGACTGCGAGTAGAGCGTCCCTAACCACCTGGCCATGCCGGACCACACAGAATGAGCCTAGAGTGACTAACTAATTCTTCATTTAAAACTTTGTTTACTTTCTAGCTATTACTATAAAACGAATAATAATTAAATAAGTTTCAACAAACATTTTCTTTAGTATCAACCGTATTGTAATTTTTGCTTAACCTCTACGTTAAGAACCTTTTTATAATGTTTGTACATATCTTTTCGGTAAGTTATGTTTGAAAACTATCGAAATAAATGCCTTCGAAAAGAATCGAAAAGAAAGTTAAACACCATGCGAGGATTTAATCTATATTTATACATTCTTTTCACAGTAATTATAGTGTTTATGAACAGAAAATTTGTACCTTTAATGTTAGCAATCTGCTTAGAAACATCAAACCCCGAAATTTACATTAGTTTGATTAAGATATTTACCAGTTGTCCCCAGAAAGTGGAAACTTCTCATATACGCTTTACCGAGGTAGGACATCCTCACATATACCGTATTTTGACGTTATCGAGAGAGGAATTGTTCACATATATCACGTCTCGACATTATCAAAATAGGAATTTCTCACAAATACCACATCTGGACATTACTAAAATAGTCATTGCTCAATCACACCATGACTTAATGCTACCTACTTCTTGCAGCCCTATTTGTATGGAAGCTCTACGTAACCTTCTATCTCACTGGAATTGTATGCATTTATTTGGCGGTGACAGGTGAGAAAGAATGCAACTGATCAACATCATCCACCGTCAACTCTTCGCTACTTTAATTCAATGGCTAGATCTGACCTTACTCTGGTACAAAATCAGGATCGTAAAACGTGAAGTATTCATTTTTGACTACGGAATAAAAATGTTTGTTTGTAATTAGTTAGTTAGTTAGTTATCACCATTAGATTCCATCTAGGAACATAGGACCACAATCGCTTGCGGATTCTTCAACAAGTATTTAAGTGAGCAGGTTGTTAGCCCACTGCACCGAGCCGTCCCTAATTTAGCAGTGTAAGACTAGAGAGAAGGCAGCTAGTCATCACCACCCACCGCCAACTCTTGGGCTACTCTTTTACCAACGAATAGTGGGATTGACCGTCACATTATAACGCCCCACGGCTGGGAGGATGAGCATGTTTGTCGCGACGCGGGCACGAACCCGCAACCCTCGGATTACGAGTCGCACGCCTTACGCGCTAGGCCATGCCAGGCCCTTATTTGTAATTAAGCACAGTGTTACACAATGGGTTATCTGTGCTCCGCCCACTGCGGGTGTCGAAATCCTGTTTCTAGCGTTGTAAGTTTACAGACATACCGCTGTGACACTGGGTGGGTAAAAGACAGAATATAAACGAATAGTTTACTTAAATTTTAAAAAAGATTCCTTATAGGTCAACAGTAAGTCTTGACTTACGTTAAAATTCGACACTCTAGTTCAGTATAACATAGATAGCTCATTATGCATATATTTGTGCTTAACATCAAAAAATGGCCCGGCATGACCAGGTGGTTTAGGCACGTGACTCGTAAGTTGAGGGTCACGGGTCAAATCCCTATCACTCCAAATATGCTCGCCCTTTCAGCCGTGGGAGCGTTATAATGTGACGGTCAATCCCAGTATTCGTTGGTAAAAGAGTAGCCCAAGAGTTGGCGGTGGGTGGTGATGATTAGTTGCCTTCCATCTAGTCTTACGCTGCAAAATTAGGGACACCTAGTACAGATAGCCCTCGTGTAGCTTTGCGCGAAATTCAAAACAAACCAAACAATAAAGCAAACAAATAATGTTTTATAATGAAATAAACTCCACTAAAGATATCCTAGTGCGACTTATTATTAATTTGATTAATTACCAAATATTATTATTTTGAAACAGCTAGCATGCTTATGACACTCATCAACTGATAGCTTTAGTTTTATACAATGACAAAAATAAACTTTAACGCAACAAACTTCATTTTCAGCGAATGAAATCTGCTTACGCTGTTACAGTTATAATCCAAATTCATTACAATGAAGAGTATTACCGTCAAAGTTATGGTAAGCTTATGAGCTCACCAGTTTCAACTATTGTATCATACATGATTATGAAAACCCTTGAAACCAAAGTCTTAGAGCCTATCCGTCTATATATATATGATATTATTACTATTCCTGAAAGCATACTCCGTTAAATGCTTCTATAGTTCCTCAATAGTATAAAAAATGCATAAAATTAACAACGGAAGTCCTGTAGATGTCCTATCCAATTTATCAGAAGAAAAATTTAATAATTGCCATAGTTTATAGCCAATAACAACCAAAGTAAACCCCTTATGTTAAGGGATCATAGCTTAAACAAAGTTAATATTAGAACAGAATGTACATCCCGCACAACACTTAACTGATAATTTAGCTCATCTAAAAGGTTTTATTCAAATCAAAAATGTTATTCGCAGTACTCAAAAGGATCCCGTAGAAAGGACATAAAAGAACATAAAAATGACATCATGTTTGGGGTAAAAATGTTTCAGGCTTAAGAAATTGCATCCCTACAAAACATCAGATTCCAAATCAGGAAAAATAGTAACATTTTAGCGATGTAGAATCACAAATTCATATTTTATAAGTTATTATGTGTCCACGTAATTAAAAGTATCAATTTGACCCTAACTGTATTTAATCACCCCCAGTGAGGTATAACTGTTAAGTGCCACTTACGCTTTAATTATACATTTTGTCCGATGTGTTGAAGTGTGTTTAGGTCCGTAGAGCAACTTTTATCAGATTCTAAACTTTGGATTCTTAGCGCTTTACCTGGATAAAGTATTAAACAAACATCGACTTGTATAGTATTGGCCAAAATGTTTGCATACTGTTCTATTCTATTCTGTATTCTTTGTTTCGAGCATTTGTTTGTCAAAACACAGATACCTGTTTTTGTCTTAAATGGCGGGATTTTGGTACAAATATGTGTGAAATAGATCAATGCTTTGTTCAAACAATTTCACTTTACTTTGTGTAGAATCGTGCCTCGTCACGAGTCAGAAGTTATAGAGCGTTAAATTGTTTCGGCCGTCCAGAAATTATGTACTCTATCAAAAACCATAAAACGTCATTGAACTACAGGAAACGTTGTTTCAGAATAGTTAACTGGTAGGCGACGAAAACCTACTGCCCAAGATGTCCGTGTTTTGATCAGGTTAACACGTCATGGTCGAAAGAAGTCTTGTAACATCTTACGGCAGGAATAGTTAAAACGCATTATTTCCAGGATATTCAGAAGAATAATGAATAGAAAACTGACCAAACAAGGTATATTTTGCAAGAAAAGCTATCTGCAAACCGATGTTAGCCAGTATTCACCATTGTCACTATGCTAATTAGGCAAGATAGTATGTCAAGCTATTGTTATAGCACTGGCGAAATGTTATATTTTCATATGAGTTCTGTTTCCGCCTTCTTAAAGCCGATAATAAGATTATTGTTTGTCGTTTGCTGGAAGAACACATGAAAGAAGACTGTCTTTCATACAGGGAACACACAGGGGGTTGTGCATTATAAGTTTGGATAACCATTCATCATGGTGCAAAAACTGCTTTTCATATCCTCCAAGGAAACGTTTATGGCTCCTTTTACAGGCATCACATGGAGAGACTATTTCTTTAAAATGCTAAGAGAAGGTTTGGCAATAATTTTATATTTCAAGATAGTAATGCCACTGCCCATAGTGTGCATAAAATAAAGGATTATCTTAACCAGGAGGGTGTTACAAAATTGTCATAACCAACAAGTGTAATCTCATTGAGAACTATTGGACAGAACTGAGCCGGAAAATCGCTAATCATGACCCTAAACAAGCTATTATATCCAAGTTGCAACACCTTCTAGTTACAAGTTTATGAAATCACAGTTGATTACATTAATAACCTCAACAAGCATGCTAAGTTACCTTGTAGAGGTTATTAATATGAACTGGTAGCAAGCTACTGGCATTATTTATACTAATTTGATGTTATATTTTGTCATTATGTAAGGTGTTGTTGTGATAGATGAAATGCTGAATTATGCATCTTTCTACAGATGTCTGATAAAATTATTTGCTGTTCTAATAAACATATAGCTTGATTTCGGTATAGATCTCACAAGGTGTGCCTTGTGTGATTGCAATCCATTTGTCAGTGTTCATAAAGAGGTTGATTACGTTATTTTAAAATTATTTCAGAGTTCAACCTTTCAATGTTACAACATTCGTTTATCATGCTTTATCTGACAACCGTGCAACATGATAATAGTTTTACAGCGTACGTTTAATTGTAAGGGGGTCTTTCATAATGCTTTCATGTCCATAGCACAATCCTCCTTCCGACTGCTTTTCAAAAGCCATTTAGTGTGTGAGAATAGCAGCGTTTGTGATAGCCAATGAAGATGACTGAAATTATTGCACGTACTTTAAAGCAATTCTGGACAATAAGAGCATAGAAGATTGTTTTATTATTATCTAAGAAAGTAGGAAATATATCATTAGGTGTGTAAATGATTAGCAAAAATATTTAGGCACTCTCTTGATGTTATTTATCTCTCTAAAAAATAAAGGACCTTAGTCCGTTACACATCCTTTAATAGACAGCAGTTTTTGTATTTTCAGTTCTATATAATCAACCATCAATATAGAACAAAAGTAAAATTCTACATCGGACCACATCACATTTCTAGTCTTTCATTGTCTATAGTTTACGTTCTAAGTACTGCCAGAGCAATATTTTCCTGTTTACACCTAAGATAAGAAAGTCGTTAATTAAGAAGAAAAGTATTTTTCATATTTGTTATAAGATACTCTTCTATTCTATTTTATAGATAAAGTGCAGAATTCGTGATGACGAGAAACCCACTCTAAGTAAAAATGTATTATCAAGACGGCTGTTAACGTGAGATGTCCTAAGAAGGTCGAAACGTTGTTCTGTACTTTATTTTAATTAAAGTTTTAATACCCATACCAGCCGTATTGAGAATACAAAGTGCAGAATTACTCTTGAAATATATAATAAATAAACATACGGCGTTGCATTCTTTTAGACAAATCATAATATTGAGACATGGTATACAGCTGTGCAAATTGCACTGCATGTTACACGAGCGTACCATATTTTTAAAAACAGTCCTTAGGGAGTTCAGGGATAACTTTACGGACTTACAATAATAAAATTCGGGATTCGATTCTTCGCCGTGTAGCTTTACACTAAAAAAAAACTAGAGTTTCTAAACATCTAGACTTTATGTTTGTACTCATCGTTAAGGCTTATGAAATATTAAATTATTTCCCTTCGAACTTCACAAGACTTATATACGATGTTTTTAAACAGTTACAGACATAAGACTAAAAATCGGGTTTGATACCCGTGATGTGTAGTTTTGTGATTAACAACAATTAAAACCAAACCAATGATGCATGTCAATGTTTTAATGATCCAACTATTTACATATCGATGGAATGAGGTTCATAAAGGGAAAATGACTTATTCTAGTGCAAGATAAAATACAATATAATAACTTAAATATTTCATGATGCAGTTTCTATTAGAACTTTCTTACAATTTAATATTAATTATTTCTAATAAACATTGGTTAAATTACATAATCATATAGCATTCCAAATATCTTACCAGTTGTTATTATGAAAAATAAATGAAACAGCTTCTTTAATTAACTAATGAAAAAAAGAATAAAAACTCTTTCCAATTTCTATTTAATTTCAACACTTTCTTCAATTAGACTTAGTTAATAGATTGAAATTAATGCATCTTTCTCGCAATTTTCGTAAGCTACTGTAAGTAAAACTGACTGAAAATAATTAGATATAAAGAATAATATCGACTTCATCCTTTCTCCTTTGATTTCGCAACCAAGGAAAATAGCAATTTTTAATCTTGTGTATGCTTTATGTCTACGGAGAATAACTATTCCCATTTGATGTTGTAAGTTTCTAATGAATCTTATTTTACGTTCCCTGTTGGCGTCAAATTCTGTTAAGTATGCTTGTTATTTGTTGTTACAACTGTAACAAAATAAATCGCATTATAAAGGAAAACGCTGCCACCAGACCTATTATTTTTAAACAAGTGGATTTTAGTTGACCTTTCAGTTACATTTCAAAACAATAAAATTATGATGGTAAAGATGTACCATTAAAAAGTCTTATTTTTTACTTTCTCGTCATAGAGAAACGTGCGCAAAAAATGTACCAATTTATTTATTATCTAATTACAAAAAAATTGTTCGTGTAGTTTGTTACCTTTTACTAGTATAACATTTCGTCATCTCTTCTCTGGCGATATAGTTATATTATTAGAGAATATATATCTAAAATGTTATTCTTGTAAATACCTTTTGTCTGACTACAGAAACAACGTTGAATAATATCTCAATAATACAATTTTTGACTATAGAAATCTGAAAGAAGAACGTTTTATACATGCATGCCTTCGTAAATTTATCGAAGTGGTTACGAAACATAATGTTTAATCAATATGTATACATCTTGCTTGACATGAAGATCCGCTTTCCTTGATACCAGAGATCATCAGATTAGTTGGAATATTGCAGTGATGATACCAGATCACTGCCAATATTTCGGTACATGTATTAGGGGAGAAAAATGTTGAACGTTTTGAAACACTGTTGTATATAGAATGGCATAAGACAGAATCTTTACATGAACTAGAAGTCATGAACACATGAAAAATAATCAGTTTACTATAACACTTTTTCATAGTTTGTCGGATTAGAATGTTTTTTGTTTCTTACTTTCAGTTTTATATATGTTACTGAATATCCATATCCTTCTTGATAATAGATAGCATACTGTATTTCCCCACATATTAAACCTAATTTGTTATACGTTGCTGAACACGAATAAGCATACAATTGTTACCCAACTTTATGTAGTTTCTTCATACATCCAAATCTAAGCTGTCATGATAACTTCGTAAACACATACTTTCTTGTTATTTCCATACATTATAGTGTGTTTCTCTTGACGTATTGAAATAACATTTTGCATTAGAATATATGTTATTGAACAAATAAATTATATTTGTTATTATTAGACAAAAAACAAACATCTAGTTATTATACAAGGTGCTGCCTCCTTCATTGATATCATATGCTATTAAATACTTCTATATTTCTTAAATATCAAATGGCCTTTCGTTGGATATCCATAAAGTCCAACAGAGACAATTCATCTTTCTATGTATAAATATTTTTTATTGATGTTTGAAAGTGTGTATCTTCAATACTATACGAAATAATTTATTCTGACCTAAAATTAAAATGTTTTGCAAAAAAAAAAAAAATGTTTTTGAAATTCTGGGGAATAAAGTAATAAAAATACAAGACGATAAACGTTTTAGTAAAACTCACAAAATTGTAAAGCTTGTTTCTGTAGTAACCTATCTGAGCTTAAAGGGAAGAAGGGGTTAGCATAGACTGAGTTATTTCGAGGATTCATGATTTGTGACCCTTTACCATGGGTATGTTATAATTCTGAGAACTCTCTTGTTTATCGTTTCAGTGTTAGAGACGGTTATGCGTTTATATCTTTTTGTGTAACATTGTACGAAATTCGGATACAAACAAACTAGTCTACATTTGTCCATCGCTACTTCTTTAAAAAATAGCTTGAAATGGCAAATTTGATTCTAAAGTTCAAATTACGTTACGTATTATAGTTTATTTCGGACAAGTCTTCGATTTATTATGTTATGTACGTTACGCATTACTATTTCAAATAACCGGAAATTTTAATTTTAATTTAGAAGTTAATTAAATGTTAAAATATATTAAAGATGTCGCATTTGCCAACAAGATTGATAGAAATAATTGTATTTTTTAACACAAATATATTTTAATATAGAAACAAAAACTATACAATTTATAATAACAGTTATTTCTAATAATTATTACAAATGATGGTTTATATACAAGAATTTTACAAACTTGCAAACAAAATTGAGTCTTATGCCTGGTCTGGAATTGAACCTTTATCAATGTTCACGAAAAATAAATTAATTATTTGTTGATACACTTGTACACTTCTTTCGATGGCTGCGTTAATCCCAATTATAGCTTTCGAGGCCTATAGCACAATGACTGTAGCTGACTAATAATAATAATTGTTTCTCTGCGCGTCGGTATAATGTACCGCCAATCACGTGAGATTCTCGAATGATCAACAATGTTCGAGTTCCCTAGCGTTTTGAAGAAACAAATATTGTTGATTTCTACTCTTAAGAATCTCCTACAAATTTAGAGAACAGATAATATCTATCCAACATTCCCCCGCTGGGATAGAGGTAAGACTTCGAATTTCCAACGCTAAAATAAGGGGTTCGATTCCCCTCCGTTGACACATCATATAGCCCGATGTAGCTTGGCTTTGCTATAAGAATAAACACGCTCACATCCAACAATAAAGGTCACATGCATAAAACTATGCTTAAACAACCGTAGGCACTAAAATAAATGTAAAACAGTAAATCTGTTACAACTATTTGAAGGTTATTTTTAATTATACGATAGATTTTAAGCAATTCACATTAATAAAACCATTAAGTAACCGTATAAACGATCTTAAAGGCTCAAAATACAAATATTAGAGAAAAAATTAATATTTTATCTAATCACCACATCTTAACCTGACTTACAATTGTCTAGCTTTGGAAACTTAAAACTTTATTATTAGAAAAGTAATAAAAACATATTCTGTACACCTAACACAAAATCTTGTTTTTGCAACGCACTGTTGAAACTTTAGTTAATTAATTATTACCTAATATAATGCGGCACTTCAGAAATCCGGAACTCAATTATGGGGCCAACTCACGCCCCAAAAATATTCTGGTATAAAAATTAATTTAAAATAATGATGTCATCAAATTATTATCTCTGTTATGTAGAGACACACACACTCATAGAGGTGGAAAAAAAATATTATTTGTTTTTTCAACCTCGGTCTATACAATTAGACAACCACAAATTAACATGATGTGATTTCTTCAAACCTTTTATGTGACAATTTCGTTAGCAAAGGCATAAACATTTATGTGAAAAACTGAAATAACAGAATAACATTGTGTGTGAAGGTTGATGTGATTAATTCTTATTATAAATTTAAATTATCATCTTATCGCTGATATACCGGGGAATGGAAATAAAATTGGTTGTACGTTTGTATTTAAGCACAAAACTACACAAAGGACTAATTGGGTTCTGCCCACAACGGCTATATCGAAACCCGGTTTTATCGTTGTAAGTCCGCAGACATATCGCTGTACCACTGTGTGGCAAATTTTAATGAAAGAGGTAATTTTAAAAATTAAATTATTGCCGTAGTGACTGGTGACTTGACACTTACAGAAAGTGGTTACTTTCAGGAGTCAGAGATAAATATACGTACTGCTAACTTTAAACTCTATGACGCCCAGCATGGCCAGGTCGTTAAGGCGTTTGACTTACAACTTGAGAGTCGCGGGTTCGAATACCCGCCGTGGAACGTTATAAAGTTATGGTCAATACCACTATTCGTTCGTAAAAGAGTAGCCCAAGAGTTGGTGGTAAGTGGTGAGGACTAGCTGCCGTCCCTTCAGTCTTACACTGCAAAAATTAGGGACGGCTAGCGCAGACAGCTCTCTTGTAACTTTGAGCGAAATTAAAAACAAACAAACTCTAGGGCTTAATCCCTTGAAGCAAAAAAATAGTACAGATAGCTCAAGGTGTCGGTATGCGCCTACCCCCCCCCCCCAGAAAAACAACAACAAGAAAACTTGTCTTTCTTTTGTTATTTTATCAATAATGTCAATAATGTATCGTATAACGTAATGTATTAATTGTATCACGTAAGAAGAGTTGTAGCTCTGTATGTGCAGTTACAAGATGTTTACACAAGCCAACTTTAAGTAAAATTCTCTTGCTTAAACAATGCACATCTTTGTGCAAGAAATCCTTTCACAGGCATATTTTATCATCTACAACTGTTTTTAAAGCCAACTGTTTATAAACTTTACACATTCAAAAATAAACACATTGCAGCGTGAACACAAAATATTTATACTTGTAAATGGTACGAAAGACGATTTTCTAATATCGAAATAATTCATTAGTATTCGGAGGGTTATTGAGCTATATACTTTTGGTTCATCAAAAAAAAAAAAAAGCATATCTTACTTAAACCACGGAAGCCCAAGACCACAAGAACCAAAGGTTATATTCAATATTTTAAAATGGAGATATCTATGTTTTCAATGTTTATATTTAGGTTTATTTTACATTTTGCATATTCTGTATAGACAATGACTATTTAATTGTATTGCTCTTAATTGTTAGTTCTACCTTTAATAATATTTACTTAGAATTTTTAATAATGTTTCAAGCACGTCTTAATTTAGAAACTGAATCACGTTAAGAGATCCCTTATCGCATTTTCTCCGTGTTAATACCTTTCTAAGGATAACTAAAATGTTTAAATTTGAATCATGTGTGCATTATCTCTGTCAACTGCGCTCCTTTGGAGATACCACTAGAGGGGGCTGTGTTTGTAATCCACTTAGAAGCATCATTTACAGGCTGGTCTCGAGCATCATAATGAGGATTAAGAAGTGACAGCCGCCTTTCTTGAGCTACTGTTTGTGTGGCCTTTCTCTCTGTATAGCACGATCCACTCATTTATGTATGGTCACGTGACAATCGATCTCTATCTGTTTGATACAAAGTATTATTTTATGACTCAACCAACGCCTACATTTCTCTAACAAAGCCAGGAGTGTTAAACCTGTACGCGATAAAACAGTTGCAACTGCACAGCTTCGGCAACTGCGTCTATCATATTTATACTTTAGAACGACATTATGGCTGTTTCGCTTTCTAAAGTGTATCCTCAGCAAACATAATACACTGTGATACTGTAGCAAGAACAGATTTTACGCTAGCCATGTAGCAACTTACTTGGAAATCAAATAGTTTAAACGTGACTAAAATTCAGTAAGGATAGTTTACTTGTCTTATGGTATACAGCGGTTTATTTCGGAATAAACAAACCATTATTTATGAAATATATACGTAACGGTATATCTGAGTTAAAGCGCCATCTGCTATTGCTGGAACCCTAATGCTGTTTTTTAAGGGATTTCTATTCCTGAGAACGTATTTTCAACTATTCTGTGCTAGAAACTGATCATATTAATTTCAGTATTTAATATTATTTCTTTCTTTTATTGAGAGATAAACCGTGATTTTCGATTTTTAATATATTTATTATTATGATTTTACAATTTTGTATCTTGCTAGAGCGTGTGTTTTTTCTTATAGTAAAGCCAGATGAAGCTATCTGCTGAGTCTGCTGAGAGGAATTGAACCCCTGATTTTATCTATGTAAATCCGTAGACTTACCGTTGTACTAGCGGAGGGCCTTGCTAGAGAAGCATTTTTTAAAGCAAGTTTTACATAATATGGTTGATGAAGCTTGGCTATCCAGAAACATACAAATATATACCGCATTAATATCTAATCAGTAATCTCTCGATACATAATCACAAACCTGTGCTTATTCCTAAGCAAACAAATAATAAAACTCCATACGAACATTTAATTGTTTTGAAACTTAACATTTTTACTAGGATATTTACACGTGATTCTAACATAAAAGTTTTGTTGTTTTAAGCGAAAAGGCTTAGTTTGAATTACGCGCACAGATACATGAGAACTATCTGCGTTAGCCGACCCTAATTTAAAAGTTCAAGACTAGAGAGAAGGCAATTAGCCATCACTACCCACCGCCAACTTTGGGCTAAACGTTGTATGTAACATAATATCGCCCTCACGACTGAAAGGGCAAACATGTTTGGTGTGACGGGGATTCAACCCGCGACCCTCACATTGCAAGTCGAACGTTCCTAATCACTAGGCCATGCCGGGCTATACAGAATGGACCAAGAATGTATGAACTTAGGCAAAAATTACACACTGGATTAATATTAAAAATGTGAAGGCGAAAGAAATAATATTCTACCACACATGAAACACAGTAACATAAAAAAGGAAAATCATTCTACTACATATGAGGGAATAGCAAAACGAAAAATGACGCATTTTACTGCACACGTAATTTCTTTAGTAAATCAAAATATGATTAACAATATTACTACATAAATAGCTCAGGTAAAAATTAAAAATTAT
Source organism: Tachypleus tridentatus (assembly GCF_004210375.1). Lineage (NCBI taxonomy): Eukaryota > Metazoa > Arthropoda > Merostomata > Xiphosura > Limulidae > Tachypleus > Tachypleus tridentatus. Next base: position 51,061,880 of record NC_134834.1, on the reverse strand, counting down.
AACTAGCAGTTTAGCATATAACACATGATCTCTGCAGAGAAATAACTCACACATTCTAATGAATATTCTGGTGGATTAAGAACTTGTGAAGTTAGCTGAGGAATAATGATATCGTATGAAGAATACATAAACTTAACAAAGAAATAACTAATCTATTATTCTGCTGGAAAACGTACTGCAGAGAATAGTAAATCACTGAATAATATTTTGCATGAAAAGTTTTCGGTCTTACCAAAAATCGGCCCGGCATGGCCAAGTGGGTTAAGGAGTTCGACTCGTAATCAGAGTGTCGCGGATTCGAATCCCCGTCGCACCAAACATGCTCGCCCTTTTAGCCGTGGGGGCGTTATAATGTTTCGGTCAATCCCACTATTCGTTGGTAAAAGAATAGCCCAAGAGTTGGCGGTGGATGGTGATGACTAGCTGCCTTCCCTCTAATCTTACACTGCTAAAGTAGGGACGGCTAGCGCAGATAGCTCTCGTGTAGCTTTGCGCGAAATTCAAAAAACAAACAAACAAACTTACCAAAAAAATCGTATAAACTCTTGTAGTGTACGCAAAACAAGAGAACTTAAACATTAAGAACTAATATATTTTGTTTTATAAAAACGATTCCCTTCGACGGTCAGTGTGGAAGTAGCTCACTGTGTAGATGTGTACTAAGAGGAAGACAACAACACAGTTGTTAAATTTCAATAAACTTGTAGTAAATTGTGTTAATCTTTTCTTTATTAAATTCACGAGTTTTTCATGAACTACAATATGTTATTATTTTTCTCTGCACAGTTCACATGTTCTGAACACAGAATAATATGTTGATTCTCTTTTAATTTTTTTTTTTTTTTTACGTAGAGGAGTTTGCTTGTTTGAAGCCCATGGTTTGGTTTGTTTTGAATTTCGCGCAAAGCTACTCGAGGGCTATCTGCTGTAGCCAGCCCTAATTTAGTAGTGTAAGATTAGAGGGAAGGCAGCTAGTCATCACCACCCATCACCAACTCTTAAGCTACTCTTTTACCAACAAATAGTGGAATTGACTATCACATTATAACGCCTTCACGGCTAGGAGGGCGAGCATGTTTGGTGCGACTGGGATTCAAACCCGTGACCCTCGGATTACGAGTCACGCCGCACTCACCATCTGGTCATGCTGAGCGCAGGGAATCGAATCCGTGATTTTAACAGTATAAGTTTTTAAATGTACCGTTCACCTAATGATGAACATTTAAAAATAAGATAATTAATTAGATAAGAATGCTCATCAACTTGAAGCATGGTTTACTTCAAATCTATTTTGCAAGTAACTAAATAACATGTTTTGTACACATTAAAAACATGTGAACTTATAGGATAGAAGTATTATCATCTTAACTCGTAAAGCACCCAAGTCACTGTGAAGTTACCATTAGAAGAAGTAACGTATTCTACTGTAATTCTTCAGTTGATATAAAGGTAATAAATCTATGTTTTCCTTTTTATTGATATGTTTGTCCTGAATTATCAAAAACTGAATTTTGAATGATCGAAAAAAAAACAGTTTAATAAACAGTAACTCGTTCCAATGTATTAGTCCTTTAAACCTCACACACACTTAAATGTAAAGTGTAGAATTGCACAAAGTTTATTTAATATATATGTTTATAGATAGAAATAATTACAGATGGAATCCCACAAAATGTTAAAACGTATATAAAACGATCGAGAGAGGGAAGATAAGAACAATATCACAAAAAAACATTTCATTTACTGCTTTATTTGTCATTACTTTTATAAATGTTTCATTTATAATTAAATTAAAATAATAATAGAAATATTTTATTTGTAATTGAATGAAAATAATACAAGAAACGTTATTCAAAAATTAAATGTTTTCATTAGACTATGGTGAATCTTATTAAAGTTCGTGATTATTGGTGAGAAATTGCGTCAGCCTTTTATTTGGAACGTCACTGTGACGCTAGAGCCCAGTCTCAATCTTCCATTTCCTCAAGACAAGACGGGTTCGTGGGTGTAACAATGTTTAAATTTATTTAGTGCCATCAATTTTCGTTTCCTTTTCATCGTATCGCATGGAGGAGGTACAGATTTGATTGAAACTATAATCAGTTCGGAATTTTGTTTTGGCAAGAATTTAGCAGTAAAAACATAAGATATTTCATACAGAGACGGAAATTGTCTTGAAAGGAAAAAACTCAGTGGAATGTAAAACAGAGTGGGAGTAAAAATACAGTGCAGTGAGTACAACCATAGTTTTACAAGAAAAAAGAGCTATCGAAACACAAACTACATTAACGAGTATGACAAATGCCCAGAGGGTAGAGATATGTATCAATAATTAACTAATATTTCTACGCTAATTCTTACTTAACCTTACAATTACCAGATGAGGTTTCAGGTAATATGTTTACTAAACGCATTTTCTAAACCAAAGTAATCGTGGATTCTTGTCTTTGTCTTTTAAAGTTCTCTAATGATATTTGAGCTATACATAAATACAATAATTATTACAATTAATCCAACTAATCATTGCTTAGTCAATTTATATTTTACATAGAAAAATGTGTAATTTCACCAGTTCTTTCTTTAGGGGAAAGAGCCATCTCTTTACAGTAAGTGTTGTAACAGGGAAAAAAAATAGAGAATAACTGAATATTTAGGATCCACCAGTGGTGAAAAGTGTAAAAAAAGTTGATAATTCCATTGTTAATTTCGTCTTGTGTCTTATACTAATTATATTTTATCATTATTTGTTTACAAAGACCCCCTTTTAAGTAGTGAGTGCTCCCAAATACACGAATGCATGACACTAGAAATAGCCCTTGTCTCGACTAAAAGATAATTATTTAAAGTTTGACAGTTTAAGACAAAAACTGAGTGTACATTAGTAGGCCTCATTGACGAAAGCTTACGCACAGTACTCGCCCACGTTTCTCTGTTAGAGAACCGCCTGAAACGTTTTAACAAATTTTGTGTTTATAAGAAATGATCTTGCTAAGAAACTTTATTTTTTATAGTTTGTGCCACGGATGTATGTCTGACAGAAAAACACTTTAAGTACTGTCAATTTCAGAAGATCTTTTTTCTATTTTCGGTGGTGGTGCCATTTGAAATATAACATGTCTAAGAAGTACAGTGAAAACATTCATAACTTTGGAATATCCCCGCTTGTCTGTGCTGTGCCAGACGTAATGACTCTAAATTATTTGCTTGTTGTCTAGTTTATACTCTCCGTAATTCCGTAGATTTGATATCACTGTTTTCTACATTACATACATCAGTCATTAAAAAAGAACACTGACGTAAGGACAGAGTATAATTAGACTTTTTAATTTGTATAGAAATTTTGGAAATAGCCGAAGTTGATGAGTAAAATAAAAATATTGATGTTTTTTATCGCATAATAGCCGTAATTTCTATCCAAGATTTGACAAAACAAAATATTTTCTGGAACTTGCTATTCCCTAGAAGTCGTTTGGCTTCTCGTTTCATCGGATGAATAAAAATGGCGTATCTCATTCCAATCTGTTATCGTTACAAAGTTTTCGTTAATATTAACTAAAAACGTTATTTTAATATTAATACATAAACTTATTTATTTTAAATATGAAAATTTCTTCTAACTCCCAGTCATGTAGTACCGTAGTAGAACAACTCGTAAAATAGCCATTGTAAATAAGGTGAGAATAACCATGGTTAATATTCAGCGAAATATAGTACTGTTGCATGTATGAAAAGGTTTAGTCAAGGAAAAAAAATATTTCAGATAATTCTTCTTCTATTCTTCATAAGTGTTTATTCTTTTTTGTTGTTGTTTCATTTTGGACAACAATACAGTTGTTTTAGTTTTAATTATAAAAGATAGCGCAAGCTTTGTTTGAACAAATTAAAATTCGTACCATAACCCTTAAAGTTGGTATCACTTGAATAAGAAAGTTAAGATCTGCTGTATATGTCAATGATTTAAAATAGCTAGAAATAATATGTTTAACAATGGTAAGGCTAAAATTACTTGTTAAAGTATGAATGAATGCAATTTTCAATGTTATCCTCCGTACACTTCTCTTTGATATGTTTTAAAACAATATTTAGCATGGTGTTTTATTTAGATGCATATATAATAAATGTTGAACGAAACTTGAGTTGTAGAATGTAGTTTCCTAAAAATTAAAGATTTAGAATATATATTATTTTAATAAATTATAGTATTATTTTGTCTTAAATGATGTGCCATAAACAGTGGTTACACTATTTTACTTTCTCTTTCAAAAAATATGAAATTTTGATGATATAAAATGGTGGTTGGATTAAGCTAATATTTTACTCATGCCAAAGTGAGTAATTTTTAAATAACCAAAAATATCAATTTTTATAGCTATTGCTTTCCTAAAATGCTGTTCCTAGTGTTGAATGTTTCTAATAAAGATTACTTCCATTTCAGCCGTTACAATTATTTATTACTTCTGTTACTTCTATAATAAAGTATTTTTAATGTAACAAAGGTACGCTATAATGAAGGTTCCGAATGTTTTATCAGAGCTTATAGGTTCATCCAATCTACAGTTACAGCACTTAAACCACCGTAGGTGGCCAAATATACAGCTGCAATATATGATGCCATAAAATAATAGAGTTCCTGGAACAAAAGAGATAAAAACTATCAAAGAAAAACAATATTTAAGATAAATCCAACAAAGACAGAAAAAAACACCCTTCCAGCATGATTATTTCACTATATCTTCGTTTCATTGTTTCAAACAGTTCAGTGTTGTTGAACTAAACTTTTATATCAAACTGAAATTTGCTACGCCCACTCGTGATATTGAAGAGTAGCAAAACAAAATCAAATATTAATGGTATATTTGGGTTTTTTTCTAAGACTTTTTTTTCCGTAAGAAAAATGAACATGAAACTAATTAATCCAAAATTATGATGTTTCAGATATTCAATAAAACTAGCCACAGTAGGAAAAGTTCTTGTTTAATCAAAACTTTTTTTTTTTAATTTAAGAATATTATTATATGCGAGCTGTTGAAAAAGAAAGCCGATCGTAATTAGTTATTTCAGTTGAAAACACATTATCTATGATCCGTATATGATAAATATATATATGTATGTATAAATTAATGTTAACACTGTTAAGTCGAACTCATCATTACGTACCTACATGATAAATATATATATGTATGTATAAATTAATGTTAACACTGTTAAGTCGAACTCATCATTACGTACGTACATGATAAATATATATATGTATGTATAAATTAATGTTAACACTGTTAAGTCGAACTCATCATTACGTACCTACATGATAAATATATATATGTATGTATAAATTAATGTTAACACTGTTAAGTCGAACTCATCATTACGTTCGTACATGATAAATATATATATGTATGTATAAATTAATGTTAACACTGTTAAGTCGAACTCATCATTACGTACGTACATGATAAATATATATATGTATGTATAAATTGATGTTAACACTGTTAAGTCGAACTCATCATTACGTACCTACATGATAAATATATATATGTATGTATAAATTAATGTTAACACTGTTAAGTCGAACTCATCATTACGTTCCTACATGATAAATATATATATGTATGTATAAATTAATGTTAACACTGTTAAGTCGAACTCATCATTACGTACCTACATGATAAATATATATATGTGTATGTATAAATTAATGTTAACACTGTTAAGTCGAACTCATCATTACGTACGTACATGTTTACTGTTAAGTCGAACTCATCATTACGTACGTACATGTTTGTGGCCAGGTGGGTTAAGGCCTTCGACTCGTAATCTGTGGGTCGCATGTTCGAATCCCTGTCACACCAAACATGCTCGCCCTTTCAGCCGTGGGGGCGTTATAATGTGACGGTTAATCTCATTATTCGTTGGTAAAAGAGCAGCCCAAGAGTTGACGATGGGTGGTGATGACTAGCTGCAAAATTAGGGACGGCTAGCACAGATGGCCCTCGTGTAGCTTTGCGCGAAATTAAAAAAAAAACGAACAAATATATGTTTACTGTTTTTGTTTTTTGTCGTTTGTTTCTTAGTAGAAAGTTAAATCCAGTGAATCTTAAAACGTATTTATCCTAGCTTAACAACTGCTTATTATTGAAAATATTTTTACTTAAATAATATTAGGATTATTAGGTATTTAGAGTACAAATAAGTTATTAAATATTTGACCTCATAAAGTTTACGTTTGACACTATTAATATCACGTACACCCCACTAGCACCGCGGTATATCTACACACTCCCACCGATAAAAATCAGCTTTCGATACCCGTGATGGGCAGAGCACAGATAGGCTATCATGTAACTTTGTCCTTAATTCTAAACAAATATCACATAATCCAATGCTCGTAAGCTATTGCATCACGAGTATAATATCATTAATTAATATTCTGTTATTGTAGTGGGTTTGTGGAGATGGTCTTTGTCCAGACAAATCTTTTTTTTTTTTGTAAAAATGATAGAAATAAGTAAACGAATGTTACAAAAACAAAAATTAGTTAATTAATTGCAAAATTAAATAGCTTTTCTATTTTTAACAATTTTTTCACTCAGCAAAATTAGCATTAGTCCTCCAAAACTTTCACTTCTGAAAATTAGTTAATTAATTGCAAAATTAAATAGCTTTTCTATTTTTAACAATTTTTTCACTCAGCAAAATTAGCATTAGTCCTCCAAAACTTTCACTTCTGATTATCGTTAATCTTAAAAAATACATTATTAAAAGATCGAAGGTGAAATACATACTGGACCAAAATTGTGGCTAAATCTGGAATATTGTCACAGTTGTTCGTGCTGTTATGTTACTATTTTTATGTTTCTTAACAGATTTGAGTTCTGTTACATCATATTTAAGACTACAACTTCAAATTTGTTTTAAAGTAAGAGAAACGAACAGTCAAAAGTGGTAGATTTAGTGTTCTTTTTCTCCTTGTTAGAGTAGAAACTCGTATCATAAACAAAGGAAAACTGACAAGAAATAAACTTTAACTGGTAAATATTAATCCGAACTTGTATTGGACAATTTTAGTGCATATTTGTGTGTGTTTATGTGAATATTAATGGTTATTTACTCTCCACAGCCACTTGGAGATACCAATAGGATTCGTGAAATGCTTAACAACAAACCAACCAACAGCCCGTAGAAGCTTAAGTTCGATTTGAATTAAAGCAGAGAATGACTTTAGAAGTTGATTAAAGAGCTCAAGTCACAAGGAAAATATTAAGTTAGTTTGTTCGTTGATAAGTACAAAACTACTCAATGAGGTATTTGTACTCAAACGTTAAAATGCAATAACATCTGACAGTGTGAAGTCAAGTTTCACTTTAGCTTGGATTCTTTTATTTTTAGACATTTGAAAATTATGTACCGTATGAAATGCAGTAATAAAAAACAAGTCATAATGTCGTATATGTGTGTGCGAGTGAGGGTGTTTGTAAAAGGAATAATAATTGTTTCTTAAATTAAAGTTTTGTGATGTTCAAAATTCTAACCAAAACATAAAGTGGTAATATTTGAACAAAATATTTTACTAGTGTAAAACAAATACGTTATAATAAAGGTGTCGGTTATATCAATGTATCACAATAAACAAATTAACCAGACTATACTGTACAGAAAGACGAACGCTGTAAAGATGCAATATAAAAGGGGTAATTTAAGCAAGAAAGAATAATTGGCCATAATTTCTTTTACAACTGAAACAAGCACCAATATCAATATAAAAATAAGTGTCAGTTGTGCCCAATTTCACTTGTTTAAATTGCTTTTTTACGTTAGATTTGCAATGTCATTGTGCTTATATATGTGTAACTTAGCTCTTTGTTTCGTATCACTTTTTTTTTATATTGCTGACCCATTTGTTCTAATTCGCACATGTAAAATATTTGGATGAGGTAACACTATGCTTTGGTGAATATTTGTAAAATACTTGTTCATAATTATATGTGGCGAAATTAATACATGCAATGTTTTGACTTTTATGATCAACATTATTAGTTATAGCAAACGCCGTACTAAGAAATTGTCCATTTTCTTAATTGGTATTTTTCCTGACTAAACCTGCCACATTGTCAGTACCTCACTAGTGATATGTCTTTTCGCGGGTTATTTTTAGCAGAAAAAGCTAGTGGTTTATGTCAAAATCTTCATTTTTCCTTGTTAACTAAAGCTTATGGAACACCACCGTGACACGTGTTTTATTCGTCTATGGAACAACACATAGCACAAAGAACAGGCGTCGATAATAACACGTAAAGGTGAGGCACTAAAATAATGAAGCGAAATACTGCTGTAACTCTTTAAAATTAAAACTAGCTCTTTATTTCATGAAAGTTTATTTTTCTCACTCGTTTTTGTTTTTGTTTTCGTTTATACAGATACCTTTATGCCTTTTAGAAATATAGTAACTTCGTCCGTCCAACTATTATTCAGATCGTCTGGAAAAGGTGTTATTTCGGCTCTTGTAGAAATAACATTAATTTTCCTGTTAAAGTGTATGGTTTTATTAACCATTTTGTAATGTTCCAAACACTGAACCTTAAAGCTGGTTTATCTACTGCTAACTTGCAGTAGCAAAATTTACCAAAAAAAAAAAATATATATATATATATACACCGATGGAAAATTCTATTACATCACCCAATTTTTTTCACACTTTTTGTCGGAATCATCATTTGCTTTGATACTGTAATGCATATAGATAGAAATGTGTTTCATGGTTGATGAAATACTATCCAGTTATTACATAAGCAACTTTATACGTTGTCTGGTTATTGCATCAGCCCTCTCTTCCCCTGTAAATAGAGATCCTTACTGAAATTCAGTTTAGAAGTCTTCTACAGCGTTCTTGTGGTGCTACCATGGCCAAGGTGAAGCAGCGGAAAGGAAGGTACAAGAAGTAAGCTTCCACCGCAGCTGACGATCGTGTTCTGAAACGTATGATCCTGCACAATCGTCGATTGTCTCCACAGATTTCAAAAGAACTTAGTAAGAAACTTCAGGGGAAACTGTCACAGTGCACGCTAGCCAGTCCCACCACTGTTTAGCCGATCTCTCAGCAAAGCGACCAAGAAACAAACCCTCTCTTCACCAAGAAAATGATGAAGATGAGGTTCAACTGATCCTGTTGAGTGAACTAGAACAATGTGGAACAAAGTGATCTTCTCAAACGAATCAAAGTTAAGCCTGTAATGGTCTGATAGCAAGAACTTTGTACGACGTCGTTGTGGAGAAGTTTCAACCAGCTTATATGTATGTAACTATAATACACCCAGAAGATCAAATGATATGGGGTTTCATCTCTGGCCAGAGTGTGGGATTTGTGAAAAGCACTCGCAATGCCAGAATGTCCATAACCGTTTTACTGATTATTACGCTACACGATTTCATAAAAGCGACAGGCATCAATTATTTTTACAGCACTATAAAGAAGTTAAAATATTTGATACATTCTTTTACTAATACATAATTGAAATAAAATTATAATTGTTTTTTCATATTTCTGCACTATTTGTTTCTGTCTATACTTGCTATTAAAGTGTATCGATCGATTCTTTTAACCTCTCTAAACATTAAAACTTAAATATGTTTTAATTATTGTTGACTTGCAACAGTGAACTTCACTGAAACATGACAAAAAATCAATTATGGAAAAATGTATTACATCATCTAATTGTTCTATTTGTTTGTTTGTCCTCGTGAAACTTTGCGCAATATTCAAAAACAAGTAAACAAATTTTTCCCGTTACCATGGCAGCACAAATAAGACAAAACACTGTTTTCTGACTGGTTAAGTTGCTATGTTTTTTATTGTTGTTTTTTCTCCGCATACTAAATATATTTTAGCAGCTTAAGAACATTAATCTCAACTTAATTTCGTTGAGAAGCAACCTGTTCTAGCGGAATGTTCTTCCGCCATTTTAAGAGCAAAAAAGAAAATATTCTTATGTTTCGTCCCACTGGACAGAAATACACGTGTATATTGTCATTAAAATAACAAACCTGTTAATTCTGCCTGTGTTTATTTGCTCGTGTGGTTCAGATATTTGCGAAAAGTTATACAGAAGGGGGAAGCGCAGCCTGGTTGTTAGGGCGTTCGCTTCGGAATTTGCATGTCGCAGGATGGAAATTTGTTACCGATCATACTTGACTTCTTAGACGTGGAGCGTTATAATGTAATAATCAATCACAATGTTCTGCTAAAGTAGCTCAAGAATTGGCGGTAGTAGGTGGTGTTGATTTCGTGATTTCCCTTTAGTCAGGCCCGGCATGGCCAAGCGTGTTAAGGCGTTCGACTCGTAATCCGAAGGTCACGGGTTCGAATCCTGGTCGCACCAAACATGCTCGCCCTTTCAGCCGTGGGGGCGTTATAATGTGACGGTAAATCCCACTATTCGTTGGTAAAAGACTAGCCCAAGAGTTGGCGGTTGGGTGGTGATGACTAGGGACGGCTAGCGCAGATAGCCCTCGAGTAGCTTTGCGCGAAATTCAAAAAACCAAACCAAATTCAATCCCTCTAGTCTTCCATTTCAAAATTATGAATGGCTAGTGCAGATAGCCTTCGAGTAGCTATGTGTAAAATTCGACAAATAAACAAACAACACAATAGTTATACGTGCTACCATTTCCTACTTTTAAGCTAATATACTAGAAGGAAGACAGATATTCAACAGCACTGAATAATAGGGTTTCACCGTGACGAAAACTCTAGTATTTACAGTCAGACACACTAATTAGTAGAACACGCCTGACCCAATCACGACTGAGAAAAATAAGTTGTTTTCAAATGAACTTCAGTCATTGGTCGGACCTAAATTTTACCTTTCTATCCTTCTTAAGTGAGAGTATTTATGCTTGAAATATCAGAAATAAGAATAACAAAAACAGTTTCTTAATTAGAAAATGGATTAATAAGAGGTTCGTTAAAAAATGAAAAGAATTTCAACTAGCTTTTAGTAAACTTGTACTTGTTTTAATTCCTTAAAAGTTAAAAATATTATATCAACTTTAAAAATCCCGATTGTTTCAATTATCATTAAAATTTTCGTTATAATCAGAGGAATTACATTTAGTGAGACGTGATGCCGTTATTCTCAGGTAAACTAATTTCTTTAATAGTATTAGATTGGTCCGCTTAATAATAGCAGGGTCAAACAAGGAACTTGTGAAATGACTGTGATTGAAATCTTGACTGAATTTGAAGCTTAACCTCTGTGACAAAATAAGGAGAGTGAACGCGTTTCATAAAACAATGAGCACGATTTTTGCTCATAAAACAAAAACAGTAATGTACGTACTTTCGTAGATATCTACCTGTTCGCTTCTGTCAGTTTGGAATATAACTCTGTAACTTTTTTGCTCTCGAGATTGACTTTTGTACAACTATAGACGAACAGGAACAAGATAGAATTGAGAAAGAATAGATGCTCTGATCATGAAAAAAGATTTATTCTTTCTCTTGCAACAGGATCACAACGCAGCTGGTCATTCTCCTACAACATTCGTCGGTTGTGACATACATACATCGTCCACCCGACCAGCAAAGGATGTTGCAGTTATTGATCGTTTCAACACAAATATACCAACATTTCCTTGGGAAGAGTAGAAATTATTTCCTATAGAAGACACAAAGGTAATTAGAACAAAACAATAGATACTTTAATATAAATATTGGCTAAATATTTCTTAAAGTCTTCTAATAAGACAACTAACTTCATTAAATACAAGATAAAAACCGAATAAATCTGGAAAACAAAATTAGTACAATAACAATATTTTCTTTAACAATTTTTGAAAATTAAGTAACATGATTAGTAATGGCGTTACGATCTGCATTTCTAGCATTGTTTATTTACAAGATTAAGAGCTGACGAAAATAGCTTAGACTAAGAGTGTGTATGTGTTTTCTTATAGCAAAGCCTCATGGAGCTATCTGCTCAACACACTGAGGGGAATCGAACCGCTGATTTTAGCATTGTAAATCCATAGCCTTACCGCTGTATTAGCGGGGAACTAGATTAAACTATTAACATAATATTATTTAAGATCGACATAAAAAATTATTTTGGCCACATTTTACAAGCGTAAATTTGGACGTTATAATGATTTGAAATGTTTTTTAAACTTAAATAACATAATCTTTAATAATAACAAATATATTAAAATCTGTAGAAATATGTGGAATCAAGTTTTGATGCTAACAAAAGTTTCTCTAACACGTTTCATAAATTTCGGGAATGAAATATTAAGAAATAGAAAGGTTTTACTAAAAATTGATTTACCTAAGTATCTAGCTTCTGAGCGAAATTTTTGACACTGGATTTAGGCCAGAGTTTATTAGACTAACAACAATATACACAGGGTATTTTACTGAAACCTAGAATGTGTTACGATTTTCTAGTTATTAGAATCAGCACAACTAAAACATCTTATAAAATATACACTACATCATCCACCAAAACATATGGGAGACAGAAGAGTTCGTAAGTTACGTTTCTACATAATTATTTATAGTCTACGAACATGTTTCTTTTTCAATTTGAAAAAAAATTAAACATATATTGTGATAAGGTTAAAATTGCGTTACTTTTATTGTTAAATGTGGGTAAATTGTATTATGTGTGTTTTAAAATGGGTGATTCACGAAAATATTCAGACTAGGGATTATTCTTTTACTACTGGGAGTGGTCGTCACATTATAACGCCCACACAGTTGAAACGGCAAACACGTTTGGTGTGACGGAGATTTCAACCCGCGCCCCTCGAATGAGGAATCGAGTGCTTTAGCTATCTAGCTATGCCGGGCCTTCTAACACTCCAACAGTTGATTCCTTTGTTCGCTTTATACTTAACATAAAGCAATACAATGGACTGTATGTACTCTACTATTCGTTTGTTTTTGAATTTCGCGCAAAGCTACACGAGGGCTATCTGCGCTAGCCGTCCCTAATTTAGCAGTGTAAGACTAGAGGGAAGGTAGCTAGTCACCACCACATACCACCTACTCTTGGGCTACTTTTTTTACCAACGAAGAGTGGGATTGATCGTTACATTATAACATCGCACGACTGAAAGGGCGATCATATCTGGTGTAACGAAAATTCTAACCCTCGACCCTCAAATTACGACCACCTGGCCATGCCGAGCCTTCTCTAACTCTGTGTCACAGCTGGACATTTTTTTTACTCTTTTGGTTTCTAGTTTTCGCCAATAGGTCTCAGTATCTGAAATATTTCAAAACAGTTGTGAGCAATAAACTAACGTAAGCTCTAGTTTATCTACGAAAACTATAATAATGATTTTTTATTGTAAATAAATTTTGAAGTATTCAGTATTTTGACGATTGACTTGCCATTTTTGGAAAAGCAATAAACAAACTTAACGCTTCAGTTGTTTTTAATGTTGCAAGTGAAAGCAGCTACTGGAGTCGTCGAAACGTTTAGATTTTATTATCTAAAAATAAATCCTGTTTTTATCTATCAAAACTTACATAAACTTTTCCGTCAACTTGTACATAGAGCGCTGTACCCCATGTGACGCATCTCTAGTTGTCGCCCACATTCACTGAGTGCGCATGTGCAAGTTAGATAAGTGTTCGAAAACGTGAAGAAAACTGAATCTTATGGATTTTATAGTACGCTTTCTTATATTCACTTTTATCCTGTTAAAGTAATCATTATAAAATAATTAATACATCCTGAATCTCCTACCATAGTTGTTCAAAATTTATCCAGTGATCGGCAGTTCTACAGGGCTTATTTCTCCCATAAATGTTAAATTACTTCCTTAGGTACATTCACTTCAATCTAAATAAGGGATGGATGTTTAATTTATCAATTTAAGCTCCAACATAGCAGTATAGGATTATTCCATTGAGAACGGTTTTAAGAGTATAACATACTTACCATTTATGAAAGGTCAAAGAGTAACTGTTTTTCCCGAACTGAAGACTCAAAATTACAACTATATGAATTTAATATTAATTTATACTTTTAAAATTATTACCATTTACACTGGTAAGTTAATTTAAGTATTCTTCGGCGTATGTTTCTATCCTAACAAAGGTTGTTCAAAATACATCTATCAACATATAAAAAAACAGCATTTATCATTTTTTATGTACATATTAAATCATGATGTTTTGAAAACATAATATAACTTTTGATTTATTAATATTTTTGTGTTCTATTTCATGAGACAACAATGAGAAGATCCAGTAATTTTTGTGTCGTTGACTGTTTGTTTGAACTCTGACCTTACTGACAATTTTTACTTCTATATTAATAACGCGGAAGCCCGGCATGGCCAGAAGGTTAGGGCGCTTGACTCGCTATCTGAGGGTCGCGGATTCACATCCTCATCACACCAAAATATGATCGCCCTTTCAACCGTGGGGGCATTATCATGTGACGGTCAGTCTCACTATTCGTTAGTTAAAGAGTAGCCCAAGAGTTGGTGGTGGGTAGTTATGACTAACTGCTTTTCTTCTAGTCTTACACTGCTAAATTAGAGATAGCTAGCGCAGATTGCCCTCGTGTAGTTTTGCGCAAAATTCAAAAGCAAACTAACTAACACAGAATAATAACATTTGCATTGTATAAACTAAATGAAGTATACGGTTGAGTTACATACTAGATAAAATGTAAGTTTAAAGCTTAGTAGCAAAGAGAACGTAAGTACAGAGGTTGAGTGAGTCATATTAAACTGATTTGATGACCCACCACGTCGTTACAGTCCGTGCCACCACGTCCATTACTACTTTATCTGACAACTTTGCATCAAGATCATGACTATGCACCGGCGCAAAGTTGTTATGTTCAATATGTACTACTCTTCACTTCTGTTTTCCATAATTCGTCTACAGAAATGACAGATTCCCATCGCTAATTTCAACAGCCCAAACGTACAAAGGTCCACTGCATCCAGTAACTTGATTGCTATGTTTCGAACGAAATAGTATAAATACTTGTTTTATTCTTTAGCTGTTTGAACCATTCAATGGTGTAACAGATATGCCACAGAAGCAACTTGTGTACACATAACTTTGTCGACTTTCTAATACGAAGATCTTTCTTGAGTACTTGGATAATTTTTACCACTGACGTTTCTTCTTGGACTGTTGATGTATTATAATAGCAGATCTCTTTCTGGGTGATCCTGGTTCTCCAAGTTGATTCTTTTTTTTATCCAATGCTAGTAATTACAATTAGAAATATTTGATCCACGCTCTGAATAGATATTTATGATTTGA
Organism: Tachypleus tridentatus; assembly: GCF_004210375.1. NCBI lineage: Eukaryota > Metazoa > Arthropoda > Merostomata > Xiphosura > Limulidae > Tachypleus > Tachypleus tridentatus. The sequence goes on along the minus strand of NC_134834.1, from coordinate 51,046,591 downwards.
ATGTACGAATATTTTGCGTCTACATGTGTAGCTTCATACTCTTCCAAAGAGTAATTAATTTTCGGTAGCATTACACTATATATTAAATATCAAACGAGTCAGAAAGTAGTTCTAACATTTCCTGCTTTACAGCGACTTGATATCGTCTGTTGTTGTCACATTAATTACCGATTTGTACACTGTTTTAGGTGGAATATAAGTTTACGCAATGTAATTTATATGTTGAACGGATTAAACGTAAGGGTTAAGCGGCGCATCAAGTCGAATATAAATTTTAAGTATATCATTTATGAAGTATATGCCTTATGCCAAATGGGAGCTAGAAGTTAAAATGCATTCTGAAAGGTAAAGGTTAAGCTGGATAGTAGATGAAACGTAAAGGTTAAGCTAGGTAGTGGATAAAACGTAAATGTTAAACTTCATTAAAGGTAGAGGTCAGGCTGCTTCCAGACGAAAACTGTATGTTTATTTTACCGACGGCATACAGCACTTGTTGTATGGATTATAAGAAAGAAACTGTGCACAAGAAGGAACATGTGTAAAATCTGGAAAACACAGGGAATCATACTGTAATTGAACTATCGCTTATATGCATGATAGTGGAAAAAAACTTTTATTACGCGATGTGCAACCCCCAACTTCGCGAAAAGTTTCTCCTGTGTGTATGTGGATTTGCAATCGGGGTCACGATTTTCTCTTTTCACCTCCGTTTCCCGTCACGAAGAACTTTGTCTTTCTCCATTTGAATGTACAGAAAAAATTAGGCAGCTGAATTTGCTGCGCGTAGTGGAGCAAAACGAAGGTAAAGAGGTTACACGCTGATTCGACCTTTACGGAGTTATAAAGTGATGAAAAACGTCAGAAATAGTTATGTATTGTCAGTTATTTACCGAATATTCAAGCAAAAACTGTCACTTGTGGCCAGAAATTGAGAAGAACTTAGAAAAGTGTTCTCAAAGCAGTGCTATTTGTTTACAAATATGTAAGGTGCAGACATGACGTCATGAATACATCACACACGGATCTAATGCATTGGCGCCACGGGTAATTGGCTAATATAAATAAACTACGAACCAAATTGCGTTCATTGACATTCCTAAAACAGATTCAACAGCAATAAACCCTAAGGATATGATATAAACCATACCAAGATAATATTAGTATAATGACTAGATGAGGATCAGTGTATCTCGCACTTACATTGACCCTTTACATGGCAGTGTACGTGTATGTAATGACAGTAATGTTCAGGTGAATAAGCGCATTTTCTCTTTCTTCATTATTGTGAAAGCTTTACATATGGCAAACAGTTTCATATATGTATTAATATTTCTATTAATTTTACTTACTCTTTGATGGCATTACATATAAATACCCTATTAATGCTGTCGTCGCAACTTAAAATTAATGTCACTTTCGTAGCGTAATGTAAGATGGTCTTGTTAAGTGTTTATTTCTAATGTAGACATTAATAGGTGAAAGGTACTTGGGTTTGTCTTCATTATGTATACAGTAGCGATCTAATTCGCATAGTAGGGTCATTTTTATACCAGTTCTGCGCGAAATATGTTAGCGAATAATGTAGGAGACTATCGGAGAGTATTTGTAAGTTTGCATACTTACGCATATATTCTGATGAAATGGTTCTGGGTACTTTGTGTACTGTATTTAATAATGAATTTCATATTGTTTGTTATTTGGTAATATGTTTTGGTACTATATTTATCCATGCTGGGCATGTATATTCAGTTACTAATCTCATATATGTTTTCTAGATTTTGATTGTATTGTCTGCTGTTGTCCCGTTGTTTTTACGCTTTAAGCTCCTAACATAACATTTGAATAATGTTATTTATGTGATTAGCCCACGTTAATTTAGAATCATAGATTAATTACAGAAATTTGGCTAAAATTGCTGTATACAAAAACGTTCCATTCATATATAGTTACATGAATCTTTTTTGTATTTTATATGTTTTATAAATACTTCCAGTTCATTTTCGGGAACGTTAATCTTAATTCGATGTTTTGGTAATATTCCTCAAAATTTTCTAATTGAGGTTGTCAGTTCGTTGAAAAATTGTAGGGAATATCCTTGATTTGAATGTTTTGGAGCAGTGGTTCCCAACCTGAGGTCCGCAGAAGTAATACTAGGGGGTGGGAGTGTTCGTGAGTTATTTTCTTTAACTAAATAATGCATGGAACGAATTAAAATAACACATGAAAAGCTAAGACGAGTTAATTATTTATTAATAAAAACAGTTTGTTGAATAAACGAAATATTTCAAAGATATGGGATCCGTGGGGAAAATATTAGCATGAAATGAGTGAAAAGATTGGAAAGCACAATTTTACGTGCACATTGCTAACATACCTGATGAATAGGATAGGGCTAACTACCTCTCCTTAAGGAACATCTAAACCAAGGATTGCTTTAGTACCCATACCACACATGCTTCCCGCGTTCTCGATTGCGCATCAGACGACATAATTTAAATAAGAAACTGTACACCATGATTTCATTCATGATGAAACTTATATATCCTGTGTAACGTAAATAAGTAACTGTATCCAAGCTTAATCTAAGTTAATATTCATGTAACAAATGATGTGTAAGTAAAAGTTGTATAAAAAAGTTTTGTTTTTTGTTTTTGAATTTCGCGCAAAGCTACACGAGTAAGCAATTTATTGGGTAAAAATTATGTAAAAACTATGTATTAAAACCTGGAAACTGCGAAGTAAGTAATGAATAAGTATGAATCTTTGTGTTGGATCGAATTTACATAATAATAAACTATGTACCAGGGGGAGTATAACATTTTTATATTGAATAGAATATGATCTATAAATTATATACCGATGGGAATATAGTAAGTAAGAAATCGTATACCAGATGGGGCTGAAAAAACAGTTTAATTATCTAATGTATTATAAACCAGGAAGTATGTGTGAGTATAAGGCGGAAACTGAGTGCCAAGTGGGATAATATTGAAACATTGCAAAAAGTACGAGATAAAAAACTAAAATCTGAACTTCTGCTAACGTTTTCTGAATCACATGTCTCTAAAGGTATCAGGAATGTTTAAACATCTTAATATTTAGGTAAGGAAGATTCAGTACAAGATGCCTCTATGTTTGTTTGTTTTTTCAGTTTTCACAGAGCCTAAATTTTAATTTTATAAGTTTATTTTTTGCACTCGTTCGAGAATTCAAAATTTATTCTAGACATTAATTAGTTAGTTATCACCATTAGATTCCATCTCGGAACATAGGGTCGTAATCGCTTGCGGATTCTTCAACAGGTATTTAAGTGAATAGGTTGTTAGCCCACTGCACCGAGCCGTCCCTAACTTAGCAGTGTAAGACTAGAGGGAAGGCAGCTAGTCATCACCACCCACCGCCAACTCTCGGGCTACTCTTTGACCACCGAATAGTGGGATTGACCGTCACATAATATAACGCCCCCACGGCTGGTAGGGCGAACATGTTTGGCGCGACGCGGGCGCGAACCCGCGGATTACGAGTCGCACGCCTTACGCGCTAGGCCATGCCAGGCCATTCTAGACATTATTAAGCACTAAGTTGCACAGCGACATGTCCACGGACTTACAACTCTCGAATCCGGGTTTCAATACCCCTGGTGGACAGAGCAGGGCTAGTCCATTGTGCTATTTTGTGCTTAACTTCAAACAAACGAACAATATTAATGTATTTCAGATAAATATTGTATGTTATAAAGTGCCGTGAACCCAAAGGTTTGTTGTATTATCAAAGATAAATATACTCTGGTATCGATTTGACACTTCTTTGAAATGACCTAGGTCCTTTTAAAAAAATCTTATATTTATTTGCATCAGAACTGCATTCATGTTCAAACACCTGTATTATGTTTGTTTATTGTTGTTGTTTTTATTTCGCGCAAAGGTACTCAAAAGCAATCTGCCCTAGCCATTCTTAATTTTGAAATAAAGGACATCAAAAAAGGTAGCTGTCAACATCAACCACCTCCAACTCTTGGGTTACTCTTTATGATGAATAGCGGGATTGACCATCACATCATAATGCACCCACGACTAAAAGGATGAGGATATTTGGGGAATTAGATTGCAAGTCGAGTACCCTAATCACCAAGTCATGCCAGACCACTTGCATTCTGTAGCAATATTACATAGAACAAAGACATTGTCTTTCCAAAAATTGACCAAGAGAAGGTGTATCAAAACTTTCAATCTAATATAATGAGTTTCTTGATTAGCTCAGCATACGTATATGAAAATATACCTCAACAAGATATACGTAATACAGTATCCCAATTTCACACTATCAGTTGTATTTTACTGCAGTTAAATTTTACGAAAGAAAAGAAAACGCTTGCTTTGTTTTGTAAGTATATCATGGACTTTTTTGTTGTTTTTCGCGTCCAGAAGTCATATTCCTAGAATTTTCTAAGTTAACTGGATGGTTATATTTTGTCAATGTGCATATTATTCTAATATTCTGAGTTTCTTATTGGTATATACACGAGTTTAAGTTATATAGATTAACGAACGATGGTGTGGATTAAAGGATCTAAGATTCGAAACGCCATATAGAAGATACTCCACACTTGAAATATGGACACGTATTGGAAATTTCAGTCAATCCAGTTGTTAGGTTCAATTAGCCAGATAAAGACCTTGTAGCGACAGATGCCGCTTTTTGTCTGCCATCCCTGTGTTCAGAAGTTCAAAATACGGACGACTACACCTAAACCCTAGATGTTTCTGATCAAGACGTTAAAACTCATGTTTTTGCTGAGTTTTAAAATTTCAATGTCAGCTTAATATGAAGTTTAATTTCAAAATATGATAGCTTATGTAGTTTTAAGTTTACCTAATAGAAATGCGTACAGTGTATAGCCTAACGATGTGAATTTTTCTTTCTTGTTTTTTTGAGATAACTTCCAATAAAAGGGAAGCATCCAACTGTGTATCCATTAATAAATATTATTCCGAAGACATAGGAAGCAAAATAGTCCAACGCAAAAGCCTAAATTAAACGTCAGTTAAATTATATAAAAACACATACATATATATAATTTTCATAATTTTGGGTTCTCACTTTTTTCCAGTTCTAATAATAATCATGTAATTACTTTTAAATAACTTGCTCAATTTTAGTAAAAGGTCAAAATTCAGAAACTTGTTTGAACATTTAAAACATTCAAATCATCAACGTTGTTTAGTATACAATTAAAATACATATTCTAAGACTGATCAAAGACTTTGATTGCGTACTAAACAACGATGATCGTTTGAATATTTTAAATATCTTGTTCAGTTTCGTGTAAATTTAAAATATTTACAAGAAACCATCCAATAGTAACATGCACAGGCGTAGTGAGGTGCCCTCGAACACCAGGTTTGGGGGAGCTTCAAATTAATAACTTGTTTACCCAGGAGTTAGATGTTCTTCTAAGACTAAGGCTCATTAAAATACTTTTAATGTTATGCTTGACATCAAATACAAAATGTAAGAATATAAGGGGAGTGACTGAGCTTAGATTTTGTTGGGGAGGACGCGAATTATTTGTTGTTTCCTGGCGCCAGACTCCCTTACCACTCTACTGGTAATATTGTAAATGATCCGCAATCAGCACAAATCTAATTAGAGTAATCTAACCCTCAATGAGTCCTTTTCCTGACGTCTCTGTAACAGTTTAGATTGCCTTGAGGAAAAACATCTGCTCAATCGTGTTACAAAACAGAAGGATGTGCGTTACCTTGTTTATTAATCTACATATGTGCATTTAATTCTCTGCAAGCTATAATGTCTGTATTTACACTACTAATGTGGTATGATTTATATTCGATACGTTTACAAGTATCTATGATTTTCCTGTAAACTCCTGTAGTACATGAAACGCGTGTATTGGTAATTATCATGTTTAAGCATGATTTATTATTTTCTATTTTTTAAATTATATCACTAAATACGCCTTTTCATATGGTTGTTTCTCAAGAGCCAATACGTTGTTAAATGGGCTGGAAACATCATGGTTCCTTTTATATTGACAACTGAAACTATTGGCATAATAGGATTTTCCATTATATGTACATCCGTTTGGCGGATTTCAGAATGAATGACTTGAAGGAGCAACGACTTGCTGTGAAATTTTGTGTTAAACTTGGAAAATCTGCGACTGAAACTTTTGCTATGCTTAACACGGCTTACGGTGATGTTGCTATGAAGCGTACGGCATGTTTCAAGTGGCATGAACGTTTTAAGGATGGTTGACAGTCCATTGAAGATGATGAGCGCCCTGGACGTCCTTCCACGTCAACTGACGATCCACACGTCGACAAAATCAACACCCTGCTGCGGGTAAATCGACGTCTGACTGTCAGGGAGCTTGCTGAAGAGTGTGGGATATCAGTTGGATCTTGTTACGAGATTTTGACCGAAAAATTGAAGATGCACCGCGTTGCTGCGAAATTCAGCCCTCAGAACTCGTGAGTTTTTGGCCAAACACTCAATCACTGTTCTTCCCCCCCCCCTACTCACCTGACCTTGCTCCTTGCAATTTTGTCTTGTTCCCCAAACTCAAAAGACCCTTGAAAGGAAGAAGATTTGAGACGATTCCCTAGATTAAGGCAAATGCGACGAAGGAGCTGGAGGACATTACAAAAGAAGCGTACCAGGACTGTTTCAACAAGTGGAAACACGGTTGGGATAAGTGTGTGCGTTGGGGAGGAGAGTACTTTGTAGGGGTCCCAGACCTGTAACTTCTAAATAAAGTACATTTTGTTTTATGACGTCAGTCCGCGTATTTTTTGAACAGACCTCGTATTCGTCTTTGCCCACAAATTACAGTAGAATTACTTTTGATTCCTGGTAGAATCGTTATAATGTTGATTTAACTTCCCGAGAACAGTTTGTTTTGTTATTACAGCGGGGCTTGCAATTAATTGCTTTGTGCACTACAGACTTTATTTAGATTGTAAATTCTTATTTTATGGTCAAAGATATATTTGTTCTGTATATTTTGTTAAGTCTAGTCCTTTATTTGGTATACTTTCTTCAGATTATGTTAATGTTTGTTCATATTTATTATTGTGCATTTGAATGTGTTCGTGGTGTTAGGAATGAAATATTTTCTGAATTTATGAGTGAATCTACTTTCTACGTAGAAAAATTACCGCGCACTTTAATAGTTTGTTTTATTTATTTCATGATAAAGATCGTTTTCTTTATTCTACATCATGCATTTATTTATATCGCATAATTTTGACTCAGCTGATAGCCCAACGTGGCTTTGCTATAAAAAAAACACACACACATACTAGCACAATTTTATCACAACTTGTTGCACAGTTTTAATGAGCTTCTGATTTAATCTTGATCCTCATGAACTCTTGATGTATGATTTGACCTAAAGTTCTGCAGGAATTGCGTTACATTGCTTACTTTTATAAAGGAAGGTAAGATTTTGTTTGTTTGTTTGACATACTGAGGGCTATCTGTGCTAGCTCCCTAATTTAGCAGTGTAAGACTGGAGGAGGCAGCTAGTCATCACCACCCACCGCCAACTCTTGGGCTACTCTTTACCAACGAATAGTGGGATTGACCGTCACATTATACACCCCCACGGCTGGGAGGGCGAGCATGTTTAGCGCGACGCGGGCGCGAACCCGCGACCCTCGGATTACGAGTCGCACACCTTACGCACTAGGCCATGCCGGGCCGAAGGTAAGATATAAAACTAATTTAGCTAACATGAGAAACAATAATAAGGAAACACATTACAACGGATAATAAAAATACTTAATAAAGAAAGTAAACACCAAGAATAACCAGAAATAAAATATACACATATTTTCCTCTATCAAGATATCTTAAAAACAACGTACAAAGGATATGTAAATTACACAAAGTTAGATAAATGTTAAAAAGCTACGATAGCACACGATCGCAGTTAATAAAACACTAAACTACTCGAAGAACTAATAGAGAACAAACACTATTAACAACATCCTTTGTGAATTTAAATTTCAATACATTGGATAAACAAAAACACCAACAAAAGCCAAAATGTGGGAGCATAAGAGACATCAAGGATTATGTGACGTTGATCTACCTGTAACAGCTTATCATGTAAGAGAAGACCATACGATAAAATGGAAGAAAACTAGAATAAAATGACACGAATAACACATGAGAAAATGGAAGATAGAAGAAGCCTTCTACGTGTACTTATGTAATAACACATTCAGTCAACCTGGTACAGGAGTTAACAAAACCTGGATAACCATCTGGAAAGCTTCAAATAAGTTAACAAATTCAATTTCTAGTGGTGGAGACCGTAGATTCCAGACGGCTGAATAGCACAATAACCTTTCAATCAATAACACCAAGTATCAAATATCAGTCACTTCCATCACAAAAACAACTTGCATTCACTCGCCACCGCCTTACCGTAAGTACTTAAATGCGGTTATGAGTTCACAATTTAACTGAAAGCGCAAACACTTAGTAGAACAGTGGTTCCCAACCAGTGGTGCTCGCACCCCTGAGGGGTGCGAGATAACATTTCACTTTATGCAACTTTTAGTTTGTTGTAATATTTTTTTCTTTTCCAAATGTTTCGTTTATATATCATTAAAAACTATTTATAAAAATTTGTTTTGGCCACCTTCACTTTTATTTTTAAATAAATAATTACTGTGAGGGGTGCAAGAACATATTAAAATTGTTTAGGGGTGCGGGGCACAAAAAAGGTTGGGAACCACTGTAGGAGAATGTAGTCCACTTTGATTGTGTTAAGTATCTTAAGTACAAAAATTGATAACATTGGTATTTATTATGTATCTTAAGTACAAAAACGTAACTTAAATTGATTACAATGGTATTCTGTTTCTGAAAGTTGTCTAATTTGAATATTAATAAATCAAGTGAAATACTTGTCGAAACTGAAAGTGTGTTTGGTAGAGTACGTACACAGCGACGAGAAAGAAAAAACATTAAAAATACCAATTTGTTCAATAGAGATTCCAGCGGCGGAAAAAAAGATACTTTTTTTTAAAGCACCATTCTAGTGATATACGTAATTCAACATTTTGTTTGTATATTGTTTAGCGTTCATTCGGTCTTCAATTTACAGTGCGCCCTTTTCAAATATTCACAATCAGCTTTCTTGACTCTAACTGGGTAGCAGAGTAAGACAGTTGTATAATTCAAAGTCATGTTTTTTACTTGACTCAAACAAAGAGTTAAGTGTTTTAGTTCACAGCTTTACTTCACTCGAGGGCTATCTGGGCTAGCCGTCCCTAATTTAGCAGTGTAAGACTAGGGGGAAGGCAGCTAGTCATCACCACCCACCGCCAACTCTTGGACTACTTTTTTTACCAACGAATAGTGGGATTGACCGTTACATTATAACGCCCCCATGGCTGAAAGGGCGAACATGTTTGGTGCGACGGGGATTCGAACCCGCGACCCTCGAATTACGAGTCGAACGCCGTAACCCACCTGGCCATATTTATCATATATATTCAATTCTTAGTCAATACATTAAGAATCATGAACATAATAAAAATTACAGAATGATAGAAACTTAATTATTTGACTAATGATCATACTTCAACAGCAAAAACAAATAACCCGTAAATGTAAAAAATGTTTCGGTATTCAGTCGTAAAAGAAAGAACAATTTATACAATGATCATTGGTTATATCAATGTTGGTCCAAACAGGTACAACAATGGATTAATTTCAGGATATTGAAATATTGGTATCATTAATACGGTACTTGAAGTAGATAACACATAGTTGCGAAGGATCGTCACAGTTTATATTGTATTAATATATCTGAAAACAGAACAAAGACAATTCAGTCATTTTGTTGTTGTTTTTTCCTGGAACACGTCCACCGATTTCACGCACAGAAAAAAAGATCTTGCAAAAAAAAGAAAAGCGCCAATGGAAATTGACAATGGCGACTTTTCACAGATCAAATGCCAAAATAAATATATTTTAAGCAAATATATTAATGTTCGTCTTTATGTAATATCCCTATTAACCAAGATTTTACTCAAGAATTAAAATACGCTCCATGTTAGTTATAAAAAGATTGTCTCTCGTTATTTTTGAATAACTTGCACTGCTAATTACTTTTTTCAAGTACCACTTTACCATGCAACTTATAAACGTTTGGATACAAAATAAAACAATGTTCTAAAGTTTCAAGTTTCTCTTAAAATATATTGATAACGAATGTTCGTTTAAAAAGACGGACATCACGAGACACCATTTCAAATGAAGCAGCAACATACATTTTATGGTTTAGAATAGCAACTCTCAACCATTTGGAAAATACCAATACATAAACTCTCTTAAATAGAGTAGCAACACCTAATCATTGGAAGACTGCTAATGGAAAACTTTCTGAAATAGAGTAGCAACATCTAGTCATTTGGGAAACTTTTTGAAATAGAGGGTGAGACGTGGCCAAGTATGCTCGGTTTGTGGATCTTATAATCCACTTTATATGTTCTGTTATCTCGATAAGGTGTTCCAAATTTTGAGACCATATATGAAATATAAAAAGTGACACTCAAGCCACATTGTTCAGACAGCAAAAACTGTCCAAGAATTACTTTGTATTTATTTAATTTGGGTAAACAAACCTGCGAAAGTTTTAGTTATAATCGCAAACTCGAAGTTACTAAATCATCAGAAAAAGACCATTATTTTCACTTAGTATTAATTTAAAATATATTTACTATAGTTTGTGTTTTAATTTCGCGCAAAATTACACGAGGACTATCTGCGCTACCTATTCCTAATTTAGCAGTGTGAGACTAGAAGGAAGGCAGCTAATCATAATCGCTCACCGCCAGCTCGAGATACTCTTTTGCCAAGAATAGTGGGATTGACAGCAACATTATAACGCTCCACGGCTGAAAGGCCGAGAATGTTGATGTGACGTGAATTCGAACCCGCGACCCTCAGTTTACGAGTTAAGCGCCCTATACACCTATCCAGGCCGGGCCTTTCACTGAAGTTGGTGTACCCTATTAACCATAAAGGTTGATATTAAATACATCAGTCCAGTGATGGGTTGCACATAGCTAAAAGCAAATTATATTTGAAAAAGTTAAACGTACTCAATATTAACGTATTTAAATGCTTATAAATAGCACCAGTTTATAATAAGGTAATAATAAACGCAATTAAAATGGGTCGATAAAAACGCTTTCAGGTTCTATACAAGTATAGGCAAATCTCTTTTCATCCCAACGAAAATACAAATAGTAGGGACGCTCGCCATAAAGTTTGTACCTTGAAACGCTATTATCAGATCATCCCATAAGTAAAGGTCCAAAAATTTAACACAGAAAGTGCATCATCATTTCTGTCTTTGTGGAAAGCTTGTAGTAGGACGTGTATAAAAATGTTCAGACATATAAAAGAAAGTAAACCAACTCCACTTTTTCAAATCATTAATCAAATAAACCCTTGTGAAGATGGATGTGTCTGAGGAGCACATTAGGCATATAATGCTTTGAGTTTAAAAAAGGTAATAGTGCAGCAGAAACTACACGAATCTGATTATCATCTTTTCCGAAGTTTGCAGAACTATCTTGATGAAAAAAAGAGCTTGAAACACATGATGTCAAAACTACTCTCTCTACATTCTTTTCCTCCAAATCCTACGAATTTTACAGAAGCGGCATTCAGAAGCTTGTGAATCGTAAGCAGGAAGTAATTAATAATAATGGAACACATATTATTGATTAAATAACATTAAAAGCGTTTGAAATCCTTTCCCTTTTCCTGAATCTAAAATCGGGCATTACTTAAGGGATGACCTGATACACTAAACAAAATACACAATTTACACTTCATTTTAATCTGAAAATCTACTGTATTATTATACTTTGAGAATACCAATTACATCATTTAATATTAACAAGCCTTTACATCACATTAAAACATATGTATCTGTTTTATTTATATACTGCTGTATTATTTCAATTCTTTGAGATTAGTATATTCAATAATAGACGTTTAGTCGGTAGTATTTTACGTAGTAATAGGTGTGCAATGCTTAAAAGCTTGCAATAAATTTTAACGTGGCGTAATGTTCCATCATCAATTAAATCCACATTAAGTGTTGAGCAGTATCGCTTTCTCAACTCATAATTCCTGACCTCTTATTACCTTGTTCTTCTCACGTTTTTTTCCTACAAATAATCACCATACTTCCTTCACAGCATCTCAACACATTATCAAATGGTTACTTGGTCTGTACTCCTTTATTATGTCATCACTTCATCACATTGTTTGCATCCAAGAACGAGGGCAGATGTTCTACACTCAGTACAAATATCCACTGTGTATTTGTTTGTTTGCTTTGACTTAAGCACAAAATTACACAATGGGCCATGCAACTCAATATACTTTGGCGAAACGAGAATGATGAATCACCATTAACCAAATGAGAATGGAGTCCCCCACGTGTAAATCATGATATTTTTCTTTTAAATCCTTTAACAAATTTTATTTCACACCTTCACCAGTCTTTAGATAACATTCTGAAATTTGAAGTTCCGTCACTACTTCCCAGAGGAACTTTTATTTTTTCAAATTCCTTACAAAAATGTCTTATTAAATATTTGTACTGTTTTTACCTCTCCCCCTAGCTTACCTTTATTGTGCTTCTTCCCATTATCTTCACTTCCCGACACGTTTCTTCATGCATACCATCTTGTCACTTCTTCACTGACCCTCTCTATTTCTTTAAATATACACACACTACCTCATCACCTCCTCATGCTTACATTCATTACATTAACTATTAAACCAAGTATAAGAAATATAAAAGGAAGGAAATTCGTGAACAAAATTATAACTTAAATAACTGCACGATTTCTGTATAGTATTCTCAAAGTTATAGATCTAGCAATGGAGGTGCATATTTTAACATTAAATACAATGTTTTGTATATTACTACCTTACAATAGGTTTTGTAAATTTTTTCAAACATAAACAAAATGTTTTTATTCTCTCGTAAGATAATGAAAAACTATATACCTCACAGAGCATTAAGTATTTATGAAGGATACAAGTATACAGATGATGTTGTTGCTTGTTAATGAACACAAAGAGCTATTTGCACTCTGCCCACCATAGGTGTCAAAACCCAGATTTTAACATTATAAGACCACAGACACATCAGTGCTACTGGAGGAAGGGTGGGCAGTGTATAGATAGATAAAAACAGTATCTATTTTCAGTATCAAAATATAACCATACACGTTTGAGAAACATGACACAGAGTATCTGAAGCAGATAAAATAGTGCAAAATTTGGGTTAATCTTTCACAGAGAACAGTACAACTGAAAACAAATTTGAAATCAGAATCATTAGATTAAAAACAAATTAATTTTTAAATGTCTATTTAACTTAGGTTCAGACAGAGAGAGGAATAAACTTTTTACTTCATATATTCTCTTTCTATTAAACTTGCTTTTAAAAATCTGAACAAAATCTCTCCCACGTACTACAAATGGAAAATAATTTTTTCACTACAGAATCGTGATAAAGTATGTCTCGTATTTTATTTTGTGAAAAATGTTTATTTACATTTTTTTTTCACTCATCATAATTATTCACGTCTTATGGACAACCAAGTAATATAAAAGTTGTATAAAGTTTACAAGATGCAAGATTAATACAATAAAACTTTTTAGAGAAAATCACAAGTTTTACAGACCTGTTCTCATTTATTTTATTTGAATAGAAAAATATACATATGGATTTATTTATTAAATTTGATTTTGATTAGATTGCAAGAAAGTGCACACATAATGACAAAAATGTTTTTTGAAGAATAATATTGAATTAAACTATTTATCATGATGGTTTAAATGCACTTGCCAAAATCTGTCTTAAATCCATAATCCCTCTTGTATCCTCAATAATGAGTGGAAGAAAATATAAATGCAAAAAGTAAGGTTTCTAACTTTTTAACACTGATGGAATTTCTAAATTATACTTACATATAAAAAACATGCATAATTTTCAATATGTATCTTTTTGTACAAGGTGAAAACATTTTAACAATAAACTTGTGCACAATAAGAAATAACGAATTAAAACTAAAAAATTTAAAACAAGCTCAAGTAATTGTTTGCTGTATGTTACTTACAGTATCACTTATATTTTTCAGGTAATTATTGTAACATGTATTATTACCAAACATAGTAAGATCTCTCATACAGAATCATTAACCACTTATGCAAACATGATTTTACATATTGCAACAACTAACCTTAAAATTGCTTAAAACCTGTCATATACATTGATAATTAAAGTTAGAACATCCATAAGCTTATATTCAAACAATACTAATAACATAAATTTCAGTTTCAGATATATTAATTCAAAAAATATTCTTTTATAAATCACACAAGTTGAAAGCAGCAAACAGTAACATATAAGAAACAACATAAAGAGTCACTACTGTGATTTATTTTTAACATCAAAGATTTTCGTTTTTAATCATTTGCAAAAATCTAGCAAAATGCCTACATTTACACTAAACTCAATAAATACATTTATTTGTTAGTACTATCTTCGCTTATGAAGTGGAAAATACGTTCATTATTATGTTTCAAGTTAAACTCTTGTTACTTAACACGTTTAGAGACAATGGTTTACATCCTGGATGCTTATTTATTGTTCAACTTTTTTTTTCTAAATTTATTTCAATACCACTTTCTTGTTAAATATTAACCACTAATTTCTAGTAAAAAATTTATTTTTTTTATTTTTCTCTCAAAAGTGTTTATTCATCTGTGTTCACATTGGTCACTGTATTTTTGCAATATATTTATCATTAGATAGTTCTCTCCAAAACTGTATTTTTATTCATTCACATGTTCATAATGGTCACTAGATGCTGGTCATCTGTTCACAATTGCATATTCCTCTAATTCATGGTACTTTAATACCTAATATTATATTGAGTAATTCACCTTCAGCTGTAAAGCTTAAGATCCTTGCATGAATGTACCCATGTGGTTACAAAATAAATATTTCAAATGGTGTTTTCTAACTTCTCTCACTTTAGAATACAACAATAAAACTGTTCCTTTTACAAGTAATGCTACATATATTAAATAACCTAAAAATGGTATGTTAACCACCTCTTTTACAAATTTTTGATCTTAGTACCATAACAGCCACAAAAATATTAGTTTTACAGAGTTCACACAAAAAAAAAGTTGCATTTTTAAAAATAAAATAAAATACTCGTAACTTTAATTATTCAAACAGATAATACACAACCATGGTACTTAAAAATATGAACTGGATCACTTGGTTCTTGTGGGACACTGTTTGTAATAGAAGGTTATTTACAGCCTTCTAGATACAAAATGATTTAAGATGTAGAGCCTTCTGCTTAATAACCTAAGTACATCAAGAGAGACTGCATGTAACCTAGATATACTGGATGCAAAATGTAAAACTTTCATGTGGATAACTATGTTAAAGATAACATTCTAGATCTGTCTAGCACAAGATGTCTAGTACCTGGAGATAGTTAAGTTATCCATGTTACAGGAGGCTACAGATAATCTTCTCGATCTGTCTGATACAAGATACAAAACCTGGAGATAAATAACTTAACTATGTTAGAGGAGACTACAGATAATCTTCTAAATCTGTCTAATACAAGATGTGTATGCCTCTCTTGAATAACTTACATCACAGGACATAAATAACTTCAGGATGTGGTCTGATAGAATACACTGGAAAACTTTCTATTTGATAACACAAATGTACAACAAACAATTATAAAAAATATTTTTTGTGGATGTTCACGTAAGATGAAGTCTTCTGGATAATGATATAGTATTATAGGTTGCTAATAGCCTAAGTAGATCTGGTGGAAAAAACTGAAAATGGTCTTTTTCCTGTGTCATCTCAAGAAGTTATGCCAACTTACAATCTATCAGGTAATACCTATAGTGAAAGAACTATCAAATTTACATTTGCACAAAAAATAAGTTTTCATTTGTAATGACATGTTTATTATCATAATAAAATGTTCACAGACAACTGGGTTACTCAAATATTTTCTGATGAATTTACTTTTATGTAATATGCTTTATTCAGCTAGAAAGTAAATTCCATTGCATTCTCACACACTTTTATCATTTTATCTCCTACAAAAAATTTTTCATTACAGTACTGCTACAGTTCTTACTTTATCCAAAATGTTCCATAACTTCATCTTATATTTGACTAAACAAAATATCTGCTTTTTCCAAACAGTAAAATATAGCCATGGAAATGCTGCTTACGAATCAAATACTAATACTGTTAAATGCATACTTCTTTGTTATTAGACTTTCACATAAAGTGAGTACTTTGATATTAAGAATGGACTACTTATAGAGAAAGAACAAACTATCATCCCTTACACTATTTGTTTGGCACAACATTTCCTGACTATCTTTGCTAAATGCCAATCATCAGTAATAAAAAATGCACTTAGCTATATCCCCCAATTACTAAAAACAAATACCTGATTATATATATATATATATATATATGTACACACAAATCGTTTAAATATATCTTACCATAAAGAAATAAAATGATGGGTTGGTTCTTCAAATTTTATCTCCATTTTTACATGATAAACGAGAAAAATACTTTTAACACAGTCTTCATGTTCATAACTGAATCAATAAGACACCTTAAATGTTAGAACCTCTGTTGATCATTATTTTATTATATTTGACAAGAACATTAAAAATTCCTGAGCCAACCAATAACACAAAAATATAATGATTTTCTATGACAATTATCAGCCTTTCATTAATCAATTTTAATTAAAAACCTAAAGTATAAAAAGTAGGTAACTACAATCACTGATATGGGGGTGGTTGTCTTCAACTAGCTCAATCCTCTATCTCACTTCACATGTCTTGCCTTGACTAATAGGAGCACAAGAAAGACAACCCCATCTTGCTTTAAAAGCCAATCATGATTTTAGAAGAGAAACCTATTACTAAGTCCTTACTAACACTCCAAAGAAAGTCTGGGTCGTGACTTGGCCCGTCGCTGTGCCAGTTCCGATGCTGCTACTGGTTCCAGATTAGGTGGTTTTGGAAACTGATTAATGGCTCGGAATGTTGCAGCCATGGCACCCTATCGACAGAATGACAAAAATATATGAATGGAGTGAGAATATGGTTAAACCAAACTCATGTAAAAACATACTAATTCAGAATTAATGTACACAATTCCCATGTAGTAAAAAAGATTCTCTAGCCGTAATGAATGTGATCAAATATCATATTTAACTGTTTACGTAAATCATGATAAATTGAAATATAAAGATTCAAGTATGAACTTGTGTTGTTACAGCTCTGAAACTGTGTCAGTGTAATCTTGTGCCACAACACTAGTATCCATAAAATCATATGTTGTACTACAAATGAGTTTATAGTCATACGTATCAGGTACAACAACATACACTACACATTCTCACATTATCATGTGATGGAAATAACACCAAGCAAATCTGAAAAACACTGGTTTGGGGACTGACAAACATATCCCTGCTTCTTGTTTCTCCACCAAATTCTCATCAAATCCATATCACTCTAATCATAGACATTAAAAATGTCAAATACAAGTCCAAAAAAATAAAAATCTAACTGCAAGACACATGTAAAAAATGTTACTTTGTTCTCAGTTTTTCCCAAGAATACAATCAACCATTAAGAAGTTATACATATAAAACTGTTTGTAAATAGCTAAAACATTTAATGATACAACCAATTCATCTTGCCTAATTTGAGACATCAGTTACACTTGCATTTCATGGGTTGGTGTAACAAACCAAGCATAATGTGAAATTTGTACAAATATAGTTGTCCCATCTTTGGAAGATGTCCTTTGACAATTTTAAATCACACACCACTAACAGTATTAAGTGAATCAATCTTTAGGCTAGTTGTTTGGTTTGGTTTGAATCTCACGCAAAGCTACATGAGGGCTATCTGCACTATCCATCTCTAATTTACCAGTGTAAGACTAGAGGAAGGCAGCTAGTCATCACTACCCACAACTCTTGGACTACTCTTTTACCAATGAATAGTGGGATTCACTAACATTATAACATCTCATGGGTGAAAGGGTGAGCATGTTTATTGTGATGGGGATTCAAATCTGAGACACTCAGGTTACAAGTCAAGTGCCTTAACCACCTGGCCATGCCAGGCCTTTAGGCTAGTTTTTATTTTGGTTTGTAAAATTAGTTACATCAGACACAAAACTTCTTGATTACACATTTTAGTGTTTCACTACCTGGAAACAGTGAACTTAAAATTAAAAACAGTTTTTAAGTAAATTCAATTTGAAACTTATTACTCAAACATAAATTTTCTATATATTTTTTAAGCTTCCTAATTTGTGTACTTTTCTTAAACCAAAGTCACATTGAGCTATTTGTTGTGTCCTCCAAGTGTAATTTGAACCCCTGATTTTAAGCTTTTAAATTTATTGACTTACTGCTGTCCCAGTGGGAGACTTGCCTATTTGAGTTTAATAAATAAATGTTCTATAGGTCTACTACAGTGATTTTTCTTCTAATAAAAGATATTCAAAATAAGATAATCCAGTAACAAGTTTTCTTTGTACTGAAGTAATTCTGAATGAAAAACAAAGATGAAACAGAAGGAGTAAAATAAGTTAAAAATATCCCTCTTCTTTAATATTAATTTCAATAAACAATTATTGCCATGCACAGAATTTTTCTATAAGTATAATCTTAATTCTGCTACTACAAATACAGATTACCATTCTGACCATATAGTACAGACTTTTAAATATATCTCATATTCTAGTTGTGTTCAAAGAAATGCTTTGTGTAATTTAAAATGGTTAAGAGACAAGGGAAAAGTAGGCTTGATTATGCAGTACTCCCCAAGAGAAAAGTGTGTATTAGAAATAATCTTGTGAAAAGTGCCAGATGTGACCACAAGTCTCTGTTCTATTATGACTGGTGCAATCAAGTTAAACTAAATTATGCATAATTTCAGTGATATTATGATACATAAAAAAAATCGCGTATCTAAATACATGCAAATATAGGTACTGAATACTTACTGTAACTAACATGGTTATGTGAAAAATATCTTGTAAAAAAAAGAAAAAAACTTAACACAATTTTCTACAGTTTATCATCCCAATTTGCTTCGGGATATTTAACTTTGACTCCAAAGTTTCTTTGAGATTATCAACACTGATCAAAAAAATTTTTAATTCAGTTTCAACCTCATCTTGAGTTACAAAACATTGTAAATACCTTGACTAAGGAAGCATCTTGATGATACAATCTGCTGTTAGGCAACTGGTTCCTATTTGTGATCCACACATGACTCAAAATGTCAGCAGCTCTGTATCGTTGTTTTGGATCTACATGCAGCATTTTCTGAACAAGATGCTGAAAAATATTCAACAACATTATCTTGGGTTGATGAATTCCCCATATTTATCTACATTAAATATTGCACTGGTTAATCACAACTTACAGTTACAACAATTTAGATAATTATGGGTCCTGTCTGATCTAACTTTGATATCTACCTCACTACATAAGAGCAAAAACAACGTCTGGTATTGATGGATATTCAACTTACCAGACAACAAACTATACTATTATTTTAGAATTGACATGATATTAGACAGTTAACACACTTATATTTACACAAAACAATATACTATTCTTTAGCAATAATGTAATATTCAACTAACCAAATAAAACCCACTCTACATACCAGACACTACTTAGTCTTATCTATCGTAGAGACTGGTATAGTGTTCAGCTCATGAGATACCACTGTTTTGCAAACTAATAACACAACAGTTGGTAATATTTATCTTAAGTAGGACTGTGACATTCAACTCACAGTTAACATTATATCACTGTGTTTAACTATATATCTATACAACAGACTGTACAGTATCTTTTCATTATATGTGCAATGTTTCACTTGAAATATAACACCTGATCTATGTTCATGTTTCCATATTGGTCTATTATCTACCTTTGCAGCTGGAGTAATATTTGACCAATTTCCATAGGTCACCTGAAACTTTCCTTCTCCAATTCTGTGAAGAATATCATTGGGTGTATCGTGAGGCCCATTTGCAAAGGGAGTATGTCTGAAAATATTAAAATAGTTTTACAAAATAAACTGTATAACAATAACAAACAAAAAATAAACCTTCTACCTAGAAAGGAATGACCATTGTTTTCTGTGTACATTCTATTGCTATTTTTTTCAAGGATTATTAATTTCCCTGGAAAGTGTGTGTTTGTGTTTTTCTTATAGCAAAGCCACATCAGGCTATCTGCTTAGCCCATCAAGGGGAATTTAACCCAATTTTAGCAATGTAAATCCAAAGATATACCACTGTACTAGCAGGGGGCTCCCTGTAAAATACATTTTAAATATTATTATTCAACGTAAATTCAAGGTAATACAACTAAATATAACAAATTTCTGAAAATATATTTAAAGAAACTGAGTTTCTTTTATGGAAATGAAGCTTAAAAGAAAAACAAAAATAATTACTTTTAAATGTACAAAGATTTTTAATTAGCTTAAAAATATGACTTTTCAAAAAATCAAGGTTCTATGAAATAGACTGTTTCTTAGATTCTACTACATTTTTCAATTTATAAAATTATTAAAACTGAAAACTATTAAAATTAATGAAATCTACTTTCTGTCTCATTTGAAACCAATTAGTTCCACAGATATTTCTTTCATGTGATTCTTGGTTGATATATCTTTTTCAGTAGCTTACATTGATATTATCATATTAACTGTAAATTACAAACACAATTATTTTATGTTAGCAATAAACAGAACATCTTTATTTTTGAAAAACATTATTGCCCAATAGAAAATTAATATTCGATGCAGTAAAATGAATAATCAAAACTGCTATCTTTTCACAAGGTACAAAAAAATACAACAAATAATTTTATCTACTTTATTTCTCAGTAAAATTAAATCTAAGAATTTCATAACCTGAACCAACATCTGTTCTGATATTTCATTTTTTAACAGCAAATTTGAAACTTTCTGTGATGAAGATTCAAAAGTGTCATGGACAGGCTGAGAAACAAAAGTAAACCTCCCAAGCAGGATCTCCTCTACAATTCAGATATTCTACAGAAACTGTTTAAGACATAGAAACCTTCATTAACAGATTTCTTACTGATGCAGATAATATTGAAAACATACCCTTCAATAGAACTGATAAACTAGCAAATGAACTGAAAGGTTTATTTAGCTTTCCATAGTGTGGATAATAAGTGATGCATCTGGCAACTAAAAAACTTCAGGAATTTCCAATTTTTTCTGCTATAGCTAAGAAGTATCTGGTTTATGCAATTTCTTGTGTGAGCAAGAAAACTCCAGCACAGATTGTTTCAGAACAAGCTCCAGGCAGCACTATCTAACCCCATTTTCCAATGGCATGCTTGTTTGTAATCGTGTCAATATGATTATGAGAATAATCTCAATGAACATTCTTATAAAACCTTTTTTTCTAAAATAAGCAAACCTGGTACACAACAATTATCAGCAGAATCAAGATAGCCAATTAATTTTATGATTCTTCATTACTGTTTATCACATATAATATAAAAATTGAAAATGTAATATTCTAATGTTTAATACTTACATCTGTGATCTTAATTTATTCCATTACAGTAGATACTACTGTTGAATTGAACACTACATAATGTTTGTTTAGAAATTCTTACCAACAGTTTAAAAATAAGGGACAAACAGGTTCTAGGAATATGCCTATCAGAATATGTGATCAGTAGGTGAATTTTTCTCATTATTATTTTTAAATATTATTGTTTTGAAAACTTATAACCTGAATTTAAGGGTTAAATAGAAATGAAGATATAAATAAAGCTATTTAAAGAATGACTTTTTAATAATAAATTTGAATGTTCTAATAGAAAGCAATTAACCACAGCAATTTTAGAAACCAAATCAAAACTTGAAACAAAATACACACCATTTGAATACTGAAAACAATAAATTTAACTTCTTTTTTAACCCTTTGGAAATAACTTCTAAATAAAGGGAATTTTACAACAATTTAATCTAGTGATGGTAAATGACTTTCTATATTGTATTGAAATTAAGAACGTAATACACAATACATCAAATGATTCAAAGAACACACAAGGTCTGAACAACCTAAGTATTGAGCAGCTTTTGAGTACTCATGAATCTTCTGCTGCTCATGATGGCACAGAGATTAAAAATACTTTTCGATACATTTCAACCAAAAAATAACATGAATGATTACTTACTTGGTGTTGAACATAACAAATTATTAAATGATTAAAATAAATAATATTGGTTTTGTTTGAATATTTTCAAATGGTCTGATAAAATTACCCACCATAATATCAAATTGTAATAGTATTCTGCATTATCATCAAATATCTCATTTTTTACATATACAAACATGTCTTTCATTGTATATTAAATAATATCAACCCACTTCACTTTGAAAGTTCATCAAAACAAATTATATGTCTTTTTCAAATTTTTCATAATTTTCCTATAATACATAAATTATTATTAAAAATTAATCTCGAAAAATAGACATTCAATTGATATTTTGAAGAATTTTCCATCAGCCAACATGTATTGTTTGAATTTGTTTTTTTAAATTTATTTCAGACATGGATATATATTAAAATGCAAAAGGTCAACTCCAGTTAGGGGTTTATTAAACAATTAAAAGTGACATTACTTTCAGACTATTTACTGAAAAGTTGATACAAATATTGGTGTACTGATTTCACAACAAATGTGTAGTAACATAAGCCCTCAGTTAAGCAGATTTTTATGCAGTAACACTTGAATTATCTACGTATATGAAAAAATAAATAAGCAATGTTTGCTTTGAATTTGTTAATGTCCTTTGTATCTGCAATGTATATGTAAATAAGTCACTTTTCCCTTTCCTTATAAAGTAATACAATCATTCTCATGAATACCCTCACAACTTCCAGAATCAACTAATCATAGTTTCATTTCTATTATTAATGTTAGTTCTTCATATGTTTGTCATCAAGAGCCACGACTGTCTACAAAACTGCAGAGTAAATGAAATATAAATTTTTAGGAACAATCACCTACTAAATGTTTTGGGAATAAAAAAAATGATAAATGAATATTTAAAATACAGAAAAGATTCATTGATCAGGTTACAAAATCCCCTTCCACTCTTTTTCCCCCAAATTTTAAATTACGGTAACAATACAACAATAGTGATAACTATTTTAAGCCATATTAAGCATATAAACACTATGCAAGATTATGCTCATGCTGTGTTATGTTATTAAATTGGTGTATAACATATAAACATGATACTGGCATTACCTTGTTACAAGGTGTATACTTGTACCACCACCAAACCTGATGCAGAACTATTATGCTAATATTAGGTATAAAATACAAACACAATGCTGATTTATTTTGCATATATGGTGTACAAACAAATCACCAGCTTACCCTGCTAACATGGTATACAAAAGAACTCCCATACTCCAGATATCACAAGCTTCATCATAACCTTGTTTTTTTAGTACTTCAGGTGCTACAAAGTTAGCTGTATAACATGGTGTCATGAGTAATCCATTCTCAGCTCGAATCTGTTTTGCAAAACCAAAGTCACATATACGGAGGGATTCAGGACTGCCCGATACATCAGGGTATAAAATGTTAGAAGGTTTAAGGTCTCGATGGACAACCTAAAATATTAAAGCTTAGTTAAACAAAATATGATTTAAAATGTAACCAACAATATTTTTCTTCATATTTCTGGAACTTTACTGAAAGATATTTAATAACAAAATTATACATTTACTAATATTATCTCTATTTTTCAATCTTTTTTTTCTGTTGAGACTATTTGTTTTACTTTGTAATTGAACACCAAGTTTCACAATAAGCTACATGCACTATACCCTCCTTAGGTATCGAAACCCAGTTTCTAGCATCGTAAGTCTGCTGACATAACTGTCATGCCACTGGAGGGCTGTTGAGGATAGCATTTTCTACTTTCAAGTCAATAGAGAAAAGCACTTATACATCAAATGTGCTTAAAAATTTGAGATAAACTTCCACAAACCAGTCCTTCTGAATTCTGGTCTACTCCAAAAGTCAATGAAACAACTTAGGTCCAGCCCAAACTCCTCATACATTTAAGCAAGTAGGAATTTTCTAGTTTGCTCACCTCATAAAACCAGCTATTTAATTTAACTTCACAGCTTATATATTATTTTCATAAAAAAACATCCCCTATAATTTGGTGGTCCACTTGCTATGCAAACATTAACATCCAAATGAAGGTAAAAGTGTTTACCTACTGGACAAAATATCACAGCAAATGCATAATAAAGTTATTCCTAATAATAGTTGATAGCTTCCTGTTCTCAGCACCATTCACTGGGTAGAAAGAAAAATCATGAAGAGAAACACAATAAAGCCTCATCAGAAAGTTCTTTCAAGTGATTAATTTCTCCCACTGACACAAAAGAAAACATCATCAGTAATGATAACAGCAACAAAGATATTTATTCTCCTTATTAAAGAACTTAGCACTTCCATTGGCTTGAGCAAAATTAATTACCATTAACCTTCTACAGAAGATTGATTGAATCAATCAAAATACTCTACTAGATAGTGTAAGTGTGACAATAATTAACAGCTCAAACCAACTGGCACCTTTGATGAAACTGGCAATGAAATGACAATCTGACAAACATTACTGAAGAAACAGGAAACTGAATAATTTTATTGTAAACCAGAAATATAATAATAATAAAAAAATTGCCCTTGGCTCAAGAATCATATTTTGACGATGCTATTAGGAAGAGGAGTAAATAGAGGATATATTTGTTTTCTTACAGAATTCAACATGTATATTTATATTTGGATTAATGTATGGTACATGAAATTCTTTTACTTATTGTACAAAAACAAGATATTACTAATATATTAGGTAATACTGTATTGTATTCATGTTAATAATAAATAATAACCCTTTTTTAAAGTATTTTCACAAATCTATAAGTTCTACATCTGACTTGTGGATAGGCAATGCAAATAGGGGATGCAAGTTATGAAAACTAGTCATTTCATCAATACGACTGTTATCTCATTCCCAACAATGGCTGGTCTTCAGTAGTTTCACTTGATAATACATATAAAACTAAATTAAAATGAATATTTAACATATGAATTATATCCCATAGGTAAAAATTTAAGTACTACAAACATGTACTAAAGATAACTAACATAACCTTTACATTAATTATTAAAAATTTTGTTCCCTTTATAACCAATTACTCACTCCATTATCATGAAGGTATTTCACAGTTTTTGCTATAACCTCTAACACACAGCTTGCTTCTCTCTCACTAAAGGCTTTATGGCTGAGTATTTTGTCCAACAACTCTCCACCTTTCAGTAGTTCCATTACTAAATACACAGATGTCTCATCCTCATAAACCTACAATCATGAATTGATCAATTAATTACCTTACATAATACTTCCAACTTCATCATAATTGCTGATCATTGATTTTCACACACACTTTGATAGCAATCACTATTTAAGTATCTTTTTTCTAAGGTGACACAAAAATGTTTCAGCTGTCATAAAATTATTAAGAAAACAATTATACACAAGTTGTATTACTTAAGAAGTTTAATCAATCATTAAGGCAATAATAATTGTAACTAATTACAAAACAGTAATTATAATTCAATTTATCATAAGAGAAATATGAGGCTAAACAAATCAAAAGAAAAGCAACAAGTTTTACAAGGACAGTTTAACCCTGAATTACATGGGTTTGTGCTTTATATAATGTGACTGATGTTTCAACTCAAGTGATACCCTGCTTTGCCTTTTATGAGGTGGAGTGGTTGTTGATTTGGAATCTTGAATGAGTGTTACTCTGCAGCACATGATAAGAAAAACTTGGATAAGTAAAAATAAAGAATAAATATATATGTTTACATGAAAATTTTCAGTTTATTAAAGCAATGTTACAAGAAGCAATTCATCAGACAATGTTGACAGTATTGGATAATTCGCTAAAACAAGTATCAGTGTCATCGTTCTTTGTTGGTCCCAATGCATCTGTTATGCTTGTACCTACCAACATGATATCAATTTTACAACCTGTGTAACAGGACATTATTAAGACTTAAGTGTTATTAAACCAGGAAGTTCTACAGATAATCACTGAACACAATTGACACAAGGATAGTGAAGAAACTGACAGTTCTGGAAACAAGCACTTCATACTGGAGCAGTACAACTCAGGTCTCAGATGGTCAATGACTTCAGAAGTTTCTCCACCATCAACAACAGAGTCACTGACATTACAAGACTGGAAAATGGCTGGGAAGACAGGAATTTAAGGACATTAAGGATACAGAAATGGTTGAGCTGATCAATTCCCACCAACAGGAAGTAACATGCATCCAACCTTGACAGTGAGAAGCTGGGAAAGATTGAGACTGCTAAAGGTTTAAGAGTAAGAGATTATGAATCTTGAACCCCTCAAAGAAAGGTGTTTCTCTCTCTTCATGCTACAAAGAATTCCAGGAGAAAGTGAATAGGAATGCAAAGCAACAAAGAACCACCCTGTTCTTCAAGCCTCAGCCTGCCTCTTCAGAGATTACCAGTACCTCTCAGAAGAAGGAGCCAAATAAACCAGTGATGCCAGATAATCCTCTAATGAATAATTTGTTCCATAACTTGAAATTATAAAATGATTTATTAACGGGTAATTACGGTGAGTTGTAATTTGTCAGTAAAGGTTTTACAGAGGCTGTTAATTCCATTATCTTGAGTTTAAATGTACTTTTATTATGAAATAAGGTTATCAAATCTCAGTCACAGGTCCTCTCTCATAAACTTGATGCCCCTAATTACATAATTTCAACTTGCACAGTATTTTTAAGAAATGTATCCCCTGCATAACTCAGGGTTTGACTGTATATATATAAAAAAAAACTATATTAAGAAATTTAGCCATTCAGAATATAAGTTATAATAAAGCAAGCAGCAAGATAAACTAATAATATGTGCACCAGTGATAGTAAGAGTGTGCATTCCACAACCTTTTACAAGTGCAATTCAACATGGTATTATACACTTGCTGTCTGAGTTATCATCTCTTCACTTTACCCTATTTTGGTGATTTAGCAACAGTTTGTAAAACAGAATAAGTACCAGGTATAATAAATAGGGATACTGAAATACATTGTATACATGCATTTTGAAAGTTTTAGGGAACATAAAAATACATTATGGAAACTTTACAGTGGACTAAAGTATTTTTAATCTTCACACAAATATCACCTTGCACCTCAACTTGTCAAGAGCCAAAGTCAGTTTTATACTGTAAGTTCACCGACATATCTTGAGCACAAATATTTTTGGAACACCTCCTGTTGCTTGTATTCAATAAAGTTATCCATTTCACTCACAGCTACCACATTTTGTGTCAATTTACATGAGTAAATTCAGAATTATAGGCAACATTCCTGTTTCAATACTAGACTGATCCCATAAAAATTTGGTTAACAGCCACTCAAAAGAATAAAATTATATACACTTAACCAATAAGAAGAGCAGTAAAACTTAGATAGAAATATGTTTTTATAAAAGAACTATGCAATAGAGAATTTATTCACATACTGACATAAAAATTAAGTACCTTCTACTTAAAACCTAACAAACAGGAAACTTACATCATAGAGAGTAACTATGTTAGGGTGTTGACTATAGCGTAGAAGAATTTCTACTTCTTCTTGACAGTCACGTTTCGATTTGACAATAACCTAAAATTTAATAATCATTATTCAGTAAATCATAGTTTAAAATTTTCTAAAATGAAATTAACAATCAAAGAATAAGACAATAATTAGGTAAGTATACTGATTACATAGGCCTGCAAATTAAATTTCATAAAAGTAATTTTGGTTTTTAATTATGTATTTCCTATAACTTGGCTATGCAGATTTAAAAAAAAATTTTTTCTATCACATAAGAATATTTTTTTTTTACAAATTGGGAAGAAAAAACCTTATTTCAATGAAATTATTATTTCGTTTATCACAATGGACATTTTAATTATTATATTTGTTATGTTTAGGTTCCAGAATGATTGATAAGCTCTTTGTGATTGGTCAAGAAAAATCTATAAACAGTGGCTGTCAACATTTTAAGTGTAACAAAATGAGACCTGATTTCAAATGAAATGATTCACTTATGTAAAAGTACATATGATGTTTTGTGAAAAATCTGTACACAATGGAGAAAAATGGATATCATTTGCAGATTCAGTGTACAGAAATTACTGAAAAACATGTAAAGCTTTCAAGAGGGGGTAGAGATACTAAAAATAAACTTAGAAGGAAAAAATGAAAATGTTGGGTTGTGGTATAAATGCTCATTCAAACTTATTAGATTGTAGAAAACAAGTAAAAACACAAAGCTATGTACAAAGTGCCTGTTGAAAACTCTGAAATCATTGTAAGACAGTTGTTATGTGTGTAGTTGTATGTATTCTTTACACATCAGCAACAAATCAAATGATAAAATTAGCAGTCACCGAATCTTACTTTTACAGCAAAATTCTTGCCAGATTCCCTGTGAACACAACGTCTTGTGACAGCATATGATCCTCTTCCAATCTCTTCTTTAAGTTCATACTCATTGGTGAAAGAACCCTTATAACTGGATGAACACATTGCTAGCTGAAGGATATACAGGAATATTTTTTGAAAAATGAAACATTGCTACTGTATTCAAACACAAACTTGTATGTTCTAGATAAACAACTTTCAATCAATCATAATACCAAACAAAAACTTATTTTCAGCTAACACTGAAACATTGATAACTTTTAAATGCATTATATATACCCTACTGACAAGTGATACTTTTTAAAAGCTTGTACCTCAACTTTCTAATTATACTTACTTTACTAAGTGCTTCAGTCTCAGCTAACTGTTGATAACCTTCTTCAACTAAACTAGGAGCTACAAAACTGAATCCACGGAACAATTCATGAGCATTAGCACTAGGTGGAATACCAGGTGAGTCTACAAGTTAGAAATAGTGCAAGAACTTCATTATCCAAGATTTATATACAAACATGATTTAGAAAATTGATTTATGATTTGAAAATGACATTTACAGTACAGCAGATTCTAACATAATTAATAAAAACAGTCTGTAAGAAAGAATTATTGTTAAGCATTAAAGAAGAATAATCTTAACCTAACTGTAACTTCAAAACTTTGAAAGATCCTGCTTTAGGTTCATCAAATTTTCAACATATTCAAGTGACTTCAAATGTTTCCATTGTTAACTCTTAAACATGTTTGCATCAGTTTTATACATCTGTCAGATCTTTTATTGCAATAAAATAAACTAAAACATTACATGAAATTGTTTGAAACCTGTGATGAACTTTATCCAAACAATGTACTTTCTGTGATATATATATAAACATTTACTTTAATGCATGATATTTTCTATCTTCATTTTCATTTCAAAGACACTATGTGCTATATTCAGTTTTTACAATCAGTGAAAGGCATCAAGTTTTTTTTTTTACCATACCAAAACTAAAAGCAAGCAGACATTTCCTCTTTAATTATCAATGAGAAAGTTGTATCAGTAATAATACATACATTTACATAATTTGTTTAAACGTTGGTGGGTGGGTGGGTGTGTGTGTGTGTGTGTGTGTGTGTGTGTGTGTGTGTGTGTGTGTGTGTAAATACATATATTTCATTCCTGGTCAATCACCTATAGTAACAACAGATTAAAGATTGTGGTAACACCACCAAAAGCATTGGGGGATATTCTATCTATTAAGCAAAACCCAAAACATCGAAGTTAAACAAGTTGATGATTAAGAAAAATCAAAATAAGAATGTGGAAGTGAGTGGTTAAACCCACACCACCTCATCTTCTACTTCCCTTCGCTGTCTGCAGCCAGATATGGGGAAGCAGTTACTTTTAAAGTTATTTAAATTTGTAAATTTTGAAACTAGAAACAGAGTGCTCACAATTTTAACATTATAGAAGTCCCTTATAAAGGTCTTTAGAAAATGAACATGAAAGTAACAAAACATATTTATAGCTTGTCAAAAATTTCTTCAAGTACAACAAGACAAAAATTGAGATGGGCTTAGTATCTTGAAGTTTGTCCTTCCAGTCCTGGTATACTGAACAAAAACTGGTTTTTAAAAATAAGACAGTTATTCAAGACCACCCTTGATAAACTAATAACCTCTAAGTATGGACTTTCCTGTAACTAAAAATTTATTTATTTTTTAAAAAAGTAAAAAAAAACTTCAGTTGAATTTTTTTTGTTTATTTATGAATAAGAAAACCATCTATAAAAAATTACTACTGCATACTAATAAAATTATTTTCATTTGCAATGTAATGATCCCTTTCAACCATATATACATTTGGAATAACAATACAAGGAGAAGGTAACCCAAGGATGAGAAAATTAAATTTCATTTTCTTATCAAAAAGGGTCATCTCAAATCTGCCTTCTACAACACAAATGTTTGTCTAGATCAGGGGTTCCCAACCTTTTGGCACTCGCGACTTGAAAATGTAATTGATGAAATAAAATTAATGTTATCCCAAGCTACTTCTAACAAGGCTACACAACTCCCCTGCCAAGGCTTTGTGACCCCTGGGGTTCGCGACCCACCGGTTGGGAACCCCTGGTCTAGATAATTAGCATAAGAATCACTGGTATTGCTTTTTATATTGTCAGATACTCAGATTATATTGTATTTGAGGTGAAGTTTAAATCTACTGAAATTAAATAATCAATGTATCAAAATGAAAAGTTAAATGAACTGCAATTAACTTTTTTTTTTAAATAAATATTCATAGAAGATCAGATACAAACTGGCCATATTTAAAGAAAAGTTAGCACTCATTGGAATACCCACAATTTGTTTACAGACCCATTGATTAGAAGTTATACAAATTTTATAAATGCAGAAGTACAGTATATTTTTGCATTGGATCTTAGTAAAGTTATATTTCGTAATATCCGCTTCTACATCCATAGTTATCAAATAGGTTATTATATACTCTAACAAGGTATTTTAAATCTATTGTAATATATAATATGGCGAAATCAAAGATAGCAACAAAATTGGCTGTTTATAAATAATCTCAATTATTTAAACATTGTATAATGGAAGTATTATTTTTAACACTTTTCATATTTTCAAACAGTGTCTAAAATTTTAAGTATAATCCAAAGGGATTTGGTATCAAGAATTGGTAATAAATCTAAATTATGCAGGGTTCTTATGCAGTTTAGAAATAGCATATCAAAAATGTAAATTATAACAATTCATGCATATATTCCATTATTGAATGCCTTTTTTTATATCACTAACAATAGTGTTTTTCTTTAAAGCAGTTTTTGTAGATGTACTTGAAGTATTGATTTCAATAATTAAAATTTGTACACAGTTTGTTACATATGAAACCAAATTACAATGTATCCAGTTTTTTCAACAAATGTAATAAATTTATTCTTAAACTTTTTTATTTTTAGACATTAAAGGGCACATCTGTTTTACATCTAGATAAACTTAAGATACTTAAGTTTAAATGTATTTAAAAATATACAGTTCCCATTAAAAAAAAAGGCACAGAGTGGGAAATATGCTTTTTTACTTATTTCAACAATATAATTATCAATATTATTTTCCAGATTTTTAACTCAGATTATCTTTTTTAAAATTCAAAATTTAGTACATTTTTTTAAAATTAATTTATTTTTTATTACTTTTAAATTACCACTTACTATATAATAATAAAACATATCCTTTGTTACTACAAATACGGGATATTTTATTTGAAAAGAATTAAATTCAATTTTTTTTTATAATTAACAAGAGAGTTCCAATAGATATGTTATATTTAAACCTGATTTAGGTGTAATTATTTAAAGAAAAATATTTTCTTGAACTCTTTTACAAATAAGATACAATAAACAAAAGCATCATATATTTTATATCTAAAATCTATTACAACATTAGAATTTTCTTTTCTTTTTTAAAAGGTTATTTAGAAATTTAATACACTTTAATTTAAATTTTATTAGACTGATAATTAAATCTTTTATACGAACATTATGAAAATCAAGATTTATGACACTTTAAAAAACATCTAATTTCCAAATTTTTTAATTCAAATAACTGTTTACTTATAAATTTTATTACATTATCAGATTGATAAAAAGCAGTGTCTAGGTGTTTACAAAAGTTTTTCAACATTAATTCATTTACTATTGCTTTAATCTTTACTTGCTACAATCATTGTAATTAAAATATTGATAAAGCTTGATGTAATTTTGGCTTTATATATATAGAAATGTATATACCAAAATTTTAATTAATGAAATCAATACTTCAAAGTACATAAATGCTTTAAAGATACTACTATTACTAATATAAAGCAAGCCATTAAAATATGTAATATATAAAACTGTTATAATTCACCATTCACATATTCTATTCCTAAACTACATAAAAATCCTGTAAAATTTTAATTTATCACCAATGTTTTAAATAATGTTACCAAATCTATTTCCATTGCACTTCATAAAATTTTAGATATGTTTGAAAGTATAAAAACTATTATCAAAACATTTAAAAATTTTTTTGATTGCAAAAGAATAATATTCCAATCATAGAACATCTAAATATTCTCAATTCTTTAAAAACAGCCAATGCTGTCACCACCTACGATTTTACCACATTATATATATACACACTATAATAAATTTAACATTAACAGACTTTCTTAGAGTAATTAATAACCTGTTTGATAACTCTATGAATGCATAAGTAGGTATTACAAAATATAACTTTACTATGATAAAATGCAAAAACATACTATATTTTTTGGTTTAAAATGTGATAACTTCTAATCAACAGGTCTATAAACAAAAGTTTGGTATTCTGACAGATGTTAATTTCTCTTCACATATGGCTAATTTGTATCTATTCTTCTGTGAATATTTATTTTTAAAAAATAGCTAAAATTCCAATTCATTTAACTATACATTCTGATACACTGATGATTTAATTTCAATAAACAATTTAAACTTCCCCTCAAATATAATATATCTTAAGTATCTGACAACAGAAAAAGCAAAAGCAATGATTCTTACACTAATCATATGGATATAGTCATTCATTCTGTAGAAAGCAGAGTTCAGTTAACCATTTTTGATTAAAGAAGGACATTTAATCTTCCCAGCCTTGGTTTATCTTCTCCCCATAATGTTATTCCAAATGTATTCTTGAAATGAATTATTACATAACAAATGAAAATAATTTTAATAGTATGCAATAGTTATAACTCTTAGGGATAAGGTTTTCTTATTCATAAACATACTAAAAAAAGATACTAAATAAGAAGATATTGAACTAAAACTTTTGTTTACTAATTTACTAATAAATATAAATTTATGTTAAATAATAATTTTTTAATTATGGAAAACTCCTTACTAAGAGGTTGTTAGTTTATTAAGGGTGACCTTCAATAACTCTTATTTTAAGAACACTTTTTATTCAGCATGCTGGGACTGTAAAGACACTTTAAATATCTGGGCCTATCTCAGTTTTCCCGTGCTACACGTGAATAAATCTCTGACAACTTATAAATATGTTTCCTTAATTTCATTTTCAATCTTTTAACATCTTTATAAGGGTGGTGGTTAGTTCTATAATGTAGAAATTTCAGGTGGTTCTGTTTCTTCTTTTAAAATTTTAAAATTTAAATAACTTTATAGGTAACTGCCTTCCCATATCTTGCTACCGACAGTGAAAGGCAGTAGGAGGTGAAATGAGGTGCATTTAAGCACTTACCTCCACACTCTTGTTTTGATTTTCCCTGATAGTAAACTTGTATTTAATTTTGGATTTTTGGATTTTGCTTGAGAGATGGGAAATCCCCAATGCTTTCTGGATGCTATTACCACAAACTTCAATACATTAAGACTAAACATGGTTAACCAGGAATGAAAATGCATTAAATGGTTATAACTTATTTATTGTTTAATAGTGCTGATTTATATTGCCTATAAGTAATAAAGACTGAGCTACTTGTATGTATGTATGTATGTATGTATGTGTATATAGACAGACACACACATACACACACACATATATATATATATATAATACATACCTTTTTGGTGATTATCTTTGACTATTCAAATAGTTATTTAGGCAAATAATCCACAATGTAAATAAACCTAACAAACATCATCTTTGGCATTAAAACAAAATCTGATATAGTTGAGCATAAAATGATCAAACTAAGCCTAACAAGTCTTGAGATCTTAGTTTTGTTTACAAGGAAATGTTTATGTTATCATCATATTGTAATGTCATAACTTAAATGATATATTAAATTATAAAACAAGCTCCTGTAACTGTAGTGGAAATTGTTCACAGACATCTTTTCATCTAATTACATATCACTGTTACTCTTATCACTTTGTTTAATCTTTTATATAATTCAATACTGAAATTAAAACCAAACTGGCTTACACAGTTCACAACAACAGAAACAAAATGCCTTCATTACATGTTCAGATCACTAACCAATGTCTTCTGAAAGTTGAGGTATAGGCAATTTACATAATACCATAACAACCTAAGTTGAGAAATGGCAATTGGCTGAAACAGACAAAACTATATTTGTGTTGTAGTTACAGTAGTTAGTATTTTCTCCTGCATCTGTTTTATTTTAAAATAAACAAACAATGCCTATTTAACATATTTTCTCCTGCATCTGTGAGTGCCATGCTATGCTTAAAGAAAACATAAAATAAACAAACAATGCCTATATTAACTTTGTACATATTTTCTCCTGCATCTGTAAGTGCCATGCTATGCTTAAAGAAAAAATAAAATAAACAAACAATCAGGCAATTCACAAACACTAATGTTTTTGTTTAGTATATTGCAATCAGCCCCAAATTAAAATATGCATTTCAGTTTTTATCTATAAAATTAAATAAAAGCTTTCTTTTATTGAATAAATTTCAACTCTGAATTATTTAAAACAACTGTTTTAATGACTCAGTTTATTTCCTGTAATTTTCTTAACACAACAGTGCAGTTTTTTTTATCAGAAAAGGGTGCACCATTGAAGATTACTATTTTAAAGTAAAATAATAAAAAACTTGAAGCATTTGTTATATACAATAGTTTGTCTAAATAATCATTATTACAGATCATTATATATTCACTTGTAAGAAAAATAATAAGTTACATAAAGTTCCTACCCTCAGGTGTTCTCATGGTGAATTCTTTATCAAAATAACAAGTGTGATCTGATCTCCCCACAGCTGGAATAAATGGTGGTGTTACCTCTTTAGTGTACAACTTTTGCCAGTCTATAGTTTGGAAAAATGGATGTTCTTGAAAATCCTTAACACCATTTGGGCCTGAACCTAAAAACATGTTCATAAAATCTGACACAATTACATATTTAAAACAACAAATATCTAACATAAATACAATTCTAGTAATTGACTAAAACAAATTCACATATAAACATGAAAAATCATGTTTTTGGTAACTGAATGTCTTTAATGTGGTCTTATTAGACAATTTTCTCACATTATACTTTAATATGGTTTTGTAATTAAAGTTCAGTGCATCTGCAAAATGTTTATTATCTGAGTGAGTGAAACAAACATGTAACAAAGGTAATCATGTCACCAGTATATTTAAACAAAGAACCAGCATACTGTGAATCAACACTTTGATGTTAATACTTTTTTAAAGAAAAACCTGTGAAACCATACTGTAATTTTTTTTTCACAACAGAAATTAACATACTAGCCCTCACAGGAAAAAATAAAAATAGTTAAAACAATGTTATAATTTTAAATTAGATTACAGAATAAACTTTTAATGATGTATTGTTTAAATCTAGTAGTTTCTTACAGGCTATAAAAAAGTTGGATTCTATATAATTTTACAAATGACTTTAACCTTCAGTACGAAAAGGATTATTCTATTTCAAAGTTCATTCTCTCATGGCCAAGATTTCAATCTCATCTTTCCAGCCAATTGCATAGTTAGTGAACTCACTATGTTACAAGTTATTCCAGTGGTATTACCAAACAGAGCTTAACACAAGTACGCATAAATTCAAGAATATGAACAGTACAGAATAACTCAAAGTATCCTCAAAATATTAACTATGATTATCAACAGAAGAGTGAAACATAATGTACATCAATACCAGCAAACATTATTATCATGTGCAAAGCTGAACATGGAATGTCCAAATGAGAAATCATAATCACCACTAGTGCATAAAATGAAATACCTCAACAAGAAAACATGTGTATTTGTCAAAGACAGACCATACAGCAAGTACCAATAAAGAAGTAAAAATTAGCAACAGTATAAATTAACATCAAGTATTCCAATATGTAGCTAGTATATGTAAAAAGGCACACTGACACGATGCTTCTCAACAGGACTATGTAACAGTACAAGAGTAGAATGTAAGTCTTGAAGAACCTTAACCCTATCAACACTGATCACAGGTCAAAAGCCATGTCGTCATGTTTGTGACTTGCATTCAAAATTTTGAACTACAATGTTATGAATTTATACCTATAAATTTGGTATCAAATAGTAGATTGTAATTAATATTTTAGTATTATACATCAGTTAATTTCTTAATTTAAAAGTAACTATTAAAAAACACACCTAAATATTAATTTTTGTGTGTTATGTGGTATGTTGAATGTAGCACTAGTCTAAATTAGGTATTAATGATATCCAAATACAAAATATATTGTTTTGTAAAATCAGAAATTCAAATTACCAATATTGGCAAGCTAGAGAACAAAATAAGAACCTCCTGTTTTTTCTATTTGCTGAAATCTCACAATGTTTATTGAACCAAATACAATGGTCCTGCCCACCTCTTTCCATTTTTGTAAACAATTCCCTATTTAAACCTACTTTTGTCAGTGACATGTGAATAACTAATTTAAAGTTCAGAATGTCCTCCTAATGGCCTTCTCTGCTCTTTTAAAGTATTATGGCATCAGTCTCATTCTTTTGATAAATATTTCGATCTGATAAGGTATGTCTTTAGTGAGCTTGAAATTTCACTTTTTAGACCCAAATACAGCTTAGTTACTAAGCTTGATAAATTATACTGAAATTCTATAGTACTGATATAATAATTTGTAATTTTTGGTTATTTCAAATGTATATACAAAACCTAAAAAAATTATTTCATTTCACATTCTCCATGTGCAAAATTTGATAAGGCTTATCAGCCAAGAATAAGCAGCAAATGAGTACAAAGTTTGTTACTAGAAGAGAAAGGTCTGCTATACTTCTTTATTTACTGTTCTATGTTTTAAAAAATTAGTTTATAGATTTAGTAAATAGTAATAATGTATGTACATATGTATTTCAAATGCTTTATGGTTTCATGTTACATTATAGTCTTTATAGAACAAAAAAAAAGCATTTATATTTATTTCCCAATTGTTTATGATAGTTACAAGGTCAGACAAATTGATGGATCCTGTATAGTTAGGGTAGAGAAAATAACATATATAATTTTACTAAAAACAATTGTTTGAAATGTATTTACAAGGGTTTAGAAATTACACAAATGATTTTTGAGATCAAGAATATTTTTCTAATCATTACATGAAAATCACTTCACACTCAGATCAGTAAAAAACAGACTTGATACACTGGCATACAAATATTAATTAAAAATACTTCCTAAAAATCTAATTTTCCTGTATATAAAAGACTAATGTTTACTAAAAAGTCTTACATTTTGTCAAGTTATACATACTGCATTAAAAGTATAAATACTCAGCATATGCAAATATATATGAGCTCATGAATTTCATACTGAACCCAACAAACAGGGATTAACAAGAAGTAATAATATTAGAAACATTAGTAAAAAATTGTTAATTTAAAAAGGGGAAATAGGGATAAAAGTACAGTATTCATCTAGTGGTTTCAAAATAAAGATTTGTAGATTGTGAAAATAATGTACACTGTTTATAGCAAAGTTTAATTTTGTTAAAGTCCTTTATTGTGGGCTTGAAAATATTGAATATTATCTCTGCACTTTGATTCAAATTATTTCTGTACTTTTTAGATGATCCTTTCCTCACTTTCCAGATTAACAATTTTTATTAATCTGGCTCCTTCAGTTTATTTCCATTTATGGATAATAAACTTTAAGCTACACTATGTACATATACATTCAGTTGAATACGTTTTTCAACAGTTTACTGCTGAGAAGAACAAAGGGAACCCTTCATAATGACACTGCATCTATTTTGTATTTATAATTATATAAATCAACTTTCCATGAAAAACAATAAACTTTTAAGTAAGTCATGAACATTAACAGCATTTCATATTGTACATCCATCTTGGTTGTGTAAAATACCCAGGCAGTTTTACTGTACACTGGTGAAACAATAATATAAATAATAAAATGGAGAAATGGGCAAATTTTGGTTTTGTCTAATATTTGGAAAAACAGTTATTTTGCTTATTATCAATGTTTAGGTGGTCTTAGCTATTAAAAAAGGTTTTGAGTGTTGCTTCAAGAATGTTTGCTTTTTAAAGAGGTTTTTGCCTAAATGTTATATTAGTGTTGTATGCAAATTCCTCTGTGGTCCCTATTTTGAACCACAGTAGTGGTTCATAATACAGCTCAATGCAAAGTATCACAAATATTAAGTCATGAGTGGAGGACTGAGCATTCACAAACCAGATGCCATGATGGTATCAAGAGTTAATGCAATTTTGTGCCTCAACAAAACAGCTCACGTATCAAAGCCAATTAATCAAACTTACAAGTGTCATTCAGTTTACCTAAATTAATTATACTCAAGTGACCACAAAGAAATGGGAATAAAGCTGAAAGTGTTTAAATGCAACTAATTATTTCTCTTAATAGAAAACAATATACAGGTAAGGAATCATAATTATTAACACACAACACTAAATATGAAATGAAATTAACTTACTATACATTGATCTACAGAATATTCAAAAAACAGTATTACTTGTTTAGCCCAAAAACTTGTATAGCACCTATATGTTAGTAATATCTCAAGTTATCATTTTGAATGTACCTAATCTATTGGCTGGATTTCTTTTGAATACAGCTCGAAGAAGACTTTGGGCTTCAGGACTGAGAAACTGTGGCATTCCAAGCTTGGCTCTGATAATTAGGAGAAATGAATTATTAAAAAATTTCAGTGGCAGTATTAAAAAATGATAAAAAATAAGCTATTTTGAAAATTCAGATATATCATTTGGTGCAAAATTTAATATCTCAATAGTTCAAGATAAAACCCAGTTTTTAATGAATTGAAGACTACTGTTTGATTCAGTGTTAGTTATATACCCAGTACTAAGATAACAAATAGAAACCATAATTAAAACAGTCAAAGGCCCATGACAGTGTTAAACTACTTGAACTTAAATATCAACACATTTTGATTGAAATTCTTAGTTTCATACAATATAGATAGAAATGTTTCAATAAACATTTCAACAACAATATACTTTCTATCAGACTAAAGGTTTTGTTTAATATCTAAAGTACTTAACGTATGATTCAATCATTTATTTATAGTACACACATATAGCTATATGTTCCTCTTAAATTAAATATGACAAGTTAAACAATTTCTATTATTAATTCTTTATCTCATAATGCTAATATATAACTTTAAAAAGCAAACATTCATTTAAATATATTTTCTGCAGTAGATACTAAAGGTAATAAAAATCCTATATATAAAATACATCACATATGATTAATAGCAAAACATGTTCAAGCTGTGACACACTGATGCATTCCTGATAGTTACAATATTTTACTTCTATGCAGCTAGAGAATTCTAGGAAGCTATGATGTACAATGAACAAAATACTTTTTAATATAGTATTCCAGTAAAATGAAATTTTACAACAGCTTGTATTTGACAACAGTGATGTATTCATAACAATAACACTTTTAATACCACTATCTGACTCAAAAAAAATATAGTACCTTACTAATATTATGGAATGATTCATAAAATTCATAACACTTTTAATAGCATCTGATTTATAAAAATAATAGTACATTTTTGACTGATTCATAACAATGGTAATACACTTCTAATACCACCAACTGATTTATAAAAATAGCATACTATTTATACTACTGATACTACTGCGTGAATCATAACAATAACAGAATACTTTTGACATCATTCAGTAATTCATAAATTACATAACGTTTTAGGTATCAACACCACAACAATAAAAATGACAGCATACTCCTGACAGCACCAAAAAAATAATAATGAATTAAATACAAGAATATAATAAATCTATTATACCTGATCTTTTTGTTATGAATCCTTTATCTTGACTAAAGCTCTAATACAACAATTTTTACATAGATACTGTTTGACAGAACAGAAATAATTACCTAAATTAATAAATATGATCATGAACCAGTGACACATGACAATGGCAACAAATTTAGACACAAAATGAATGAATAATAAGTAAAAGTATTTTCTATAAAAATATCAATAACTTTAATTTAACAAGTAGTTGGCTAAAATTTAGGACACAAGTACTCAAAGAATGTAAAAAAAAGTAAATACATGAATACAACAAACACCAAAAATAAATTATGTGTAGACATATGCACCTAATAATCTCTATAAATCATATCACACACACAAACAAAAATAATAATTAGAGTGAATAAAACTACATGGAAAAAATATTAAAATGATGTGATGTGAAAAATAAAACCATTTTGGGTTATAAAGTCCTAAGTAGGCTTTAAAATAATAACAGTGTATGTAGAAACTTTTCATACGTTTCACAAATACTATGTAGATAAATTTGTGGATATGTGCTCTTAAATAAATTACAACTGTTTTTTCTTAGTTTATTTCTTACTTCTAACATGAACTTACATTCCTTTGGAAAACTCTCTTCAACTTTGCCTTTTTTTAGACATTAACTTTTTGTTCAAGAGTTCCTTTTAATCAATGCAATCAATTACCTTTGAACAGCAAACACACCAATTACCATAACATTAAATAAAAGATTAATTAAAAATTAGTGTTCCCAATTATTAATATTTTGGTTATTCTAACAATTAATTAAAACTCTGATTACAGCAACTGTCACAAAATCAAGCAACTAATTGAAATTTGTTACCAAATTACAATTTTTTAACTATTTCAACTATTCAAGTAATCAACCAAACCTGCTCACCCTGTTTTTGTTATGGAAAAAAAAAACTGATATTGTTGAACTGCTGAACACAGGGAGGAAACAACCTGGCAACCCACCCACTGCCAAGTTTTTATTTTTTTCTCATTATTACCATAGTTTTAGGAATACTATACTAACCAATTAATCAAATGTAACTGATAATTGACAACTACTAATCACATAGATATTGCAAGTTAAAAACTGAGAAAATGAACTGCTTGTGTCCCATGTCTTTAATACAGGTGCTACTCAATGAATGAACCAAGGGGATGTTTTGAGTAAAATAATTTACTTTTATTTTGTAAAATAACAGTATACAACCTAAAACATATAGCATGTTCTACACCAGTCAGACTTATTATTGCACAGGTGATACTAAACATGTACGTCCTTCCTTATAACAAATAACTACACCACAGATAAACACTTTCATGAAGCCTCAGACTGAATTTCTCCAATCTGACTGAGGCTTCAAGTTTGTTTCCTTTACCAAGAAAAAAAAAAAGAGCATATCTTTTTATAATTATTTCTTCTATTTGTTTTTTCATGTTTTCTGGGCTAGAAATCGTTTTTTGTAAAGTGTGCTATTCCTTTATTAACCCTAAGGTGCTAATTTTTTTATTTTTGGCACCCTATGTGTGCTAATTAAATGGCAATTAATCTATAACACTATGAAACAAAATTTTTATTTTTTCTTGTTCCTGCACAGAAAGTGTTATTTCCCAATTGCTTATGCCTAAAGTAAATAGAAAATACTTTTTTTTCTATTCAAACTTTGCTTTTGTGACCAAGGTAATGAAATTTTCAAACTTACTCATTTTCCAGAACATTCCAGGTAGGTTCAGTGCTGAGTAAATGATAGAAGATTTTCTCGAACTTACAAGAATTTTCAAGAACTTTCTAGAAAGTTGTAGAACTTATGAGAATTTTCAAGAACCTTTTAAAATTTTCTAAAACTTTCCACAGTAATATATATACAGGGGCTCACCACTCACCACTTTAGTTTAGTTCTATATCTACCTAAGTGAACACACAGACCATCTGATTTTTATCAGAGATCATACCAAGAAACTGCAAGCATTCTTCAGACTCATTCTGATATGTATTTGGCCAATTTATCAAGACAACAGAGAAAAAGTACTCTCTGATGGCATCTGCTAAAATGGCATATTTCAGCATGCCTGTCCTGGATCAAGACAAATCCTGGGGACACTGCAAAAAAACTCTAGAAGGTAAGACAGACAATTTTATATTATACAAATGTTAGATCTTTTAAAATTTGGTGCACTTCAAAGAGGAATACAACAGCATTAAGACCTTGAAGTATGATGAGTATTACTGAGAGGTTATCAGATACTTCAAAATGGTGGCATTCCTGATGGGTCTCCAAGAAGGCTTTACCAAGTTTCCCTGTTATCTTTGCCTTAGGGATAGCAGGGACACCACAGTGCACTACAACAGGAAGCACTGGCCACAACAGACCGAGTTTTCTGTGGGGAGGCATAATGTCAAGTGTGTGCCACTAGTGGACTCCAGAAGGTGTTGTTCCCACCATTGCACGTAAAATTGGGTCTTATGAAACAATTTATCACAGCTCTTGATAAGGAGTCTGCAGCCTTCAAATACCTTCAAGACTTCTTCCCTAAGCTGTCTGAGGCAATGGTCAAAGCTGGTGTCCTTTTTGAACTACAAATAAAGAAAATCCTGGAGTGCACAGAATTTCCCCAAGAAACTCAGTAAGAA
The DNA here is from genome assembly GCF_004210375.1 of Tachypleus tridentatus. Lineage (NCBI taxonomy): Eukaryota > Metazoa > Arthropoda > Merostomata > Xiphosura > Limulidae > Tachypleus > Tachypleus tridentatus. Next base: position 51,003,328 of record NC_134834.1, on the reverse strand, counting down.
GGAAAAAAAATGCTTCGGGCAGCTTTGTCACAGTGGTTTGGGGCCTCTTGGACAATCACAAGGCCAAAAATTATGTGGAACTGGTTGAGGCTGTGGTGAAGAACGACGGCAAAATAGGCTGCAGGATGTTCCTGAAAGTTCATATCCTTGGCACTCATCTCGATAAATTCAAGGAGAACATGGGATACTCAGAGGAGCAAGGCAAGCGCTTCCACCAAGATATAATGGACTTTGAACGCTGCTACCAAGGAGCATATAACGAAAACATGATTGGAGACTATATTTAGGGGCTGATACGTGAAAGTGATTACAGTCGCAAATCTCTTAAAACTACTCGCTTCTAAACATTTTTGTACAGCTTTAGTATAATTACATATAAATCTTGATTCTTATGTTGTTTTATTCAGATCTTACGTAAATGAAAATGAGCAAATTTGCCCATTTTTACATATAAAATAGGTTAATTTCTATATTTCATTATCCAGGTCACAAAAGCAAAATTTGAAGGAAATAATGGCCATTTTCTGTAGTTTTACAACATAAGCAATTAAGACGTAACACATACTATCCAGGAACAAAATTTATGTTACATAGTGTAATTTATGAGTTGAAAGTGATAAATGACTTAGTACAAAAAATAATGAATGAACCTCAACTAAATACCCAGTTCTATTATACACGCTGCTTCATATTCAATAATGTTAAGATTATGGTTGTCATAACATTCTATATATAGAAACAACCAAAAGAAATAAGTGAAATCACCCATTTTCTATGCGAAATATTTAGGAAAATTGATTACAATACTGATGGTATCTTTTGTTCACATCTTTTTAGGCATACAAGTATCCTGTAATCTTGTAGAATTCAGCCCAGTTAATGTTTGTTTTGTAATGATACCAGTATCTAGCAGTTTAAAATTACTTTAATTTGACATGTTTTTAGTCATAGAGATATCCATTTTCATATTTTTCACTGTTGTATTTTAGTTTAAGTCAATAATATCATTTTAACAATGATAACATTATCCATACAAGACATTTCTTTGTTAATTTAAATCAGGTTATGGTTATGTTCCAGATGAACATTTAACATGGATAAGCCAATGTATTATAAGTTTCAACTATATGAAGGTCTGTTTCCCATAATGTGTTATAAAAAATTTTTTTTTTTTTTTACATTTTAAAATTACCTATACACCATTGTTTGGCTCAAAACAATGATATTACACATCTGGTACTGTTCTTTGGTTTATTTAATACAATAGTAGTATATCTATAAAATTAAAAGGTTCATAACAAGCAGGGAATATTTTGGATACCAATTACTAATTCATAACATTGACAATTAACTTCTAATACACTGTTTAGTCCATAACAATAAATGCACACCAATACCTTTTACCTAGTTAATAATTATGACAAAGTAATTCATAACAAGCAGGGAATATTTTGGATACCAATTACTAATTCATAACATTGACAATTAACTTCTAATACACTGTTTAGTCCATAACAATGAATGCACACCAATACCTTTAACCTAGTTAATAATTATGACAAAGTAATTCATACAACACAATATGATTCAGAATAATATTTCTAATAACTCATGAATCAAACCTAAAATTATGATGTTACAATATGTCAAACACACTACACCTACCATATCCAGTGCTGATGAGGCTTTTCACCTAATACAAAGACTCATTAGTCCAGATAGGATATAATATGATGTCATTAAGTGGCTCATAACAACTCATTTCTGGTGTCCTTTAGCTCATAATAATAACATCAACCTCACATGACAGCACAACTTGGTTCACAAGATTCTGGGTTGGATATCATTCTCTAGTTCATAATAATGACAACATAATGATACACTAACTGACATATAACAATTGCAACTCATTTGTAGTAAAATAACCTAGTTTATAACAGTGACTGCAATTCTACAAGTACCCCTGCTAACACTTACTTAAGAATCTGCATCATTGTTTCTTTTCTGTTTGCTCCTTGGAATGGTAATGCACCCGTTAACATTTCAAACTGTAACAGAATTTCAACAGTTTTAGCCTTTAAATATGAAATGTTTCATGTAGTAATCATCTGAATATTTCCTAAAGCAGAAAACAATTCAAGTAATAAATTAAAATATCATAAAAAACAGAACATGACAGTTTGACAATTTATATTGTTTCGATTTCAACTCAACAGAATTTACATACTTCCATCCTCAAGAACATGCAGCAAAACTCCTATTCACTGTAATAGGTTTTTTTTAGTGAAGGATACTACCATAAAAATGAAAGCCACATATTAATTGTCCAGCAATACTTATTATAAATATTTAATTATACTTACATTATTATTTCTTATTATATGAGGACTGAACTATCTACAAACCATTAATACTCCAAAAGACCACCAATCAGCTGCTGTTGTGTGGCCTTTACGATTGATAACCTCAGGAGCCATATATTCCACTGTTCCACAAAAGGAATAGGCTTTCTGGTCATTCAAGGCTTCTTTACTTAAGCCAAAATCAGTCAGACTAATATGGCCATCTGTATCCAAGAGAATACTAAAGGAAAAGAATATATCAGACAAAATATAAAATTCTCTGGAAGAAGATGAAGAGATATTTCTGGCCTAACTTTACAGGTCAAGTTGCAATAAATTATTGTGTATGATGAAATTATACAACTTGTGACCATACAATCAAAGCATACTAATAGTCTTTATATAATAAATAACAAAAAAAAACAATATTTAACAGAAAAAAAAGTATTAAAACAGAACAATCTTCTATAATGTAAACATTTTTCAAATTTAAAATCAAACTTTTAAGGAACCTGAAACTAAAAGAAATTATAGTGTAAATCTTACTCTGTAGTGAATAACTGATTAATCAGTTGAAAATTGAAGTTTTATAATAAATATTAAAAACTTATTAATGTCAAAAACATCTTTCATTTGAATGTTTTGGAATTTCCTTATATTTCATCATCAGAATTAGTCTCAAAAAGTTCAACATATTTGACCTACAAAAACATCATTAACATTGAGTGAGTTTTCATATTTGATCAGAAGTTTAGAAAATTATTTGTTATCAAGCACAAAGCTACACAAAAGGCTATCTGTGCTGTCCTCACCAGGGGTATTGAAATCCGGTTTTTTGTTGTACAAATCTATGAACATACTACCGTGCCACTGAGGAGCAGTTTAAAAAGAACAATATAATGGAATATGCAATAAAATGTGCAGCATACACATGTTAATAAACAACATTTTTAAGTGAAACTATTGTAGAGAAAGGCTTGAACACAAGTGTAAACACTGTATCTTTAAAATAATAATAAACATCAAATAAAATCACTGAGAACTTGCAATTGATTACATTAATGACAAGGGAGGAATTGATGTCATTATTTCGTGACAATTAAAAATGGACACTTTCTTTTAAAAAAGAGTTTGCAATCTGATATTTTTAGTTTTCTAGGTGTACAAGACAGCTGCTATTCTCACTGTGTAATCAGATACAAGACTCAAATGATTACTTACTTTAAATCTGCTTCTTGATGAAATTCTTATGTGCTCACATGCAGGTGTTTGTAGGTGATGTGTAGCTTTGTGGCTAACATAAATGTATTTATCTAAGACCCGTGAACATTTAAGAAGGGGTTGCGAGATTTTGGTTTTAAACATATATTAAATTCTAAATATTTATATGAATACTAAACATAGTTTAATTTATGGGTAATATGTCTGATTATTTAAATTTGAAATTTGAGTTTAAAACTTTGTTTTAATGAAAGGAATGATAAGGACTAGTGGATATTGTAAAACAGTGTGTGTGGCTTTAGGAATGTTATTTTACTTGTTAAAAAATTTAGTGAGTATGTGAGTAAGAAATTAAAGGGATAACCATTACTTTGTAATATGTCATGAATCTGTGAAACTTATGTGAAGAGACATGTAGCCAGAACATATATTACAGACTGTCTGAAAGACTTGGAATAAGGTCATGTTTCAAGGAGTCTGGTATGAAATTGTCAAAACAAACATATAAGCCAGTAAATGTTTATCTTGCAGTAAATAGTTGTGATAAAGAAAAGTTAGTTTTATTTACATCTTAGATGTAAAGTTTATACATAGATGTTAAGATATTCTGAAAACTTCATCTTGATCAGCGTTGCGAAAGTATAGAAAAGTATCATAAACGTATCTTAAATATAATACTAGTTTATAACAACAGAGCTAATTATTCAACCACTGACATTCATAGTAACACAGAAAAATATCTGTGCAAGGATCAGACCTAATGGTAATCAAACCCACCTCCACTCTGTCTGTCTGGTCATAAAGGTCAGCATTACATAAAGACTCTCCATTTTTAATGACCACCCAACACTAAATAATAGCATCAACTCTTCCCTATTATCATTAATGCAATCCATTTTCAATTATTATTGTTTTTATTTGATATTCACTACTATTTTAAAGATAGTGTTTATACTTATATCTAAGCCTTTCTATACAATATTTTCTCTTAACAATGGTATTTATTAAATATGCAAATATTATTACAGATTCCATTATATTGTTTTCACTTAAATCTACTCTTTCTAAACTTCTGATTAAATACACAAAAATTCAATCAATCTTTTTTTTTGCAGTATGAATATTATAAAGTAATTTTTTTTTAAATATTAACACTGATAGTGGAATTTAAGGAAGTTTTGAAAAGTCTGTATTAAAAATGTTTTTAATACTTTGTGTAGTCAACATAATTAATTATACATGTACATTATTAATATCTTGTACTAAAGATGTATACCAATAAATAAATTTTATTAACAGCAAGTATAATTATCTTACAGAATTTATGTACATACGTGTCTGTAAACTTTACTTCTGTGTTTTGCCTCCTAGAATTTTGAAAATATCTCAATTATATAAAATGAAAATAATTATGAAAATTTATAGACTCATTGATTTCTCTTATAAATGAATCTCATTCTGACTCCTGTAATTAACTTATTTTATTCAAATCTTATTTGTTTGTTTGTTTGTTGTTTTTTTTCAATCATAATGACAGAAAATCCTTACTTCTCTGGCTTGAGATCCCTGTATATTATGCCTAAAGAGTGAAGGTGATCTAATGCTATAGCCAATTCTGCTAAATAAAATTTCACATCTTCTTCTGTAAACATTACCTGAAATTTTAAAACTGTTTATATCAAAAACGGCAATTAAAACAAGACTTACCAAACAGCTTTCGAGCAAAGAACGTCTACAAATAAATCTTCTTAGCTGCATTACATTTAACAAAATAAGTTACTTAATTTTGTTTCCTGTCCTAAATAAACACAAAAGGAATCAGGAAAATTTTAAATAGCTTATATCCATTACTGCATTGATCTTATTAATGAGAATTCAAACTAAAAATCACAAGAAAATGAGAGTGGAACTTAGTTAAAATTATAAAAAGTAATTTGATGTGAAACATTACTCAATAACTGGAACAAATTATATAACATTACACTTTCCTATCCATGTTACAGTTTGTTTGTTAAATGTAATTTTGTTCTTCACTACACTTCTTGTTTACTAAATCTATCAACTATGTCTCAATCCTTTTTATGTTGACTGAAACCAAACACTGTTTTGACGAATTTTTTGGTTTCTCACAACACCACATTTCTTATCACTTTCAATAGATACACAGATACAATCTGGCAGTACATTTTCAACCAAAGCTAAAATTCCTGGAGTCACAGAAACCATTACATGCATGAATACAAATTCACAGCTGTTCTTGCAACTATATATCACCACTTCGTTTAACCTTCTACATAACCAACCTTTATGAATACCTCATGCATTTAGCTTAATATGTTATCAGTGTATATGAAATTCAAAACAGCCTTCCTATGAAATAAATAAATAAATATCAAGTAAATATATACTATATCATGACATCTGGTACTTTTAAAACAAGAACAATTTCTAACCTTATATCATTTTGCCATATACAGCTTAATTATATGAAATGACTAAGAACCACCCATATTCATCCAAAATCTCTGGTTCTTATGTAACAAAAATCCAATTAACTTAAACCCCAAACTCCAGCCCCCATTTCTTTACTTACTGAAAAAAACGTTCTTCCACCATTCCTTTTTCCACAAAACTTTACTTATTGAGCTACTTGCAAAACATCCAACTTTGTTATCTACTTCCTTACTTGTTGGAAAAATAATAAATGAAAATAAAATTATTTGACAGACCATTTCCTTCTATCTTTAAAAAAGAAAAAAAAAGTACAAAAAGTTGAGCATTAATGAAATTTATTTGCTTTAACAATCACAAGAATCAATATTGTTGGTGGTTTTGTTTTTTTTAATAATTCAGCAAATAATAAAATATCCACCATTTCCCTAAAGTTTTTACTTACCTGTAGCTAGTTGAAATAAAATACAAAATGTCTAACATACACTTCAAGTTTTATTGAACATCTTCAGCAACTTATAAGAAGTCATTACAATTTTAATTGTACTTACAAGAAATCCCAAACATCCATCACAACCTTCCTTTTCTTGCTTAAGTTAGTAAATAAAACACTGGGAGTCTACCAGTTTTACTACCTTATTATTTAGTTAATAAAGCACCAGGTGACCACCACATTCACTAGCCCCTTGCTTACTGCACAAATAACTAAGAATCCATCACTTTCACTATAATCTTACTTACTGTATAAAAAACTATGAATCCACCACTTTCACTACCTACTTAATAACTCATTAGTAGACCACCATTTCTGCTACACCCTTATTTGCTGAATAAACCATCAGTAGTCCACCACTTTCACTACCCCTTTATTTACTAAATAAACTACTAGGAGTCCATCATTCTCACTATCCCCTTAGTTACTAAATAAATCACTAGTAGTCCACCACTTTCACTATCTCTTTAATTACTGAATAAATCACTAAGTATCAATCACTTTCACCATCCCCTTAGTTATTGAATAAATAATTAAAAGTCCACAACTTTCACTATCTTTAATTACTGAATAAATCACTAGGAGTCCACCACTTTCTCCACCTCCTAAATTAATGAATAAATCATGCCTAAAACTTTCCTTTACCTTTTTACTTTTTGAAAGAAATCTCTCAACACTCAAATCTACCCTTATATTCTTACTGAATTTCACCGTTTGTTTTCTTACTTATTAAATTATAAAAAATTCCATAACTTTAAATTATCCAAAAACATGATGAGCAAATTAATGACATTTATACATTTTCACCTACCTCTTTACTTAACCTTGTAAACAAGTCACCACCTCTAAGAAAGTCTAAAATCAGGTAAAGCTTTCCTTCTGTCTGGAATGCTGCAAAGAAAAAAATATTAATAAGTACAATTCCCCCTTTCTTCTGTTTATAACCTTTTGAGTTCCTATTAGTCATATAGTCTGTAAATGAGTTGAATTTTTTAGATATCATAGATAAAGCACCTGCTACCTTATATACTTCTGGTCACAAAAACTAAAAACAAGCTCATTGCATGACACTTCATAGTAACTGAAAGATCTCCAATTTAGTCCTAATTTCTCACCTAAAAATTTCATAGAATGTTTTTACTGACTTTTACCTAGTATATAAACCAGTACTGCAAACCCTTTAAGGAAAACTGTGCTTTTACAGAACCATCTGAAGTTACACTAGAATGTCAGTTAAACAGTGCCTTCCTTAATGCTTGAACAAGTACTAATAAAGGTGAAATTTCTATTGTTTTTATTATGTGAAACACTTTATAACTTTTTCATTTCATTAACATCAGACTAAGTTATTTTACACAAACAACCTGTAGATAGTAAACATCTAATTTTCACAGAATATAATAAGGAAAAACAACCTATATTTTTATGATATAATTAAAAATTAACAAGGAAAGTTTATTCTGATATCCTTAACTTAAAATATCAAAACTCTTGATTTAAAAATCAATTTTAATTTTTAAAGAAATCACTTCACACAACACACACTGAATTAAGCTTTAACACTGTGTCAAAGCCCAAAACAAATGCATTATCAATTATATTTAAATGTATCATAGCTAAAACTTGACTCTGTTAAAAAGTGGAAAAATACTCAAATACCTACATTACAAAAACGGGTAGTTATAAATGAACTACTGAAAGGTTTTCATAATATTTATAGGACAAATTTATATTAAATATTTTCATTTTTTAAAAGATAAATAAAAAACTTTTGTTTTACCATAATGCAGCTTAACTATAAATGGATGTCTCACATCAGCAAGAATGTCGCGCTCCATTTTGGTTCTCATTCGATCTCTCACTGAAAGTATAAAAACATTTGTTATAGTATCCATTCTTTCTTTTTATGGCAATTTTCTTACTTTGCTTATACTTCCTTTTCTTTTCAATGCTTATGACAAGCCACTGGCACATTTTCCAAGTTTGATTTTAATGATTTATAACAATTCTCAAATGACAGTTGAAAAGGAAAGACATTTTACATTGACCAGTTGAGATTGCATATTCTTCTGAAAATGCTTAAGATATTGGGTTTCTTGTTTGTTTTGCTAACATGTTTGGTTTGTTTTGAATTTCACACAGAGCTACACAAGGGCTATCTGAGCTAGCCATCCCTAATTTAACAGTGTAAGACTAGAGGGAAGACAGCTAGTCACCACCACCAACTGCCAATTCTTGAACTACTCTTTTACCTATGAATAGTGGGATTAAGCGTGACATTATAGCACCCCCACGGCTGAAAGGGCGAGTATGTTTGGTGTCATGGGGATTCAAACCCGCGACCCTTGAATTACGAGTCGAGTGCCTTAAGCACCTGGCCATGCCAGGCCTATTGCTAACATGTAAAATGTATTTCAAAAACTTGACATATTCATACTTATCATGTACAAGCTAGTAACGTGTTCACAGCAGAGAAAAAATTAAAACGTTCAAAGCTTCATTTAGTTAGAAAAGAAACACAAAAGACCACTATAAATTACTTCTACAAAAAATTCCAGTATAACAAAGAAAATCATGAAATAATATACAAGCTTTCTTCACCTTTCTCAAATTAATAATGAAAAAGAACAAAAAGTACTAGCTATAACCCCTACCTTTCAAGGTTGCTTTTTTTAAAACTTTCATAGCATATAATGTTCCTGTATCAGGACCAGCTATTTTTTTCACCAGAAACACCTAGTGATTTAAAAAAACAAACAATAAACAAAACTTTTGTTGAAAGATGTAAAATGTAAATCAGTACAGTAAAAGAAAAAGTTTCTTAGAGTATGACGTATTGCTTTTCTTGAACTATCTGCACAACAGGAAACTATTTGTTTGGTTTCATAAAAAAAGGCTGACTTTGGTTGGCTAGTTTGCATGTGTGTACTCATTACACTACACTTTCACCCAGGACATTACAGAAGTCAAACTAAGGCTCTCTTCTAATAGCTAAGGATCCCTATTTATCTCAATTTAAAATTAATTTCTCTCTCAAAACACATCAGGATGTTCTCTAATATTTTTCCTTTTATTCAAAAGGAAATAAATGCTGTTATTTCAATAGCAAGAACTTCTAAATGAATGTATTTCTAATATTCAAAACAAAATTATTTGCATATTTACTAATCTGTTTAAAAATTCTGGTAAAACTCCACTATATACATACATATACTAACTACTCATATATCTTATATACACATAAGGTCTTTCTTATTCTGATCTTCAAAAACACATTAGATGTATGTAATGTTCACAAAAAATATGGTTCTGAACTGTCTAATCTTGTAACTACCAGAGAAAACTGAATATTTCAAATAAAATATCATTAACAAAATAAATACTATGATTGTTATTTGGTTCATTTTTTGCCTAACTTGCTGTATTACTTGGTGGTTTTACTACAAGTATTGAAGCTTAGAAACAGGACTGAGTAAAAAACAAAATTTTATTACAATTTTAATATAGTAGCATATGTAAAATATTGGAATGTAATAGTGTTTTCATTATTCACTCAAGCTATCTCCAAACTTCATTAGTAACAATGTATATTCCTCAGCATTAAATATGAATTACTATGAGTATGATCACTATACTATGTTACTATAGATACAACTGGCAAAATCATAAGTCTGTTACATACTAGAATACACCTGCTAATTGTATTAGTTAAAAAAGGAAAATTTAATACCCAGTATTAAATGTTTCTGTTGTATTACAAACTCTACAGGAATGTTATTTTCATTATCATGTTTACATGTTTCATTTACAAAATAAACTGACATGATAATGACATTAACATAGGTTCTATCTAAACAAATAGCTCTTGCAAAATTTAAAAACAAATGTATTATTCATCTTTAAAAAAAAGCTTGAATTTCAACAGTTAAAAAAAATCTAAACAACAACTAAGCTACACAAATATTAAGAAGCAAAAGCAAACCTTTCCAAATGATCCCTGACCTAACACCTTCAGGAGTTTAAACTGCCCAGGGTCACCTTTTGGATGACCCTCTTTTGTTATATTGGTCAATTCAATCTCTCGTACTCCTTCCATTGTTTCTTCTACTTCCATTATATGTTCTTCCTGAAATAACAGAAAACATTAAATTTTGCTCATAAATGGAAATGATCAAAACTTTCAATCTTGTCTTACCTTTTTATGTACCAATGTGATAACAGTTTTAGGCTATGAGTAAAATTAATAAGTAATTTACAGTAATTTCTGTTTGATGCTTATAAAATGAAATCCCCAATAACAGAGCAATATAGGACATTTTTAAGTTTCATCTTGTTAACATATTTCAAAAACAAAGTTTCAATACTAATTAACATCATTGCCACAAAGCGCACACACATATTCAAAGGAAGAACCATAATGCATGAAACTCACCATTATAATGTGCTAAAATTTTCAAAGTGAGTTTCATTACTTTATTAAACACACCCACAACAAAGCTAACTTATTCCAAGGAAAATGTGTCACTGGTGCACTAAAATCCCCATCACAAAGCAAACACATTCCAAGGAAAGTTTGCACTAATAAATTGAAATTTCCACCACAAACCTAACATATTCTAAAGAAAGTTTCATTGCTGAACCAAAATTACCTCCACAATAAAATCATGTATGACAAAGTAATTAAGTTTTAACTAAAGACTGCATTCAACTCAAAAATCATGATGTATCCAATTCCTGTTTTTTAGGAATATTACAGCAATGATGCCCCTGTGAGATTAGACTTCTTTAGAGAATGATATTCCAGTGTTCTTCCACTCCTTTTGTGCAGCTTTCCATAGGCCAGCTAGTGATTTGAGTCTACAACTTCCAGTTGCCAACTTCAGCATAAAAAATAAAGGTAGAGAGTTCATTGGAACTGCAATAGAAGTTTTAACATTTGTGTGTTTAATAAGGTTGTTTGTTGTTGTTTTTTTATTTTAGGTTCTTCAGCCACTTTTCTCATGAAAATTGATGCTGATTCTGAACATGGCAGGAAAGTAGCAAATTTCTGTATTGCAATACTTTGTCAATTTAAGATGTACATGTATTACCTTGTTACAGTACCTTAGGATGTGGCAACTTACTCCTTTGGGTTTCTGAATTGAACAGCTCTATTTCACATTCACAACATAACTAAGGGCACTGGTCCTTTGGAGTGGTTTCAAAGCTCACTACTCCTCTAAACAACTCATCATGCAAGTTTTTCCTATTTCCATGTAGAACACTGAAGACATCTCTTATCATGTTGTATCATGTAACTACCTTTTGAATATTTCTCTTCTGAAAAAGCAATTACATAAGAATCCAGTCATCGACCAAATGTAGAAAGCATTTTATAATTGGGTTGTTTCTATACGTAAGGCAGATGAACATCACACAAAATTGGTTCCAGAATCAGTGTAAAAGGTTCCATTTCCATGACTGATAGAGTTAGAATTAAAACAACCCATCCAGCTTCAAATGTAATGAATAGTGTTACACAGTTTATGCTGTAAAATACACAGCTAAGTTAGAAAATTTAAACATACAGAATGCATATCCAGTACAGGATTTTTTTTATCTGAACACATGTTGGTCTTACAGTTTAAGTCTTTCAAACCCCTTTTCACTCATTATATATTATACAGATAATCAATTAACATGTGCATATAACAGACTAATGACAAATGTCTTCACTATGATATGTACATCAACAAGAATGCATATTTCCTGATTTCTGCAAGGAAAGGAACAGGATGTACTGATTCCAGGAATCTACATTTCCTCCAACAAAAAAGGAAACCTTTACTTAGTTTTGATCACCTGATTAATGATTTCACCTTTCATAAATATATGTTCATTATAAACACATGGGAAAATACATGTATACAAACTAATTAAATCAAAACTGAATTCATCTACATTATCTCTAAAAATTATTAGTTTGTTGTCAATACATAATGACAGGTTTTACTATCTGTATATATAGTATTAATTCCAATAGTTATTAAAAAAAAGTAATATGACAATAGATGAAATATTAACCATTGTGCTTACTGGAAGTTTCACATTTGCTACCAAATATTCTAAATACGCATTACATTCATACACATACAAATAGCAAGCACTAAAACACAAACTACAAAATCAAATGTACTTCAAAATGACTGTGACTGGTTGCTTCCAAATCAAAATATATAAATACAGAAAAAAGAATTGCATATAACAATTAGGTACACTTACAATTTACTGTGACTGACTGCTTCTAAGTACTGATAAAAGTACACAAAGTGAACTATATACACTACAGCAAAAAGACTTAAAATGACTATAACTGGTTGCTTCCAAATATGCATACAACATACCAGCATACATTTACTTCTAATGACTGATTGGTTGCTTCCAGTTAAATAGGTACAAAACAAACAAAACAGACTTATGACAACAAATATCATATATGAATCTATCAGACATAATTATCAGTGCTATTAAAAAGAACATTTCCTGTGCTGGTTTACAAACAGAGCAATTACGATATTTCTAGAATTTTGCAAATACTAAAGATTACTGAAATAACTACATGCATTCTCAGTAAGTGTTCAAAAGTGAACAAACATACAGAAAATTGTAGCAAGCAATAATGATACACATGCTAAAAAAGCTTACTTGAGAAAGGGCATCACTTGGTACATCTACCGTCATACCATCAGCATTACTTGCCTGCAATAACAAACAACCTATCTGTAGAATTTAAACCAGACAGAAAGCAACATTTCTTTCTTACTGAAGTAAATCCTCACTTCTTTATTACTGGGAGTAATCCATGGTTTTCTGTTGCAAAAAATCAAACCACGGTTATCCAAAAAGTGTTGTCAAAAATTCAAATTTGTTCACAACATTAGCTGACATAAATTTTATACCAAATTAGACACGGAACTTCGTGAGCAACATATGCTTCTAGAAAACCAGTTTTTAATTATCTCCAGTTTTATATTTTGAGTTAAACATATCTACACAGAAGCATAATGTATTTAGCTACAAATCTGTATTTTTTCTTTTGTTATTATTTATTAGCCAAGCTTATTAAAGTATCTTATGTATTGCTGTTGGTAACCATTTCATCTCTTATAAAAATGTATATGCAGTCTACATATTACATAAATATTGAAATTTTAAACAGTTATTTAGACTTTATACCCTATCATGTAAACAATTCATCAATGAAGTCAAACACTTTGTAGATAATTTGCTTAGCTAAGATTAGTCAGAAAATTTTTTAGACAGATGTTTGCTATGATGGAATATTATAATACTTTACTAAAATATATTCATTTAAGTATCTAAGATAAATTTAACTATGAAATTGCCACACAAACTAAATCTGTCCCAAAGAATGATGGAATTATAAACAATTACATTAGTAACTTTATTATTTCAGTTGTTTTACTGTAGCCCAAATCCTCTTAAGTGTGTAGGTGCAGACTTAGAATTAAAACATACTACAAATTCAATGTAAGAAAGCTACTCATGTTTACTTCACCAGACAGTATACACTATAATAAAAAGATGCAGTTTCCTTATAACAAGGATGTTGTAGTGCCTGGTATACAGAAAGTTATGTAACCTTCACTACACATCAACATAATAAAAATATACGCTTGAACAATTTAGCAAAATAAAGGATTATTAGCATATGGAAACTCCTTAAACACAAAATGTATTTTTTTTTAGTTTCAAATGGAATTAAATGTTTACCTCAAGTTAGGCAGGCAGCTAATCCATCAAAAGATTGTCAACTTAGTTTTCTACCTGATTCTTCTGCAACACTATGAGATCACCTAAAGAAGTTTTTCACAGTTCATGAGAAACTCCCTTCATGTGTATTTATATGCAAAGTAGATTTCCTAACTCAGGTATCAGCTACAAAGGTTATTCTTTCAGGAACATAAAGATGTTCAAAGGAAGGTTGGAAATTTGTTTATCTAGGATTAAGCACTCTGACTAAAAATTTAAATTTTAATGATAAAATGTATATTTTAAGTACATAGCTTAAATTCAAATAAGATCTATAATGTTTACTTGTGGCTCTAAATGCTTCAAACACCTCAGGGAGGAAATAGTAAAATCTGTGTTACAGAAAAGAAACTCTGAAAAACACACATGAAGTTGGAAAATTTGATAAACCCATTCATACATTAAGCAAGATGGAAAACAACTAAATCATTCATATAAGGATATCCATGAGAATAACTGAGAACCATCCAAAAATGTTCTTCATTTCCATTTGTTTTGTAACTGGGTGTATTACAAACCAGACCATAAAAGTTTCCAGGTGAATAAAATACAAAGTAGGGCTAAGGTAAGACAAAGCCAACAACAATACTCAGTAACAAGAATAAGTATTAACTAATTAATCAAAAGCCATTTTTTAACTCTTCAGAAACTCACCAATCAATCCCTGCAGAAAATTCAAGAAGTTAACAAACATAGCATGATGTTGATGACCAAAAGTGTTAAGGCATGACCAATGAGAAGAGTTCAGAGTCAACATACCAAGGCAACAAAAACAAACTCAAAATCTACTGTGAGTTAGCAAGCAAAGGGTTATTATGACATACAAACTGTTTGTCTTCAATACTGAAATTGAAAGAAAAGAGAATATAACAATTGTTGGATACCCTCTAATCTAAAAAAAAAAATCAAAGGAATTCTATAATAAGGAAATCCCAAGTTTGTAAAGCTTTGGATCACATACAAAGAGAAAGCCTGTAAGAAAAAAATCAAATTTTACAAGATGTAAAATGGTTCAATCTCCAAAAGGAATAATTAATTATGAAAGAGGTTTAAGATCAGTGAAAAACAGAAGGTTTTCATGGTTCTCAAAAATAAATTACACTTACCTGTCCTAAGATTCAAACAGACAAAAAAGGCCATGCAGTCAAAATGGTAGGACAGAATGGAAAGTATAAGATTCAGAAACACACACGTGACTGACAAGATAGGAAGAAAATAAATCAGCAACTAATAATTGAGAGAAAGCATCCAAAACAGAGTGATAACACTGCCGCAACATCTTCCAAAAGATCAAACTTAAACAACACAAAGATCAAGGATTGAAGTTTAGTACAATTTTAGTTGGGGGGAAAAAAAGTGAAAGCCTAATCTAATAAACACCAGTAATAATTACTTTGTGTAAAAAGTAAGAATGCCAATCAAATCACACACTGACAATGAAAGAAGGTGAGAACACTGCATCTGCATGTCACGAAATTGAAATTAACACAGGAACACAGACAGCAGCAAAGTTTCTGAAAGGCATAAAAGAAGTTTGGCAAGGACATAGATCAGAATATAATCAAAGGATTTCTATAATAGGTTATTCACCTTTCCAAAAAAAAAAAAAAATCATGAAAATCCATCTCAATGGCTTCCTTAGCTGGGAGTTGTAGATCTCTGTATCCAACAAATAGAAGAAACAGTTACAGAGAAAGGGTGCAAGAGAGAAACTTAACTACAGAAGGATCTAAAAGATATATGAGTAACAAAATGGTCCAACCTCCCATAAGAGGAAGAGGAGCATGCTTTATTAATATGACCTCCAACGAAAATATTGACACACTGTAAAAATTAACTAACTCGGAGTGGTGTCTCTCATGGACCACATAATAATTTACTTTATGATGTCACAAAATCGTACAAAAATACAAATAGAAAACAATTACTGAATGGATTAGCTACACATTTAGTTTGAAAAAAGCACTTAGCTAATGAAGGATATTAGAATAACCAGCAAACTGATTAAGTTTGCACAGTATTAAATTTCATGAATATTTACAACTGACTGAAGTTGCCGTAATTACCTAATGCACAGTTATGCTCACTTGTCATTACGAAATTAATATTATAGATAGTAATGCGTAAGAAACTATCTGAAGTATGATCTGGCTAAACTAACTATTATAAAATCTTCAAAGCCTTCTATGAACAATGAACTAGTGAGCACTTTGGATCTTCAGTTAACTCTGTAAGGTACTGTTTAAACCTAGTTTGAAAAAGAAAGGACATTGTGTTGTTGAACAGGATTTACCAAGAAGATTCCAAATTTGGAGAGATTACTGTATAAAGAGTAGAATAAAATCTCTTGATATGTTTATATTGTAGAGGACAAGAACTCTGGGACACACAAATAAAATCTTTAAGATCATTAAGTGTTGGAACTTTGAATGAAGATTTAATAAACAATTTGGCAGGCAATTAGAAAACAAGGCACAAGTTTAAAATATGTAAAATATGAGCACAACTCTATTTAAGACACTTTTCTGTCAATGTATAAAATACACTGTAGTTTGCCTAAAGATGTATTAGGAGTTACAACAATGAAGTTAAAATAAGAAGAAAATACATGAGAAATGTAGGGACTGAGGTTGCATACTGGGGAGGGGAAGGGGGGTTCAATTGTGTGAAGAAAAAAAAGAAGCACAGATGGTCCCAGTAACTCCTTGCTAACCCTAAGAAAGGAGATAAAGTTAGTATCCTCTGATTAAAGCTAATAATGGTACATTTTGAGACAATACAAATGAATTAATACTTTAACAAGTGAAAAGTACCTCTTGCAAGTTAAAAGTACTTTCCTCAGTACAAAAGCTGACATTTAATCCAACCCAACAGTATATTAAAAATGTAACTTAGCTAATAAAAACACTCTCAAAATTCCTTCTTGTAGTTGGAGACTAACAAATGCATTCCCTTTAATTCACAAGAATGAAATATTTTGATAATGAGGTTAAAAAAAACCTGTCAGAATGAAAATGAATTTCAATACACCTCAAACTGCAATGAAAAAATATGAAAAAACATTTTGTGAAGGTGATAACAGTTATCTATAAACTGCAATGGCTACTTAAATTTAAAGCTGAAGTAGTGCTAACATTGGTTTAATAAAGGAAACAAACACTGCTTGAAATTCAAGACTAGACATCTTAACAATAAAGAGTAAGGCCTGATAATTAGAAAAAAACTGAAATTTGTACCTGAGCTACTCATATATTATTAAATCATCATGAACCTAAGTTCAATGTAAAATTATGTTACCTGAACTATGTTTTGAAAAGGTGAAGGTAAAAAAAAAATTCTAGAAGTTTTCTGGCCCAAATTATCATTTTTAAGGGTACAATTTAATTGTTTGTGAACTATTGTTATACACTACAAACAACAGTAACAGCTGTATAATATGTTCTATTAATAACAGTAACACCTGGGCTATTCAAAACACTTATTTAATTGACAAAGACTTTGAAACATATCATTAAAATGAATTTTAAATAACTGCACATTACTTATAACAAGCAATGTCCTCCTAATATATGATCACCTATCTATACCTCAGTTTTTCCCAACTTATATATGTAAAAAATAGCTGGTATGAGTAGAGAAAACACTATGTAGATTTTGCTCCTCTTCATAGTGCTTTCTCTACCCACAAGAGCCATTTTTTACACACATAATTTTCTCTACAAGTAGGTTTTCTCATCATCATGGATTCTCCCAACTCAGTTTAATAACAAGCAACAAAGTCAAGCACCTTTCTTCAGTATAATATAGCACTGATGAAACCTCCATCATTTATAGTCAGTCCTCCACATTTCACTATTACAGCTTTGTCAAGAGCTATTGGTAAAATATAAGTTCACTAATGCAGTTAAAACCAAACTGGAACAATATTGTCATCAGTAATAACTATAACTGTAAAATACTGAGCCATAAAACAAATTCTGAAGATATAAGCCCTTATTTTGTTTAACAGAAATTTCTTGTAATAAACTACATTTCATGTCAAAATTAAGAACAAAACCAATAGTATTATTTTATAACCAGTTATAGTTTCACAGTGAGGAAGAATGTTTAAAAAAGGTACAATATTCTGATCACTGCTTTGATTACTCACACCAGGGATCAAAACATTTTATTAAAAACATTTTCTTCCTTATGTAAAAGCTGTACTTTTAAAAAAAATAATACTTCAGATCAGCAAATATGCTCAAAATGTTAAAACCAAACAGTACTAACTGACCATATTTTACTTCACTGGCTACTAACAAAGATTGTACTCTGACACCACTCTCATTGTTAAGTGCATTTACATTTTTACATAACTTGTAGTTTTCCTACACAGTTGCATTCCATAATGTTTAAACATTTTTACCATTTAATGCTGCAATTTTGCATAACAAATAACTGTTCAAAAATGTGAAATTTTGTGAATCAACAAAACTATGCAATAACATATACTCACGTTTAGACAATATTTAACAATATTATCTGTTGTTTAAATTACTGTTGAACACAAACTGTTGCATAGTCTGTCTTGGCAACTACAAACACCACTTGTTTATATGCAATTCATGAGCACACTTAATGCATTAGTCCTTTCTTATCACACATGTACGTGTACAAAATAATAACTGAAATTTACTTTTAAAGTAGATGGGATTTATTATAAAATTTAAAAAAAACAATTACAAGTTTACTATTTTAAGAGGTCCTGTACATAATAGAAACAAGCTTGAATTGAAACAGCATTAATTTGTAAAATGTGTCCCATAATAAATACATTCTTTTAATTACAATTTTTTTTATTTTTCAGACTGACTCCTCACTTGTATATTTACAATGGTTAAAGATACTTTTAGGCACTTGAGTTCAGCCACTGCGAGAAATAAAATTATTGTAGTTTTACCAGAATGCTAATTCAGTTTCAGGATATCTGAATACTCTGGGGGAGGGTGATATCAAATTCACATGCCACTCAACAAACATAATAAACATCCTATTCAAGAAAATGGGGTTGTAGTAAATCTTATTGGAAGTAGGGGAACAAATATTATTGAACAAGTTTATATAATAATTATCATATCAGTATTTTTTATGTTATTTTGGCAGCAAAATAAAAAGTTAACAATACTAGCTATTCAACATTTTTGCTCTCTGATATTATTGAACTTCTGAGAAGAAAATTGGATGCAAGCTTCATAAAAATTAAGAAAAATGTATTATTTATTTTTTATTGCTATTACAGTCATCTGGTTTCCAAGAAAATCTTCAAAAGTATGGAATAATGTAATATTCTAAAAATAAAAACCTATCAATCTTACATAATAAATTACCAGATAACAAAATCTGGAAACAGTTAAGTATCAAAATGTACCCAAATATTTTACAAAACATTAAAAGTTTAAGATAATAAAAAAATATATATATTACAACTTGATCACAAAATTCGCTTGAAGTTTACAATGTACCATTTCCTACTAGACCATACACTGTTTTGCAGTTTTTATGGGTGTTTCTTGCAGTTACATATAAAGGAAGCAACTTTTCATGTTCCAAGAAAAACTTTCATTAATCATGAATTTACATAGCTTTCATCCACAGGAATATCACTCCATCTAGTTATTAATTTTGCGATTGCGACTAGTGGCAATCAGTAAAAAGTCACAGGAAAGTTACACTTTGCACTAATCTTTAGACTTGACTTCCATCTCTACAACCATGACTATTGAAGTAACAATGATGACAATGCGGTGATCTAATGATGGTGATCTTGATATGATTCCGTGATTTTTTTTTAATGGAACTACATGGTAATATTAAGATAGAGAGAGTGATAGTATGACTGCATGAAGATGTGTTAATGCTTACATGCTTAATATAGTAAACACCATTTCGGATTTACATCAATAGCTACAGTATTACTCTATACTGAATTAATACAAATGCTTATTGGCTTAGTCACCTTAGTTTCAGCAACGTCTAGTGTAGTGTCATTGTATGTTCAATGTGTCATTAATGCTTACTGCTCAATAAATAATGATATCAATTATAACAGCTAGCATTATACCATGCTATACTAAATAAGTGTTAATGCAATAACATTTATAATTAAGTGTTTTTGCTTGTCTGGGTTGCTAAACTGATAACTCAACAGGTATCTTGTTTGAAGCTTGTCTCTTGTAATATACATTTTTTTACCTCTATCTACTGGATATACTGTTAATTTCCATTTTGTCAGTGTTTTGTTATTTGTGAGTAATGCTCAAGTCTGTTGCAATATATATATACATATTTTTTTACTTTATCTACTGGATATACTGTTAATTTTCATTTTGTCAGTGGTTTTGTTATTTGTGAGTAATGCTCAAGTCTGTTGCAATATATATACATATTTGTTTACTTCTTTATCTACTGGATATACTGTTAACAAAACCACAGACAAAATGAAAATTATTTGTGAGTAATGCTCATAATTTTCTGCTTTTTTGGATGTTATGTTTGCACTTAACCACCCACCCTCAAAAAATGATATTAACAATAAAAACAATCACAGACAATTTGTTAAGTTAATGTATTTCAAGGCATAATAGTTCATGACTTTATACCTTTTCATTTTGAAATTTTGCAGAAAACATCCACATGAAGTGAAATTGACCCAGTGGATTCCAACAAAGAAAAATAAGGAAGGCAATAGAACAGATGGCTCAGGCAATGTCTGGTTCAATTTTAAAGTATGCAATGCCTTCAACATCAAGTACAAGAGGAGAAAGTCCTGAAGATATTGGTTGGTTGTTTAACGTTCACTGGCTCAAAGCAACTGGGCTGCCTGCACCAAACAACCAGTAAAAAGGCAAAAACGTAAAATCATTAAAATATGTAAAAAGGAATCATGCTAAAACAAAACATCGTCCAATTTTCAAATTAAAATCTTAAATAGTTAAATATTTACAAACACAACTGAAGTGAACAGTGTCACCATCACCAATAACACTGTCCAATATCAAGGATGAACCCATCATAAATATATGTTTAAAATGGTGTCATCGTTCTTGATCATAACGATGGCATGACAGTTAAATGTGAGCTACTGTAACCTGAGTGTCACACAGACCACACATGGTGCATTAGTACCAGATAAAAGAAAGTGATGAGTTAAAAAACTGTGACCAATGTGTAGTCTAACCAGAACAACTTCCTCCTTCCAATCCTTATGGAAACAAAATGGCCAAAAAGCAGAAGGTTTAATTCAGAAAAGCTTGTAATCACATTGCTCACTGCCAACTCATGCAGAGTCCAGCCTAGAATACAGGACTGCAGTCCATGTATGGGACAGGTATGGCAGTGATAGTGCCAGAGAAGACAGACTTAGCTGCAACGTCAGAGAGTTCGTTCCCACAAATACCAACATGGCCTGGTATCCAAACTGAACAGAAGTAGATGATAGAAGAAATGGTTAACAGGGTCCAACATCTTCAAGGTTGAGGTACTGGCAGAGCCATTGACCAGAGACTCATAGTCTAGTTTTGATAGAATAAGGGCAGAATAGATTTTTAGCAAAGCACATCAATCCACTCCTCAAGATATAGAAGAGAGGACACAGAGGACATTCAGTGCCCTTGTACACTTGACATTTAGAATAAAGGTCAGCTTACAGTCAAAGATAAGCTCCAATAACTTTGCCTAACCAACCACAGGAAGCAAAACTTCTCTGAGATGAAGCTCAGGATCTGGGTGAATACCCCATTCATGGCAGAAGTACATGCAAACAATTTTGAAGTAAGAAAAGGTAAAACCATTTGCTGTGGTCCACTTCAGCAAGCATCTGAAGGTGGTCTGTAGCCACCATTCAAAAACCTCTTGTTCAACGACTGACACAAAATGTGAAAGTCATCAACATACAGACCATTTGCAACTGTAGATGGAGTTTTTCACTAATGGCATTAATCTTTATAATGAAAAGTGTAACACTCAAAACATAGCCCTGAGAGACTTCAAGTTTCTGTGGGAAAGAACAGGAAAGTGTTGAACCCACATGCGACTCAGAATCTATAGTTCATTAAAAAATGGGTAAATGGCTACTCAATCCATGAGTGGAGTTCTCACAAGTTGCCATACCTCTGAGTTGTATCATATGCTTTCTCAAGTTAAAAAAAAATACATAAACGAAATGTCACTTGAGGAAGGCTTCCCTGGTTGACATTAAGTTGAAACAGGTGGTCCATGGTAGAGCTCTGTCATCAGAACCCACACCAAGTAGGTTGTTTGATTCAAAGAACCAAACAAGACGAGCATTAACCATCCTCTCTAAGATCTTATAGAGCTAGCTTGTCAAAGCAACTGGATGGAAGTTCAAAGGAATCTTGGTATCCTTCCCAAGCTTAGGAAAAGGGAGTACAATAGCACGGCACTAAAAATCAGGAAAAACATTCTCTTGCCATATCCAGTTAAAAACAACCAGAAGAACAGCAAGAGAACTAGGAGACAGATGGCACAGCATCTCGTAATGAATATCATCAAGTCTGAGTAATGTACTGCCAGACCAAAGAAGAGTTCCACCAGCGTAAAGGGGTGATTATAGTCAAAGAGATGATCAGCCCAAAAGGAAAGAGGCAATCACTCTGCCTGTGTGTTGTTGGCTGAGAAGGTAGAAGATGAAGCAGAAGTGCTAGATGCACAAGAAATGCTTTTGCCAAGTGTAGTGGTGATGCTCTGGGTATCTGCAACTTCCTGGCTATCAGAGAGCAAGATAAAAAGGGGGCAGAAGTACACTGTTCACAAGCCTTTCAAATCTTGTCTTTGGAACTGGTGGTAGAAGAGATGCTAGAAGTGTATTTAATCTAACATTCCTTCCAGCTTTAACGTCTGACTTGCCAAGCACATACATTTGCCTGCTGAAATCTAGTGCAGTTTAAAAAGTGTGGGATACCTATGAAAGGTATCCCAAACCCATTTTCAAGCTTTCCTTGCCATGTGGCAGGCAGGATTCCACCATGGACAAGGATATTGTGAGAAACAAGTTGAGGTTTCAGGAATACACTGAGCAACTGCATGGACAATACAGTCAATCACTGCTGCTACACAGTCGTCTATCGATGGCTTAAAGACAATTGCAGAATTAAGTTCATAGAGACTAGTGAAAGAGGGCCAGTTGGCCTGGCCCAACTTGCATTGAAGCATGCAAGTCGGATGGCATCAACAATGGCCAGTCTCTCTCAAAATGATAAGAAAATTATAACTGCCTTATGGGTTACTCTCAACCCTCCAAGAAAAGTAAGAAAAGTGAAAGGGAGCAGAGAGAAACATCAATAGCAGTAAAAGACTGACCAAATAGTAGTGGTAGGACCCAAGGATGCACGGATGGCTAGAGCTTTCAAGAGTATATCAAGTGGTAAAGACAGGATGGGCACATGTTGATCAACCAGCACTGCCACTCCACCATGCACTCATCCATCTCACAACCTGTCATTTCTGTACAAAGAAATCTGCTGAAGGGTGACTGCATCAGCAGGTTTCAGAAACATTTCCTGTAAGGAGAGACATACGGAGTTATAATCATCAATCAAATCCTTAATGTCATCTGTAGTCACTTCCAAAGACGGAACTATGGTGCCCACTAGTGTTCCGATACTGACGTCAGCACTTTTCCCAAACACCAGTATCAGACAATGTCCACAGCCATATCTTAAACAGACCAGCCAAATGACCCTGGGGTAGGGGGGCATCCCAAGTCTGTCCGTCTACAAGAATTCAAAACTAAATTGATGCATTGGAGTTGGACCCCTCAACCACCATGATTCTCTCATCTACTTCACAGGTCACCATGCACACGTGGGTGAATGTTCAGATCCCAGAGGTAAATTAAAGTATAAAACCTTCTCTAGAGATCCCCTCACCACATATAGGAATCCACCTCAAGGGGAATCTGAAAGACAAATACAAGAATCATCTTAGCAAGAGGATTCATATGAGAAAGAAAAAGAATTTTGACTGTCTGTGTGTATTGCTTCATGTGAGAGAAGTTTTTTCAAATTGAAATTGATAAAATATTTTTTTCACTCGACCATGAGTTAAACAAGATTGACATATCTGGCTTTACTTTAAATTGAACATGAATATACAAAAAAGGTGAATTTTGATTACATCATTGATCAGTTTGCAAAAATTAAGACTCGAAAGCAGAGACTGTAAATCCTCTCTATTTACCTTTGAAGAACAGACTGAGCATTGAGACTGTGTTTCCTACATTTTTGGTATAAAATAAAATGTAGTATTACTTGTTCACTGAATTTTTGATG
This sequence comes from Tachypleus tridentatus, assembly GCF_004210375.1. Classification (NCBI taxonomy): domain Eukaryota; kingdom Metazoa; phylum Arthropoda; class Merostomata; order Xiphosura; family Limulidae; genus Tachypleus; species Tachypleus tridentatus. Next base: position 50,978,678 of record NC_134834.1, on the reverse strand, counting down.
TCCTGCATTTTTGTTATTTCCAATTTGACAGTACTGTACTGTTTAAAAATATGCTTGAAAACATATTTCTCTGTATGTTTAAATTTTAAAATTATTTAGGGGAAGTGCCAAACGAAGTATCCACCCCAGGTGCCAAATATTTTAGGAAAACAACCTGGTCACACAAAATAACCACTAGGTCCATATTGTGAATATGCTCAGTTACCTCCATGATAGTGTCCAAAACTTCTCTGTTCATCTTCCTCACACTCTTGACCTCTGTACTTTATGTTTAACATATAGATTGCCAGTTAGATAGGTAAAAAGTAAAAGTCCTGGTAGACAGAAAATAATATGACTATACACTGTTTGTCATCTGTTAGCAAGATAATTTTCACAAACTGTCTTCAGTGCTGCTTTATCTTCTTAAAAACATGGACCACTTCAGACAGCATTGGTTTGTCACTTTCACATTTCCTGATAACACAAGAGGTTAGTTGCAACACACCACTCACTTGTACCAAATATTATACTTTGTACCTTCATGGATATGAGCTGGGCTAAAGCTAGTGAATCTAAGATTGCCCCTTGCAAGTACTGTTTAATTTTCAATTGTATTTTCAAAGTTCTTTGTAAATGATCCTTAATGTGTTCATAGAATAAAAAGAGATAATCACTTTTACCCCTTTGTTAATCAAAATACAGTTTAAGTACTTGTTTTAGGCTTTCTTTTTTATGTAGGGCTTTTTAGATTATATTTATAAACATTTATTTCACAATTCAGAAGTTGCAGATATCCTTAATAAGGAGATTCAGTCCCCAAGTGATACAGCCACAGATAATAGTATGCTCTGCATTTCGGGCCATTCTTATTTAACAAAAGTTCTTTAGTGATTTAAATTGTATTAGGTGGCATTAGCAGTACCACATGCCCACCTTTGCACTGCAGCAAGGTCCTGAACATTCATGCACATTATGCATAGAAGAAAAACTGTGAAGCAAGTATATTTAGAATACAAATTTTATTAAGATACTTTTCCCATAACTCTTTGTTATTACATCTAACTATTTTCTTTGATATTTCCACACCATTCTTTGCATTTATTTTGCTGTTAGTCTATTTCATATGTTTTCAAATCTGCATTCTCATTATTTTTACTTCTGGAGTATATTTAAGATATCAATTCATTTAAATGTTTGTACGCAACTCATGAAAAACTTTAATACATGTTAAGCATGTACATATCGTTCAGTACATCATACATACAGTATGATTCTCAAATCAGATAATATGCAGTTTGCAAGATAAACCTTGCTGTACCATCAGAATAGAATGTTAAAACATTTAACTTTTAGCTAGCTATATCTGATAAAGCTTTCTTGCTTCCAGTTCATTACATTAGGTCACCTTTTATGCAGATTGAAATTAAAATTTATCAAACACTGCAAAAAAATTGTTATGAATCCCTACTAATATATTACAACGAAACCAGTAAATGACTGCAACAATCCTGATCAAAATTATAAAGTACTTATTTTAGTTTTTTCAATGAACAAAATAAAATTTAAAAAACCATTCTCACATGCATTATTCTTTTAATCTTGGCCATTAAGAGAATGAAATGTCGCATCAAAGTAATGGCATGAGAAACCTTACAATCTTCTTATTATTACTAGTGTTAGTTTCACATTGGAGTAGAACAAAGGTTAGCATTACAACTTACAAGTGGTTGCAAGTTGCAATATTAATACTCCATGTACTAGACTTCACAACTAAACTTGAACGACCGCGAAATCAAACATCTGAGCTTTACGACGTGCAATAAAAAAAATAAACGCGCAATATTATTTTACCTCATTTTCTTGCTTTACTGATTTCCATGGATCTCCTACAAATTGTGCTAAAGGCATGCTGGCCTCCAGTTTCATTCACACAAACACCTTTCTTTATAACATACAAACACCTACAATTACAAGACTATACTATGACCCTTTCCTCGTTTCCGCCAAAATGGCGATGCCGGAAACGGATGTTAAAATATAAGAGTGAGACTAGCCTATTGTTTCAAAGGAAATATTCTACAGAATGTATTTCAGTATTACTTATCCAATGGTGCTTTAGTTGTTTACTCCTAACTTTGATAGTAATTAAGTAGTTTACGAAGCTAACTACCAGTTTTGTAAAAATGCCACAATTTTTTTTTTAAATTGGACAATCGACGTGAAACAACAAAATATCATCTTCGACATTGACATTATGTGGATTCTGAGGTAGTGAAACATAAATTAAATAAGGAATAGTTTGTGAAGAACTAAGTTAACTTGACATATTTTTAAACTTTTATTTTTATTTCCAAAAGAAGAATTTTTGCTCATTTCATATTTCAAATGCGGTTTTTTATAGATAACTTTTTAATACATACAAAATATGTAACTTGACTGGCTGGTGAAATTTTGTTGTTATTTGTAGTATTACTGATGAAGCAATAACGATCCATTAATTCACAAACTAAAGGTTTTATTACAGAATTTATTACTAGCTTTAAATACGTATATATGTATATAAAAGTGGGAAAAATTTGACTCACATCTTAAAATTTGTAATAATACAAAATAAGGTAAAAAGTCATTTTAACTGTGTGTGTTTGTATGTTTTTTTCTCAGAGTAAAGTCACACAGGGCTATCTGCTGTGTCCACCGAGAGGAATCAAGCCCCTGATTTTAGCGCTGTAAATCTGAAGACGTCATATTAGTTAGAACACTTTCACATAAAATGACAAAAAGCAGAAGTATTCATAATTATGGTTATTATCTTGCCTTATATTTGTTTGTTTGTTTTTTAATGTTTAGCTCCCTATAGCCCAGCATAAGTTTGAGGGCTTAAACCTCTATAAATTGAGTTTCCAACACACAAGTTGATCACGTTATAGATAGCCCATTCTTTAGCAACATGCTTAATAATGTTGTAATCTTGCTCTCTGTTTGTCGGTCTCTTTTAAATTATCTGGTGAAAGTAATTCAACAACCAGTTCACGTAACAATAATAAGTTACTTGAAGTTATTTTATTATACTTTTAACGTCTCTACAAACTTAAACACTGTGGTAAACAATTACTATATGGGGAAAATATTAATGTAAAAGATATCATTTTAAGTTCTGAAATAGTAAGAGAAAAAGTTAGGAAACCTAAAAATTGATAAATTCCCTGGACCAGACCACCTTTTTATCCTAGAGTTTTAAAAGAACTTAAAATATTTTATCTGTGAACCACTAGCTAATATGTTTTATTGGTCATTGAGTAGTGGAAGAATATTAGGAGATCGAAAGTTGGCTAATGTTAGTTCAATATTTAAAGGAGATAATAAACATTGTCCAGGCAGTTAGAGGCCGGTTAATTTTACTTCACTAGTTGGAAAGGTTGAGGAGAATGTGACTACATTGCACAGTCACTTAAAACACTTTGATAAAGAGTCAAAGAGCTAACATAGTCTCACTAGCGGAAAGTCTTGTTTAACTAATTTTCTGACATTCTTTGAGGATGTTACTGCAAGAGTTGATGAAGGAAATACTGTGGATTTTGTGACCTAGATTTCAAGGAAGCCTCACAAAAGAAATGATACGAAAATTAAATCTGTAGGTGTGGGAGAAATATCATTAAATTGGATAACGAATTAGCTGAAGAATAGTAATAAAGGTAGTTAGATTTGACTCGATCATAGTTATAAGCGGTATGCTTCGGGGCTCTGTGCTGGGTCTTCTACTGTTTGCGATTTGTAACAAGGATATTGACTCTAGAATGGGCCCGGCATGGCCAAGCGTGTTAAGGCATGCGACTCGTAATCTGAGGGTCGCGGGTTCGCATCCCCTTCGCGCCAAACATGCTCGCCCTTTCAGCCGTGAGGGCGTTATAATGTACTGTCAATCCCACTATTTGTTGGTAAAAGAGTAGCCCAAAAGTTGGCGGTGGGTGGTGATGACTAGCTGCCTTCCCTCTCGTCTTACACTGCTAAATTAGGGACGGCTAGCACAGATAGCCCTCGAGTAGCTTTGTGCGAAATTCAAAAAACAAAAAAACAAACAAGACTCTGGAATGACTAACAAAATTTTGAAGTTTTCAGATAACATTTAAAATTTAAGGGTGGCTAACTATATCAAATATGCTGCAGACTTACAGAAATATTTGGATAATTTTATGCTTTGGGCCAATTCGTGGAAGATAATGTTTGACAATCCAAAATGTAAGGTGATGGATTAGGTTTTTCACAATTCAAATTATTGTTACAAGTTAAGTGGGCATACATTAAATACTGTGGTTGAAAAAATTTCTTGTTGTTGTGATTGAAAAATCACGAAAGTGTAAGTTATTAAACAGTGTATTGTAGCTAGCAATGTGTCTAATAGGATTTAGTTTATCATCTATAGAAATAGTGAATACAATACAAGGGATATTATTATTTCACTGTATAGAACACTTGTAAGTTCCCATTTAAAGTACCTCTGTACAGTTTTGGGCTCCCTTATTCAAGAAAAGCATTTGATTTTTGGAGAAGATTCAGAGAAGAACTACTAGAACGACAGCTGGGATTGTCCTATGAAGAGAGACTAAATTCTCTAAACTTGTTTTTTTCTGGAGACGAGAACGGTAAGAGTGGATGGGATTTTATTGAAGTGTTTAAGATTATTAGGAGTATTGATAATATAGATCCATCAATTTTTTTGTGTTTAGCGATGTAAACAAGAGGAAAGTGGCATAAATTCATATTTTGTCAACAATGGAGTCGTCTGCAATTTAGATAATATTACTTTTCAAACTCAGCAGTTTGCTTTTCGAAGGAGCTGCCTTTAAAAGTGGTGGAGACAAAAAATTAACCGAATTCAGGAAAGGGTTAGATGAATACATGAGTAGTAAAGGGTGGTTATAGTTAGTAGCTGAAAGGGACATCCTTGATGGATTACTAGTCTTTCATTGGTCCTGTAAAATGTTATGAAATATATAAAGTTGCAGATCACGTTTACAACCAGACCATCTGTACTATACTAATGTAAAAAATCAACTTACTTGTACAAAATAACTCAATATATATGATAACTAACACAGATCCAAATACTTCACTAAAAATGCATTCACTGATTTATTTCATCTTCTAAAAACAACTCTCTTTCTTCTCACCTATATTTTTATGTTTTACTAAAAATTAATGTATATATAATATACACTCGAATTTAGTAGAAAACATAACGTCAAATCTTTGGAACTCTCTAAGCCTATTTCAGTATCATCATCATGAGCTACAGATCATTCTAGATAGCAAACAAATTACAACATTAAAATATCATTTATAACACTTTATCTTTTTGGAAGTCCCTTGAACAATTATAATACTGAAATAAAACACTACAATAAACTATCAATTCACCAAGTAATTTTCATGGTTTTTCTCTTTCACAGCCTATGATATGCAGATGAAATGGTACTTGCCCCTTCTTGTTACTGGATGAGTTCTTCCAAGCTAGACGGTCGGGTAAATTAACTGATGACTCCAGTCTTGATTGTTCTATGTAAGTGGTTTTGACAGAAACTCCAAACTAAGCGGGGTGAGCTTGTGCGGAAAAGTTTTTCTCTGAGTTGCCAATTTTCTTACTAACGATTTCCAAAGCCAGTCATTAGGATACCTTTAACTTAGATCATTCAAACTTTCATCCCTGATCTGTGTGAAGCTCCATGGCCACAATAAATCTTGAAACAAATTCGTTGACGAGTTTTCTTGGTGTATTCTGGATAGGAACAGCATATGCTTCTGGCCATTTGGATACACAGTGAGTCACAACCATAATGTACAGTTACGACAGAAAGTGTTCGTACCCCTGCGTCCCGAGTGGGTTTTTGCTCATAACTTAAAAAAGTATCACGATTAGGCTAATAGAAGTATAATATATTGTAAATGTTATACTAACACACATCTAAATAAATTTTTATGCAAATTAAACGACAAATAAACTGTTTATAAACAAATAACCAAAAATAGGAGTAGAAAGTGTTCGTACAGTTTAGAACGTGTGAAAAAACTAATATTCCCGTAAAATTTTTGTTTAGTTTGGCGAATAAACCACATTATATCATTCCAGAACTAGACACTGAGTTCATAATTATTGGAATTTATCCAGCAAAAAATGTTCTTCTGGCAATTTAGCGCCGTCTCCATCATTATCTGCTTGGTCATCATGGCGAACAGGAAACAACTGTTCAGTGATTAAAAAAAAACGAATTATTGTAAAATACAAGTCTCGTGTACATCTCTTTCCGGTATTGCTACACAACTTAATGTGCCGAAATCTACTATTCAAAGCATAATTGCCAAGTTTAAGCTTACAGGATCAACTGCTAATCTCCCTCGTTCCGGACGCCCCACCAAAATTCCAGAGAGAACCAAGAGGAAGGTTCTCAGAGAAGTCAGTAGAAATCCTCGTTTAACACGTAATGGCATACAGAAACTGGTAAGGGAAACTGGGGTTGAAATAAGCACCTCTACAGTTACAAACATGTTACGCTCTTCTGGGTTCAAAGCATGCCGTCCTCGTAGAACTCCATATTTAAACCCTGTTCATTTAGAAGCACGATTGATGTATGCAAGAAAGCACGTAGATAAACCCTTTACCTATTGGAAGAGTATTCTTTGGTCAGACGAGATTAAAATCGAGCTTTTCGTCCACGATGATGTTCGCAATATTTTCTGTAAGAAGGGGAAACGAAATCTTCCAAAGAATACCGTCCCTACACTTAAACACGGAGGTGACTCGATCATGCTATGGGGTTCCTTCAGTTCCTCTGGTGTAGGCAACCTTCACCGCATCAACGGAATCATGAAAAGAGAAAAGTACGTTAATATATTAGGCACTTATATCAAGAATGATGCTCGGAACTTGCGGCATGGGCGTCGTTAAATCTTCCAGCACGACAATGATCCTAAGCACACATCGAAATATGTGCAATCCTGGTTGCAGAGGAACCATATAAACATTCTGGAGTGCCCATCGCAGTCACCCGATCTAACCCAATTGAAAACGTTTGGCATAAGTTGAAGACCAGGATTCATCAGCGTCATCCGAAAAACTTGCAAGAGTTGGTGGCCTTCTATAAAGAAGAATGGAAGAAAATACCAGTTGAGTACTGTCAAACGATCATGGAGGGCTATGAGGAGAGATTGCGCCAAGTAATTCACCTGAAAGGCTACACAACTGACCATTAAAGTAGACGCACGAACACTTTCTGCCCCTCCTATGTTTTGTTATTTGTTTATAAACAGTTTATTGTCGTTCAATTTACATAAAAAATTATGTAGATGTGTGTTAGTATAATATTTATAATTCAATCCACTTTCATTATCCTAATCGTGATACTTTTTAAGTTATGAGGAAAAACTACTCACGACGCAGGGGTACGAATACTTTCTGTCGTAACTGTATCAAGTTACATTGCTATTCTGTAACAGAAGATCAAACACACGAGCAAAAACTTTCTTCAGTTGTGCTCAGTATAAAATTGTTGTAGTTGCTCATGCTGTTTCTTTCATGGACTCTTTTACTTACAGCATAGTTCAAATGTTTTACATCAGTACTCCACAAACCATGGCACTCAATCCAATAGAAGTGTTTTTTACTTTCATCTGTATCTTTCTAATCCCTAAGTATCCAATCACGGAAAGGTTGTGAGGATAATGGGCTAAAAATATAATCAAACTGTAGACACTGTTTATGTTTACTGCCGTCTTTTCTTTACTAACGCATAAACTCCTCCTGTAAATATAAGGAATCCGACTGTGATCAATACATTTATTTAGCTATACGATGCAACTTTTCATCATGAGATTTATTCTACACTATTTTGGAGTCATTGAATAATTGATTTTATACTTGTATATTCTCCATGAGCAGCCTTCAGTTGACTATTATTCTATAATAGTTCTTCATTATTTCTTGTGATTGGAGATTTTGGACTACAGTTTGCTTTATTTTAGAGTGGTAATCCTTTCTTTCCCATTTTCATTTTTCTCACAGTGTTTACACTTTTCATTAGCACATAGTCTTCAAGATAATGTGTCAGCATTTCTATGTTTCTGTCCAGAGTAAGAACAATGTTAAAAGTGCATCTCAATCCATCTTGCTATTCGGTCTTCTGGAAATTTATCAGTCACTTTAATGCTGCAATAATCTATTTGAAATGCACATTTTTGTCCGTACGGATAAAGGTTAAAGTCATTCATGGCTAAAGCAGCACTTAGTAAGTTCGTCTCAAGTTGTACAACACCTCCTTTCTGTGACATTCAGTGCCTCGCTCTAGTTCACAGTCACGCGTGTTGTAACAAAACTGCTCCCACTTCAAAATCACTGGCATCCGTATCTGAAATGAGTAGACCTTTTAGAGATGGGTATGGCGATTTAATCTTCAGTTTATTGAATATTTGTTCCCAATCAGCAGTCCAACATAAGTTATTTGACTTTTCAAGTAATTTGTGTACAAGATAAGTTAAAGAAGAAAAAGATTTACAAAACAACAGTAGAAGCAGAGTGAACCATCAATAGATCTATATACTATTTACCCCAGGAAACTAACTTGTTGATGAAATAATTGATATTTTTGGGAATTATTTTAAAATTTTAACTTCTTTAGCTTATCCAAAATCTTCCTTAGCTATTGACAATTATTTTTCTCATGTGCAATTATTTAACCCAAGAAGATGAGTACAATGTTCCACGGTATTTCGAATAAACTGCAATAAGCACTCTTCCTCAATGTCAATTATCACTATACCAGGAGGTAGAGAGAATGTTCATATTGTAAGGGAACCTTCCAATTTTATTTTTGCTGGAACTTTAAGTACATTTGCTGTTCACATTATTCCCTCTTCTTTCTTCATATTTGAGGCAATTTCCTGCTTTTCATTACCAAATTGGATTTAACTATTATAGCTGTAGAACCAGTGTATATCAACACTATCCATCAATAAACCCCTGGTATAGTGGACTAATTTATTTAAACAATGAACTTTTTGTCTTATTTGGGAAGATAGGAGTTTTCTCAGCTCAGCTATGTCAAATCGATCCATCTAATTCTTCTTTCCTGATGTCTTGTAGCACCTTGTTGTATCTTCGATTTGATTGCTCGAAGAGTCATCTTTGGAGCATTGTCTCCATAGTCGTAACAGCTCTTGATATCTCACAGTCTCTGCTATAAAAGCAATTTCTTTTGCATCTGTAGCAATTCCCTCTTTCTGGTATCCTCTAGGAAGAATTATTATTTTATCTAACTTTTGTCTGCACTTTTTGAAGCATTTCCTTTCAGCTTGCACTGGAAACACTTACTGTTTTGCTGTATTCTATCAATTCTGTGGAACTAGTTGTCCAACTAATCCTTTCAGTTTTTCTAAGATTTCATCAGCAGTTTAAACGGCCATTCAACATTTTTATGTGGGTTACAAATATCCATGACTGAGAATACGTGGAGAATAAAATATAATAATAATAATAAAACGAAAACTTTGGCATGATTAACACTGTTAATATATTTTATAATAAAGTTCCTCTTTAACTTTTATTTCATTTAAAACTTAGTGTTATTAACATATCTATGAAACTTATATCTGGTAATTCTTACCTTATTACATATTAGTAAAAACACAAGTTTTTTTTTCCACTAAAAATGTATTAATTACATAAGTTGAATTTTTCTCTTTGCTCTTTCTATTGTTTAACAGTTTAAACCTAAAATGAATCTAGCTAATTAACCTTTTTAATTGGACGATCTAGGTGCTATTGATAAATCATAATATTAAAAAATGGCATTTTATAAGACCCGCTAGAGATTAAATGGTAAGCCTAGGGGCTTATGATTATATAAGAAGGGGTTTGATCCCTGTAGTGAGCACAGCGCAGATATTCCATTGCCTACCTTTATTCTTAAATCAACCACGTTTTATTCAAAGAATAACATCAGGTTATTTTTTCTTTACATTTATTTATCAGAAAGAAAAATATAGTTGTTTATAAGTGAAAACAGTTTACGCTTCAAACGAAAAAAATTCTTTATCTAATTTTTCAGGGTAAAGAAAGCAGCTTACATCAAATAACACTTTAAAAGTCACTGTCTCGTGACAGAAGAGAAAATGGTATTTAAAGTTAACTTTATGACAAAATATAAACAAAATTATACTAAACATATCTGGTAATATTATAATATACTAAATAACCTATAACTCTTACCATTTGATAATACAGGGTGTTCGGAAAGTCACTGTGCACTTATTTATTAACATATAAAACTGCACAGTGACTTTCCGAACACCCTGTATTAATATGGCCATATGGTTTTGAAGTCAAAATACTGTGTATACTTAAACGTGTTGAAGGAAATGCAAAATATTATGAAGGCTGATTATTTCCCGGAATAAGTTGAAACATCATACGATAATTCAATTTGCGGAAACCAGACGGTAGGGTCGTTGCAAAAGCTTCATTGTTTGGTAGCTTTGAACAGGGAAACAGCTAGAGAAGTCTGTAGATATATATATACAACTTTATACCGAGAATGTTTCACAATCTATGGTAACCTTATTATGTAACGCCTAAAGTATTTTAATTCATTTTCACTGCAGTCTGAACTATCACACACTGTCTTCGATTCAGAGTGGCTCTAACAAGCTTAACGTAACTAACTGTTGTTGTTATTGTCAGTAAGCACAAAAAATAAGCGCTAGGTTATCTGTGCTATGTCCAAACTCTTCAGACATGCCGATAGGTCACTAAGAGATGGGGTATACGGTGTAACTAATTGCCAGGACAAAAGTGTCGTTGAGTTTTAAGTTGCGTTTGCCGTCGATTTACAGACTTTGGTGTGGAAATACTACGTTTTAATCGCACGGTTCAAGATTATGTACCACTAGATACAGTGTCTCAAACTAAAAATATGTCTGTATGTGTTTCTTCAACTTTAGAAACACAATAAAGAATTATTTTGGATCAATAATTCGTGAATTTTCGAAAACAAACAAACAAACAAAACTCTATAATAATAAATATTAATAAAAATAACATCAGGATGAAAATGAAAGAGAATGAATAATAATATGTCAACCACACTATGTCTGTTATATCTAGTTCGACGAGGCCTTTCGTCCAATAACACGGGTCCTCCACTGGTACAGCGGTAAGTCTACGGATTTACAACGCTAAAATCAGGCATTCGATTCCCTTCGGTAAACTCAGCAGATAGCCCGATGTGGCTTTGCTATAATGAAAACACACACACCAATAACAGGGCTCTTCAGTCTGGCACCCCCCCCCAGTGGCTCAGCAGTATGTCTGCGGACTTACAACGCTAAAAACCGAATTTCGATACCCGTAGTGGGCAGAGCACAGATAGCCCAATGTGTAGCTTTGTGTACTTAATTCAAAACAACAACAACATCTTCAGTCCGGTTGGGATACGACGCTATTTATATTAACGTACTGATTAATAGTTAAGAGTGAGAAAAATTTCTATTATTTAACACTAATATTTCTGAAAACTGTGTAACAATAAATAATAAAGGGTATAATTAATTGGCAAGTGCAGAATCTTATGATAGTGTAATAATTTTATTTTTTATGTCCTTGACTTGGTTTCAAACCCATGATCTTTCCCTATCACTTGCAAAACACTTTTTAACAGTTAAAACTTTCATAATCTTTCCCTCTAGCAATCAAATCCCGTTTTTCGCCCTTATCTAGTGATCATGGAACCTATGTTGGGCGCCAGTTTTTCTTTAATAATTTCATTTTTTTTAAGCTCGGTTCTCATTCGAACCCAAAATCTGGCATGCCAACTGAACTAAAAGGTTATACCCTTTTATTTACTTGTAACACATTTTAACAACGAGAACTTTCCAGATCACGTGATTTACCGGAAGCATGTCACTGACACAAGTTTGTTTTGGACGTCAGGCCAGCCAATGTATCGTGACTAAGGAAATGAAAAACATGAGTAAATATTCTCTGAACTTAAAAATATGCCAAAATGACTTATGAAAATAAGCTGAAACAATTTTATATGGATAATTCTGTTCTCTTTTATCCATATATTAATCCACAGGTGGCCTTGAAGATTATTCCTGCCAGCGACTTGTCTGATCGTTATACGAAGTGAAAAACATGATCAACTTCCAGATATTCTGTATTTACGTGTATTTTATTGATCCTATCAGTAGCTATCTGTGCGAGGCGTCTCTAATTTAGCATGGAAGACAGCTAGCCACCACTACCCACTGCCAACTCTTGGGCTACTCTTTCACCAATGATTAGTGACTACACCAGACTAGAGGGAAGGCAGCTAGTCATCACCACCCACCGCTTACTCTTGGGCTACTTTTTTACCAACGAATAGTGGAATTGACCGTCACATTATAACACCCTCATGGCTGAAAGGGCGAGCATGTTAGGTGCAACGGAGATTGAAACCCGCGACCCTCAGATTACGAGTCGAACGCCTTGACCCACCTGGCCATGCCAGGATGGGAATTCGAAACCGTGCCCCCCAGATTGCGAGTCGAGGGCCCTAACGACCTGGCCATGCCGGGCGACAAAAGTATGAAATACTATTAAAACTTAAATAGTTATAAATACTTCTTAACAAGATGGGTGTTAAGCGTAAAATAAGAGATATTGCGGCTTGTGGCTTTGTAACTGCTAAGATGAGTTTTGTTTTAGCTTCTACTACTTTAGTCTCCATGTAATCATAAAACTTTTTGTCAGTCGTCACCATTAACGGGAAGGACGACGTCCGCAGTATCGTCCTCAAAAACTCCACTTCCTTATATTGCAACTCACTACACTGTTTAACTTACCTTTAAAATTGAAATATTACTCAGGTATATGGAAAACTGGCTTGATTAGGGTTATCCCGTTGAAAAGTAGTGAGTCAATTAATCCCCCTAAACTGTAAGGGTGAACCGTACTATTCCATTTGAAATTAACAACCGATAAAACCAACATTCAGAACGTGTCCTGGAAACGGGCTCGGCATGGCCAAGCGCGTAAGGCGTGCGACTCGTAATCCGAGGGTCGCGGGTTCGCGCCCGCGTCGCGCTAAACATGCTCGCCCTCCCAGCCGTGGGGGTGTATAATGTGACGGTCAATCCCACTATTCGTTGGTAATAGAGTAGCCCAAGAGTTGGCGGTGGGTGGTGATGACTAGCTGCCTTCCCACTAGTCTTACACTGCTAAATTAGGCACAGATAGCCCTCGAGTAACTTTGTGCGAAATTCCAAAAACAAAACAAACAAACTGTCCTGGAAACAGCCAACTACTCGGTACGATTAACTGAATAAATTAATCAAGGATTTAAACCTGACCAATGCGTCTGTCGCATTCGTTTTAGGCGTTAAAAAACGTATTTGATTCGGTTTGACACAGCGGTCTATTAACGTAAGCGATCAAAATAGAGTAAAACCTGTCTAAGCCTGAAATTTGTACAAGCCGTAAATATCAAAATTTTGTGGCATTAGCTTAAGATTTCTCTTATAAAAGGCCCTCTATATGGTGGAACCTGCGTAACGCGAACGGAAAACTATCTTTCACCTACCTCATCTATCAACAAGTAGGATTAGAACCTGAGTAAGGCGGAAAAAAATGCTTTACATTAAATATTAATTTCTTATTTAATTAATAATTTATTTAAATATTAATAAATCCTTGTTTAACTAATAATTTATTTAAATATTAATAAATTTTCGGACATTTTGTTACAGTAAGTATTGGTTAAATATATTCTGTTCATTTTTTCTGCCGTCATTATTTTTGCAGTTAAATTAAATCCATTATTTGTAGAAATATATTTGTCTTTTAAGTGCAAAATTCTACTCTTTACATAATTCTCACGAAAAAAATAAATTTCTGTCTTCCCTAATTTTAGGGCCCGGCATGGCCTAGCGCGTTAAGGCGTGCGCTTCTTAATCTGAGGGTCGCGGGTTCGCGCCCGAGTCGCGCCAAACATGCTCGCCCTCCAAGCCGTGGGGGCGTTATAATGTGACGGTCAATCCCACTATTCGTTGGTAAAAGAGTAGCCCAAGAGTTGGCGGTGGGTGGTGATGACTAGTTGCCTTCCCTCTAGTCTTACACTGCTAAATTAGGGACGGCTAGCACAGATAGCCATCGAGTAGCTTTGTGCAAAATTCCAAAACAAACAAACCCTAATTTTAAAATTCAGGGAAATTTATCATGAATAATAGGTAAAAGTGAAAATCCGCGCTGTTTCAAAAATTTAAGGAAGAATCAACTTTCTGTGGAATGGAAAGCGAATAATAATTGTGAGAGTTTGTTTGTTTTGAATTTCACGCAAACCTACTCAAGGGTTATCTGCGCTAGCCGTTCCTAATTTAGCAGAGGGAAGGCAGCTGGTCATCACCACCAACTGTTGGGCTACTCTTTTACCAACGAATAGCGGGATTGACCGTATCATTATAATGCCCTCACAGCTAAAAAGGCGAGCATGTTTGGTGCGACGGGGATGCGAACCCGCGACCCTCAGATTACGAGTCGAACGCCTTAACCCACCTGGCCATGCAAGACCAAAAGGTTTTCATCATCAACCGATATTCTCAGGTGGTCACCCTCCCAACTACTAACCGAACATGAGGCTGGTTAGTATTGTGGATCGGACGAGAAGCAGCTTTTTCTTTTATTTATTTAAAAAACCTCCTAAAGAGGCCTCCTAATCACGTGTATTACAAACAAGACATGTACAAAGATCAAATAAACAGTTTTATACAATTAAATACGCCTCATACTATCTATAATGGTTCATAGCAAAGGACATACAATAATATAGCGTTCTGAACAAGGACGAACAAGTTTAAAATAAAACTGAAAGAAAGAACCGATATTATTACGATAAACATTTCTCGAATGATCAACACTTATTTTCTTTCTTAACTGAGCCTTATAAAAGGACAACAGATTTAAATGAATATTTTTGGCCAAACAAATTTTTCCTAACAGTCATTATACAATATTTAGCTAAAGTAATAAAAAACACACATTGTAGGCTGTCATCTTTTGGTAATTCGTCTAGAAAGTCTTGTACAACAATTTGCCTTTTTTGATTAATCGGTACTGCTTTTTGAGTGAAAAAGAAAATAGTGTCAAAAACTAATGTCCATAAGGGTTGAACCATTGGACTCAAGCAATATAAATGTCTCACTGTTTCTGTGTTTTTACCACAAAGTGTACATTAACCGGTATCGTGTTTTTGCGTATGAACAAGTTTATTGTTCGTCATTAAGGCATTGTGATAAAACAAATAATCCACATCAGATCAGAAAGGACAAATCTTTTAAATGGTTGATAAATATATTTATGTATTTTTTTTCAGTTAGTATCTCTTAAAATATCTTTCCAAGCAGTAATTTCTTCTGTAAGGGGGATGGAGTTCCGGTATATTAACTTAATCAGTTTTTTAACAGGAAGATCATTGAAGTGGATGACAATTTCGCCATCTGAATCACACATCTCAAAAATAAATTTTGTCGTACCTATAATTGGGGAATCTTTCTTTCAACCAAATCTTTCCATTCTTCTGGAATAGCATCATATAATATTTATAATACTGTCTGACTTGAACAAGTATCACACTTTCAGATATATCCTGACATAACTTAATAATGGTTTTTAAGGGAAGTCAACGAGGGACAGATTTGTAAGTGAAGTTCCTTAGGCATATCAATCCCGCGAGAATAAAATGTTTATTATAGAATGTATTTAATCCCATATTGGGAACAAAAAGACTGAGAAACAGTGGTTGCTGAAAACAATTTCAGTATTATTTGGGAAGATTCGACGACAGTTAAAGAGTGTTTTACATGCCTCCAATACTTCACAAAAAAATGTAGGAACATTCATCATGTATCGTGAGTGAATGTCGCAATACCACACATCATGACCAAGATTTAAGTCACCATACTTGTCTGAAAGATGAGCAAAGAGTTGCTTTGTGCCCTAAAACACCATAGCAAACCAACAACTTCCCTTGAGTCAAGCAAGTATAGCGTTCCGTTCAATAATTATATATAATTAAGGAAATGCGTATTCACTAAGTCTAAGCCAGAAAACCTGTTTAAGCCGGAAATTTTACTCGGTCCCGTACGATTCAGCCTTAGACAGATTTTACTGTATAACATTCTGATTCTGTTGATTTACTGGATGTTCAGCTTCTTCCTGAATCTTACTACTTAACTTAGAACGATATCCGGGTCTCGCTATTTCCACACTGCAAGTATTAAGCCAGTTATTTAGTTATTACATATAATATTTATCAATTGTATCAACTTTTCCTAAACTTCCTTACACAGATGCGTCCCGATATGCAGACGATGTCGCTATATGGAACGCATCACGTGACTGACGCCTAGCAGCGACAGTTTGTTTGTTTGTTTGTTTGTTTGTTTGTTTGTTTTGAATTTCGCACAAAGCTACTCGAGGGCTATCTGTGCTAGCCGTCCCTAATTTAGCAGTGTAAGGGGGTTTCAATCCCCGTCGCACCAAACATACTCGCCCTTTCAGCCGTGAGGGTGTTATAATGTGGCGATCAATTCCACTATTCGTTGGTAAAAAAGTAGCCCAAGAGTTAGCGGTGGGTGGTGATGACTAGCCGCCTTCCCTCTAGTCTTACACTGCAAAATTAAGGACGGCTAATGCAGATAGCCCTCGAGTAGCTTTGCGCGAAATTCCAAAAAATAAAATAAACAAACAATTAACCATGTTGCAGATGGTGTAATACCTGACAAGGTACTTTTAACTCTGCAAAAGACGTAGCCAGTAATATTCAATAAACCACCGAAGAGAAATATTTAAAATCCATAGAATTTCTTGGAGGAAAATCCAACAAGAACATAACATGGAACGTTCATCTTTCCGAAACACTGAAGAAGGTACGTCAAAAAATAAATTACTTCCTCTGTCCACAAAATATGAGGCTATAACAAAAGTTACAATGTTCATACCACGATGTTAATCTATAAAATTTACGTCAGACTCGTAACGAAATATGGCAGCGCGACAACATGGAACACGTCAAATCAAATATATAAGTTAATGAAATTAAAAATTAAAACAATCGCAAAAGCATATCGACTGTTACTGCACATCCTCGTAACATGCTTACATAAAATAAGTAGGCTACAGACAATCTGAGGACGACTTGAGATTCTAACAGCTGCATTCTGTTAAAAAAAAAAAAAAGGCCGCCCATTTTGTTGCGTCGCGCTTAACAACAAACAAAAGCTTAATTTGCGAACCTTGCCACTACACCCGTCTACTACGAAAAATACACTTCGCCCTTTAATAACATACAATCCATAAATACACAGAACATGAACTACCATGCACTCGAAGGATTTTTATTTTGTTGTTGTTTTTTTCGGATCATTAGGCGATAAAAAAAAAAGACTCCGACGGACGTTCAAATCTAAGTGGAGGTAATTGTAGTTCTATTTTGTTTTATACATCGTAACTGAACAATTAGTTCATACTGTTATATCTGATTACGTAATGTTACACAATTGTTGTATAGTGCACTATATCTCACATTGTTTTGCTCCTTATCCGCTCTCATGCTGCTGTTTTTCGTATTTTGTAATTTCTATTTTTTTATAAATGAACGAACTGTGTTTTATAATAGCAATATTTACTTTACTTTGTAGTAATTTATCATCGGTTCATTTCTTAGACTGCTATAAACACCTTTTAGTTAGTTGTTGTGGTTTTTTTTATTTCGGATTCCTTATTCTTCAGGCCTGGCATGACCAAGCGCGTAAGGCGTGTGACTCATAATCCGAGGGTCGCGGGTTCGCGCCCGCGTCGCGCTAAACATGCTCGCCCTCCCAGCCGTGGGGGTGTATAACGTTACGGTCAATCCCACTATTCGTTGGCAAAAGAGTAGCCCAAGAGTTGGCGGTGGGTGGTGATGACTAGCTGCCTTCCCTCTTGTCTTACACTGCTAAATTAGGGACGGCTAGCACAGATAGCCCTCGAGTAGTTTGTGCAAAAAACAAAAAACAAACAAACAACCTTATTCTTCGTTTTTGTGAGGTTTAGTTTCAGTTCGTAAAACCGTCTCATTCACTAAAATCTCATACTGTTGTGCACTTTATACACTATTACAAATATAATTACTTTAGTTTTTACCTTCCGTTTAGTTTTATTAAATAAAGTTACGTCTACGTGAGTTTGTTTATCTGACCACATAAAACATTTTTCAAATAAACCATGATTTATTGCTCTAACACATAATGCTCTCATGGAAGTGATGGGGAAAATGATAGGATAAGTAAAAAGTGAAAAGCGTGGAAACTTCTGCAAATGTTTTGCGTATCGATGCTAGATGTAGATACACAAAATATATTCAATATTAAGTGTTTGAGACTACGTATTAATGAGCCATTAAATATAGAAAATATGACTAATGAGAGCAAACTAAGTTTATATCTGATCATCTTAAGTATAAATATCCAGAAAATGATTTTATGTAATTCCATATGGAAATAATCACATCGCTATGTACAACGTATAACACCTAACAAAGAAAAAAACTAAAATTAACCTGGAAAATATTTTAGTCAACATTAGCATCAGACCAAGCACTGCCATATTTACGAAAGCAATAATAACAAGAGATATAGTACACTCTGACAGGTTTGAATACATAAAATGGTAGTAAGAAAGTTGAATATATTGGTTAAAATCAATTATTTCAAGAACTGATACTTTTTAATTGAAGGATGGCGTCAAGGAGAAATTGTACAATGAGATCAGGTTTGTTACCAATAAAGATACTGATTAAGTAACAAAGGAAAGCTTTAACTTTAAACACATTGATTGGATTTGTATGGAATCATGAAGTGAGGAATTCGGGTTTCTTGGAATGATTAAGGGTAGTTTTCTATACCAAATGGTCAGAAAGAAAATCACATGCAATGTCATTTTTGAGATATGGTTAACTAGTAATTGGGATATGACTGCAAGAATTGAAGTGGAGGGTATTTTAGGATGAATGACCATTTCATATTCTGATTTTATATTTTGCTATTTGCTAAAATAAAATTATGAGATTTCATATTCTAGTTTTCAAAAAAAAATAATTTTAGGGCCTTTAGAGGAGAATTGTCATGGTATTATGAGTTAATTAAATAATAAATTGCTTTTAATTTCAAATATGTATGTTCTTAAAAGAAACATTCCCCTCAGTGGATTCAGCAGATAGTCCGATGTGGCTTTGCTATAAGAAAACACACAAACAAACACACCTTAAAAGTAAAAA
Source organism: Tachypleus tridentatus (assembly GCF_004210375.1). Classification (NCBI taxonomy): domain Eukaryota; kingdom Metazoa; phylum Arthropoda; class Merostomata; order Xiphosura; family Limulidae; genus Tachypleus; species Tachypleus tridentatus. The sequence goes on along the minus strand of NC_134834.1, from coordinate 50,959,356 downwards.
AAAAAAAGAAACGAATATCAGAAGCTCAAATCTAATTTCCAGAAAAATCAGGGATAAATCTTTTAAAATTAAGTTTAAATTGACAAAAAGGACAGAAAATTTACAGATCTATAGGAAAGTTAGGAATTTGATTCAGAAAGAAATTCGGATATCAAAAAGAGCTTGTGAGGAACAGTTGGTTGATAATGTTTAAACTAACAGCAAGTATTTTTCAAATATATCTTAAAAGTAAATAGTATCATGATGAAGCTTAGTTCTTTAAATAATAAAAGCTGACAGTAAGGTTTTTGATCAAGACTATGAGATGGCTGGACGTTAAAATTTAGTTCTGTTTTTACACAATAATGTGTTAGCAGCATTCCTGATCTTGAGCATTTTATTGGAGATATTGGAACTAATCTGAATAGTATGAATATTAATCACTTGGTAGTAAGAAGAAGGATTAAAATATTAAAAATAGATAAAGCACAAGGACTAGATAACGTTATCTCTGAAGTCTTAAAAAATCTCAGAGATCAGATATTTGAGTTTTAGTAAGCCAGTAGGCAGTGGCCAACAATCTGGGCATTTGTGAATTATTCCCATTTTCCAAAGGAGTGATAAAAATTACTTTGAAAATTGTAGGCCAATTTATATTTACTTCTGTAGTAGGAACACTTATAAAATTTGCTAGAAGAAGCTTTGCAAAATTATTTTGTGAAATACGTTGTCATAAAGAAAAGTCAATATAGATTTACTAAATAGAAATCTTGTCTTAGTATATGTTACATATCTCCGAGAGTATTATTTGTTACGTGGCTGCTGGAAAGAGTGTAGACTTCGTGTAATCAGATTATAAAAGGTCTGTGATAACATACTACACATAATATTATTAATGAAATTACAACAGTAAGGGTTGGTGAGAGACTAGTTAATTATATTGAAGGGCAGGTGTAATAAAGGAATTAAACTGTAAAGCTGGACTCTTGTTATTAGAGGAGTGTCACAGCGGTCAATACTGGAGCCTTTGTGTTTACTTATTATTTTGATTGTTTATGGAATTTCGCGTAAAACTACTCGAGGGATAACTCCATTAGCATTCCCTAATTTTGAAACCATGGACTAGAGGAAAAACAGCTAATCAACACCATTCACTGTTAGCTCTTGTTGTCATACCGAATAATGGCATTTGACCGTAATTTAACACACACATGCCGTAAAGTAGAATTTTTGGCGGTGACGGGACTCCAACCATAACATCACAGCTCCGCAGTCTGGAATGCTAATCAATAAACTGCACTTGGTCTTTATGATGGACAAGCTACTTTATCCTTTAAGACAGTGCGCTGTTGCTAATAGTAAAGATAATTTTAGGACATGTTTAATAGACATGTTGATTACAAGTTAAAAGACAATTATATCATATGCAAATCGCCGATTACTTAAAATATTTTGTGTGGTGTTTTTTTCTACGAACGCATATTAGATAACTGGTATCAAATCATAGCCAGAGGATAGATATTAAAATATTCCCAGGAATAGAAGGATCATTTTATAGAGATAAGTTAAAACCTCTTAACTTATCGTCTTTAGAAAAGAAGGGATAACACGGAATCTTATTGAAGCTTACAGGATTATCTGGGGAACTGATAGGATAAAAGCCTCTGATATCATTGAGTTTTATTCTGATGACAACAAGATAAGGTGACACGAGTTTTGGGTTTGGGAAGAGACTGACTAGACTCTATTTAAGACAGTTGTGTGATTTCTTGGGTGTTTTTCGAACTCAATGATAAGCATATGAAATAAATTACTATCAATACTTGTGGTTTCCGACATTTTATAAAGGTTTAAGAACAGAATGAACTATTTTTTAAAGATAAAGAGTTGTTTTTTTATTTGTGATCCTTAAAAGTCTTAATGGCCTCTTCCAATTCTGTCCAATATTATGTTATAACCAGGACACGAAAAACATACAAAGTGTACATTACAGGAGTTATGTGAAAATATTTTCTTAAAATTGTCAATCTTGCAACGTATAAGAAAACAATTTCTAAAATGATTCTTCTATATTATAACTACACCAGAAATAAGCGTTTTAAGTAATCTGACTAAAAGAGAACCAGTTGGTTAAATGATATTTTCCAAATGATGCATTTAAAGAGAAGTAAACTTTGACTACCTAAATGACGTACTTTGTAACAATTGGAAAAATAACCTACACAATAATTAATCTAATGTTTATCTAAGAAAATAAACTTATACACGCGCTTTTATTTTTTATGAATTATAATGTTGTAATATGTTTCAAAACATTTGTTCGACCATTCCATTGATTCCTGTCTGCCTACACACACAAAGAAATAACAAGAAACATGCCTCTAACCGAGAGCTGTGGCTTCAGCCCGAAACTTTCATCTTTAATATGTATTCTTTTTCATATAGTACTTCTGGTGATATAGTTCTCAAGAACTCAGAAATATAAGTTCTTAAATCACATAACAAGACTCGGCCTAAACGGTCTAAAGATTTAGAAACACATGCTTCCTCACATTTCAATCAATATGTGAATTTCACCTTCCCGTTTGAACAATATAAGCCTTCTTTAGTCTGGTGCTATGCCATATTATTATCAAGCCGTTTATTATCGTTTCATTTCCATCATGCCTTTCGTTTTCACGACATACAGAGTGACTTTTTTTAATATAAGAAAAATAAACACACAAAAATATGAATTTTTATAAAGGCAAATTTGTACTTCTACACTCATCTCGTGTTACTCGAGTTTATTTGATCTTAGAAAATAACAAACATAGTGAATAGTATTTTGTTTTGAATTTCGCGCAAAGCTACTCAAGGGCTGTCTGCGCTAGCCGTCCCTAATTTAGCAGTGTAAGACTAGAGGGAAGGCAGCTAGTCATCACCACCCACTGCCAACCTTTGGGCTACTCTTTTATCAACGAATAGTGGGATTGACCGTAACATTATAACGCCCCCACGGCTGAAAGGGCGAGCATGTTTGGTGAGACCGGGATTCAAACCCGCGACCCTCGGATTACGAGTAGAACGCCTTAACACGCTTGGCCATGACGGGCCTCGTGAATAGCAAAAATTAAAGTAAAATGAACTTCATTATTATATTATTCTCTTACATATGCAAATCACGGCCCTTTCTTCCAGTTTTTAAATATTTATTGTTATATTCCAGCCCTTCTTTGTTGTTTTAAACGTTTTTTCCTATTTTTGTATGCATTTTGTATACTTCCAATTTGCATGAAAAATGTGTTTAAAAATTCGTATTGCATACTGAAAGGATTGTACACATTTCGTATGCCATCCAGAACGTGTATATTTTTACAAATCAGTGAGATGGGTTTGAAAATTGAGCAATGTTTTATTACATATGTTTACAATTGCTGCCGTGATTTTTAAAATAAATTCAGATTTTCAACTGGTGATTCTAATGTAAATTTTGATTTAGTTTGGCAATATTTAACTGAAGATTGTAATAGAGTCAGGAATAAGTGATGGCTTCTTTAAGCTTGAAGCATCTATAGGTTACGACGTCTATTAATGAGATTCATGTACCAGTGAGCAAGTAATCTGAATAATTTGTTTGTTTGTTTTAAAAATTCGCAAATTTTGTAATATTTAAACGCTGCATTTAAAAGTAATAAGTTCACTTTGAGAACAGATGCAACATAATACTGATTTCAACGCTATTCAGGAAAAAATATCAAAACGTTTTTGAAATATTTAGTTAATCATTTACAGAGAGACGTTCTAAAGGTGTTGTTTTTTTAATTATCGTGAAGATTCCAAAGCCACATTCTGTGCAGTTGTTATTTGTTTGGGTAAATATATATATCCAGAATTACTTTCATTACTAATACACATTTTAATGAGCTAAAGTAAAAACTAAATCAAAACCACCAACTGAGTGATCACAGGTACTCAACAATAAAATAGTATATCATTGTCAGTATTGTTATACATTACACGGATTTATTATCATATATCTATTTTGATGTCGATGTTTGTTTAAGATAAATTTATATTTAGAAAAACACATAACTTATCCTGTTAAATATGTACTGTAAAATTCTCCTGTATTCACTAAAATTATAGAAGATTCTTGAGTATAAGAATCAACACTAACTGTGTGTACGTAAACAACAACACAAACAACAAGCTGAAATTTATGGAAACTCTCCTCATGCCTAAAAATGTAACCCACGCGACGTGCCAAAAGACAGTATATATTATTGGTTTGCTATATTTGGTATACTATAAACCTTGGAAACTATAACTGTGATTAAAGCTTATTAATAGGGAACTTCAGATATTTGACCAGGAACATTTGTAAATTTCGAATATTACAAACCATTTAACTTCGTCGGATTCACACCAGACATTATTATTTTAAGGTAGATATTATATAACTTCAGCGATGAAAAACTCGACTTGAAATCAGCGAAAAGCGTGGAGCTAGCTAGCTCCCTATTAAGTGAATTACATCTACATTAATTTAAGATTAACTTGTTCATCGTGAGCCTTTGATAAGATACCAAGTAAGTTACACACCAAATATAAAACTCAATACTGTTTGTAAGTTTGTAAACCACTTGTACATAGATCATTATTTGTAATCACCGTAATTCTAAATTATGTTACCGTTTGTATAATAAAATAGATTTGAATTAAAAAATGTGAGTATCACTCTCGTTAGCAAATATCACAAATTAGATACATATCGACATGTGTTTAACTTCTGAATATAAATGATAATTTAACTCAGTTTCAAGATATAAAGAATTGTAATTCGCTACATAACAGATTAAGAGCTCGTTCGGGATAAATTATAACATGTAACATAACATACAGTTCTGGTTATATTATCTTCAAGGATACAGAATGTTGGTTCAACATCGAAATGTATTCTTCGTGTTATCAGAAACATAGACGTGTATTATTTAAGTAAAATAAATTTAGAAATAAAGTCTGATAACCGATTTTATAGTCAAATAAATTGGAATAATGAAATATTAAGGCTGTAACAAATAACTGAACTTAATTACACAAGACAATTAAAAAATTAAAGCCAATTGTGGTGAATAATTAAACTTATAGTCAAATAAATTATGATAAAACCAGTTATAACGTATAAGAAAGTTACACTCAAATAAATAAGCCTAAGGAAAAATTAACGGTAATTACGACGGATAATACTCGGTAATTTTTAATGGTTAACATAAAATGGTTTGGACCAATAAGATAGAATCATATTTGTTAATATGCATCTGCGAAGCCCAGCATGACAAAGTGGCTAATGCACTTGACTCGTAATCCTAGGGTCGTGGATTCGAATCCCCATCACACCAGACGTGCTCGCCCTTTCAGCCGTGGGATCGTTGTAATGTTCGGTCAATCCCACTATTCGTTGGAAAAAGAGTAGCCCAAGAGTTCGCGGTTGGTAATGATGACTACCTGCATTAACAACAATGAGCTCTAATTTCGGTGCAGAAGCGACGCTAGGCGCTGGTACAAGAAACTCGTGTCCCGATATTACCTGATAGTGCCCCGAATTCCAAGCTGATGTCATGAAAGATTAAATAGAAAACCATTAACTATATCATATTGAAACGCCGAAGATTCCTGCACCTATGGGTCCGAGCTCAATATTTTAAATAACCAGCGACACCTCTGCCGCATCGAGTTCATATATCGAAATTAGAGTTAAAAACGTTTATATCTCATGTTAAAGACTGTGCTTTTAACAAGATGTGTTCTATATATAGTCCGATGTGGATTTTTTATAAGAAAACACATACACATTTCTTCACGTGAAAAATCGATGTTTTAACTGTAATATGTTCTTCACAAATTTAAAATCATAGTTAGGGAAACTTATCTCTTCTGTTAAAATCCATGTTTCACCACAATGACATTTCATGACGTAATAATATTTTTGCCACAGTGACCCTTCTTATCGGTCATCATGCCTTATTTACCGGAATTCTCATGTCACAAATCATTTTTAATCATGTTGGATTTTAAAAATAAGACTTTTCACTGTGATGAACTCTTATACTATAAAAAATCACAGTTAACTTTATTTTAACCACATTAGTGACTTCTGTGTAAAAAATTTTATTAACATTTACTTCCGTTCAAAGCAAACAACTCTCTTAGCTAAAAAAAATGCATTTTTGTGTGGTAAAATTCCTTTTACCATAATGAGATTTTTATACATAAAATTATAGTTATAGGATGTTAACAGTACTTTAGTTGCAATGCATTTTCATGTTGGATAATCATGTATTATCTGGTACAGTAACTTATCATGTCAAGGAACATGCTTTAATAACGTGGTCTCTCATTTCAAAAACTGTAATTTTATGACAATGACCTCATATTAAAAAACATTGTTGACTTCTTATGTTTCAACCAGGATGTGTACTTTTGTAATAAAATTGTTTTAATCAGAAAGACCTCTCATAATATAATTTACGTATCTTCCATACTGGATTATTATGTTGAAAACGTACAATTAAACAGAATTTGCCTTTTATGTTGCCCCCAATGGCTCAGCGGTATTTCTGCGGACTTAAAACGCTGAAAAGGTGGTGGCCAGAGTACAGATAGCCCATTGTGTAGCTTTGTGCTTAATTCAAAACAACAACAGCCTTTTGTGTCAAAAACAGGATTTTATCCAGTGTGTTCTTATATCGGAAAGTATGACTCAAGAACATGTTTGTTTGTTTTTTGAACTTCACGCAAAACTACACGAGGGCTATCTGCGCTAGCTGTCCCTAATTTAGCAGTGTAAGACCAAAGGGAAGGCAGCTAGTCATCACCACTCACCGCCAACACCTGGGCTACTCTTTTACCAACGAATAGTAGGATTGACCGTCACATTATAACAGCTCCACAGCATATGTGGTGTGACGGGGATTCGAACCCGCGACCCTCAGATTACGAGTTGAGTGTCTTAACCAGCTAACTACGCCGGACCGTTAGTGAAGACACTGATAACCATGTTTCAACCAAGATAGGTTTCTGACTCGTAAAAGTGTTTTATCCGCCTCAAGATTTCATGTTAAAAAAGCATTTACCAGTATAAGTTCTTTTTATGAAAAATTATAACTGAGAGAAATTTATCATTTGTGGCGAAAGCCTGGTGTGACGACAGTTAGTTTTTATGCCGTAAAAGCTTTCCAGCTGCAATGAACTTTCGAGCTGAAATTGTGCTTTAACCACGACATAATTTTATGTCGAAACAATGTTTAATATTATGACCTCTCTGTTCAAAACAGAACTTTGATGACAGTGAGTTATCATACTGAAAAGGTATTTCAACCCACGGTCTATCAGGTCAAAGGCGTGTTGGGGATATAAAATATATGATATCGTAAGCATTATTAGATGGCACAACACAAGGTACTTGGTGCCATGATGCTAAGGTAGTGATTATAAGCTACATAAACTGTAACTTGTTCTCGGTTATGACACAAGTTGTGTAAGAAGTTAAAAGCCTAGAGTTCTGTTCGTCAAATGTTTCTAACTGTATAAGGTTAAAGGCGTGAGATGTCACAAGTTAGGTTACTTCAAAAAAAGTCGAGGCGAATATTTTGGAACTATATTTTTCATTTCCCATACAAGGTAAGAGGTAATATTTGTTTCTTTGTTTGTGTGTATTTTTTAGACCAAAACCACACTGGGCTATCTGCTGTGTCCATCGCGGGAAATCGGATCCCAAAATTTAGTGTTGTAAGCCCATAAACTTCCCGCTGTCCTTTCCGGGGACAAGAGGCTTTTTTTTTTTTAATTTCGCGCAAAGCTACACGAGAGCTATCTGCACTAGCCATCCCTAATTTAGCAGTGTAAGACTAGAGGGAAGGCAACTAGTCATCACCATCCACCGCCAACTCTTGGGCTACTTTTTTACAAACGAATAGTGGGATTGACCGCACATTATAACGCTCTCACGGCTGAAAGGGCGGGCATGTTTGGTGTGACCGGTATTCTAACCCGCGACCCTCAAATTACGAGCCGAACGCCGTAACTTACCTGGCCAGGGACAAGAGGTAAAATATGTTACAGATTTCTTGGTATTAGAAAATCTGGGACATTAGTATTGAACGACAGAACGTTTTCCTTGTACAAAGTCCGAATCATTAGATGACATAAAATGAATGATATCGTAAAGCCAGGGTCATGAATAGTGTGTGACAGAAGCTGCATCTTGTTTAAAGTTGGGAGTCATGAACGATGAGTATTAGTTAAAGTTCAGGATTACTCCTTCTAGATAACATAAATTACGTTTTTGTTTGCTGTTAAACATAAGGTTAAACAATGGGCTGTTCACTGTTCACCTCTGAACTCGATTTAGGGCGTTATAAGCCCTAATCCGTATTCCTGAATCACCAGAGGGTATGTAATTACGATTGAAACTTTAATAGGGAAATTTTTGAAATCTCACAATGATAAGGAACATTTATGCATTCTTAAGTAGGTACTTTTCTATTGTTAATAGCTGATGTCATTTAGCCATAATATAGAGACTGGTTTAATACTGATAATAAATTGAAGCAGGCAATTTTTTAAGCTAAAAAGCTAATTAATCTACAGCTATAAAAGTCAGATTTTTATAGTATATCTTTCGGGTGACAATGGACATTTTGGTTATAATTTATAAAATTATAATACTTTAAGAAACACTGGTTACACTAAGTGAATAATAAGATTATATTTAAAGTATTTCCCTAAAAAAACGTTCAAACTTGGATTCCAGGAGTATAGTTGTACATCCACAGACTTACCGCTTTACTACTGAGGTAAGTTTGTTAGACAGATGTCTGTGTTGATAGCCGATACTTAGTTCTGTATATTTGATAATTTTTTTTCATTGACAAATGGACAGATTGTTATGAGATTATCAGGTCTGAATTTTAATTGTTAAAACATTGACAAATTGGTAAGTCAGTACGTTAATGGCTCAATAAAGAGTGTAGTATAAACAGTTAAATCTGATATTACTATATACACATAGTATGCAGAGAAATTTGAACGTTAGTGGTTCGGTATAGAGTCTGCAGAATTGTCATGTCTGATTGTTGTTGCTATTGACAATTTGATAAATAAGCATATTCGTAATTTACTGTAAAGTATGGTAAAATTGTGAAATGTTTACGTTAACGGTTTATTCACAGCTTTTTTTCATTTGACACATCTCTTCACACTGAGTTAGACCAATTTTGTTTTTTTCCTTCAATTCAGTATATTTGGACTTTTACGTTATAATATTTTATTGTACTTAATGAATCAATACAACCGATGATATAATTTTTAAACGCTAGCTGATTATCAGCATGGCTCTTTTAAATTTGAGATTCATAAATATAAAGAAAACAATTTTGAACATGTTTTTGTTTTCGAAAGATATCTGATACGAACTAACTAGGCTAAGATTATATCAGCATTTGTGGTCGTTACTTGCCCACCTGGTTCTAATTTATTTTATAAAGTCTGGGTATTTCTTTCAAAAATACTAGTGAAACAAAACCTACCGGTTGTTTTCGAAGTGGACCCTCAGTTTTCGAAAATACCATTTATATGGTGCTCAGTCAGTCACTATTCCATAAATATGCGACGTACTTTGGTTTACTGAAATGCGACGGTTTCTCATTGAAAGTTGAACCGTCTTTTGAAGATGAATGCCGATTCGATTGATTTGACTATTTCTTCAGCTTATTATCGCAGATACTGTGGCATTCGCTGACATGGGAGTCATCTATTGGCAGGGTTTACTAAAATCTCACAAATACAGAATCAATACTCCTAGACTCACGGTAACCTCTAACATGCATGCGCTTGAATAATAAATAGTTTCTCCATATACAGCCTCTTTCTAAAAGAGGTAAAACGAAGCGATATTTTAAAATTATTGTGCATTTTGGATCACATGACTTTTATATTAGCTTTTCAAATCTGCCAACTCTCTATTGTACATTGCAATGTTCAGGTAAAAAATCTGTCTTTGGAGTTCTGTAGAAGAATGTTCTTACTTCCATGTAACAGTTACAAGTAAATCATAGAACTTTTTTTTCAATTTCTCAACTGAGCAATGTAACGTAGTCGTTTATAGCTTACGAAAATATTTCACGAAAAACTTGTTTGAGCATTATAGATTTATTTAAGTAACCAAATCAAGGACAACATTTTTGCCATCGTATTTTCATAATGCATATATATTGGATTAACTTACACGAAGGTAAATGTTTACATTCGGTGGAATACAATATAATATAGTTTTTTGTTTGTTGTTAAGCGCAATGAGCTATCTGTGCTGTAACTCTCCCACCACACACACACACACATATGCGCACGGGCACTGAAAACCGATTCTTAGCGTTGTAAGTCTTTAGACTTACAGTTGAGCTACAAGGAGCACTTGATAATTAGAGTGAAAGTAATCTGTTAGTTTGAGTTTGTTTTGTTTTGAATTTCGCGCAAAGCTACACGAGGGCTATCTGCGCCGGCCGTCCTTAATATTGCAGTGTAAGTCCAGAGGGAAGGCAGCTAGTCATTACCACCCACCGCCGACTCTTGAGATACTCTTTTACCAACGAATAGTGAGATTTACCGTCACATTATAACACCCCCACGGCTGGCTGAAAGGGCGAGCATGTTTAGTGTGACGGGGATTTGAACCCGCGACCCTCGGATTACGAGTCAAGTGCCTTAACCACCTGGCCATGCCAGGCCGTAACTTTGAGACTCTCATAATTTGACTCAATTCAGCTTTACCTTTTGGGAGTTGGATTCCATGAAAACCTCGTTCTTTAATTCTGATACAAATCTAAAACTATCCGCTACCAATAATGGATTAAAAGAAAAACAGAAATAACTCATTTTGATTTTCTGGTAGAAGAGGCTAAGAGAAATTTCAGAAGGTTTTTGGCGTCTGAGCTACCTTCACAATGGCCTGATTAAGAAATAGGTTTACAAAAGTTATGACTTAACATGGATCTGCTTTTCTATCGTTCACTGTTTTGTATACATAGTATTAACTAGTTAAACTGCCAATGTACATAAGCATTCGAAACTTTGCTAAGCATTATTTCTGTCCTTTGAATAAAAAATACCACGCTTTAAATGTATTCAATTTTCATAGAAAAAAACATGTTTTAGAAGTGGTGGGCTATGACGGTAAAATCTTTGATTTGAATGCATGCTTAAACTGTTTATTCGAGCTATCGTGGAGCCTAAGATTGATACATTTTACATATATGTTATACTAGGCCCGGCATGGCCAAGTGTGTTAAGGCGTTCGACTTAATCCGAGGGTCGCGGGTTCGAATCGCGGTTGCACCAAACATGCTAGCCCTCCCAGCCGTAAGGACGTTATAATGTGACGGTCAATCCCACTATTTGTTGGTAAAAGAGTAGCCCAAGAGTTGGCAGTGGATGGTGATGACTAGCTGCCTTCCCTCTAGTCTTACACTGCTAAATTAGGGACGGCTAGCACAGATAGCCCTCGAGTAGTTTTCCGCGGAATTCAAAAAACAAACAAACAAACTGTTATACTATTTTAATAAAAATATTTCTTTCCCAATGATTCATCGGTAAGCTTGAGGGGTTATAACACTAAAAAAAAAGAGGTTTTGATAACTGTGGGTAGCACAGCACGGATAGCCCATTCTGTAGCTTTGCGCTTAACAACAGAGAAAAAAATATAAAATATTTATGACATATTAGTATTTCTTAAATGTGTAATTTATTTCAAAGCTGGCTATGGTTGGTGCTTATTTCATATGGGAACTTATTTGACCGTAATGATATTTTTATATCGAAATTTAATGCCCTTTTCTTGAGCCATTTCACTCCTATAACTACACTTTGTACATTGATATCGTCACTGATATTATATATTCAATTTAAATCCAGAAATATTTTTAACTGAAAATGTTCTTCGTACCATTTAAAATATGTGTTTATTTCAGTCCAAGAAATGGATAATTAATCTTATATATTGCGAGCCGCGGTGTCTGTCAGAGCGTTCGTCTGTTTCTCGTTTACGACTGCCACTTCCCGAGCTGCGTTTGAAAAGCTACACACGCAGACAAAGCTCAACATTCATTTTTGAAATGACAAGAGAACAGACATGAATAATTTTAGTACCAAATTTTATTTCCTAAACAGGAATTGTTGGGACTTAATCATACTCTCATTAATATTTCAAAATGTGACGTAACTTACATAATAAAAATGTAGATTTATCGCATGCTATCGTCGAGCGGATCTTAGCATGACTGAAATGCTCAGCTATTACTTTTTGCAGTGGTTGTATAAGTACCTTAGAGCTCTGGTTTTGAGTGGCACCAAAAGTTCAACACAGTTAACCTTTTCAAAGTCCATGAAATAACTTCAATTAATAAATTAACTTGAACTTTTACCACCTCTAGGGACGGATAATTTTGCTTACTAAACACGTTTGTTTTGGTTTCTTTGTTTTGGAATTTCGCACACAGCTACTCGAGGTCTATCTGTGCTAGCCGTCCCTAATTTAGCAGTGTAAGACTAGAGGGAAGGCAGCTAGTGATCACCACCCAGCGCCAACTCTTGGGCTACTCTTTTACCAACGAATAGTGGGATTGACCGTCACATTATAACGCCCCCACGGCTGAAATGACAAGCACGTTTGGCGCGACCAGGATGCGAACCCTCGACCCTCAGATTACTAGTTGCACGCCTTAACACGCTTGACCATGCCGGGCCACTTACTAAACACATTTTTAATGTTTTTAAAACGATGTTAATATTGATAAAAGCTTACCCTCGTACTAAAATTATAAAGTTTGAAAAACAGGGAATTTCAATAGTGAACTTGCATCGAGATCGAAGTTTCGTCACAGTTTAATTGATGAACTGAATGAAAGTAAGAGTGTGTTTCAGGTTTTGGTGCTAAGCTACACAAAGGGCCATCTGTGTATTACAATCCCTGAACTGATAGATTGAAATAACTGTATCTAGTCAATAACAACAACCTCCAGCTCCTGAAGGGAGTATTTTTCTATGACCGAGAATTAGGATATCACTTTCACTCCTGTAGAGCATTCACGATCACGACCCCAAAGTGTAAAGTATGCTTCTGGGGCCACAGTCCTCGAGAAGAGCAATATTAAGTTCGTTAAAGAGTCTTTTCTGGGTTATTTCAAACAAGACATAACCTTTATTAAAAGTAACATAGGATTAATAGGATAAATTCGAAAATACGCATATTCATTGAAACATGACGTTCTTCTGAAGAGTTTCGGATAGAGTTTGTTTCAAGAGGAAATAAAACCCAAATCAAGAGTAACAAACAGTTTTTGCTTTTGAAGTTTATGTATCATATTGTGTTGTAACTTACTGAGTATGCAATTCTTCTCGTGATTCATGGCATGCTCATGATATACTGATGGCAAGACAGTACAAGTTTCCCTTGTGTTACGCCATTTCAGTGTCTGTTGAGTGACCAACAAACGAAACACTGCTACAGTTGTTCTGGTTAAAACAGGCAACCCCTTCTGGCGGGCTTCAGACCAAGCCCCCACCCATCCAATGGGTCACCGCTATGTCTTTAGACGTACAACGTTAGAAACAGAGTTTGGATATCCATGGAAGGCACTACACAGAGAGCCCACTGTGTAATTTTCTGGCAATATTATTGATTATTAAATAAGTGGAGACCGACACTTTACAATAGTTTCAAAGGGGAAATCGATGATATCCCGAAAAATTAGATATATCAAAAGTTGGTGTATAAGAACTTAGTGGTCCCTTGTTTTTTGTATACTGTATTATGTTAAATCCTGAAACTTATATACCTTTTAATACCAGGTGACAATACCTATTTTTCTCTCTGTCGTAAATCTCTAGATCGTTACAATTTCACCAACATGAATTCAGTTTAAAATTAAAAATGTGTTTCGCAATTTGGTAGCTGGAGATTAAGAGTGGCGAAAATAAAATAAAAAACATTAAGGTAAAAAATAGTAAGTTGATCATTAAACTGGTTATTTCAACAATGGTAAGTTGATCGTTAAACTGGTTATTTCAACATTAATGTCTTTTCTATTTTTCCCTTGATTTTCATCATATCTTAGCTCCCACTGTATTAAAATAAGCCTAATTTGCTACTTTAATTGTAAATATTTTTCGTGGAAACATGCCTCCAAATTCCTCTAGTTTTCGTCTGCATGTGAACTTCTTGAAGGCTTGATTAACTTCCAAATATGGCCATGCACGGTAACACATTCTGGATGCCTAAGGCTTTCTTTGGTTTAATACGCTTTTGATGCTTGAAAAAAAAAAAAAAAAAAAAAAAACTTGACTCGTATGGCGCTTCAGATATTGCGTATCTACGGGCAATTAGTAGGTGTAAGGCTGCGCACGTGCAGCTGAGAAGATGTAGTTTCTTCGAATTGGAATACTCCTTGCCTCCAGGAGGCGAAAAAAGTATTGACGATGTCACTTTGTTCTGAATACGTTTTTTTTTCCTTTCAATGCTTAGAAATTTTATGGCTGTTCTGAATAATATGGCCAGATATTTCTATAAAGTAAAATGCAAACTTTATGTAAAATGATTATAACGACTAAAAGTTGAATTTACATCGGTTAATATAACATACAGCCTTTATATAAAACGGTGATCACCACTTAAATATCAATTAACGCCAAATTAAGATAGCATCATAATTCATATAAAGTATTGGTAACCACTACAATTTGAATTTATGCCAATTAACATAACATCCAGGCTATATTAAAAAAATATATAACAATGAACGTTGAACTTACATTGTTTGTTAAACAAAGTTCTGAACAATTTTCTGTTGCATTTTAACTCAACTTTAACTCGTGTTCAGAACTTTATGTGTTAACAATACCCTGGTTTTAAACTATTACCTTGGGTGTTACACTTGTACAATGTTGAGGATATTTTTATTAATAAAGAATTTACAGATTTGACTTTTTTATCTCTAATATAGAGCTTGTGATTTCAAGCATTTTGATTCTAAAATTAGAAACAAAAAACACAAGGAGAAATATTCAATATATGTAAATTAATCTACGATACGTCTTTGTTTTTCCTCGTTTCAATGGTTATATTTTTGTGCGCCAGTAATACCAAGCGTGGGGCGTGCCTATACCCGATTCGATTTTATTACTTATTTGGATCTTTACCAGCCTACTCTCTAACTGAAATTTTTCCGGCAGGCCTCTCAATGGCACAGTGGTATGTCTGTGGACTTACGACACTAGAAACTAGGTTTTGATTCCCATGGTGACCATAATCCGTTGGTTAGCTTTACACTTAACTTCAAACAAATAAACGAATATTTTGGGCAAGATTTGAATAAATTAATGCACGAGTTCTTGGGTGTGGTCAGATACGTCAGTCGAAAAGGTTTCACCTTCTGAGCCTAAAACTGTAACTGTATCTCAAATCGGTTAAGAGATGACGGAGTTATGAATTTATATCTGAAAAAAATGGAGTCATTCTAGGAGCCGCTATGCGATTCTTGCATTTCCGAGGTTACTTCTTAGTTTCTTCTCTTTCACCTTGTACACCCATTACTATCCAGTGGTTTTCATTAGGATTGAGATCTGGGCTGTCGATTTTTTTTCAGAACACACAGAGTAAAATTTCCCCTTTATTTCACATATACTACACAAAGTTCATAAATATTTCAGACCTTTTTAACCTTATGATATGTAGCAGGGTCATACTAAAATGTCCATTGGTCAACTTCACTGAAGTGACCCTGAATTGTTGGCTTTAACCAATAATCAATATACATGTTGGCACTGCCAGTGCCTTTTACAAAATGCAGAGATGCATCCCCTGATCTCTGACCCTGCGGATATATCACAGTTGGGTTCAAACACGCTGTATTTGTCCACATCGAAATTGTACGAAATACTTCTCATCTGACACATGCAGGTTGAACTTTGTCTGAAAAGTTCACTTTGTTCCACATTGTTTTAGTCCACTCAACAGGCTCTTTAACTCAGTTGTGCCTCATATTTCTCATCTTGTTGATGAGAAGTGAATCCTTCTTGGCTCTTTTGCTTGGAGACCGACTGAATACAGGTGATAACAAATGATGCGCATAATGACAGTGGCCTCTGAAGTTTCTTCTCGTACTCTTTTGAGATCTGTGGGCAAGAGTCGACGGTTCTACATGTGTTTCAGATCACGATCGACAATTACTATGGAAGCCTTCTTCATATCACTTCCTTCTCTCCACATAACCAGTTTCTCTATATCTCTGCATTCAGCAGATCACACTAGACTGGTTATTAACCTTGCAATCTTCCTTATCTAGTGTTTCTCTTTGCTCAGAAAAACAATGCTGCGTCTTTTGGTTATGGTAGCATCACATGTACGTTGTAGCAGACAAGCTTCTAAACTGGCTCTTAGTAAGAACCAGTGGTTATAGCAAATAACTGCTAATAAAATAATGCAATATTCAATCAGTATGTAAAGCTGCTGACGTAATAATTAGACAGTTTTGCATAACCTATGAAACACACTTGCACCTTCATATGTTTGGGTCTCAAACTATACAATAATCCCGAAGAAAAGAGCCCAAAAATTGGGTATTAAAATGAATTTTTCTATTACTGTATTTTCTGATCAACGAGGTCAATATCACTTGTCAGAAGTTAAAAACACAATATTTACCTCTTTTATTTGGGATAAAACCAAGTTCAAAATTTAAAGCCACAACATTTCATTACTTTAACGTTGCACGTATTTTTAACTTTTTTTTATTACTTTTTACTCTAAAATCAGTAACTTTTAGTAGCATCTCCAAAAATTTTTCATTAAGTTTTATCCATTACGGTAGTAGATAAAATACAATAACTCGACAGGAAGGTTGTAGTTATATGTAATATTATAACACATTCGGCATCGCGAATCATGTGTCAATAGTTTATAGTGCTAATGTGAGCTCCAATCATTTCACTCAAGTACAAAACTCAAAATGAACAGCATACCAAGACATGTACTTCAAAACTCATCAAAAGTCACCTGTGAGCCACCAAAGCTCAATAATCCAATCAAAAACGTCTATAAACAAGCAAATTTCAACAGTCCCCATCAAAAATCATCTGTGGACAAGCAAAGCTCAACAACCTCGTCAAATGTCACAGATAAAAGTCATTTCCCACATCCAAAGTGATTCGTGAGCAAGTGAAACTACGTAACCTTTTCAAATGTCACTTATAAACAAGTAAAAGTCATCTGTGGACAACCAAAACCTCACATAGTAATGTAGCTGTTTCTATTATTTTTTATTCAGTAGGTGTTTTACAATATTCACAAAACACTCTTAACTTAGTTATTGTATTATAGTTCAAGAACAATGAACAATAGTTAGGTGAAAACTTGAAATAATTAGATTGTTCTACGTCATCATCTGAACACATTTATAATTATAATTAACGTATTTCATCAGAGTAGCTAAGGAATTATATTATGCATATGGACCTTGAAAATTATGTCACAAAATAGCTAAAAAGTTATTTTACAAAGTAAATAAAGAACGTTATCGTGAGATATAAATATACAAAAGCTATATGAAATAGTAGCTTGTAAATTATATCACGTAGTAAATTTGAGATGATATAGAAAAGTAAAGTAAAATGTTGTTTACTGTTTTCACCAGCACTTTTTCTTTGTATTTAACAATCTTAATATGTCAAAAGATGGCGCTAGAAGTAACAATAAAAACTGTTGTCGAAAGGAGTAGCAACTTTTCTAACAGACATCCTTAAGTGACACAATGATATGTCTTCGAACTCCCACGAGCAGAAAACGGGTTTCGATACCAATAGTGGGCAGAGTACAACTAGTCCATTATGTATTTTTGCTTAACTCCAAACAGATACAATTTATCATAAACATATTTTGTGAAGTAAATAAATAAGATGTATTTCTTTATTTTTAAGTAATCGTTTCGAACTAATTTAAAGAATTATCATTCATACTAATGTTTATACAAAAGTATGTATTAGTGGCGTACTAAATTAATATTTTTTAATAAATAGAACATTCTTGTGGTATTTATTTTGCCCCATATTAATCTGTTTGCTTGTCTGTGAGACTGTTCATCCATCCATTAATTGATCGATGGATTTCTCCGTCTGGAACAAAACAAGTGAACTATGTTATCGAAATATTTTAACTGTACATTTATGCTGGTTGAATCAATAAAATACTTCGGGTAAAACTCATCAACCTTGGAACCAGATGGTTGTTTCAACAAAGAGGAGCCTGTACTCGTAACAACTTCTGGGAACAAATAGCCAATTCTCCAGGTCTTTGTTATGACTGATTCAACGTAATTTATTTGACGATTCTTTTTTATTGTTACCGTTTGAAACCAATTATGTCTATTCTTGTGATGATATGAAGTACTTTTTATACCAAGATGAAGTCAAAAGATAGATCGTAATCGAAGACTGAGAGATCGATCAGAGAAAACTGGCTGTTTTGGAGGAGATAGAGTTTTATGAGCACGTGCTCAAGGAACATTATGCAGATAATATTCTTAGGTTTACATGTTGGATCTCTGAAACCTATTTTATAAAACTTCGTCGATCTTTGTAACTAATGTAACTAAATATTACACACAAAGTTGCAGAAAAGTGTGTGATAAATCTTTGTAAATACACACAATAAAAAGAGGAAATAATTTATAGTGAGGGTTGGATTTTAGTGTTCTTCATCTTAACATAAAAAACATAATTTAACTGTGCCAAAATATTTACATGTTATTTATACAGTACAAAAAAATGTAATAAACATATTGTTTGTTTGTTTTCAATAAAGTCGTACAAAGTGAACCACGACAGAAAACAACGGGTTAGAAACAGTTATCTTGTTTGATTTCATCTACATATGTATGTTTGATTATTTATAGCTTCTAAAATAAATACGAAGAGAGGACGTGACATAAATCACCATTACACCAATTAGAAGAAGTATTGAACAAATGCATCAAATAATACTGCAAGAGAATTCTTACTTATAAACTTTTAATCTGTAACCAATATCATGTCATTTATCAATCAATAATTCTAGTTATAAACATATTGAGGAAGAATATCAAAACATTAATCAATGATTTTGTGTATGGTTTATTATTAAGACCAAGAAGACAATTCAGATTAATTTACATATAATAACAAAAAATTAGTTTTAAAGAAAACTCACAAAGGCTAGATTACTTTCGTAGAATTGGTATAACCAAGAACAATGAATGAAAAAATTAGGTATGCGGCATTCAAATGATCAAGTAATAAAGTTAACTAAAAGTGGACTTTAAGCTCGTCTGGTTTCACTTTTCACATTCTTAAAAAAATAAGTTTCTACCTTTACCTCAAAATGATTTCTTTATTTTGAGTATTCCTTCCATCTTCTAAACCTAACCAACATCATAATGTTGTGTGTTTATTCATTACTTCTGCTGAGCCTAACCTGGATTAAATTTTTAGGTTTAACTTTCAAATCATTTCAACATTACTAGCTTTACACTAACGTAGTTTTAAAGTGGTTTGTGATCTCTGCTTTGCATTCGTTCTATAAGTGCGACATTTTCTTTCTAATGTTACAGATAATCCATGTAGAAGAAAATATTAATTACTGCCACAAAACATTTAAAAAGTTCTGTGAATTAATGTCGATATAACAGACACATGACTTGAAGACCCTCCAGTGGCTCAATCTGAATGCTTATAACGCTAAAAACCAGATTTCGATACTTGTGGTGATCACAGTACAAATAGCCAATTTTGTAGTTGTGTGCTTAATAATAAACTAACTAACTAACTAAACTTTCATTTCTATAAAATTTTCCTAAAATCATGGTTGTAGTTTTGTCTCGTGAAATCATCCCCTTTACTTGGAGTCTTCTAAATAGAACCTCCTAGCTTTCTGGAACTTCCGAACCAGTTTTTCCAACGTTATAGGAAATTCCTATGAAATGAAAAGAAGATTCCCGAAATATGTCGATTAATTCAAACAAAGTGCTCCCAGTGAGACAGCATTATGTCTGTGGTCTTTGAACACTAGAAACCGGTTGTCAATACCTGTGGTAGACAAGCACAGGTTTACCAGTATGTAGCTTTGTGCTTAATTTCAAACAAACGAAGTGTAACGAATAGTAACATATCAGTCGAGAAAGATCTTAAATGAAATGAAATTAATGTTCTTGGAGTGAGCCAGTTAAACCTGAAAAGAAACAAATAAGTTTGTCTTCATTAAAACTTTAAATTGGTTGTTTGGTACAAAGCAACTAAACTATCTATGCCACCTTTACATTTGTTTACTTTAGAATGGCATAGCTTCGATTCGTTTCATTGACTGCTACAAACACCTTTTAGCTACTTTTTTCTTTGCTTCAGGTTTATTCTTAAACTAACTTTATTTACGTAGGCGTAACTTTATTTCTCTGACCAATAGATATGTATTTCAAACAGACTAGGAATTATCTGTCTAACATGTAATGCCTGCAAGAAATATTACGTCCATTTAAAAATGTTTCGAGTCATTACATTGAATGATCTGTTTCAACATGTGTCTGTTGGATTTTGAATTTTGCGCAAAGCTGCACGAGTGCTATCTGCGCTAGCCGTCCCTAATTCAGCAGCGTAAGACTAGAAGAAAGGCAGCTAGTGATCACCACCAACCGTCGACTCTTCGGGTACTCTTTTATCAACGAATAGTGGGATTGACCGTAATTCATTATAACGCCTCCACGAGTCGAATGCCTAAACAACCTTGACCATGCCGGGCCCCGAACATTGTGTCAAAGAGGTAATTTGACTTATATTTTATTTCTGTCATTGTGACCACAAACTTGCAGGAACGCAGTTATGTAATAATAAATTTAAACAAACGTTCAAGTATATGCTGAATAACACAGATCTGTGCAAACATTCCGTAACACAATTAAATTACACACACTTACACGAACATCAATAACATTAATGAGTTACACAAATTCACCCAAACATTAAGTAATATAGTTACAGTAATGTATGTTTAGCATGTGCTAGGTGAATGCCATCTGCCATTTTCTAAACGTTTAAATATTCGCTTAAGTTCAACATAAGAGACAGCTTTTGCTATTTTGTTGTTGTTTTTCTTTTGTAATTTATGATTTACTACTTCGGATCAGGTAGGACATTCATGCATGTTGTTATTTCTGGAATATGTTCCTAGAAAGTTTGAAGATGTTTTCACTGCCATGTGATACTTTTCAATGTTAAACAATAATACTCGTTTGTCTTATATTTGTTTTCGTTCATTTCATTTCAGTTATCTTCTTTCATAAAATTACTTTTTTCTTACTGCGATCGAAATCATATTCGTTACCTAAAATATCGAATAATAAATATTACACTATTATAGAACTGGAAAGAACGACTTACAATTGTCACGGTTTATGGAAAATACGTTGATTGTATCAGTGACATATAAAATCAGCAGTCGGTAATGTTATGACCTTCAACATCTAGCAAGTAGGTTCATGAAAATGTGAATTCCCAATTGTAAAAATGAATGCCATATTTTAAACGCAAGAACAAATGTTTATTTTAGATAGGCCACTGTAATTACATCATTACTCAAGACAAAAAATGTCTATAAATTCCAACTAAATACAACATATCGTTCAAGGTTTCTTTGTGCCTATTCATAGCACTAAATACCTAGCAACAACACTGTCTTATTACTTATGACTGTGTCACTTATTTAGTGCACAGTAATCGTTATAACCGTAGCCTCAGGCTTATTAATTCATACTCTATCTTCTTGTAAAACCAGATTTATTCAAACTACTTAAATGTTGTCTTTTTCTGTCTCTAAGATATTTAATATTTGTCTGTGTTGTGGCTGGAAGGCTTTGGTTGCATGTTAAATCTAATGTTCTCTCATAAAGAAGTTATGAGATTACAACCATAATACAGAGTTAGTGACATCGCTAATACATATATATATTACATAAAAGGTAACAAATAAAACAATCAATGCTTTCATATAAGTGTTTGCCGGTGATTATCTGTTTTTACTGCAGAGTTTAAGATGTGGACCTCATTTAATGTTGTGGTAGATAAATATTAATGTTTGAAGTAAATAGGATACTGAAAACGTTAAGACTTAAGGTTGTCTCCATATGCTGTAAATAAAGTTGGTGTATTAAGTTTCAACGTTATTGTGCTTCAGACAAGTGAGGTATTGAAGACTCCAAGAAAGTAAGAAAAAAATGTAGTTAAAAGTCATATACCTCCTGCTTTAACCTGACACTGTTGTTTTATATCCAATGTTGTAAAACGTCTTGAAATTCGGAATGATGCGAGAAAGCAGCATCATTAATTTCTTCTATTCTAGCTTTCTAGTTTTACAAAAAATATATATGTAATGAGTAATTTCAGTCTCAAGGAAATAAACTTTCAGTATACTGTCTCTTATAATGTTCTAATAGAAATAAAAATTTATTTGGAAAGGTTAGATCTATCTGCATATTCCATAAGCATTCGATTGATACGTGTGATAATTGATTGTTAAAATAAGTTAATTTTGTTTTAAAATAAAGAGTTGTTTTAGATGTAAATTACAGCGATTTCGAACGTAGCGACGAAATAATATGTTTTAGGAAACATATGTGTTTTTCTGCGCAATAAGAAACATTTATACCAGTAAAACTTTATTAAATTTTATTCTTGTTAGTAATGTTCTATTTTCACTTGTTTTGAACATAAAAAAATAACATTTGGTTACTTATTTACGTTAAAAGTACCGAAAGTCAGGCTAATTATTTCCATGATGATTGGACCTAGTATGGTCAGGTGGTTAAGGCACTCGACTCGTAATTCGAGGGTCGCGGGTTCGAATCCTCGCCACACCAAACATGTTTGCTCTTTCAGCCGTTGAGGCGTTATAATGTGACGGTCAATTTCACTATTCGTTGGTAAAAGAGTAGCTCAAGAGTTGGCGGTGGGTGGTGAAGACTAGCTGCCTTCCCTCTGGTCTTACACCGTAAAATTATGGACGGCTGGAGCAGTTAGCCTTCGTACAGCTTTGCGCGAAATTCAAAAACAAACAAACAAATAATGTGAAGCAACTATACAAAGATAGAACTAGTAGATAGTTCAGAAATCATCGCCATCTTTAGCAAAAAAAACATATAAACAAAATAAATTGATCTCTGAAACTCTCTGTATATAACTATTGTA
Organism: Tachypleus tridentatus; assembly: GCF_004210375.1. NCBI lineage: Eukaryota > Metazoa > Arthropoda > Merostomata > Xiphosura > Limulidae > Tachypleus > Tachypleus tridentatus. The sequence goes on along the minus strand of NC_134834.1, from coordinate 50,936,082 downwards.
ATATGAAAAGGCTAATAGACAAAGCACTTTGTTTATTTTGTATTTCACACAAAGCTACAGTTTCTACTCTAGCCGTCCTTGATTTAGCAGTTTAAGACTAGAGGGAAGGCAGCTAGTCATTACCACCCACCGCCAACTCTTGTGCTACTCTTTTACCAACGAATAGTGATATTAACCGTAACAGTGGAACGCCCCTACGGCTGAAAAGGCGAGTACGTTTGGTGTGATTGGCATTTGAGCCTGCAAACTCCTTAACCACCTGGTCATGCTGGGTCAAGAGTACTTACGTTAATAATGCACGGTCGTTTGTTAAAGTATCTCACCTAATAAAGGGAGAAAAGGTTAGCCAAACAAGTTATGTTTTAATTCACTTTATATCTCTGTAACGTCTTGTAAAATCCTTAATGAGTCAATTGTAAATTTACGGACTTACAACGCTAAAATCCTGACTCCAGTTTCTCGCGGCAAGTAGAGCGCAGATAGCTCACTGTGTGGCTTTACGTTAAAACAAGCAATTAAAAACGTATCTAAAAAGCTCGAAACGATTTATATTTCTTGTCGCAGGAACAATGCTATAAACAGTGTTATAAACAACGTTACAAACTCATTTATTGTAGCTAATTGTATATCCAAACCTCAGAATTTCAAGAAATGTTCTATGAACATTACACTACATTCAGGTTTTACTTCCTGCAATATGATGTAATTGTTTTCTAGCGCAGAATTTACCCTTAGGTTTTCGTACATAGACAATACAGAGTCTAACCTCCATCTTACTTTAAACTGATTATAATGGATAAATAAACCCTTGTTGTGTACACATTAAAAGTATTACGCTGTCTCCTGCATATAGCCCCCCGCTGGTACAGCAGAAAGTCTACGGTGTTAAAATACAACGCTAAAATCAGAGGTTCGATTCCCCTTGGTGGGCTTAACAGATAGCGTGAGGTGGCTTTGATATAATAAAACACAAACACCCTTCATACAGTCTGATGATTTGATCAAATTAATGTTTTAGAATAACTTCCGTGTGTTTTAGTGCAATTTGGCACTGTGATAGAAACAAACTAAGAAAATTTCTTCGTAATTGCTAATTAGCTTGTACGATTTATTTGTTATGTTGAACCTTCTGGGTGGAACTTTAATTATAGTGTCTCTCTCGTCACATGTTTGAGATATTGTTCATTGCACATGCACTGATATAGTTTGTTCGTTGTCATATCTACTCTCTCACGAACCCGTGAAGGCATGGTGAACATTACCTAAGAAAATAAAAGATATAAAAATAATTTTGTTTATTTTTTCATAATTCGTTGAATAAAAGTAAAATAAGGACCCTATTGAGTTAAAATGTTAAATAGAGATTCCCATTCGCTGACAGAAACAACGATTCTTCCTAACAAACTACGTGAAGAAAGCACTAACATTCTAGTACTTTGTGATTTGATAATGAAATACGACATTTTAAGGAAGTTCCATGATTCACTAAAGAGACTAAAAGTTACCAAGAAAAAACATTTTGATTTACTAGCAAAACAAATCATTGTAGAAAGCTCCATGATGTGCTACTAAACGTAACTGATTGTCAAATGCAATATAAATTTATAACAGGATGCATATAATAAAACAATATACTAATAGAATAAAAGCCTGTAACAGATTTTAGCTTTATAATGAGCTAATGAAACAGTCTCATAACGCAGCTCCAGAATACGTTTATGAAACAAAATCTCATAGTACAATTCTGGAACAGGTACCAGAATTCTGTTGTATAGCAACGAAACGAGGGCTTCTTAAAACAACGCCATGATTCGCTAATAATACAACGCCTCATAAGAGGTATCTATGTTTTGCTTATGTAACTCACTTTAGATACACACAGAACACAGTCATGGAGTTCGCTAATCACACAATACCTGATAAAAGATCTCCATACTTCGCCAACCTAAGGAATTTCTTCTTGAGAATCTAAAGTCGGAGAATTATTACTTACAAATGAAGGAAGGCCTTGCGGTTTAGCTTTGTGTCTGGGTAAGAAAAAGGTTTGTTAATGTTCCTGTAAATAATACCTTCGGGTTTATGTTACTGAATACACGGGGATGGGAAGTGCGTGCACAATATATGTATCGTTTTGTTCTTTTGAATAGGAAATTCGTGAATTTGCTGATACATGAACATGCATGGAAGACAACATCTCAAATGTTCACTTAACATCCAGGTATTATGAAGAAGTCTTCACGTACGACACCACCTACTCTCACCATAGTATGATTTCAGCAGAAAACGTAACAAGCAAAAACCATTTCATCTTTGAAAGCTCACGAATTAAAAAAAAAAAAAAAAAAGAGAACAAATAGCATTAATAATACAAAGAAAAAGGACATTTTCTGTTTGATATAAATTCTGTTTAATGCTATCAGGTAATATCCACCTCCTATAATCAAACCTTTTCGAACCACTAGCAACCTATGTTTGTCAAGGAAGCTCTTTAATCTGTTTAAAGCTATCAGGTAATACTCACCTCCTATAATCAAACCTTTTCGAACCGGTAGCAACCTATGTTTGTCAAGGAAGTTCGTTTGGCTTTTTCTTTTGTTCACTCAGTGTTTGTAATTGATATATTTTATCACAAGATATCTAGAATGAAATAAGCTTCTCCGGATGTCCTGAAGATATCGTTATTAATTATAATTGTTTTCTCTACATTCTGTTATCGTAATGTGCTAAACTGTAAAGTTTTCAATAATAACAACTCTGTGGTAATTCTGAAAACTGATAATATTGAAAAAAATTAAGTTTAGATACACGTTTTAAGCAGAACATAGATAGCCAACTAAGTCACTTTGTGTTTAATAAGGAAATGTTTTGAATATTCGAATGCAGTTAAGAAATAATCATGCAATGGGAATTGTTTAACAAATTACTTCTCATAATTACCAAGACTTTATAAACAGAGTCGTGAATTAGTCCAATGGTACATTCTAAATAAAAGTTGTTCATTTCGACTACCAGGGCACAGTCAAGTCTATTGTCTGCTTTAGAGGTATCGTGATCGCTGTAAAATTGACTATCTAAAATGTATCAATAAGCAAGATGACTGTCATTTTGTAGTCGTGGATATGAATTTGACTATTAAGTAGTAACGATGATCTATTACTAGTCAGTTTGACTGTCCCTTAGTCAATTTAAGCAATTAGTCAGTTTGACTACTTCCCAATCAGAATGACCACTTCTCAGTCACCTTGACTACTTCATAGCAGCACTGCTATGCTAGTCTTAAGGACTACCTTGCTGTCAGGAAGACCAACACCATAGCCAGCATTAACTCATGAATTGACACTCTTGATGTTTCTTATAGCATTAAAGCGCAGTTCAAACAAATGACTGGATGGCCCGGCATGGCCAAGCGTGTTAAGGCTCAGACTCGTAATCTGAGGGTCACGGGTTCGCATCCCTGTCGCGCCAAACATGCTCGCCCTTTCAGCCGTGGGGGCGTTATAATGTGACGGTCAATCATCACTATTCGTTGGTAAAAGAGTAGCCCAAGAGTTGGCGGTAGGTGGTGATGACTAGCTTCCTTCCCTCTAGTCTTACACTGCTAAATTAGGGACGGCTAGCACAGATAGCCCTCGAGTAGCTTTGTGCGAAATTCAAAAACAAACAAACAAATGACTGTATACATGTATTTTGTTCCATAAATGCAACAATTGAAACGTGACCAGGGCTAAACTTTGCAATAATTTATTTATTTACTTTTATTTTCTTTTGGAGGGAATAAATTTCTTTCACACAAAATAAATCCTACCTAAATAAATCTTATTTATCGACCACTACTATTTCTTCACTGTTTTATTTGACAATTGTGTTTTTATATTATTGTGTGCGTGTGTTGGAATATTCGAATATGACATCCAATAATCAATACACTTATTATTACAATCCACAACGGTATAAGTTATGACTGAAATAAGCTTTCCTCACGTGGTTAACACTCGCGCTGACACTACACCCTACAGGAAATGCATCCGATTCGTCTAGTGGTCCGCAGCACAAATCGAGCACAAATGGAAAGCAGCTTCATTAGGCGCGAGCGAGACTATCTCTTTTCCAGAGGGGTGTACCAGGTCGAGTTCATGTGAAGGCGGGAGTTCCTTGTGCAAGGAGGGCTGTAGGTGTTATTTGTGGAGAGAGGTTGATCATTCCTCAAGGTGGTCGAGGGGGGATTTAGGGGCTCACATACAACAATACATACACAGGGGGGAGTGAAGACGGCACAACCCACTCCTTAATGGCAGCTAAGCTAGGGATGACACTATAAACCCAAAGGGGGCAGGGGAGAGAAATAACACACAACAATACTGTGTCGCACATTGGAGAATTACTTGTGACGTTTATAGAATTTATAATGACCGAAACTTGTACTGACATTGCACAATTGCCATGCAATCGCGCAGATGACGGAAAGAAGAAATCCAGGTAAATATTAATCGTTTATGTCTTATTTTCCCATACTATGTTTCAATAAAACAATATAAGAATTCAAATGTTTAACTTTCTAGATTAGCTGAAGTGAATCCATCCGTATTTTTTTGTACAACTTATTATGTGTAAATAAGGATGGTTGTCCGTTATATTGTGTAGGTCTGTACTACTGTAGTCTAGTAGTAGTAGAGTAAGAATATTTATATTTAGGTAATGCTTTGAAGCAAGTATGAAATCGAAAACAATCCCTAGTCTTGACATCACAAATACACATATTTGATATCTTGAATGCATATCCTGTGGTAGAATCAAAAGCCCGCAATGATCCATGTTGCTGCTCTGTTAAATTTAGTGCCAACTACACCGCTGCTAAAAAGATTTGTTACGGCCACCGCTAAACAGATGAAAGTTGTATACTCATTAAAAGGGACCTCGTCTGTTATTATTTTATAGACCTTTGATAATGAAAGATGACATACGATAATACACAAATAATAAATTCTATTTTTAATAAATTAGCAGAGCTACAAATGCTAAAGCATACACGCTTTATGTGACGTGTGTATTATGGCGGGATTCACTGACACAGCCAACAATGGAGTTACAAATTGGGACGGCAAGACAAATCATTTGAAAACAGAGAAAAAGTGAAACATATATTGTGTTTAATGTGTGTTTCTTTAATTTAATATTACAAACTATCTAAAAATCTCTTTTAGGTACAAAATGTATTTAAATTTGTAAAATCTATACTTTGAAATCGAATGGTGCCAGATAGGAGCCAGCGCCAGGCCGTACAGTAGAAGGCCTGTGGTCCTGCAAAATATTCCCCCAACCCCTTTCCCTTCTTTGCTCCGGGGGAACTTTCTCAGACTTTGGGTCCCTCCCATAATCCATACCACATCCATACCGGTGAGAGAAATGTAGGATCCGGGAGATATTGCATCGAGTCATGAGCAACTGAGTTGTGTAGTTAAAATAATAAAAATTGTATACCATTACCAAAATCGGGGGATACTATGGGAGTTGTGGCAAGAATTTGCATTTTGAAGTACGTTTTTATTCGCTAGATTGAGGGCAAGTCCAAGGATACACCGTCGGTTCGCGGGCAACCGAGATTTACTAGTTGTTATTGTTGAAATTTATCATTACATTTAGTTAAATAAATGATACATTTTACGTTCCAGAATGAAAACTCGTGACATTTGGATGCATGTCTTGCATGATATTTATTAATAGACACTGTGAAGTTTGGTAAACTTTGGAGTTAAACATGGCAGAACAGTCAGACGTTTTCAATATTTTCCTTTGCATTAAATGTAATTATAAGGTTAGGCATTGTATCAAGCTTCTTTCACATTTTTTTTGGTTCATGAGTATGAGCCTGGATTTGTTGTCTCGTGTGGGATTAATGGATGTGAAAGACCATTCAAAAGCATCAGATGTTTGAAAAGACATATAAATAAAAAGCATGGATGGTTTGCTACTACCAGTATACATGATAATGAAGCTGGTGGTGAATGTGCCGAGTACTTTATGGAACAGACGTATAAAAACTCTAACAGTGATGAGGCAGTTGATGGTAATAAGGAGATGGTTGTCACAGATAAGCAAAGAACCTTAGCTAAAAAAATTCTGCAGCTGCGTGAAAATGAAAAAATTACTTACAAAACTACAAGTAATTTTTTAAAATTTGTCCTGTTTTATTATGACTGCCAAAGATGAACATTTATTCCAAACCATAAAAAGAACATTGATTTAGTAAGGGGGTTCCTAGAAATAGTATAGTTGCAGTGATAGAAGCTTGCAAGAATGAAAGTCTTGACTTTCATTCCATGATTGAAAATTTCACTGACCACAATAATTTTCAGTCTTACGTTGAAGATAATTTGACATTTGTAAAACCTGTTGAGTATAACCTGGGAATTGCTGGTGATGGAAAACATGACACAATGCAGTATGTTTCTTTATTAGATACTCTGAAGTGTTTGCTTAAATATAATGATATTTTTAGCCAGGTTGTTTATCCTCGCCAGTCAGCTGATGGTGTCGTTGATGGTGAACATTTCAAAAACCATCCATTCTGGCAAGAAACTCCACTTGCCCTTCTCTAGTTTGATGAGTTTACAGCTGTGAACCAAGCTGGAATACGAGCTCCTGCTTAAAAATATGCTGCTTTCTACTATCAGTTAGGCAATATTGAACCTGCTTTGAGATCTCAGCTTCAGTGCATATTCTTAGCAATCTTGGTGAAGAGCCAAAATGTAAAAAACATGGACTAAATACAGTGATGAGACCTTTGATTGAAAAACTATCTGTTCTTAAAAACATTGGTATTGACATTGTCAAATCAGAGAAAACATTCAAATTCAGAGGTGCACCTCTTGTTGTTATTGCAGGTAATTTGGGAAGACACGCTATTGGAGGGTTTCTTGAATCATTTTCTGCTCTTAGATCATGTGGATTCTGCATGGTAACTTGGGATGATTTAAGAAAATTGACTGATATTTAAAAATGTCTAGAGAGATCTACTGCCTCCTATAATTACCAAGTTGCAATGGTCGAAACTGAACCGACTTTGTCAAGTACATATGGGGTTAAAAAAGATCGCCCTTGAACGTTCTGCAGCAATTTCATGTGGCAAATGCTCTACCACCTGAAATATTACATGACCTTTTTGAATCTGGCTTGGTGTCAGAAATTTTAGTTTTATTCATAGATCTTGTCTTGCCTGGATACTTCAGCCTTCAGTACCTTGCAGGCAGAGTGAAGGAGTTCCACTCCAAAGGAACTAATCAAGAGGCCTAAGCTTATTATTTTGAAAGGGTCTGTACACATTAAGCAAAAAGCTGTGCAAGTTTGGTGTCTCTTAAGGTTATTTCCATTACTGGTGGGTGATGCAGTGCCAGAAGGCAACAAAAAATGGGAAGTTCTGTTGGCTCTGCTAGATATGGTAGAATTGATAATGTGTCCATCAGTGTCATATGCAAGCATTGAATTCTTAAATGATGTGATACAACAGTTCCATTCTCTTTATAAAAAAGAATTTTCAAATATAACTCTCAAGCCAAAGGAACATTTTACTTTGCATTACCCAGAGATGACCCGTAGATTTGGTCCACTGAGGAATGTGTGGACCGTGAGATTTGAGGCCAAACATAGTTTTTTGTTGATGTTACAAGACGTACCAAAAACACGAGGAATCTAGCCAAAACAATGGCAATGAGACACCAGTATAAACTCTGTTCACATTTGGAAAGCAATGGATTTCTTGGAATAGATGCTTTTGACCTGACTAATCCTGTCAGATTGCCTGTGAATTCACTCGAAGAAGAGCGAAACCTTGTCAGTACATTTGTTGGGAAAGGCGATTTTGTCACTAAAGCATCAGGTTGTACAGGTTGTCAGTAGCTATGAATTGGACAGTCTTCAATTTTCTTCAGTGATCTGTTGCTTTGTTCTTTGGGGAAACCTTTTATGTATTGTTAAAGATACCAAACTGTTGATTATCACAGTCATCTTCATGCTTACATTGTAAAGCCAATGAGAAGCTATGAATTCCTGAGCATTCCAGATCCTTATGATCATTACCCATTGCCTTGTTATGCAAACAAAGATGAAAATATGATCATCCTACATCACTACATTCGTGGCGACTGAATAATGAAATATTTTAAACAGAACTCGGTAATCAGTGGTAAATTTTAACCTATTTTATGTAACTTTGTGTGTACCTTCCAGTGACAAATTTCATCAAAAGATTTGACATATTTTATGTAAATTTGTTTCTGCCTTTTTGTGACAAATTTCATCAAAATTTTCAAACAGATAGAACTTGTATCATATTAATATGTATCATGCATATTTGCACCAAAATCACCACTATCATCACCATCTATTGAGATCAGACTACTTATATTTGCTTTTACCTTTTAAAGGCTACTATTTGTTAGGGAAAAACCAAATTACTTATTTTGCTGATTTATACCAGTCCTGCTGATGTTAATTCTATGGGAATTTAGTATATCTTTTTGATGTTTTGTAGTTGTTCTTCAATGACAACTTTTCTGCATGTATATACATATATATCATTTTTTATCAGTACCATACTCTTATATTCCAGAGAAATGGCTTTATCCTGCCACATTACCTACAATGAAAAAAAAATTGTGGTGTCAATGGATGATCTGAGATTGTTGCCCACTAAGATTTCTGACAACCTAAATCTGGATGTAGATGCTGCCAACTTGTCAGCGCAAGTGTACATGGAAGACTGGCAGAACTGGATGGATGTTCAATGGTCTGACGTTCCAAAACCACAAGCAAAAATGCGCGTTTCTCTAGTTTCTAATGCTGGTGCCTCTGACGGAGAGATAGCTATTGCGGTAAGTCGTTTGTAAGAATGCGCAACCCATTTAAATTTAAGTGATTATAATCATTTATGTAGTCATTGAAAATCACTCTGCGGAAACTTTATTCCAAAGAAAAGAAGTAAAACTGTTCAATATACATTATTCAACATAGCACAATTACTGTGGTTAATTTTTTATTAGAAATTTAGACCTGTTAAAAATTTATTTTTGACCAGAATTCACCAAACCCTGAGTGCCTTCAAGCAAGCAGAGTGCATCTTCATCCGGTCCCAGTACTGAACAAATTCAGTCCATATCATCATGGTAGGATATGTCCTAATGAATGTCAAACAGACCTTTCAATCTGTTGGAGAAATTGTTTCATCTTTCACTTGAGACAAGTAGGCCTTAGTTAGTATTTCATTGCAATCAGTCAACCCCAATTTGTAAGTGTTTTGAACTATTTGATATTTTCTTTGGTCAGCATCTTAGTACTCAAGCCTTGGCCAGTACCCTTTAAGCTGGAAAATTTGTCAAGTCTGCCTAGATCTACTGCTTTGCTGTTGTCGCAAGGGAAGCCTGTTGAGAAAGAAGGTCGCTTCCATTTACTGGATGCAAGTCTACACTGAGGTTTCCAACTATACCTTGTAAGTGCTGTGCAGTGAATACCATGTGTACCATTTCTGATTACAAGCGTGTAATTATATCTCTTCAGGTGTCTTCATCTGTAGTTGATAGCCTGCCCCACCTCTATTTTCCAGATATCCCACTTCAAAGCAGTATGACCAACTAGTGAATGAAATATTTAAGTGCTACCCTCAGCTGTCAGAAGGCCTATATCTAATACCCAAGGTGTTCGTGTAAGTATTATCCACATGTGCATTATGTTATGTTTGTTGTGAAATATATTTTCATCACAAATATATTCTTTTATCTGTACATTTGACTTTATGAACCCAAATAATTTGGTCCTAAAGTGCATAACAAGAATGACCATATCACCATTTGTAAGGGTGTAAATGTATTCTGCAAGAAATATGTCCATTAGTTACAAAATAAATTAAATGGCATTTTTGTGTTGCATAATGTTAGTGAAGAAACAAGTGAAAATTTTGTGGGAAGTTATATTTTTAAAATACACACAAGTACATATATCTACCAAGGAGGGGCTGTGGAAAATACTATTTTGATACTTTGAAATATTTGTTTTTTTGTATACGATATAACATGACTCAACTAACGAAACTAAACTAATTTGACGCTAAAGAGAATACATTATCAAGATGAACTCGTACAACTGGTTTATTAACCAGTATGTGTATGACTTTCAGTTTATCAGATTAAACCTGAAAAATGCCTAAAGTGGTATAAAAGAAATACTGTTTAAAATAATTATAGTTATACCAGGGCAGTTTTGTTATTCATTCTTAATAGAACTAATTCTGTCAATTCTAATTGCAGGAGCTGTGAAGGATGAGGCTTCGTCAGAAATTCCAGAATAATAGAAAGCAGAAGGATTCATCATTGCCTATAGTCCAAGAAAGAAAGAAAAAGACGAAAACTGCAACAGATGAAACCCCATCTCCAAATCACATCTCGCAACAGAAACTATATGGATTAAAGCAATACTTGTGTGAAAAGCCAGTTGGGATGGATGAAACTTCCACCGAAAAACACAAGGAATGGATGAAAACTCGTCTGCATTGCAGGTGATCTTTGTAAAATGGACTTGCTTATGGACAAAACTCTGCATGATCGTAAGAAACTGGTTATTGACAACACTCCTGTCAATGAACTTATAGAGCATTATTCTTTCCTTGTGACATCACCAGCACAGCTATTGAATGAATTTAAGCGGCTAGGAAATGATGCAGAAAAAGGAATGTCCAACTTTCTCTCTTAATATAAGGACTTAGTAAATTCTCACCTGCAGGACAGAAGCATATCACCAGAAAATAATCCATTGCTAGCATTTCTTATGAAACAGTCTTCACACATGCCTCATGTTACATCTAGTATTGCCATTCTTGGTATCCCTTTTCTTCTAAAAGAAAGTGAAAATATCATGGTGGGTACTGAAGTTAGGGAACCTGCAGAGAGTGGTATATACATTCAATGTGGTTCAATTTCTCAGTTTTGTGATCAGGAATTTAAACTATATGTTGATGGATTTGATATTTGTGCCACTGAAGATTTTGTGGAAGCATTCACTATGTATGTAGGGAGTTTTTATATCTTCAACTTTGCATTTCCAACAAAACTCAAGAAAACTTTCAACTTTGTTGAAAGAGTTGACCTGAAGCTCTATGATGAGTCCAGGAAAATTACCAAATCTGAAAAAGATGCAGACAGATGTGTTCTTCAGTTGCTTGATCTCTTGAATGTCAAGAAACATAGCAGCGTGAAATCTGTCAAAACGTTAAAAGGTAAAGGAAGAGGAAAGTGTTCAAAGCCATAAGGTTATATTAGATCAGGTAATAGTAACTTGTCATGTGTATTTGATCCAGGGTGAATTTTCTAAAACCAAGTGTAAAGTTCAGTTATTTATTTTCAACTTGTTACTGCATTTTGAATTTTATTTTGGTACATGTATATTGATATACAGTTGTGTTCAATTTGGAATAAAAATGGTACTGCTAAAATGCATTTTATATTTTTCAGGATGGTGGCAGGTTACTGGGACTTAGGTTGAATCATCAGATGGCTGCGGGGTTGACTGTTCAGTGATGGTTCTGCTGACCACAATTGACTGGAGATGATCTCTTTGCCTAACAGTGATATTGCAGAGGTGGTCCTGACCGGATCAACATGACTTATCTTCCATGGTCGTTGGATAGTCATAATGACAACAGTCCATTGTTAATGGATGGTCATAATGACAAATGCTCCTTGGACGAAGAGGGTCACACTGACTATGTCATGACCACTCTGTAGTGGTTTGCAGGTAGGCAATGAGACTATTGTCAGGTAGTCAGCATTGGTCAGAAAGACTACCTAACGAAAGTCATAACGATTATCATAGAGCAGTCAAATTTATTACCTGCCAGGTGTCCCTGCCACCATCACCTGACTATTTTCCGACTGCACAGTAGTTAAAATGACTAATAGTCATTAATAGTCACATTAGGTAGTCATCGATTTTAACGACCACTTGGAGAGTCTTTTTTTGGCACCGCTTGACTACCTGATTTACTATTTAAAAGTTGTCGCCTTGACTAGTTCTTATTTTGAAGTTCAATAGGTACGATACCATAAAACGTTTTTGCACTTTAAATTATGAGTTTATAAAGAGAGTGATTGTCAGATATTTAGATTGGATATTTGGTAGTGATATATGTTGACTGGCTTCTTCCATTTGGCCAGTAGTTCAAAGTTAGCGAAGGAAACAAGTAGTTTTAAATACGAAATACAAATACATAGCTGAATTGTGCTCACCGAGAATAAACAAGAATAAACATGTAAGCTGAAAATGCTTACATTTAGAATTACAGCTGAGAGCAAATTCGTTGTTTTTTTGAGAATTGGAAATTCTCAGTTTACTAATTCAGAATCACATTAATGTAAAGTTAGTAACCAGTTTCAATTAACTTAAAAACCCGTCTTTACACATATAATTATAATACATTGCATCTGTGCAGCAGTGAGATCGTCTTAGCAACATAATTTTCAGTCTTCAAATTCACCTGATCCCCGATCAGACAGTGACGGTAAGCCTAATGACTAACAATGCAAAAATACACGGTTCAATTCCCTACGGTGAACACAGCAAATAGCCCAATATTGTTTTGCTCTGAAACATACACACAAACAATCGTAAAAAAAACAAATCCATCGATCCATATTTATCCATTTGTACATGATTCTGTCTTTCCTGCCGTACTTATTTTCCCTAATATTCCGATAACGAATATATATATGTCCATATAATGTATCGGAACGGGACTATTTAATCACCATTTCTGACATGGTTACACATGCCTGAAAAACACCGTCCTGTCAAAATATTATAAGAAAAAGTTTATGTTTTCAGTAGGTTATATAACACCTTTTCAGTTTATTATACAACACATTACAGAATATGACACATATCCACCCCATAAAAAGTAAAACTATCTCTCGTGCTCAGTAAAGTTGTGGTTTGATTTCTTCCTAAGATATTCTGTGAACTTTATTACAATATTATGAACTACGTTATCCCTAACTCATGTTTGGTCATCATTATCAGTACTTACAACAAGTGACACATTACAGACCAGAAATATTTCTGATCACAAACCTAGCTATATTCGCACTCCAGGCCAATAAGAAGATCCGATGTTATTGAAGACTAGCCCGTAATCTCAGACGCTACCCTGTCAATTACTGAAGTTATTTCGAAGCCATAATTTGTTGGTAGAGGTAACGTCTGAATTTCTACCAAGGCTCTTCGTATACGAGTAACTATAAACGCAGTGGATTATAATGAAAATGTTTTTTGAGAAATTGATTTAATTATATTAATTGTTTCATTCCACAACCTGAGTATATTCTTAGATTTCATGAAGAACCTAAGCCAAGAGTTTTTTTTTTTTTTTTTTTTAATTTTGCACAAAGCTACTCGAGAGCTATCTGTGCTAGCCTTCCCTAATTTAACAGTGTAAGACTAGAGGGAAGGCAGCTAGTCATTACAACCCACCGCCAACTCTTGGGCTACTCTTTTACCAACGAATAGTGGGATTATTCGTCACATTATAACGCCCCCACGGCTGAAAGGGTGAGCATGTTTCACGCGACGGGGATGCGAACCCGCTACCTTCGAATTACGAGTCAAGTGCCTTAACCACTTGACCATGCTGGTGCAGCTCTAGTATTGTTCTAAAAATATATTTTGTTATTAAGCAGAACTTGGTACGAGGCGTTTGACTCGTAATTTGAGCGTCGTGGGATCAAATTATCAAACTGTAAATTAAAACTAAATAATTTAGAACAAAATATCGACAATATTATTATCCCAAACTACAGAAGATTTTTCAACTAACTGTGGAAGACTTACGGATAAACGACAGAAACGGGTTTGTACTGGAAACAAACAATAAATTGTAGATTACGGTGGTGTTTTTTAGAGACATTTTAAAGTCTGCGTGTGTCATTGTCAGAAGGACATATTTTTGCACTTTGCACGATAAATATCGTCGTACAATATGAAACGTTAGGCAAAAATCGTATTTGCACATTTCGAGTCAAACTAGATTTTATACTACATTCTATGTTTGTTTGTGAATTTCGCGCAAAGCTACACGAGGGTTATCTGCGCTAACCTTCCCTAATTTAGCAATGTAAGACGAGAGGGAAGGCAGCAAGTCATCACCGCCCACCGCCAACTCTTGGGCTACTCTTTTATCAACGAATAGTGGGATTGACCGTCACAGTATAATGCCACCATGGCTGAAAAATCGGGCATGTTTAGTGTGACGGTGGCCTTAACCACCTGGCCATGCTGGGCTTATATTCTATGTTAGACCCAACCACTTATTTGAATAGAGCTTCGAAAGATGAAAATAAGAAAAGGAAAAATAAAAATAAAAAACCTTTTTAGCATTTAATAGGAAAAATGTGAACACTATGAAATTAGCCTAAATATTAGCTGATCAAAAGTTTAAAACCATACGAAAAAAAGTCCTAAACAGGGTAGGAAATGCCCAACACAAGGTCTCAGTAGTGAGTTGCACAGCCGTCAAAACGAATAACTTCAAACATTTGCTTTAGCATGGTTGATATAAGCGTTTGCAGAAGACTGACTGGAATGTTATTCCAAGTGGTGAAAATGGCTTCACGAAGTTCATGCACTGTTTGGAACTGACGTCCATTTCTTTAGACTTTCCTTGCCATCCACCCCCAAACATTTTCAATGGGGTTCAGTTCGGGCGAAAACGCTGGATGGTTAAAAAAATCACTTTATTCGTCATCGGTAAGGATGCTCTCTCCAACATGCTAATGTAGCCAGCTGCTGTTTGACGACCCTGTATAAGCTGAAGCTCCATTGTTACATAGAAGGAGAAAGCACCCCAGATTATGATGGAACCTCCTATACTGTGTCGTGTTGAAAATGTCTCCAGTGGGATATCCTTATCGTGCCAGTAACGTTGCAAGCCATCTGGACTAAACAAGTTAAATATTTTTCTCATCAAGAACAAAATCTTCTTCCACTTTTCTACGTTCCATGTTTGGTGCTTCTCAGCAAAGTTTAACCGAGCTGTTTATTTGTGTGGAAGAAAGCATGGCCTTTGAACACGTTTACGGTTTTTAAAGCCTTTCTTTCGTAGATGCCGTCTTATTGATATTGAGCTGCATTGTGCGTCAGTAAGGGTCTTAATATGGTTCGACGATCGCCTGGTGTCTTGCCGAACACCCCATCGAAATCTTCTGCTCAACACTGGCGAAATTTTCTTGGGCCGACCACTTTTAAGAAAT
This sequence comes from Tachypleus tridentatus, assembly GCF_004210375.1. Lineage (NCBI taxonomy): Eukaryota > Metazoa > Arthropoda > Merostomata > Xiphosura > Limulidae > Tachypleus > Tachypleus tridentatus. The sequence goes on along the minus strand of NC_134834.1, from coordinate 50,920,798 downwards.
TTGCAACAGCAGTTTTACTACACCCAATCTCACCAGCGATGGCACGTTGAGAGAGACCTTACTTTTGCAGCTCGACAATTCTGCCACGTTCAAACTCTGTCAACATTTTAGCCTTTGCCATGTTTTTACCCAATGTAACACAGGAGATGTCAGTGGGAGATGTTGACAATGTTAATGCTTGAACACAAATGACTAAACTTCGTTACGTGTTTACCGATTTACGCTTCGTTTCAGTATGGTCTTAAACTTTTGTCTAGGTAGCATTTAGACTAATTTCATAGTGTTCACCTTTTCCCTATTAAATGCTAAAAAAAGTTTTTTATTTTTATTTTCCCTTTTCTTATTTTCATATTTCGAAGCTCTAATCAAATAAGTGGTTGAGTCTAACAACGTAAAATGCATATTTTTTCTTTATGTTCATTGGCCTTACGATTTTGGCTAGCAGTGTACACTACTTTTGTCACATCGTTTGCTTTATGTGCATAAAATCATACTAGAAGGATTACTTTTCAAAAAGTCCCCACTAGTACAGCGGTGTGTCTCGGGATTTACAACGCTAAAATCAGGGGTTTGATTCCCCTCGGTGGGCTGAGCAGATAGCCCGATATGGCTTTGCCATAAGAAAAGCAAACAAACTTTTCAAAATCTTCCAATTTCTTCACTAAACTACAAATAATAAAGCCATATATAGTAAGGAAAAGCTTAAAATTTAAATATTTTTGAAATTGTGTATTTTAGGTAATTTTAAAGTGCTTCAAACATGCATACAAGAAAATTAGAGATTTCATTTCTTGACTTCCACTTCCTACCGTAACACAGAAAACACAATAATCTTACAGAATCAAACAGAAAATTTTGATTTATTTTAGAACTTGAATATCTTTTATTTTTTACTTGTGCTACACATACACACATATTTACAGAAACTTCATCATCTTAAAATTGTCACTTTCTTCTAACATCGTTATACTTTCAATAAATTTATATTGAAGCGCAGATTTTAATTTCGTAGCTCCTGTTTACTAGATTTCGCTTTAATAAACGAAACTAAATGTCACTTGGTCACGACTTGAAAAACACTTAGCTACTTTTCAAATAAACCTTATTGTGCCACTTTTATGTACATGAAGTGCGAATACAAAAAGTGGGACAATTTCACATCGTAGGCTTTCATTTCTTGTATTATAATGTAATAAATTATATGAACCATGCTGGTACAGCAGTAAGTCTATGGATTTATGCCAAAATCAGAGGTTCAAATCCCCTGGGTGGACATAACAGATAGCCCGATGTGGCTTTTTTATAAGAAAACCACACACATAAATTATATAACACATGAATATTAAAAATTTACTTCAACTGAAGTTTCGTGTAAGTTGTTCCATAATGAAGCAGAAAATTCTAAAATTTACATACCTAAGTGATCTAAAACCATATTAGACACTTAAACGTTTCTGTTCCATACGGAACTAGTTATTATTACAGAAAATGTCCTTTGTTGTATAGTTCTTTGAAATACTAAGTCATATATTTATAATCATATAACGCGTGAATAATCACTGTTGTCTCTGCACGTATTAAAATAAAGCTAAATAATATACACAATAAAATGCTTGGTTACTCTTGTACAGCATAAAAATGACATTATAAAAGGATCTTTCCTGTCCATGGTTCGTGCACCCTCACTACTGCCACATGTTTTGTATTCTTTTCAAACTGAAACTAATTCAAGCAGAAGTCACTTATCTTACGATAACACAACCTTATAAGCTGATTTTTTATTTTTAATTGAGTATTAGTCTTGTAACAGATACATACATATATTGGTGTCATTTTAATTTGTTTCCTTGTTTTCAGTTAAGATCATTATAAAAAAACTCAATAAAAACATGAACAACAATGAAGACGCGATGCATAGTCATGATTTTTGACAACGGTTCTTTAAAATACGAAATATGTAAAATGAGTTGTTCGTTGCTTCAACATACCGGGAGAGCCCGACACGGCCAAGCGTGTTAAGGCGTGCGACTCGTAATCTGAGAGTCGCGGGTTCGCATCCCCGTCGCGCCAAACATGCTCGCCATTTCAGCCGTGGGGGGCGTTATAATGTAACGGTCAATCCCACTATTCGTTGGTAAAAGAGTAGCCCAAGAGTTGGCGGTGGGTGATGATACCTAGCTGCCTTCCCTCTAGTCTTACACTGCTAAATTAGGGACTGCTAGAGAAGATAGCCCTCGAGTAGCTTTGTGCGAAATTCAAAAACAAACAAGCATACCGGGAAGTTGGATGGATTACTTTTCTTTCTTTATGAAGACGTTGAAATGAAAGTTGTTGTAAAATAACGGTTATAAATTCGATAAAACACAACATCATCGAAATAAAATATATCGTGTTTTTCGAATTTCGTCTGCTCTACTTATTTTCTACATTTAAATACGAATTTAAAAAAAGCGAATTTAATTTGCTTCGGTGTACAAATTAAAGCGCAAAACCACGCAATAGGATGTCTGCTCTGTAACGAATGTGGGTATTTGACCTGAGTTTTAGCGTTACAAGTCGTTCTTGTTTATTATTTAAAAATACAGGTCGTGATTGTACCGTGGTATTTTGTCGAAGGCAGAAGCCAATGAAATAAATTAAAATTACATGTGCATGAGTTATTAGACAGAAATGTATTTAACAAAATAAAGAAATGTTGTAAGGAAGCATTGATATAAAAAAGTGACGTTCGACGAAATACAAGAATGTTCATTTTGTCTAATACAGCTTCCACGTAAAATGATTATAATAAAATTAGTCTAACACAACTTCCACGTTGTTGTTGTTTAGAATTAAGCTACACAATGGGCTATCTGTGCTCTGCCCACTACGGGTATCCAAACCCGGTTTTTAGTGTTGGAAGTCCGCAGACATATCGCTGAGCCACTGGGAGACCAATTCCACTTCAAATGATTATAATAAAATTAGTCCAACACAACTTCCACGCTGTTGTTGTTTTGAATTAAGCTACACAATGGGCTATCTGTGCTCTGCCCACTACGGGTATCCTAACCCGGTTTTTAGTGTTGGAAGTCCGCACACATACCGCTGAGCCACTGGAAGACCAATTCCACCTCAAATTACTATAATAAAATTAGTCTAACACAACTTCCCCATGAAATGATTATAATAATATTAGTCTAACGGTGCTTTCACGTGAAATGATTATAATAAAATTTATATAACACAACTTCTATGTGAAATGATTATACTTAGGAAGCGTTAGTCATGAAGTAGACTTATATTCGTTTTGCTGGAATTAATTGGTACAAGAGTTAAGTTTAGACGGAATATTCAACAAAAATGTAGAAATGCGACTTAAAGAAAATTAAAAAAGTGGCCGTAGTAAAAACATAAAAACCTTCATATGATAGAATCTCTATTTACAGTGTTTTTTTATTAACAATAAGAAAAAAAAGACAGTTTTTGAGAAATAATTATTTAATGTAATTTACGGCCAACTAGTTTCGATAACAATAATACCCATGATCATCAGGAGAAAATTCTATAGTGCTCTTTAAGTAAGTTTTTAGTTCCATCCTTTAAAGGACACTGTAGGATTTTGTTCTGATGATGGTAACATTTTAATCGAAAATAGTTTGTTGTAAATTATATTAAATAATTATACTTATTATACAATGTTTTTTGCAGTTGTTATTCTTGATATACCAGCACAATGTGCTTTAAAAAGAGTTAATGGTTTTTGTGTTAAAAAGCAACTAAACATTGTCTTGTGTGCATTATTTGATTTTTCTTTTAAGGCGTGAAAAGACGACCAACCATACTAATATGCTATAACAGTAATAATCAGTCATGTTTTTAGTAATGTGTTCTTTTCAATATTGCATACAAATGTATAACAATCAATAAATTTTGTACTAGAAACTACTAAATACATATTGTACAAAAACACTGAGAAAGTCTAACATAACTTAAGATCTTTAAGTATTTAAACGTAAGTTTTGTTTTTCTTAGCTATGAAAAAACATTCGTGAGAAACTTCATTTGGAGCTTATTTTTGATAATGAGTAATTGTTAATATAAACCGTGTAGTAAAGAACAGCCTACAAATCAGTTTGAGAATGACTTAATGTGTTCCTGATTTAAGAGAATGGTAAACTTATGATTACACGTATTCGTACAGTTGTGATGAAGGAAGTACCTAACCATTAAGAACACAACCTGAGAAAAACGTCCATTTATTCTTCATTAATTACACTTATTTTCTTTTATTAAAACAACTAATGGGAGACTATGAAGTGAAATACTTTTAATCTGGTGTATTCTATTTAATGTACAATAAAATTAATTTGTGAAGTAGCGAAGTATTTTCTCAATCTTGTCCTGGTAATACTGTGCTTCGTTTATTAAAGTGGATGCAGGAAACTCCAACCTGCAAAGTGAAATTTCTGCTTCAATAGGTATTCTGTGAAACTATAAGGTTCTCAAACAATTGTAAGAAGATAAAAGCTCTGTAAATCATGGTTTAATGTGTATTTACAACACAACGAAAAATAAGAGAAATAAAAAGTTTTATAATTCGTGCAGTAATTATATTTTGTTTACTTGATTAATAGTAGAAAAAAGAAAGTTGCAAAATAAAGTATCTCTACTTGTTGTGGTCCCCAAGTGGAATATTCAATAACTTTATGGACTTATGATCTGATTTGGATTAGATTCCTGACGGTGGACAGATACCAGATATCTTATTTTGTAGCTTTGCGTTATAAAACAACAACTATTTTGGTGTGTGTATACGTAAAGTATAACGGAATTACGCACAATATACAATTTTTTTTATACAATGTCCTTTTTCGTATTGTAATGCAATAAATTGGAACCGTTCACACCATTGTTCACTTATAAAGCTTTTTTTTGTGAGTAGGATCACATTACTAAATTATGAATAGGCACACACAACATTATGTACTTATTATACATTTATTATGAACAATATAAATAATCTTGACCATCAAGAGTAATACTTATCATCAGACTGAAACTGACATCATGAAATAATTTAATAATTGTTACGAATTGTAATTTATCTCGGACGAGCCTCAAATTTATTATGTTTGGTATTACGATTTCTAATGGCATGAAACTGAATTAAATTTTATAATAAGTTGGACCTAAAAGTTAATTGAATACAGACATGTAACAAGTTTATGATATTGGCCAACAAGATTGATATATACACACACTTTTATTTCTTGGCACAAATATATTTTAATATACAAACAATATTACATTTATATTTTTTATCCAAGTAAGTTTTGTGGCCGTCACTTGTAGAGCGTTTAAATTCCCGAAGTAAAAATAATTGTATTCATTTGTTGAAGCTGTTGCCAGCATTCATAGAATTACACCATTGATCAAAATAAACCTATTGTTCGTAAACAAATTCCATATAAGTTTTACTGTACTTGCTTGAAATAACCTCGAAACCTCTGGCGATAAGCCTCCTGTACCAACCCGTATGCTTTTAGAATAGCTGCTTTAACCTTATTATAATCCGTATAATATTTTAAAGAGAGAACGACAGAAGCTTCTTGTGCTTTACCAGTTAAAACACTCTGTAATAATAATGACCATTTTTTGTATTCCATTACATGGTTTGGGCGACCTTCTCAAAATGTTGGAAGCATTTAGCATTAATCGGTGGTACTTCATTATGTCGACTGAGTTCAAGGTTGTCGCTTTGCCTTGGTCAACTGGAGTTGAGTTTAATTTCGATTTCTGTCAGCCTAATTTCTTTCCCGGCTTCGATATCAGCTTGTTCGTCTTTAAGGAGTTTACTTTCTTTTTCAGCATCGATATGAGATTGCTTTTTCTCTTTTTTTGGCTTCGATTTGGGCTTGTTCAAGCAAGTTTTTAGAGATTTAGTTGGATTTGTAACTTATCTTTATCACTGAACTCTGATTGGCCAGTTGAGACACTAGATTATTTATCGATTAATATTTCAATAATTCGCTTTTTAGTTCATTTTTTCTCATTGATTTCTTAACCTCTAGTTCTAAAACTTTGGCAGTTTCGAGCAATAGAGATATGCATCTCGTGAACAAACTATACTCGTGCATTTCAAGATAGTATAGAGAGGGAGTCTCATCAACCAATCATGTACCTGTCTTTTAACCTAGTCCAGAGTTGCAGTCTTGCTAACAAACTATGCACATGCCTTTCAGCATAGTATAGACATGCACTCTCGCCAACAAACTATATACATGTCTTTTATTACTGTACAAACATGCAGTCTTCTCAACAAATTATATACAACCCTTTTTATTCACAGTTTTTAGAACAAAAACAAACAAACAAACTACAAATTATAAATATATATAAAACCCAGTTTGTATGCTTGTTGAATCCAGTTTTCAAAACAGTACAATATTCATGCAAGTACTTCGGACAACAAATATAATCTATGATGTCAGTAGGTCACACAAGATTTAACTTTATAAAGACAACTAAAACAGTACTCTTAATTACTTGAATATGTTTTTTTTTTTTTTAGTGTAAAAGTACACAATGGCCCAGCAGTGGACAGAGTTCTGTGACTGTCAATCCCACTATTCGTTCGTAAAAGAGCAGCCCAAGAGTTGGCGGTGGGTGGTGATGATTATCTGCCTTCCCTCTAGTCTTACATTACTTAATTGGGAATTCTCAGTTTACTAAATCAGAATCACATTAATACACTGCATGTGTGCAGCAGTGAGATCGTCTTAGCAACATAATTTTCAGTCTTCAAATTCACCTGATCCCCGATCAGACAGTGACGGTAAGCCTAATGACTAACAATGCAAAAATACACGGTTCAATTTCCTGCAGTGAACACAGCAAATACCCCAATATTGTTTTGCTCTGAAACATACACAAAAACATTCGTAAAAAAAACAAACAAATCCATCGATCCATATTTATCCATTTGTACATGATTCTGTCTTTCCTGCCGTACTTATTTTCCCTAATATTCCGATAACAAATATATATATGTCCATATAATGTATCGGAACGGGACTATTTAATCACCATTTCTGACATGGTTACACATGCCTGAAAAACACCGTCCTGTCAAAATATTATAAGAAAAAGTTTATGTTTTCAGTAGGTTATATAACACCTTTTCAGTTTATTATATAACACATTACAGAATATGACAAATATCCACCCCATAAAAAGTAAAACTATCTCTCGTGCTCAGTAAAGTTGTGGTTTGGTTTCTTCCTAAGATATTCTGTGAACTTTATTACAAAATCATGAACTACGTTAATCCCAATCTAATGTTTGGTCATCATTATCAGTACTTACAACAAGTGACACATTACAGACCAGAAATATTTCTGATCACAAACCTGGCTATATTCACACTCCAGGCCAATAAGAAGATCCGATGCTATTGAAGACTAGCCCGTAATCTCAGACGCTACCCTGTCAATTACTGAAGTTATTTCGAAGCCATAATTTGTTGGTAGAGGTAACGTCTGAATTCCTACCAAGGCTCTTCGTATACGAGTAACTATAAACGCAGTGGATTATAATGAAAATGTTTTTTGAGAAGTTGATTTAATTATATTAATTGTTTCATTCCACAACCTGAGTACGTTCCATATTCTTAGGTTTCATGGAGAACCTAAGCCAAGAGAAGACAAGGGTTGAAAATTCTTAACTGATTTCTTACTCATAACAAATAATAAACTGTGCTTATAACGTGTTAGGAAATAGAAAACAGAAGATGCTGCTCCGATTTTATATTTCACTTATTAAACAATGTGTTTATAGAGGTATATCTGTTTAATTCTGCATGAATTCCAATATAAACAGTTAGGAAGAATACCTTGGTAGCAGTTATTTCAAAACAACAGTAAGACTAATCATCTTTGTTGGGACTGCATTCATAATTCCGCTGTAGACAGCATTCTATACATTTAAAATGTATAGCCTGTTTCTTACTAGTTTCATTTTAACGTGAGAACTTCAATACATCAAGTTTTGATAACCTTTTCCTGATTTCCTTTACCAATGAATATTTCTTGCTAATCGTATAGCTGTTGAATACAAGACTAATAACACTAAAAACTTGGTTTCGAGACCCGTGGTGGACATACTACAGATAGTGTCCTTTGGCTTTAGGTTTAACGACAAACAAATAAAATTTGTGCAGGGCACCACTTTCAGAGGGAGTCATCTCTTACGAGGATCCTCCTTGTAGCGTAGTTCTCTCCCGTTGACCTCTTGTTTGCTTAATCAGGTCCGGAAACACAAAGAATTGTTTCCTGGTTAGCCAGTTTTCATAAATGATGGTATAGGTTTGAAATGAAATTAAAAATCATAATAAATACAAATAAGTAGATGAACAAACGTTGATAAAATTAGAATTAATAAATAAAATGTAATATACTAATAATTTGTACCTTAAAAATCTGATTTGTAAATTACTTAAATAAAATTTATAATAATTACAATCTATTTGCTTATGTGATTTATAATGTAGCAGTCAGAAAACAGAATGTTTTCGCTTATTTGTGTTGCCACGGTAACGGGAAAAATGTGTTCGTTTGTTTTCAATTTCGCGCAACGCTACACGATGGCTATCTGTGCTAGCCGTCCATAATTTAGCAATGTAAGACTAGAGGGAAGACACTAGTCATCACCACCCAATGCCAACTCGTGAGCTACACTTCTACCAACGAATAATACGATTGACCGTCACTTTATAACTCCCCCACGGCTGAGCTCCAAGCATCTTTGTCGTGACGGAGATTCGAACTCACAACCCTTAGACTGCGAATCGAGCGCTCTAATCACCTGGCCATGCCGGAATAGTGTAAGCCTGATGAGCCCTGGTATTGATCAAAAGGAGTAGTCAGCATCGGTTTACAAAATATATAGTATTGTCTCATTTACGTTCATCCATAGGTTCTCAAAATGAAGACCTACAGCTATTTGGAAATTGAAGGATTTCAAAATAAGATGTTCAGTATTATAGGGAATTAATATGCTCATTTAGAGTCGAGTGCCTTAACCACCTGACCTTGCTGGGCCTATGCAATGAGGCCATGATGTTTTGTCGTCATGATGGAAAGAACAAGAGTTGCTACGTCACATGTAAAGACAATACATTTCTCTTTTCAACGTACGTTGAATCCTTCTGAGCAGTACAATTCTGTGAACAACAGTCTCTTTTACTCTCCAGTCCACCATGTAAGTTTCCATCTTTTCTCGGTAAACTTTTCTATAACATCACTCGGTCTACTTGAAATTGAAGACCTTTCCAAGATAAAATATAAGGTGCATGCACGAGACCATTCATTTATGAGAAATCTTTGAAATTGTATGACAAGTAGCATTATTCTTTCTCCTTAAGATCGAAATCTCATTAAGACTGTTCTGCAATGCACTAAAGTAAGAAGACGAGTTATCTTTCTATAATCCTATTTATGAATGCTCCTAAAACTATTTACTTAACTATGTTTATTTAGCTGTGAAACTGTTCCTGCTGTGCTATAAGCTGCTATGTAATTCGGAGTGCATCACCACTTCCTGTGATACCGTTCTTTCACAGCTAATACATTTCCATTCGGTAAATAGTTCAGTTTCTTAATGGCATCTATACCATTCCATTTCTCGATTGTTATTTCTTTATATACGTTCGTTAAAACATTGATGTCAAGTTTGTCTTCTATTTCAAACTGTATTTATTCAAACTGCAATGAAATAAGGCAGTATATAATAATCATAGTCAATTACTTAACTGTTTCTTCACAATAAACAATACATAAATGGTGTTGAAATAAAATATAAATAATATTGTGTTATTAATCTTATTTTGATTTATAAATAACTCACATAAATTTTATAAAAATTACACATCCTCAAATTACTGTAATTCGTACAATTAAACTTGTTATTTATGAATTTTAATAATGTAACTAGCTCCTCGACCATTATTATGTCTGTCATATTCCAGCAGACAATTAAATTAGCATTAACACAGAACAAAATAAAACTTTTTCTCTCACATTTCAAGCACTCATAAAGTATGTTTTATTATTTCTAAAACACTAAGTAGTTACTTAAAATATAGTAGCAAATGATATATCGTAAATGGCACTTACTGCTTACTTAGAACACTCTTAGAAGCTGTACTGCAACGTTGTAATGTATGGGTTTTGTGTTATCGGTTTTACATTTGTGATGTACAAGCATTACTTTAAATAATATGTTACTCCTTTTCGATTGCACGTTAAAATAGAAATGAGATAACGTGCTTATTCGTTTTGTTTTTTTACAGGTTGGGGAAAAGATAACATTTTTCAGTTTGTAGTATTTTTATTTTGCCCTTTAGTATTCTTGTTTTTAAATGTATAACAACAGAATTGATCTATCTCTTCTGTTCCAACAGCAGCCATGGAAATCCGATTTGTAGTATTAATATCATACTCATCTGAGGATGAAAGGGCGAAAGGGCGAGCATGTTTGGTGCGACGGGGATTCGATTTCGCAACCCTCAGATTACGAGTCAAAAGACTTAACCCACCTGGCCATGCCGGGCCAGAAAAGAGGAAGTCTTGAATATACCTTTATTCGTGCAAAAATAAATTACACCTCGAAACATAATGATTGTCTAGCTTGCAACTTCATAAAAACAATTTGGTTCTTTTCCCAACAAATACAACCCCAAACCCTTTAAATTATGAAATAAATACTCGTAAAATACACAGTGCTACTTATATTATATAGTGTAAAAAATGTAATCACCAATTTGTACAAGAAAACCAAACATCGTTTCAACAACCTTAATTTTTTTACTGACACCTAAAAAGAAGATCCTAATAAACGACACTTCACCCAACCTGTTCATTCTGTTAGTTACGTGATTTCATAGATATTGAAACCAGTTTCAAAACTAAAATTAATATAGAAATGACATAATCCTATTAGACTGCCACTTTTCCTACCGCTCAATCTCATGAAATAAATATAGTTCTAAAAATTAGTGAACTTCTACCATTAGTTAGTTCTTAATCATAAAAGTATATTTTTTCTCCCGTGTAGTGTACTTCTTTAGTTTTAACCCTAATCGTACTTAATAATAATTATTTGTATGATACTTTCCCTGTTTGTCTGTTACCTTTTCTAGTTATATCTACTTAACATTTTCTTGTTAACCGATGTAAATATCTTTATTTCACTTTATGACCATCCAGTTTACTTTCCTTTGATATTCTATCTTTTTTTTTCAAATAAACATTCTCTAACATAATTTTTTTTATTCCTGTAGTATTCCGCAACGAAAAGGAGTGGCATCTTCAACAATCTTTCCAAAGCAAACTGGCCCGACAGTTTAACCGTGGAGGCGTTATAATGTGACGGTCAATCCCACTATTCGTTGGTAAAAGAGTAGCTCACGAGTTGATGATGAGTGGTGATGACTAGCTGCCTTCCCACTGGTCTTACACTGCTAAATTAGGGATGACTAGGGCAGATAGCCTTTGCGTGAAATTCAAAAACAAACAAACCAAAGTAAACTAAAACACTTTCGAGTTGTCATGGTGATTATTGTGACGTCATTCCACTTTTATCACATTTCATTTCATTTAATCTTCTGTTTAACCCTGACGAAAAAACACGTATATTTCTAAGTTAAACTGTTATTCACGCTTTTCACTTCTAGCTTTAGTTCATTACTTTCAACCTTTATGGCAAGCGAGGTTTCTGTTTTCATATTATAAATATTGTGTATAATACAAATAACATATGTATAACTAACACATTTATGTTTCCAATTCCAAAGAATTAAAGTTTGTTTTATTAAATAATTATCAATAATAAAATCACGCGGATGAAAAAGAAAAGAAAAGTAAAAGAAAAGAAAACCCTTCTTTCATGTCATGAGGTTCAAAGTTTTCACGATGGAAATTCAATTAATTTACGGTTTATTCTCTTTTGTTTTTAACTTTGGATGATAACGTATCCTGAAGAGTTTGAACTACTGCAACTAATGTGTTTATAGGTTAACTTGTCTGGATATGTGTTCATTTAATTTAATAGTTTTAACATTAAGAATGTGTTTACAAGCCCATTTAGCAAACAAGTGGGCTGATTTATCGATGTTAAACTAGCTTCAACATTAGCAACTAATGTAGCAACCTGAGATCGGCGAAACGCAGTTAAATGATTATGTAATCAACGTAATAAGAATAGTTTGTTGTTCTAATGAAAGCCTAATACTCTGGCAAGCACTTCACAAAGTGGTGAGCTACAATATTATTTTCCAACTAAAAGCATGTTGCAAATGACAAAATAACCATCCACAGCACAACGTGTCCTCAAATTATCGATTTTCGTTAACTCAACAGTCTGTATAAAAGACTCTAAGTCAGTCTTCTAGTGTATCAGTTTGTTTGTTTTGGAATTTCGCACAAAGCTACTCTAGGGCTATCTGTGCTAGCCGTCCCTAAGTTAGCAGTGTAAGACAAGAGAGAAGGCAGCTAGTCGTCACCACCCACCGCCAACTCTTGGGATACTCTTTTACCAACGAATAGTGGGATTGACCGTCACATTATAACGCCCCCATGGCTGGGAGGGCGAGCATGTTTAGCGCGACGTGGACGCGAACCCGCGACCCTCGGATTACGAGTCGCGCACCTTACGCGCTTGGCCATGCCGGGCCTAGTGTATCAGTACTGTGGCAAGCACTTCAAGGTGACTAGCCGTAACGAATTCTGTTCAAACTAACGTTATTACAAAACGTCGAGTGATCAGAAATCGAGCACACACAAGCAGTTTCTACAGGTTTTGGTCATGCCTGTATAATATAATAAGTTTCTCTAAAACGACAATTTCAACACTATTCTTGTTCTACAATATGTGAAAGTTATCTTGAATTATATTAGTAACTTCGACATTTTGTCAGGTGAGGAATAAGGGTATACAATTTTCGTCACCTGTAACTCCAGTTTTGCGTTACAACCAACATTATGTATTGTATTTACTTTTTAATTATTTAGCAAATAACTTTGCATAGCTTCTTGTAGACAACCGTTTGAAATTTTCTTTTCGTTACCAACAATGTTAGAATCGGAACAACATATTTGGAAACAGGTAACATGCATGCACAACGTGCTTGGCACAACCGAACCGTAAATAACGATTTTATCAAATTGCATCCAAATATTTTAATCTAAATGTCGACTCATTAAAGCATTTCTAAATCTACAGAAAATATTAGTTATCAAATGAAAATCCCTGAAGGAACTGACCTGATATATCATCCTGAAAGTTTTACAAATTATTAAGTTTAATAAGTTGCAGGCAATTCACTCATATTAGAAAGCTAATAATGCTACAACTAAGCTGTATCACAATGGTTAGCACAACACAAATAACCTATTATGTAGTTTTGTGCCCCAACAATTCTAGTAAACAATATTAAATTACACTGTTATTTTGTCTTGTGGCTTCTATCTTTAAGTCGTTATTTTTAACGTTTATGACAACTGAGATTTTTCTGTTTTAAAATTTTTGAATATGTTGTGTATTTGTGACAGTATAACATATCTATATATATATATAACCTATATATACACACACACATAAATATACAACATATATATATACACCTAAAGAAAAGTATTGCCTGGAATTTTGCGTTATTGAATGGATTATTCATGTACATTGTAAATATCCGAATCCTTTTTTAAGACAAAAGTTACAGTTGACTTCATCAAAAAACAATGGGGTCGCCCTAATAAGATTGTGTCAAAACAAGTTGCTTGTATGTTTGTTGTGACGTCAATCTACACAACAGGCTATCTGCTCTCTCTGTCCATCAAGGGGAACTAAACCTGGGTTTTACTGTTGTAAATCCATGGGGACATCTAAAACAAGCTCACTCTCTATTCTTCATGAAAGTGTGTTCTAAATGACAGAATAACCATCCACAACACAACATTTCCTCATTGATTTTCAGTAATAAACTCTAAAATATTCTTTTAAACTTAGAGTATCGAATCCCCATCTCACCAAACATGTTCGCCCTTTCAGCCGTGGGAGCGTTATGACGTTACGATCAATCCCACTATTCGTTAGTAAAAGAGTAGCCCAAGAGCTGGCGGTAGGTGGTGATGACTAGTCACCTTCCCTCTAGTCTTTCACTGCTAAATTAGAGATGGCTAGTGCAGATAGCCCTCGTGTAGTTTTGCGCGAAATTAAAAAAAAAAATCTAGAGTGATTTTTGTCTTTAATTTTAACTCGATTCAACATGGCCGTGTGGCTAGTAGCGCTTAACCTCCAGTCTGAGAGTTGTGGGTTCATATCCCCATCTTACCAACATGCTCTTTCATCCATGGTGGCATTATAGAGTACCGGTCAATTCCACTACTCGTAGATAAAAGAGTAGCCCAAGAGTTGGCGGTGAGCGATGATAACCAGTTACCTTCTCTCTAGTCTTTCACTGCTAAATTAGGATCGATTAGCGTAGATAGCCTTCGCAAGATTCAAAACTAACTAATCTTAACTCCCACCATTTACTGTATACCACGCTTTAAATATAACACGTTAACGTAGGTGGTCATCGCACATGGACTAAGCAGTCGATTTTAAAATAATTTAAGACAAATAAAAAAATTAAAAACCGACTATATGCTTCTGTAACTTCCTTTAAACACAGAAAATCCAACTAATTTGAAATTATCCGTACTCAAATACTCATTAAACGAAAAATTAGAAAAGAAAATAGGACTAAACAAATATTTGAAATAAACTAATAAGTCTTCTTTTATTTGATATGCGTTTTATTTTATCGTTTATTTTCCAAATAAGAAGCAACGCCTCCGTTTTGACGAAATTGTGGAGAATTTTTCTGAATGTGATGATTTTTCGATATATTTTTTCAATTCATTGACGTAATGAACAAATTAGTTCTTCCAAGTGTCATTAAAATAAACACAATTTTTTTTTAATTTTAGGTTGTTTCATTGCAAAATTATTATGTATTTATACCTCTTATGTCCAAAATCGCACAGATTACATTCTCTGTCGATTTGGGAGGAAAATTTTGAAAATCCATATATATTTTTATTAATATAAACCATTGCTCGATAGAGGACACTAGCATCAATCTGCACAGTTTATAGTGTTTGAAATATCAGGTCAGATTTTAATAAAGGGAAGAAAGCTCTCTCAACTCACGCTGTTAAGTTCTCTGTTCCTGCATTGTGATCCGTCGGTTCTAGAGTGATAGGTAAGTAAACATTACAGTGTTAACGAAGACAATAGGCTAAGCATTTACAAAATATTAGCTTATGTCCAACAATTGTAAAATATTTTGGAGCTCACGATGATTCACACTCACGCTAAAACATTAATTATGTGTTGTTAAACAGGCTAGTTACATTCCATAATGCATGTACATGGGAAATTAACTTCGTAAAATTAAGTACAAAGTGCTGTGTGAGAATAGTTACGAAAGCAATATATATAGTAACTTCCTTATAGCAACAGTAACTTTTGAGACGTTAGAAGTGTCATTTTGGATATAAAAGGGAAAATTTTCTTCTTGAAATTGGAACGTAACTCCGCCTCTTGAAAAAAAATTCTAGAAATTACTGTCGTATTAGTGTTGTAACGTTTCTTTTATTTAACGCAAGTCGTAAAAATTAAAAAGATGAATACCAGAAAATGTGTGCCTTTTAAATTTTAGTGATATAAAGTAAGTGAAAGCGCCACTAATAAAACATTTATGAAAAGATCGCTGAAATAGTTTCATGGCCTCTTGCACTGTCTGTATTATAGCTTCTAGAACATTAAAATAGGTGTGAAATAAAAGCAATAAGGAATGACAATATCTTAAATACAAGCAATTTTCCAATTATAATATTACTTAGCATTATCATTTGATGACGTTCTTGTTAATAATTCGTTCGTCCTACAACAAAATTACAAATAAAATCACACAACATTAATTTCCCTTTCTAAAGCAATTTAAAAACTACACTTTGTACAGTGGTTTCACATCATTAAACATTCTTGGTTTATGAGCATAACTCCTAAGTTGGTTTTACTTCAAATGCCTCTTTTTCAGGGTATAGTTATCCAACTATCAGCCCATGTTAACAGAAAATTATTACCTAGTTTTGACAACGTGAGCCTAAGTTACGGAGATTTGGCAATACAGTATGAAATATTCTTACTGTGCAAACTTATTCTGGGTCACAAATAGCTTTAGTTTTTTTCAAACCCAGCTACGTTATATTTCATTGCTCCTTTCAAACACTTGGTTATATGAAAGAAAACACAAACCAATCTATTGTCTATAAAATGAATACTATTACTAGCTATAAAAATATATATTTCTCCAATAAAGTAACAGTCAAACTACGAAAAATTAGTATTAGGCTACAACCCCATGGTAAGATAATGGTCAAACCACAAGTCAACTAGTTATTTACAAACTCGAACTAAAAGAAGCAGTAAACTCAGAAACCAGTTTATAATACTACATTGTACAGTAAACTAACAACCAGAATCACACATTAGTGTTATTACAAGTATTACATGATAACATAACAACAGTTACATCATAGTTTTAATAAATTCGTACAACATGGTAGCATTACAATCAAACCACGTCACGTTTTATTAACTCGAAGTGGGTCTTGTACTACATAATAACGTGAAAGTCATAGCAAAAAACAGCCTTTCTAAAGTAAAATAATGTATTAATTTAATATTAAAATCACAAGTCATTAAACTACATTAAAAACAGGCAAAATAGTAAAGAAAAAACTTTTTAAAAAGGAAGTAAATATAAGGATGGCTAATATTCGTCCTTCAAAAACAATGTAAACAAGGTAATAGAGGTTACATGTGCATCAAACGTACATAATAGAAAGGGCAATAGTTAACATATAACAATACACATGTATATAAAACCAATCACTCACAACTAAGTTTACTTTATTCTGCATTTGTCTGTTAACATTCCTCTATAATGTTTGCCTATGCAATTATGAATGGATAACAGAAATGATATCCCTGTTGTCCTGTTTGCATTGCTTTTGAAGGATTGATATTAGTCATCCCTACATTTGCTTCCTTTTCTAAAGAGTTTTTTTTCTTTATTTATATATATTAGCGTTATTGAATATTAGTGAAATTAAATACACTACATGGCCAAAAATATATGGACACCCGACCATCATATCAATAAGTACTTGTTCAATATCTCATTCCAAAAACATGGACATTAATATGAAGTTGGTCCCCTCTTTGTTGCTATAACAGGCTCCACTCTTCTGGGAAGGCTTTTCACTAGACTTTGGAACATGGCTGAGGGGAATCGCTCCTATTCAACCACAAGAGCATTAGTGAGGTCGGGCAAGAAGGCCTGATTCGCAGTCGACGTTCCAATTAATTCCACATGTGTTCGATGGGGTTGAGATCAGGGCTCTGTGTAGGCCAATCAAGTTCTTCCACGCCAACCTTGGCAAACCATGTATTTATGGACCTCGCTTTGTGCACGGGGGTATTGTCATGCTGAAACAAGAAAGGACCTTCCCCAAACTGTTGCCACAAAGTTGGAAGCACACAATTCTCTAGAATGTCATTGTATGCTGTAGTATTAAGATTTTCCTCTACCAGAACTTAAGAACTTAGCCCAAACCATGAGAAACGGCCCCGGACCATTATTCTTTTTCCACAAAACTTTACAGCTGACACTATGCATTCAGGCAGGTAGCGTTCTCCTGGCATCCGTCAAATCCAGATTCGTCTGTTAGACTGCCAGATAGTGAAGCGTGATTCGTCACTCCAGAGAACACGTTTTAACCTGTCCAGTGGCGGTGTACTTTACACCACTCGAGCCAACGCTTGGCATTGCGCATGGTGATCTTAGGCTTATGTGCGGTTGCTCGGCCATGGAAACCCATTTCATGAAGCTTCCGACGAACAGTTCTTGTGCTGATGTTGCTTCCATAGGCAGTTTTGAACTCGCTAATGAGTGTTGCAACTGTGGACAGACGATTTTTACGCGCTTCAGCACTCGGCGGTCCCGTTCTATGAGCTTGTGTAGCCTACCGCTTCGTGGCTGAGCTGTTGTTGCTCCAAGACGTTTCCACTACACAATAACAGCACAGTTACAGTTGGCCGGAGCAGCTCTAGCAAAACAGAAATTTGACGAACTGACTTATTGGAAAGGTGACATCCTATGACAGTGCCATGTTGAAAGTTACTGAGCTCTTCAGTACCACTCATTTTACTGCCAGTGTTTGTCTATGGAGATCGCATGGCTGTATACTTGATTTTACGCACCTGTTAACAATGGGTGTGGGTGAAATAGCCGAATTCACTAATTAGAAGGGGGTGTTCACATACTTTTGGCCATATAGTGTACTTGTGAATGATAAATTGAATGTCGGCAGCAAATAAACCATTAAAACGCAGATGTAAAACAGAGAACAACAATTCCTATTTCTTACACAAACAACTGAGACACAATGGAATATTTACTCTGATACTAGTTGACTCTGAAACAATTCTGAAAACTTACGAGTGTAAAGAATAATGTTGTTGTATTTCAACCTAACTGTATCTGCTAAATTCAGTACTGAAGAGGTTTTACTCCGACACCAAGACTCGTCAAGCCTAGTGGAAGAGTAGATCTGTGTAACACTTTTTTTGCTTTAGATGGACATAGTAGGATATTATAAACATAGTAGTTGACGAACTGACTTGTTGGAAAGGTGGCATTCCATAGGAGTGCCACGTTGAAAGTCACTGAGCTCTTCAGTATGACCCATTTTACTGCCAGTGGTTGTCTATGGAGATTGCATGGCTGTATGATTGATTTTATGCACCTCTTAGCAATGAGTGTGGCTAAAATAGCCAAACCCACTAATTAGAAAGGGTGTCCACATACTTTGGCCAGGTTGTATATGTATATATGTAGATAGATTACAAAAGTCCTCTTTCATCAAAGAAGAAAACATGTTTTGAGCAGCATCTAGAAAAGTATGATTGATAAAAGGCTTTTCTTAAGGGGCCTGTGATATAAATAATTATGGTTGTTTACTATTCAAGCTATCTCGACTGTTATAAGGTTTCTTAGAGACCCGAGAAAAACCCGTATTATAACGTGGCTGTTATAAGGTTCTTATAAGTAAAATACAGACTCGAGAAAAACAAAATTCATGAGCACGTCAGAACAACATAAAACACTAACAAGAAAAATAGTGTATTCGCTGTCCATTAAATTTTAGTGATGACAAGATAAAATAGTGTTTTCTTGTTAACTTTGATACTGTTTAGATGCTCATCTTTCATTTGGACAGGAAGTAAAAGAGGCATTATATGTCCAGCAACTAAAGCCTGCACTAAACAATTTATCTGCTTGGTCATCTTTTTTTAAAGCTATTTAATTTCAAGTGTAAAAGCTTTAAACAAAAATTAGTAGATAGAAATAGGAGCACCAAAAAGCAAGGAAAGAAGAGAGGAACGGGCATTGCAACACTTAGTAACACGGCGAATGTCTGTTTGTGTGTTTTTCTTACAGCAGAGCCACATCGGGCTATCTGCAGAGTCTATGCAGAGGAATCGAACCCCTGATTTTAGCATTGTAAGTCCGTAGACTTATCGCTCTATCAGCGGGGGACAACACAGTGAAACTTTAATGTAGGTGCAGCCAACGTTCTGCCCATCCCTACTTAGTGTGCTTTTTTAAACTTGGTAATTGTTCAAACTGTTTCAAGTACAATATATGATGTCAGTAGGTCACACTTAGTTTGAAAACAATGCAAAGGTAAATTATACAACTTACTGTTCTTGTTTTTAGTATAGAGAACTCGTGCAAAGTTGAAGGACTTTGTAATTTTCTTGGTATCTTGTTTTAATTACAATTATTAAATCCTGAAAAGGTCGGCGTAGCTATTGAAATCTTAATAACAAAGTAGCTTCTACAGTAGCATAATAAAATTATAAAATAGTTGATTTGATGTAAGATAATTTGTTTGACGTTTTGAGACTTAGATTGATAGAATTTTGGTCACGAATCATTCGAAATGATTGGATAGTTCACGATTATAAAAAGTTTCTCTTTACAAAATGAAAATCTTTTTTTTATATTAATTCATAAAAGAGAGAGTAATGGTGTATAATAACAGAAGCCTCTTTCGTCTCATTAATATGAGTTGTATTCACTAAGCCAATAAAACTCTGTTGTTGTTTTTCACTAGCATCACTCTTTATTTAATAGAAGAAGCAAAGCAATTGTTCTTGAACAGTTATTAAACAGGAACCTACTGTGTTAGGGGAAACAGTCCTTGGTACTTCAGTGACAAGACTCTGTGCAATTAAAGCGAAGACGAACACGCGCCAATAATAACATTTTCATTATGTAAATAACGAAATATTAGAAAAGCATAAGCCCCTGAAGCTGGAGTTTGGCTCAATGTATCAAACATGTGCCTTCGATGCTTCTGATGTCCAAATACATTCTCGTAAGAGTCTCTGGAAATTATAAGAAAGTCTAATTAACTAGCGTAGCTAAGGTTTATAAAAGTAGAGTAAATGTAATTATCAGTAACTTCTGATCAGAGGAAGCTACCTACATGGATAATAACGACAAGACAAACTTAGTAACTAATATGCATTATTAAATATACCGTTATTAGTTATGATTATTAAAATGCATTGATTTATCAGTTGGAAATATTTTTTGTTAAAGGTATTTTCGAAGGTTTTGTGAAATCATATTTGAAAACTGTATAAACGTCGATTCATTTGGTGAGCTTAGCAGAAAAAAAATTATTAAGTTGGGATAAAAATAAAATATGTTACAATTCACTAATCACCTCAGAGAACTCTCTATTCTGGAGTGGATATCCACCTTAATTCTCACATGATTCACTTCGATAAGAATACATTCAAGACTTTCATGAGAAATTAAACTTCAAGTTTTGGTTCTATATAGAATGTATTATTACTATAATTTCTGTGGATCTTGCAAGCACATGTTAACTGCTCTTTATGAGAAGAACTGTACATATTACAATCCACAGCGAAACACTTAATAGCTAAAAATATACGTCACACATATTACAACCATTTCTGAAGTCTACGTGTATAGCGAAACTCTTAATGTTAAAACACTTAAAGTGCTAGACAACTAGAAAACGGTATCAAGCAATCACCTGAAGAAGTTAAAATTTTATAAAAAAAAAGAAGTGTAAAATAGAACTACAGGCTTCGAGACAAAGTAAATTTAATACTCGTACCAACAATTTTCATTAGTTTTGGTTTTTGTTTGAATTTCACGAAAAAATACACGAGGGCTATCTGCGCAAGCCATTCTTAATTTAGCAGTGTAAGACTAGAGGGAAGGCAGCTAGTCATCACCACACACCACCAACTCTTGGGCTACTCTTTTATAAACGATTGACCGTCACATTGTAACGTCCCCAAGGCTAAAAGAGCGAGCACGTTTGGTGTAACGGGGATTCGAACCCGCGACCCTCGGATCAAAAGTCGAGTGCCTTAATCACCTGACCATGCTGGGCCTGCCGTTTTTAGAATACAATTTGACGCAACACACTATTTCATAGCACCTACTTGTTTGCATATTGTTGTTCTAAAAGTGGATCTTCTAACCTTCAAAAAGCTATCGCGATAAACCTAACCACGCCTTTGGTATCGTTAGCATTATATAAAACAAGTTAGTTAAGAGTCATATACCAAAAGTTGGCGAGATTTTAGTCATACCTGGAAATCAGTAGTTACTTCCACCAGGCAGATCACTGAAGAAACTAGAACCAAAATAATCTGAACTGAAACCATGCCTGTGAAATTCTGGGCAAGTACGATATGATAACTATCAGAACGAGTGTATAATCGTTGATCACATAAGTAGTTCCAAGAACGGCAAGTAGCCTGGAACTTCGTTCTTATAGAATTCAATGACTGGTTTGGTTTGTTTTGAATTTCACGCAAAGCTACTCGAGGGCTGTCTGCGCTAGCAGTCCCTACTTTAGCAGTGTAAGACAAGAGGGAAGGCAGCTAATCATCACCACCCACCGCCAACTCTTAGGCTACTCTTTTACCAACGAATAATGAGATTTACTGCCACATTATAACGCCCCCACGGCTGAAACGACGAGCATGTTTGGTGCGATGAGGATTCAAACCCGCGACCCTCAGATAACGACTCGAGTGTCTTAACCACCTGGCCATGCCGAGCCAGAATTCAATGAACATTCAGTAAAAAACATTTATTATTGAGCATTCCACTGTAAATCTTAAAAATAATTTAGTGAGGAACATTAATATTTAAACTTTGATAATTATTGGTCTATATATATATACAAAGGATTTGAATATCAGCTATCGTTCCTGTATAAACAAAGGATTTATTTTTTCCTGTACAAGCAACTGAATGTGGCCCAAACGTCAACTTTCACTCTCGGTAAATCCGAGAGTTTTTGTTCTTTTACGTAAAAACGCGTTCCACACTTTGGATTGTGGGTGCACTATAAGATTTGTTGTAGTTTTTCGATGCAAAGTTACACCATGAGCTGTCTAAATTCTGTCCACCACAAAGAATCTAGCCCTGTAAACTTATCGCTGTCCCAACTGGGCAAAAAAAAAGTCTAATAATTTGATCAGACAAGAATAGCCCCAGAGCTAGTGGTAAATATTGCCTTCAATATGTTAACAGTACAGAATTCTAGTCGGCTGTGAGTAATTTTGCATGAAAATTCGAAAAATAAACTAACATTTTACATTGTTATTTTATTTGCATTAATATTCCAACTACAAACGTTACTGTAAATTCCACATACGAAGAGCTTCCGGTGACCCAGCAGTAAGACTGGGAGCTTTGAGGCTAAAATTTTGGTTTCGATACCCATATTGGATAGAGAACAGACAGCGAAATGTGATAGTTTAAGCTTAAAGTAAACAAATAATATCTACACAAAAAACTGTATTTTTTTAACATCATTGTCTGTTCAAAAGACGGAGTCATCCTTCTGCAAGGTATTTAACTCAATAACTCTTGAAACGCCTAAATTTGACACTGAAGTTGAAAATGTATCTTACCTATAGAGAAATATGAACTGTTGCAGTCGTATGTCTTTTATACGGTTAGTAGGATGTTACAATTTACCTTGTAATTGCTTCTGTTACAAATATTTCGAAAGATTTCTCAAAATCCAACTTTTTTCATCATTCCTTTCGATGCAAAGATGTGACAATCACAAACAATTTTTAATCAGTTTCAACTTTGAAAACTTCCTCTCGATACTCCTCAATAGCTACTGGATCTGTAAGCAGTGTGTATATTGCGTTGTTAAATAATTTCTGGAAAAACTTGCAATGAGTTAAGTACATTAGAAATATTGTAACTAGAATTTAAAGTTCAACCTCAAATCTGTTCTGTAACCACCTGACTTTTTCCATCAGCGCTGATCAGTGCTAAAATAAATTCTCTCAATATTTTACTAGTCAGTTAGTTTTTAAATTTTGAACAGTTTTAACGTCGCACGATGATCCTATAATTTTCTTGTAATCACAACTTAAACCTTGTTCTTATTTATATTGCACCACAGTCTCCTACAACACAAAGACAAAAAATAATAATAATAATCCTGAGCCTTTAGGCGCATAGCAACTATTGGTTAATTCTCAGACTTGTAGCTACAAAATGTTTTTTTTCTCTCGCAGCTTCGAATTCCCATCACACCAAACATGCTCGCCCTTTCAGCCGTGGAGTCTATTATAAAGTTACGATCAATCCCATTATCCGTTGGTAAAATAGTAGCCCAAGAGTAGGCGGTAGGTGGTGATGACTAGCTGCCATTCTTCTAGTCTTACATTGCTAAATTAGGGACGACTAGTGCAGATAGCCCTCGTGTAGCTTTGCGTGAAATTCAGAACAAACCAGGTATCAAACCTTTTATTAAAATAAAGTAGAAAACAATGTTTCGAGCTTCATAAATATTTACATGTCGACAATTAATGAAAATGAACAACAAAGTACAGTATTAATACAAAATATTTTTAAAAAATCACATTAAACCTTAAACACAAACAAATATGCCTTATTTAGGGTTTTTCAGTGCTGCTTTTATTTTTTTCCTGTACTTTAAATTGACAAATTCAAATTTACCTTATCGAAATCAAAATTTTCTAAAGGAACAGGGTAAATGATTAACGTTAACAAGTTTGCCAGTATTTCATGAATTTTAATGTAAAAAACGATCGACATCCGATACAGTTTGATGCTGAGATTCATAAAACCATTCTAAATGCTACGTCTAAACTGGAGAACTGTGATTCGTTTTTGGGATGAATGGCATAGAACTTGAGCTGTTTGTTTGAATTGAGTGAGTACGCTCCCACTTATGACAGTAGATTCGGTGCTGACAATAAGCTTTTAAAAAGATATATTCGTGGGGAATTTTACCTTTAAACCATTCTCATACAATTACTGAAATTAAGTTGTTCTTTTATATTATATTTTCTACACTAACGTTTGTATTCTGCTAAGAAATCCAAACTTCAGTTTCACATCAGATTATCTAAACCTCACTTTGTTAAGCGGCCCGGCATCGCCAAGCGTGTTAAGGCGTGCGACTCGTAATCTGAGGGTCGCGGGTTCGCATCCCCTTTATGTAAAAAATGTCTAGTTACTGGACTTTTATAATATTGTTTTGTTTTTGAATTTCACGCAAAGCTACACGAAAGCTACTGCGCATTTTATAGTATCTTTTCTAAATCTTCCTATTTGTCAAAATTGTTACATATAAGTAAGTTTCTAAAAACAAATAAGCCTCAATGTTTCAAAGCGCTTTGCTTATTTTATTTGTCTCCAAGAGAACGTCTCTTCAGACAGAAGTCAGTAATTCTAAGTTGTTCAGTTTTTTCAACGAGCTATGTGCTTCACACTTCATTGATGTTTCGTCTTGATTTACTTTCTAATTCCATCTGAAATTAGTCATGTCCAACGTATGCAGATCTCATGCATACTCGTGTTGACCATTGAGTAGATGACAGTGCTTAAGGTAGAAGCTACATATATTTTTCGTAGTTTTGTTGTCTTTACCAACTGCGACCTTTATGTTGACGTAAATTAAGGTCATAAATTTCCTGAAAAAGCATGAAACAGAAAGCAGTTCTCAAGCATGAGTTGGTAACATACATTCTCACTAAATTTAACAAACAAGCAGCACAAGATACGAAAATCATAAACTTAACTTTACTTGGGATTTGAGACTGAAGACTTGTGTATTTTTATGCCATGTTGCTTACATTGTAGGATATTTTATTGCAACAGTCTCTGATATCAGTCTCTCGTTTTGTCTGTGTGTGTTTTTTTTAAATAATATCTTCGGTATCAGTAGCTTTATGATCTATGTGAAATAAAATACATAAATCTGTTCAGGTGTATATCATTTCTAATGACTCATTGCACAACAAATGAAAGATATGTGGTGATTAGTCCACATTAAGGGTATAATATCTGTCTACCTTACTTCTGCGAGCTTAATACTTGCTATATTTAGCTCTTGTTGGAAATGTAAGATAAAAATTGACCATAGTGTTGTCCGAAGTACACGCTGAATATTATACTGTTTTGTAAGCTGGATTCAACAAGCATACAAACAGTTTTATACGAACTAGGATATAACATTTCCACATTTCTTATAGAGAAAACAAAAATTACAAAACCAACTAGCCAATCAGAGTTCAGTGATAAAGATAAGTTAGAAATCCAGCTAAATCTCTAAAAACTCACTTGAACAAGCCCAAATCGAAGCCAAAAAAGAGAAAAAGCAATCTTATATCGAAGCTGAAAGAGAAATTAAACTCCTTGAAGAAGAACAAGCTGATATCAAAGCCGAGAAATAAATTAGGCTGAAAGATATGGGAATTAAACTCAATTCCAATTGACCAAGGCAAAGCGACAACCTTGAATTCAGTCGAAATAATGAAGTACCACCGATTACTTTCTACAAGTGACAGCCACAAAACTTACTTGGATAAAAAATATAAATGTAATATTGTTTGTATATTAAAATATATTTGTGCCAAGAAATAAAAGTTTGTGTATATATCAATCTTGTTGGCCAATATCATAAACTTGTTACATGTCTGTATTCAATTAACATTTAGGTCCAACTTATTATAAAATTTAATTCAGTTTCAGGCCATTAGAAATCGTAATACCAAACATAATAAATTTGAGGCTCGTCCGAGATAAATTACAATTCGTAACAATTATTAAATTATTGCGTACATTGTTACAACTTTCAGTTACAGATTGCCATCAGAAACACAGAAAATTGTTCATGATGTCAGTTTCAGTCTCATGAGTCCCCCAGTGGCTCAGCGGTATGTCTGGGGACTTAAAACGCTAAAAGCAGGTTTCGATACCGGTGGTGGGTAGAGCATCGTGTAGCTTTGTGCTTAATTAAAAAAAAAAAAGTATGATGAGATGTATTTCTCTCGGTAGTCAAGACCATTTATATTGTTTATAATAAATTTCATTTAGTTTGGTTGTGTGTGCCTATTCATAATGTAGTAATGTGATCGATCCTACTCGCGGTAAAGAGCTTTATAAGTGAACAATGGTGTAAACGGCTCCAACCTTTTGCATTACAATGCGAAAAAGGACATTGTATAAAAGAAATTGTATATTGTGCGTAATTCCGTTATACTTTACGTATACACACACCAAAATAGTTGTTGTTTTATAACGCAAAGCTACAAAATAAGATATCTGGTATCTGTCCACCGTCAGGAATCTAATCCAATTTCAGATCATAAGTCCATAAAGTTATTGAATATTCCACTTGGGGACCACAACAAGTAGAGATACTTTATTTTGCAACTTTCTTTTTTCTACTATTAATCAAGTAAACAAAATATAATTACTGCACGAATTATAAAACTTTTTATTTCTCTTATTTTTCGTTGTGTTGTAAATACACATTAAACCATGACGTACAGAGCTTTTATCTTCTTAAAATTGTTTGACATCCTTATAGTTTCACAGAATACATATTGAAGCAGAGATTTCACTTTGCAGGTTGGAGTTTCCTGCATTCACTTCAATAAACGAAGCACAGTATTACCAGGACAAGATTGAGAAAATACTTCGCTACTTCACAAATTAATTTTATTGTACATTAAATAGAATACACCAGATTAAAAGTATTTCACTTCATAGTCTCCAATTAGTTGTTTTAATTTATAATAAAAGAACATAAGTGTAATTAATGAAGAATAAATGGACGTTTTTCTCAGGTTGTGTTCTTAATGGTTAAGTACTTCCTTCATCACAACTGTACGAATACGTGTAATCATAAGTTTACCATTATCTTAAATCAGGAACACATTAAGTCATTCTCAAACTGATTTGTAGGCTGTTCTTTACTACACGGTTTATATTAACAATTACTCATTATCAAAAATAAGCTCCAAATGAAGTTTCTCACGAATGTTTTTTCATAACTAAGAAACACAAAAACTTACGTTTAAATACTTAAAGATCTTAAGTTATGTTAGACTTTCTCAACGTTTTTGTACAATATGTATTTAGTAGTTTCTAGTACAAAATTTATTGATTGTTATACATTTGTATGCAATATTGAAAAGAACACATTACTAAAAACATGACTGATTATTACTGTTATAGCATATTAGTATGGTTGGTCGTCTTTTCACGCCTTAAAAGAAAAATCAAATAATGCACACAAGACAATGTTTAGTTGCTTTTTAACACAAAAACCATTAACTCTTTTTAAAGCACATTGTGCTGGTATATCAAGAATGACAACTGCAAAAAACATTGTATAATAAGTATAATTATTTAATATAATTTACAACAAACTATTTTCGATTAAAGTGTTACCATCATCAGAACAAAATCCTACAATGTCCTTTAAAGGATGGAACTAAAAACTTACTTAAAGAGCACTATAGAATTTTCTCCTGATGATCATGGGTATTATTTTTATCGAAACTAGTTGGCCGTAAATTACATTAAATAATTATTTCTCAAAAACTGTCTTTTTTTCTTATTGTTAATAAAAAACACTGTAAATAGAAACTCTATCATACGAAGGTTTTTATGTTTTTACTACGGCCACCTTTTTAATTTTTTTTAAGTCGCATTTCTACATTTTTGTTGAATATTCCGTCTAAACTTAACTCTTGTACCAATTAATTCCAGCAAAATGAATATAAGTCTTCTTCATGACTAACGCTTCCTAAGTATAATCATTTCACGTGGAAGTTGTGTTATACAAATTTTATTATAATCATTTCACGTGAAAGCACCGTTAGACTAATATTATTATAATCATTTCATGGGGAAGTTGTGTTAGACTAATTTTATTATAGTAATTTGAGGTGGAATTGGTCTCCCAGTGGCTCAGCGATATGTCTGCGGACTTCCAACACTAAACACCGGGTTTGGATACCCGTAGTGGGCAGAGCACAGATAGCCCATTGTGTAGCTTAATTCAAAACAACAACAACGTGGAAAATGTGTTAGACTAATTTTATTATAATCATTTTACGTGGAAGCTGTGTTAGACAAAATGAACATTCTTGTATTTCGTCGAACGTCACTTTTTTATATCAATGCTTCCTTACAACATTTCTTTATTTTGTTAAATACATTTCTGTCTAATAACTCATGCACATGTAATTTTAATTTACTTCACTGGCTTCTGCCTTCGACAATATACCACGGTACATTCACGACCTGTATTTTTAAATAATAAACAAGAACGACTTGTAACGCTAAAACTTAGGTTAAATACCCACATTCGTCACAGCGCAGATATCCTATTTTGTGGTTATGCGCTTTAATTTGTACACCGGAGCAAAGAAATTCGTATTTAAATGTAGAAAATAAATAGAGTAGACGAAATTCGAAAAACACAATATATTTTATTTCGATGATGTTGTGTTTTATCGAATTTATAACCGTTATTTTACAACAACTTTCATTTCAACGTCTTCATAAAGAAAGAAAAGTAATCCATCCAACTTCCCGGTATGTTTAAGCAACGAACAACTCATTTTACATATTTCGTATTTTAAAGAACCGTTGTCAAAAATGGTGACTATGCATCGCGTCTTCATTGTTGTTCATGTTTTTTTTTGGTTTTTTTAAATGATCTTAACTGAAAACAAGTAAACAAATTAAAATGACACCAATATATGTATGTATCTGTTACAAGACTAATACTCAATTAAAATTAAAAATCAGCTTATAAGGTTGTGTTATCGTAAGATAAGTGACTTCTGCATGAATTAGTTTCAGTTTGAAAAGAATACAAAACATGTGGCAGTAGTGAGGGTGCACGAACCATGGAAAGGAAAAGATCCTTTTATAATGTCATTATTTTGCTGTACAAAAGTAACCAAGCATTTTATTGTGTATATTATTTAGCTTTATTTTAATACGTGCAGAGACAAGAGTGATTATTCACGCGTTATATGATTATAAATATATGACTTAGTATTTCAAAGAACTATACAACAAAGGACATTTTCTGTAATAACAACTAGTTCCGTATGGAACAAAAACGTTTAAGTGTCTAATATGGTTTTAGATCATTTAGGTACGTAAATATATGATGTTTAATTATATGTTCGCCTTTTACAAGTCGGCGAATAATAATTATAACTATATTTTCCATAAAATTATGTTTTTTGTACACCAAAAGGCCTGAAGAGCTCTGATTCGAGGGAAACACTTTGTCAGCAATAGATATTATAAATGTAACATAATTGAAATATTCTGACTATACACACTTCTAATATTTAAAATTCCCTAAAGAACCAGATTAACAATGTAATAAGCTTGACACTAATGTATCATGATATATCCAATTGTAATTTATACTTAATCAGTAATCTGTCTATATATATATTTAATAAACTGTCTGTAGTTTGTAAAAGGCCCATTTTTAGTTTGCTGATGAACTGTATATGTATATAATCAGTGATGTCGAGAAACCCACTTGTTGAGAAATTTATATGCAAAAAACGGCTCGTTTGGGTTGAGAAAATATTTTACATAGAAGGTCGAAACGTTGTTCGCTCTTCTATGTAAAATATTTTCTAAACCCAAACGAGCCGTTTTTGCATATAAATATATATGTATATATAGTTTGTTAATGAACCATACATATAGCCTGTTACTGGGACCGCATATGTAGTTTGTTAACGAGACCTACAGTTCATTAATAAACCGCCTTTCAGTTGTTAATAAGACCTCTGTAGTTTATCAATAGAACCATCTCTATACTTGTTGCTAAGTCCAACTGTTATTTTTTGGATAAGACCTGCTGTAACTATCGTTGATAAGTCCGTGTGTTGTTTGTTGCAACGTTCATCTAAGTTTCTTTTCATAGTAGTTACTGTTATTGTCTGATAAATCCGAGTGTTGTTTGTTACCTCGTCCAGCTGTGTTTCATAATACTTACTAAAGCTAGTTGCTAAAACCATTTCTAGGCTGTTGTTTTTTTCGTCTGTAGCTTTCTCATAAAACCATCGGTCCGTATATAGGAAACATTTTTTTCTTTTAATTTTTCATTTGGTCCTGATTTTAAAAATAACACGTTCGAATGTGACTTTTGGACGACACTCTCTCTAATTAATTGATAGATCTGCCTGCAGTCCTTTTAGCAACATATACAAGCATGTTCTACAGAATATTTAAACAATGGTCTCTAGCGGTTATCAAGAGAAACATTTTACGAACTTAATGAAGGCTAAGATTCTCCTTTGTGGACAAGTTAGCTTTGCGTAAAATAATTTTTACTCATATTGCGTTTTCGTAGTTCTAAGGGTAGTAAGAGCAAAACCCAACAAAACAATTAAAGACATTTGCAATAAATCAATATTAAAGTGATACATGCAAAGAAAAGTTTAAATCGTATTTGTTTGAAATTAAGCACAAAGTTAAACAATGGGTTATTTGTGCTTTGCGCACCACGGGTATCGAAACTCGGTTTTTAGTGCTGTAAGTCCGAAACATACCGCTCTGCCACTGGGAGTTAGAAGTGGAAGGTATTTAATTAAGGATGCTAAAGGTTAGCCAGGTTTATTTTATTTTGTTTATCTAATGAGTCAATTTTTGTTTTTCTCCTTTTTTCACTTCATATTGCGTGAAACACAAGTAATTATAACTATAAATATGCTTTCAATGTTATATGCAAAATTTATATACTTCCATATTTTTTCTACACTTGTAATAAATACTCCCCCCAGTAGCACAGCGGTATGTTTGCGGACTTACAGCTATAAAATTCGGGTTTCGATACCTGTGATGGGCAGAGCACAGATAGCTCATTATGTAACTTTGTGCTTAATTACAAACAACAACAATTGTAGTAAATCAAGATTCCTTTGTCTTACATGAGTAAAAAAGAGAAAGAGAGATTCTGAACTCTATAGTACCATTAATAACTATTTTTCACAAATATAAGAAATACTGCTTAGCGGAGTCTCGACGTTTTAATGGATGAGTTAGTGAGAGCAGTCTAAACGGAAAACTTACGTATTGTCAATATTAACAGGCTCATAACTATTTGGTTTGTTTGGATTTTAATTTCGCGCAAAGCTACACGAGGGCGATTTGCGCTAGCCGTCCCTAAATTAGCAGTGTACAACTAGAGGGAAGGCAACTAGTGATCACCACTCACCGCCAACTCTTGAGCTTCTCTTTTACCAAAGAATAATAGAATTTACCGTAACATTATAATTCCCCAAAGGGTGAAAAAGCGAGCATGTTTTTTGTGACAGGGATTTGAACCCACGACCCTCAAGTTACGAGTCAAACGCCTCGAAACAAGTTCTGCTTAAAAACAAAATATATGTTTCGGATAATACTAGAGTTGCCCCAGCATGGCCAGGTGATTAAGGCACTTCAATCATAATCCGAGGGTCGTGGGTTCGAATGCCCGTCACACCAAATATGCTCGCTCTTTCAGCCGTGGGGGTGTTATAAAGTTAGGTCAATCTCACTATTCGTTGGTAAAAGAGTAGCCCAAGAGTTGGCGGTGGGTGGTGATGAATAGTGGGATTGACAGTCACAGAACTTTGTCCACTGCTGGACCACTGTGTAGTTTTACACTAAAAACAAAACAACTAACTTTTATATTTGAAATGTTCAAATAATTAACAGTACTGTTTTAGTTGTCTTTATAAATTTACATTTTGTGGTATTTTTATAAAATGAACATGCACGAAGAGTTTCAATTTGATCGCATCAGGTATGACATTAAGAACATGTTGCTATGACGACAAATTTATTCAATCAAACTGTTTTAGAGCTTTTGCTGTTTTTCTTAGAACGTAATAAATAAAATTTTTGAAAATAAAATACGAGTTTTCCAGAAACTCTTTTACTATCCTTATTATTAAGACTCAGCTTCTTAGTAATCTAAATTTTAATGGAATTTCTTAATGAAACAGTTTTATGACTAAAATGAAAAATGGTCTCCAGACAACATGTTTGTTGTAAATTCTAGTTTTCATGAAACGGTCTTCCACAGCTGGTCAGATATTTAAAAAAACAATATGAACAAGGAGGATGAAGCAGAGAGAAAATATTATCTACAATATATTTTTTATGAACTTTAAATATTGTTTATATGTTCCCTGGACATTTCATGCAAACCGTAACAAACTTACTAGTGTATATGTATTTTTACATTGATGTTTGTTTTAGTTTAATATATATACATAAATGCATGTAACTTTTATTGTTAAATGGGTATTGCGAAAGTCCAGCCTGTTTTCTAAATTTGTAGAAGATTCTCGAGTTTAAGAATCACTAATATATGTTTTATATTATTGTCAACTGAACTTTCGAGAACATTGCCTAAGGTTTATAAATCAACGCGCCAAGAGATTTTTAGAATATCCTTGGTTTACTACAGTTAATATACTCTAAACCTCGGAAACCATAAATGTGATAAACGTTTATTAATCTGAAAAATACAGATATTTAACTTGGATAATTTATAGATTTCGACCGTTGCAAACTGTTTAACTTCAGTAAATTGTTAGATATATTCATTGGGGAAAAGTCAGCTTGTGTACTGTGTAAGGTTAACTATTAAGCGAAGTTTTGTTGTCTTTCAAAATTTATAATGCATATTGGTGAGATTTACACATTTTGATAAAAGTTTTAAAAACGACATCTACACTCCAGATAAATATAACATAATTGTTTTTGAATTTCGCACAAAGCTACTCAAGGGCTATCTGCGCTAGCCGTCCCTAATTTAGCAGTGTAGGACTAGAGGGAAGGCAGCTAGTATCATCACCCACCGCCAACTCTTGGGCTACTCTTTTACCAACGAATAGTGGGATTGACCGTCACATTATAACGCCCCCACGGCCGAAAGGGCGAGCATATTTGGCGCGACGGGGATGCAAACGCGCGACCCTCAGATTACGAGTCGCACGCCTTAACACGCTTGGCCATGCTGGGCCTATATAAAATAATATCTTCTTATTTAAACCAGTGTTTTAAATCAAGGTCTTTTTTTTTCTTAAAATTAAGCGAAGTGTAATAATAGCAAATCAGAATTAACTCGTTCATCATGAACCGAGGGCTCTCTGCGCTAGCTATCCCTAATTTTGCAGTGTAAGATTAGATGGAAGACAGCTAGTTATCACCATCCACCGCCAATTCTTAGGCTACTCCTTTACCAACGAATAGTGGGATTGACCGTAACATTATAACGTCCCCACGGCTGAAAGAGCGAGCATGTTTGGTGTGACGGGAATTCGAACCCAACACCCACAGATTACGAGTTAAGCGCCTTGGCCACACAGAAATAGGCAATAAACTGATATGAATGCTCGTATCTTCTCATGTACTTCAAGTATAAGACGGTTGAACGGATGCTTTAAAAGCAACCTGTATACACCTGGCTTCTGTTGCTGTTCCAGAAGATATTTTTTAACGTATTGCATACTGTTGCTTAGAGCACGAAGCACGTGGGTAGCTTTTACAATACACTATACTTTCCTTACAAGTATTGAGGTACAACTTGTTGCAGGTCTCTTTCTGAATTATTCTAACTCCTCGGGTTGATCTATATTATTTTACTTTCAAAGGCCATTAAATACAACGTATATTTCTGTCTTGCAAGTTCTGAGACCTTGATCCGATACTTCATGATTTAAGTCAGTGAATATTTTGTAATAGAAAAGAATGTTACAAGACATTCCTAAAGCGATCAAGTTTCGGTGGCGTAACATTATCTACACACGCCGAACAACACCAAGATATATTTCTGATACATTCCTTTTAAACCCTGGCTTCATGTCGGCTGTAATTGTAACGTAGTTTGTTGATTTTCATGTTCAAAGACATTTTAGTATAAACTCAGTTAGTCATCTGTGTGTTAAAACTTGAAGCATCTTGTTAGTACTTTTCTTAAACAACAGACTATTTGTGACATCACTTTATCCAGCTGAGTGATCATTAGTAAATAAATTATTTGTATCCCATTTTTTCAACACATAC
Source organism: Tachypleus tridentatus (assembly GCF_004210375.1). Lineage (NCBI taxonomy): Eukaryota > Metazoa > Arthropoda > Merostomata > Xiphosura > Limulidae > Tachypleus > Tachypleus tridentatus. The sequence goes on along the minus strand of NC_134834.1, from coordinate 50,886,201 downwards.
ACCATCAACCGGTTCAACAATCCTTTTGCCATTTCTAAGTCACTATTTACAAGAATAGTTTAACATCAAACTATTGATTAATCACGTGGATGGTTAGAAAGAAAATATCCCATTCATGGTCTTCATGGCTTGGTTTAGAAGTGGTAAAACCTGTTCTAGATAGAAGTCTGATAAATGAACAGAGCGATTTGATAAAGAAATAGCAGTGTAAATCTCTCTCTAACTGATAGCTTTTTTTGCAGTATCAGAGCAATGTCTGATATCGTATGTATATGTTACTTTCTTCAGTGATCTTGTTTTTCTTAGTCATTGTAATGTCATCTTCTCAGATTTGGTTGTTTCACAATAAGTGAGAGAGTGAACAAAGTAGGTTATGTTTCATTGCGGATGAGACAATAGCATTCTTTGGCTAAAGTGCGGTGTATGGAGCTCTGAGTTACGGGCAAGATTCACCTGTTACTGATTTCTTTAGTTTCTCTATGTCAACTGCAAAGCATTTCAGAGTATACATAATAGGTTGAGGTGTTTGTGGTACTTTATGCTGTTACAATGCTAACTTCACTAGGAACGTTCCTGGAGTGTAGTCTCAAGTTCCCCTGTGCTTCCTCACTATCAAAAAATCTATTTCCAAAATAACATTGATTGTTAGTTTTAACCTTTTTTCAGAGCGATGATTTGTGCCTGTGTTATAATTTATTAAAAAAATCATCTTTATGTTTTAGAGATTATTCTCGTTAATAATGAATTCTAATTAACACATATACGCATGGCCGATAGATAGTAAAGTTTTATAAGTATCAAATTCATAGGCAATAGGTGTGCGAAATCAAACCCTGCAAGACGAATGTCTAATCTCTTCACCTAAACACTAGAGTATCAGATTGAAAGAATAACGTATGTACCTTGGTGCTATCAAAACAGGTATTTTTTACATAAACCAATAATTTTTATGTAATAAATTGTAAAAGGGTAAAAAAAAATTGGGATCCAATATGAAACCTAAAACGATACATAATTTATTTTCTAAGACAACATATGTCAATTTCTCTGGTTTATTCAGGTACTTGCTGGCCCTGTTTACATATGAACCTTTTTGATAAAAGAGGGGACTAGATTATAAGTTTGTATAATAGTTTCTTATGTACCCTATTACAGAAAATTATCTTCACGAAAATAAACAACATAACCCTCAAAATATTAGTGCTAATAGCTTCTTCCTGTTGTACTCCAATACGACTTCATGACAAGGATGTCTTTACTTTCATTTCAACTACTTCTAAAAAAAGACGCTAATTTGAGTTCATAGTGAAAAATAATAAAACCGTAAACAGCTAGAACAATAATCCGATTTATGACTTTTAGTTTACACTAATTTAAATTACTTCCAAAGAAAAAAATTCTCTTTCTTTTTCGAACAACGAGGAAGAAACTTATGGCAAACAAAGAAACAAAATATTATTGATCACATAAAAAATCTCAAATACAAGAACTTGAATGCTGAGAGACCAGAATAAGAACAATATTGAACTACTATAATAAAATGTTACAAGAATACAAACATGAAATTAAATTTGTGAAATAAAAGTAAATACCGAACTTTAAAAATTTTAGAAAAACGACCTTTACAATCAAGATAACTTTTTTTTAAATTATTTTATGGATATTAATCCTGAGGAAGCCGCAAAGGCAAAACGTTGGTTTAAATAAATACAATTATTTATATGGAGTGTTAAGTCCGTTTTTTCTAAACATTTTACCAAACTATGTACACCCCTTCAGTATGCACTACAAATTTTGAAAGATTGAACAATTAACACAATATAAAGTAGGACCACTGAAACATTAATAGAACCAAAACGATTAACATAGCAATAGAATCCTCAAAATTAGCTAGAACAATTTAACACTATAATACTTGGCGACTAGAATAAAACAATTAATCTCTGAAATAGTAATAGAATACTGACAACAATATAAATAAAAAATGAACAACCAGAACAAAATATACAAATGCACTGTAATAGAAGTAGAATACTGAAAACCTATAACAATATTTTAATTCTAAACTACTATAGTTAGCATGATAGTAAACTATTAGAATGCTGTACTGATGAAGAAATAAGATTTTAATAGTTGTTTAGAATTTCGCAAAAAGTTGCACGAGGGATATCTGCGCTACCCATCCCTAATTTAGCAGTGTAAGGCAAGAGGGAAGGCAGCTAGTCACCACCACCCACCGCCAACTCTTGAACTACTGTTTTGCCAGCAAATAGTGGGATTGATGGTAATATTACAACGTACCCATGGCTGAAAAGGCGAACATGTTTGTTGCGACTTGGGTTCAAACCCGCTAATCTCAAATTACGAGACGAGTGCCCCAACCACTTGGCCATACTGAGCCACAGATTTTAATGAACCACGAAAGTATAAACAAATGAAATTTTAAGTTGTTTTTTTCGCAAATAACAAAAACACTTAATTTCCAGTCAATTAAACTCTATTTACATATGAAGTTTTCTCGAAGCTTAAATGAAATAAAATCATTAAATTGAGTTTTACTGTTTTCAGGTTCTAGAATGAAACTTGCGACCTAATAAAGTATATATGGTGTACTTTTAACTATTGTGTTTCAAAAATTAAAAGAAGTTAATTATAGGAGATAATATAGAAGTCGGAATAGATAGATATAGACCTACAAGTTAATATATAAATAATAAAACAGTGAAATTAAATTTCAAGTTCAAATACGTTAATTTCTTTTCAGCCGTTTGACCAACGTTCAATCATCGCAAGCTATGAGCCTAGAAAATCCTCTAAACGCCACTTTACTAAGCTTGAACATTTCCATTAACTCTTCAGATACTGAACAATATGTCCCTTACAAGAAAAGACCAGAAACCTACATTGTTCCTGTAATCTTTGCTGTCATCTTTGTAGTCGGCTTATTGGGAAATGGAACACTGATGACTATATTCGTAAAGCATAAAGTAATGCGTAGTATACCCAACATTTACATAATCAGCTTGGCTGCAGGAGATCTCCTAGTCATCAATGGAACGGTTCCATTTGTAAGTACAATTTACACGTTTGAAAGCTGGCCATATGGAGAATTTGTGTGTAAGCTGAGCGAGTTACTTCGGGACGTGTCTGTTGGAGTTACAGCCCTCAATTTGATTGCTTTGAGTGTTGACCGATATTCTGCCATCGTTTTCCCACTCAGCAAGCGGTCCAGCAGGCACACCAAAAGCTTCACGGTTCTGCTTGCTGTTGGCATCTGGTTCGTCGCTATAGTTTTGGCCATCCCAGGATCATATTTCGCGTTTCTCTTACAGTTCGATATGCATGGAAAAATCATATATGTATGCTATCCATACCCTGAGTATATGATGCCCTGGTACCCACGTACCATGGTGCTCATTAAGTTTTTGCTATTTTACACCTTGCCGTTGCTGATTACAGGAATATTTTACTCTTTAATAGCGCGCCACCTGATTCGAAGCTCACGGAATGTGGTAGGCAAGAACCATAGTCATGTCAAACAGATGAGGGCTCGAGTAAAAGTTGCCAAAATCGTTCTAATTTTTGTGGTTCTCTTCGCCATATCCTTCTTACCAACTCACGTGTTCTTGCTCTGGTTCTACTTCTACCCAAATACAATGGAAAACTATAATGACTTTTGGCATATCTGCAAAATAGTGGGATACGTCCTCACATTTGCAAACAGCTGCATGAATCCCATTGCACTGTACCTGGTGAGCGCAATATTTCGCAGTTATTTTCAGCAGTATCTGTTGTGTTGTTTTTCTAACAAAATGTTAAAATGGAAACACGGTCGTTCTTCAACTTTAAACACAGTAAACACCATCTCCACCGCTGACAGAATACCCTACGTAACCACCAATCTGTAAATTAGGTTTTTGAGAGATTTCGTCCTTTGTTGAAACTTTGTAAAGAGAAACCACAAAGAACGTAACGGTAAATGTTTAAACTAATTACGTTTATATCAACTCCACTAATAAAACACTGCTAAGGAGAGCTATATCATATTAACTATGATTAAAGCTGCTAAACATTACCTTATTTGTCAGAATACTGCCAATATAATCTATACTGAATATAACACACCTGATTGTTAACTTCAAGGAATTTAAGCATTAAGTTATTGTGAAAATCCTGCTAAGATCAAAATCGTTTAATGTGACCACTCTGCTAATAACTGTTATTTTGAATGCATCATCGATTTTAGTCTAAAGACTATGAACACGATATTTTGTTGAAACTTTGTTTAGAGTAAAAATCTTTAATACAACTATTGAACTTTAATCGAAAACTTTAAGCATGAAATATTTCTTGCTGAATTTCTATTTAGAGCAGCAATGTTGGATGTAACCACTGATTTGTAGCTGAAAGATTTTGAACACGAAATATTTTCTGCTGAAGCTCCATTAGAGCAGGGACCTGGCATGGCCTAGCGCGTTAAGGCGTGCGCTTCGTAATCTGAGGGTCGCGGGTTCGCGCCGGAGTCGCGCCAAAACATGCTCGCCCTCCCAGCCGTGGGGGCGTTATAATGTGACGGTCAATCCCACTATTCGTTGGTAAAAGAGTAGCCCAATAGTTGGCGGTGGGTGGTGATGACTAGCTGCCTTCCCTCTAGTCTTACAATGCTAAATTAGGGACGGCTAGCACAGATAGCCCTCGAGTAGCTTTGTGCGAAATTCCAAAACAAAACCATTAGAGCAGCAATGTTGGATGTAACCACCGATTTGTATTTGAAAGATTTTGAACTTGAAATATTTCTTGCTGAAGCTCTATTTTAAAGCAGCAATGTTGAATGTAATCACCGATTTGTAGCTGAAAAATTTTGAACATGAAATATTTCCTGCTGAAGCTCTATGTAGAGCAGCAATGTTGAATGTAATCACCGATTTGTAGCTGAAAAATTTTGAACATGAAATATTTCCTGCTGAAGCTCTATGTAGAGCAGCAATGTTGGATGTAACCACCGATCTTTAGTTTAAATATTTCCTGCTTTTGCTCTATTTAGAGCAGCAAGGGTGGATATAACCACTAATCTTTAGTTGAAAGATTTTGAACATCACGTTTTTCTGTTAAAACTCTTTTTAGAGCAACAATATTATACGTATATAATCATAAATCTTCAATATAAGGACCTTAAATTGAATGTCCCCTATAATCTCGTTCATGTTAACAGCACGTTGTTAAACAAAGTGAACTAAGTGCTGATATGTACAAGCCATCAGTAATTGCTCTAATAAAAGCAAAACACGAAACCTCTGAAAGATATCGAAGATAAAGAATGCTTTACAATCTTAAATTCTGCATAAGTAACATAAACCCCTAATTAAACCAAAAATAATGAATGGCGTGAAAAGATTGTTACTCTAGGAACTCGTTTTTTTATTTTATAAAAAAACAACTTCGAGGAACAGTTTGTTTCAAATTAAATAAGCTTTGTTCAATGGTAATTATGGTTCATGAATACGTGGGTTATGTAAATTTTATCTGGTGTTCGCTTTTTTCTTCTTTAGTGTTTTGTCTCCAAACAGTTTAAACTGTGAAGTCATATTCCTGCAATGTCTCGACAGTCAAGCAATTAAAAGAGCAACAATTATTCTGATATAATATCTTGGTATATAGGTGTGAAATGCGCAGAAGAATAAAAGGGTTGAATAGTAATGGGGTGCATTTCGAAACGGAGTGTGTGAAAAATGTGTTTGACAATACCTGTGAAGTGAAATCAGAAGTGGTGGTGGAACAACGATCGAACAACGCAGAAAGACGTTACTAACTTAAACATTGAAAAATCTCGCATAGGAAGAGTTTTGCCATTTTTTTCTAATTAAATGGACATTGAAAGCATTAAATGTCTGGTTTGGGATTTGTAACTCAATTTGTACAGGAACGTCAATAGACTTTAAGAGGATATATTTCTGTGCTGGTCTCCAAGCAACCTAAGACGTGTGGAATATCAATTTGACCAGCCACGCCTCTTTAATTATTGATAATATTAATCCTCAATAGAATTATTAAGCTCATAATAATTAGAATTAACAATTCAGAAGACCAATTTTGTTTTAGGAAAGATCGAGGAACTATAATTGATATATTAATGCCTCAAACGTCAGACGAGTTAAACTACATAAAATTATTCTCGTACAATTTTTCTTTCTTGAGACGGTGTGTGGGTGTTTTTATTATAGCAAAGCCACATCGGACTATCTGCTGAGTCCGCCAAGGGAAATCAGACCCCTGATACTAGTGTTGGAAATCCGTAGACTTACCTCTGTACCAGCGGGAACTCTCCAGGTAGTCCTGAAAACAAATACTTCTTAAAATTCTTCAGTGAAAACCACGTGAGCATTCTCTTGGTTTATTCTAAAATACAAATATCAACATATGGGCACGAGAACCTCTAATGGATTTTCAAATAAATGCCAATATATTGTCTAACATTTTAGCGTTTTGTAAATAAGTTTTAAATTGTGTAATATTGTTGTAGTAAATTCTTTGTGTTAGTTTTATCTTGTAAAACTTAGCAAATTTAATCTTCTTTTAACTGAATTATTGATGTGAATTTTTTGATTACGACATTCTCTTAAATACTTATAAGTAAATCTTGAAAACTACAAATTTTACATTGAACAAATACGAAAACATGCTGAAAATTCTGATGATTTTCGAAAAACTTGTATTACAAACAGTTTAATATGGAAGTGTATGGTTTGTTTTTACTAAAATATTAATTTTAAACAAACACTTGTAAGAGTTCAAGAATTCGTGAACAACTTTAAAATAAACGTTTTTTTCAATTATTTCGTATTTATTACTTATAAGTAGCTTTACGTAAATTCAAGGAAAATGAAAAAAATACATAAATTAATTTACGTATAAATCACAGATACTACTGATAAAAAAGAGTTGGTTCATGCTTTAATAAAAAAAATCATCTGAAAACTAAACTACACTGAAGATCTAACTAGTTTCTATTTTCCTCTGTTGTTGGTTCATCCTTTGATACAAGATTCATCTGAGAAATAAAAACTAAGCAAAACTTTTGATACTTTCAGGTAAGACTTATTCTACTAAAATCGACAAAAAAGGAACGCTTAATAACTGGAGGTTTTAGGATAGATATTCACTGCGACATAACTTTATTCTCACTGACTACCCGCTTCATGGTGAATTAAAAATCCTGCTTGTTTGTTTGTTTAGTTTAGAGTAAAGCCACATTTGGTTATATGCTGGGTCTACCATGGGAATCGAGGTTTGGATTTTATAGTTGTAAGTCTATAGACTTACCGCTGTCCCACCAAGGGATGATATATTAAAGAAAATCTGATCAATCTTTATTTAGGACAAACACTTTAAACAAAATACTAAACTGGTTACAACAGACATTTGCCGTTAGTGTTGAGTTAATATTAGCTAGTTAATTTTAAATTTCAAATTATACCTCTCAAAATCTTATTCTAGGTTGAAACTCCTGATATCTTATTCTACAGTGAATAATTCTGACGCTGCTTACTTAAATCGTTAACACTAGGCTTATCCAGAGCAGCTTGCAGTAAACATATACTAAATCATTCACTTATGAAATACAAGAGGTCTGTAACTCTAGAAATCCTTTGACTGCCAGTGAAAAAATATACCTGCATAACTTCACATATTACAGCAAAATAAGAAAAAGGTGCTTCTCTAGCTGAATGATATTATACAATGGGCAACTAAAGTGAAAGGAATTCAATGGCATTATTGACCATCCTGTTGTGAGAACAGACAAAATAACTTTTGAAAATTTCTATATTAATACAGAATTGCAAAAAAACACAGAGTAAGCTTATATACGACACACTAGCAATGTAACCAGTTGCTATTTTACCCTCCATTGGTTCATTTTTAGGATAAAATTTCACCTTATAACTAAAATCTAAATAACATTACCGGCTTAATCAGTTGATATTTTCCATGTTGTTAGTTTATTCTATGGAAAAACAAATTATCTGGAGATTTAGAACTAAACTATACTATAACTGTCTAACAGTTGTTTTATCTGCTGTAGTTCATCGTTGAGAAAAACTTCGTCTCGCGAAAAAACATTAAAACCTACTAGTGACCTAACCAGGTTTTGAAACTTAACTTGGATATAGCTTAATATCTATACTACCCTTTCTTCAGTCGTGGACTAGAACCTTCTTCTGACGACTAACACCTAAATTCTTCCAAAGTTGTGGAAAGGTTTCCTGGAATATAATTTAATATTGTAACAAGATGTGTAAAATTTAACCTGAATATAATTTGTTTGTTTTAAAGCTACATAATGGGTATTCACACTCAATTCACGACGGAGAAACGAGCCCAGGATCTTAGCGTTTTAAGTTCGTGAAGTTACCGTTGACTCACTGGAGCAAATGATATAATTTAACATTTTCCCTGATGTTAGTTCATTTTTGGTGAAGAAAATTAATATGCAATTGCAAACTGAAATCTAATAAAATTAGTTAGTTTTAAGGAAGCTAACCGAAGTACCATTTTTTAAACTACCTGTTTGTTTGAAGTTAAGTACAAAATTACACAATGGATTATCTGTATTCTGCCCACCGTAGGTCTCGAAACCCGCAGACATTAAAGTAATTCATTAAAACTTTAAAATTGACTCAAGGAATAGCAATATCAACTTAAATCTACAACTCACGAAACTTTAATACCAACTTAAATTATTAACTCAAAAGACAATAGTATTTACCTAAATTTATATTAACTTAACCAACAAACTCACAAAAATAATAAATTACCCATTTAACTCAAAACACAATATTAATTTAATCAAATAATTCAATAATGAGTAAAACAACCTACGCAATTAATCCTATAAATGGTATTTGATATTTTCAACCTGAACAACACCTAGTTAGCTGAGTGGCCAGATTAGAGATCCTAAAGTTCAGTCATAATTGTTCATGATTTAGAAGGTCTCTAACCAAAGGGAGGACAACTAGACACGAATGACCGCTACCTACAATCTACTCTTAACCGGATTGACTATCACTTTCATAATGTGGCTACAGCTCAAAATGGTACTATGCTCCGAAATTTATCTCTGTCTCGAACCTTGAAGATTGTGATCCACAGCCCGACACACTAAACATTGGCTTACGACTGTTGTGATTCAAGAAAGGGTGCTATTTCTATAAAAAAATATATCAACCTGACCAACTAATTCAATTATTGATAATATCAACTTATTCAACTAAATAAAGAGAAAAGTTACTTCGGCCTAAACAACTAACTTAAGACACAGCTACACTTGTCTTGTAAACTAATTCAAAGATTGTAATATAAATATAATAAGTAAATCAAGAAATCGTAATATGAACTAATCAATTAACTTAGCTAAAGAGAAGTTAACACAAATCTAAACAACTAACTCAGAAACAAAAATATTAAGCTGGATTACTTACAAGGTCAGAAAACGGTAATAACAGCCCTAACAATCACTTAAGAAACAAAAATATCGATTGTAATTTTTTATGACGAGAAACCCACTTGAAATAAGAATGTATCTCAGAACGGGTGGTTAACCTGAAGATAACCTAGGAAGGTTGCCCCTTTGTTCTCTGTTTATCAATAAAAGTGTTAATACCCATACCAGCCGTTCTGAGACACAAAAATATCGACTGTAATAATTAATTCATTACATTTTATTAAAAATATTCGAACTGACTCCAGAAACATTAATATCAATTTAACTGTCTATGTCAATAAACTTAATAACAGCTATACAACTACAAAAGACAGCAAAATCAACGCATTTGAGCAAACTTAAGAAACTGTAATATGAAACTTATTGTCTAAATCATAAAATTAATTACAACACACAGACAACGATAATATCAGTGTAATTAAGTAACTGGCCCCGCATCAAGTACGCATAAGCAACACAGACAACGATAATATCAGTGTAATTAAGTAACTGGCCCCGCATGGCCAGGTGGTTAAGGCGCTCAACTCGTAATCCGAAGGTCGCGGACTCGAATCCCCGTCACACCAAACATGCTTGTCCTTTCAGCCGTGGGGGCATTGTAATGTACGGTTAATCCCACTATTCGTCGGTAAAATAGTTAGCCCAAAAATAAGCGGTGGGTGATGATGACTAGCTTCCTTCCCTCTAGTCTTATACTACTAGATTATGGATGGCTAATGCAAATAACCCTCGTGTAGCTTTGCGCGAGATTCAAAATCAAACTAATTAACTAATTAGAAAATAGTAATATTAACATTAGCAAATCGATCAAACAACAGTTGTATCAACCTAAAAACCAACTAAAGTGATTCAAAATCTAGAAATGGCAATCTAACTTACTAAATCAAATCAATGTAAATAATTAATTCAACAGACGATGATGTCAATCCAATTAATCTTAAGAAACTCAAATATCAACCTATGGCAAATTACTCAAAGTCCCCATCTTGGGAAAGTGTCCAGTTTACGGAATGAATAATAAAATATTGGTATTAACCAAACCAGCTGCTTCAATAAATAAAAATAGAAACAATTATTTCAACTTAACCGATTATTTAAGAAATAATAACATTAGCCTAGTTAACTAATTTAGGAAACGATATTGTTAACCAAAGACCAATAAAAACAGCATTACCATCTTACTCAGAACCATAATATAAACCAAACTAATTATTTCAAAAAATAACAACATCAGACTCATTGGTTATAAACGAATAGCAACATGAATAAATAAATCAACGCACTTGTTCATGGTTAAAATATAAAAATTATGTTCAACGTTTAATAGTTGTACAATAATCAAGTCCTAAAAATAAAGTAAGTTTCAGTGGTGTTATATTCCTGATGATGGAAGCGTTGTACGCCACCGAAATATGTGGTGTCTTTTTTAAGAGCTGTGATTTATTTTTAATAAATCCTATTTGTTGTGAAACTATTCAACGTTGTACGTATATATATCTTTAATACGTTAGCAATATTATTATTAATAAGAAACCCAGAAAATAGTAATACTGATCTAATCGACTAATTATACAAAGTGATAACACGAATTTAGTTAAGGAACTCAAGAAACAACAGGTAAAATATAGAGGTTAATGAAAGAGTAATATAAACCTAAACAACCATATACAGAAACAACAATATTACTCTGTCTTATTGAGACATCTTGCGTCCACCTATCACCTGACTCCAGAAATAGTAGTATCAACCTGTTTATCTCAATCACTTTATGATCCACTTACTTTATTGAATCAGGATGTTTGTTTGTTTCTTTTTAGAATTAAGCACAAAGCTACAAAATGAGCTATCTGTGCTCTACCCAACACGGGTATCGAAACCCGTTTTTAACGGTTTGAGTCCGCAGACATACCGCTGTGCCACTGGAAGGCTGAATCAGGAAATGATATCAACCTAACTCAAGCACTTTACAACCAACCTAACAAACTGACTCGTAAAATGGTAAACAACCAACTTACCTAAACAGAATCTCTTGCAATCTACCTGTCAAACTGACTCAAGAAATAGTTGTATCAAACTGTTTGACTCAAGCACTTTAAGCTCCATCTACTACACTGAATCAGAAACTGATATCGACCTATCTAACTCAAGGATTTTACAACCAACCTAACCCGAGAAACGATAAACAACCAACTTGCCTGAATAAACTCCCTTAAAATCTACCTGTCAAATTGACTGTTTAACTCAAGCACTTTATGATCTACCTACTACACTGAATCAAGAAATGATATCAACCTGCCTAACTTAAACACTTTACAACCAATTTAACAAATTGATCCCAGAAACAGTAAACAGTCAACTTGTCTAACTAAACTCCTTTGCAATCTACCTGTCACACTGACTTAAGAAATAGTTGCACCAACCTAACAAACTGACTCGATAAAGTAAAACTAACCTATCTAACTAAACTACCTTACGATCTACCTGTTACACTAACTGAAGAAATATTTGATTCAACCAATTTAACTTAAACAGTTTATGTTCATTCTATTAGAATAACTCAAGAAAATAATATTAACCCAACTGAATAATTCAGAAACTAACATTTAATAGTAAACTAAACAATTAACACAAGACTAAGTAACGTCAGCTTAACTCAGACTTCTATATAAATAATACGCTTGCGTTTGTCTGCCTGGAAATTTTCTAGCAGATTTATTGATCAAACGCAACAATTGTTTGTTTTGTATTTTTTTTATTTCACAAGAAGACTATCTGCGATAACCGTCTCTAATTTAGCAATGTAAGACTGGAGGGAAGTTAGCTAGTCACTCATTTCAACCCACCCTCAATTCTTGGGCTACTCTTTTATCAACTAATAATGGGATTGACCGTCACATTATAATGCCCTCAAGGCTGAAAGAGTGAGCATGTATGATGTGATGAGGAATCGAACACGCAGCCCTCAGATTGGTAGTCGAGCGTCCTAACCATCTGGCCATACTGGGTCAAGAATAAATTATTTGAGGATTTGTTTGTTTTAAAGTAAAGTGACAATGGGTTATCTTCCATACCCAGTGCGAGAAATTTAACCCAGAATTTTAGTGTTGTAAGTGTTGAAATGGATCAACTGGCTTTAACTGGTTTCGAGCTCAACTTTGATTATTTTATTTGCAAAGTATTACACATAAACAACACCTAACTCAAGTTTATTTTCATAAAACAAAATGAAACTTACACTAAGTACAATTTATACGAGTTTCTCGAGTTATTTAGATCTAAAATATGCATGCGCGTTTCGTTTAAAACCATATGCGTGTCAGTTTTGTGAACACGCATTCAAATGTTTCTGCAGTATCAACTAAGTTCGATATCATTACATTTGCTTTTGCAAGTTTTTTGTTTCAACTCCTAAAAGTGCGTCGTGCAACTGTTTCGCGCTCTTTAAATGTTAAAAGTACCATTATTTCACTCTGCTGTTTATTTTAAATGCGATTTTATTGAATAAAGTTATGTCTACATAATTTGGTTTATCTCACTGTGCAAATTGTTTTCAACTAGGCCAGAATTTATCGATCTAATTAACATACAATGTCTACAAGAAAGTACAGCTTAAATAGTTTGTTGTTTTGTATTTAAGAACAAAGCTACGCATATGGGCTATCTGTGCTCTGCCCACCACCACTATCGAAACCGCAGACTTAAAAGGCACGCGTGATAATTATGGAATAGGGAATATACATAAGAAGAACATCAAAACTACCTCAAATGTCTTGCAGGTCGCAGCTAGTTAGTGATATATTACCTTAGATAAAAATGCAAATTGTATGTATTCAATATTTAAAGTTTTTATTTATCTGAAAAAATAGATTTTAAGAGAAGAAAATCAAAACGTTTTTGAACAAATTTGTTTTCTTTTGTTTGTTATTAAGAATAAAATTACACTTACTTCATAACACTAAAATTATTATCCTTTTTATTACCTATGATTTAGTGTGCCAGCAATAACAAGCGTGTACCATTTTCGATTTTATCACACATCAGGACCTCTACGAACCTTCTCACATATTGAACTTCTTTTAAGCAGGATTATAGTATATTAATCTTTAAGACCTTGGATATGCTCATGCACATCAGTCAAAAGGGTTTGACCTTCTGAGTCCAAGATCGTTATTAGATCTAAAATTGCTCAAGAGATGACAGAGCTATGATCTAAAAGTTTGTACTTTTAACAAAACTCAGTCATTCTATGAGACGCTATGGCGCGGCTGAAAGGTGGGTAGATTGTTGAGGGATCTTTATCCAAAAACTAATTCATCAGATAGTTTTGTGTAAGATGTTAAGTTATAACTGATAATCTTCCTCAACATGTTTGGGAGGAAACAAAAGAGAAAGTTTAGCTGAATGATTATCCAATAACTATTTATGCTAACATAATAATATAGACGAAGTTGTGTTAAAGTTTCACCTCTGTCTGATTATAATTTTTCAAAGATGGCACTTTCATTTGCATCAGATCATCCCTTAACTAATGTCCGATTTTAGGTTCAGAAAAAGAGAAAATATTTCAAACGCTTTTAATGTTATTTAATCAATAATGTATGTTCCATTATTATTAATTACTTCTACCAACGATTCACAAGCTTCTAAATGCTACTTATATAACATTCTTGAGGTTTAGAGGAAAAGAATGTAGAGAGAGTAGTTTTGACATCTTCGTCTGTTTCAAGCTCTTTTTCCATATAGTTCTGCAAACTTCGGAATAGATGATAATCAGATGGGGCAAGGTCTGGAGAACAAGAAAGATGTGGAAGTTTTTTCCCAGTCTAGCTCTTCAGTCTCTGCAGATGTGATCCTTGCTGTATGGGGTCGTGCATTATCCTGGTGTAACACGACACCTTTACGATTGATCAAAGCAGGCTTCTTTTCTTTCAGTACAGCATCCAAACGCTCTAACTGTAATCGTTACATTGAGTGGCAGCAACTCAAAGAAGATTCCACCAAACGCTTAAGAAGACCTTTCTAGAGTGGAGGTCCATTTTAGGCTGTGCTTTAGCCAGTTTACCTGCACTGAGCCATTGTCTGTAGCGCTTAACATGTTTATAATATATCCATTTTTCATCTGCAGTCACTAACCTGTCCAAAAAAGGTGAGTTATGTTCACGAGAGTACAGAGAAGTGAAATGTTTACTCTTGCTCTAACGTTGGTTTCTGTCAAATAACGGGGGATCCATTTTCTAAGTTTTGACACCTTTTCAAGCTGTTGCAGATGACGGTGAACTGTTGAATGGGTTGAATTAAGCTTCTGTGTTTGTTCTTCAACTGTTACAGCACAATCTTCATCAAGTGCAGCCAGCAGTAAGTCATCATTAAACTCAACAGGACGGCCTGAACGTGGTGCATCACTTAAGCTGTAGTCACCTGATCTGAGCTTCTGAAACCACCTTCGACATTTCCTTTCATTGAGTGTAGTTTTTACTGCACTATTGCCTTTTTTAAACTCTTAAAGCATTATATGCCTAATGTGCTCCTAAGACACATCCATCTTCATACGGGTTTATTTGATTAATGATTTGAGAAAGTGGAGTTATGTTAGTTTCTTTTAATTGTCTGAACATTTTTATACACGTCCTACTACATATTTTCTTTATTAAAGCCTTTTACAAAGACAGAAATGATGATGCACTTTCTGTATTAAATTTTCGAACATTACTTATGGGATGGCCTGATATCAGAATGTATTTTTTTTATCATTCCTTGTAATATGGTGAAAAAGACACAAATGTGTTAGTTTGACATTCGTATAAAAGTATGTAGGTTGTTATGGTGTATTTCCTTATACGATTATGCTGATCTAATGAAATCAGATATAAATGTCTAAAATCCTTTCAGCCAACTTATCCTACATACTCAAAGAATATTGAATACGAGGTGTTAAAATGTTTTTCTGTACTTTATCCTCCTGGGCTACATCCAAAATGACGAAATAAATTAAGACCTTTGCCATCTATTGTTGAAGCTTCTATTTAGCTTTTATCAACTATTTTTATCACTGATGACAATAGCGATAGTTATGTCAAATCAATTCCTTGGCCTACAAGCCTACAAGAAATTGACGTGAAAAATCAAATTACCTCCTCATTTGATCCCATCAATCAAAAGAAAGTTAATATAAGAGTATGGATACGTCATTGTTTATTTATCCTAACGAAGGTCGATAAAAATTTGTCAAATCTTTGTTCATATTTTATAATCTAAAATAAACAGGCATGATGGTTAACAACGTCTTTCCTTTAATTGATCCTATCGACCTAATAAAATAAAAGCTACTATTTATAAGCTTTGCTTTCTGATAAAATCTAGACTGAGAATAACCTCCTAGTTATAGTTTGCCAAGCTGCGAAATGGAAGGCCAAGGGCTCGAGCTTGCAATAAGTCACAGAACAAGCTCTGTATTTTCAGCTTTAAGCACGTAGTTTTGCTGTCCGGTTAGCAGTATCCATATAAGAGAGTGTCTCTGACTGGTTGCCCTCCTTCTAAGTACCATTTCTAAATTATGGATGGCTACGTATGAAACCAGAAATATCTAACCTGCATTTAGTTCGTGAGTTGTATGAGATGTCATTCCAGTTTAAACTACTGTATATATAAACGACCCTGTCAGTCTCATGAGATGATGCTATTTTTTTTTACCTTAGTTTCCATCTAAAACTTGTATGTTTTATTAATACAAAGTTCCATATGATGCATTCACGACCAGTCACATTCTCTCTAACAACATTGAACTTTGATAATATCCCTACAGTATAATTTTTATTTCAAAAGACCCCATCGTATGGCTGTCAAGTTTAAAACACATCCTCACTCCTTATACGCTTTTCGTAAGCTGACTAGTGTACAATAATAGCGGTTTGTAAGCGCTCGTCTTGATAAGTCCTGACACACATAAATCCATAGGTACTGTTGTGACAACTTAGCCTTTCTATGGAAAAGAATGAATGCCCGTTTCATTTTACAGCTGCTTAAGGTATCCCATAGTTGAACAATTATTTCGTAAAAACAGCCAGGTTACATGTGACTTGGGTCGCTTTTCCAGTCGGACACCCTTCTTGTTTGTAATACGTTTTATATTTTAAAGCATGTAAACGACTTTTGCCACTAATCTTTATGTTTGTAGATTCTTACTTATTAGAAGACGCCACATTTCATTTATCATAGCTCGGTAGCTCGGGTACGATTTGTTGTAAGTTTCTTTCTGGATAGTTCTAGTGCTCCAAACTGATCAATATTCCTTTGTGTTCTCTGTCTTGGAAATTCTAAATCCCAATTTTAAACATAGCTTTATGATTTCAGGTTATTTTACGTATCGAAAGGCTCTTACACACCCTTCCCAAACGCAACCAAATCTCGATACTTTATCCTTAAATAGGAATACAAAAATTTTCAAAATGTTTGTCGGCTATGATTGTCACGTGACTTACTATTTTCATTGTACTAAATTGGTTTGATATAACTCACTCAATACTCTTAGAACCTTTGGAAGAATATGGCAAAGTGAAAATTTATTGAAAAAGTATTGAATGTCAAAGGAGGTTTATATCGTACAGTATTGTAACACATTCACAGCAAAAATGGGCTTCTCTATCAGATACATTTAGTAAGTCAAACACACGAAATCGAATTAGCTAGTTACATTATTTTATCAATATAAGGTTTACATCTGTATTTTAAAGCAACAAATGTTATTAAGAGTTTCAAAGTCTTCTACACTTTGGTTGATATTACCTAACTTACCAAGAAAACTATTCAGTTCAAATAGTTTATTATATCCATGCCAGTTATCTTTTAAAATCAAACTTCGGTTTGTAGGAAATTCAATGTTTGAAGCCGTGAAGGGCCGTAGATAGTTTGGAATCATTAAAATTTTGCATGAATAAGTAGATCTATTACAATTACAGTATGTGGTTAAACCAACCCCAACGAGCAGCGCAATGAATGTTGTACCAGCATAATATACTGTCCTTACATTCAGTGAATCTTTCAAACAAAAAAGACTTAAGTTCTATATAAAAAAAAAAAAAAATCTTATTACGTTTATGTGTAGAATTTGTTAAGACCGGGGTATTAAATTGTAGGTGCTAGAATCAAATGTTCATTTTTTATCAAATAAAATAAATTACCTGAGGCATTCATGCGTGGTGCATTGAATTACCTTGAAAACCAATTAATGTTTTTTATTATCTCGTAACAAAATTACAGCTTATATAATAATTCCTTTAAATACATAATTCATTTTACGTATAGCTCCTTTCATCTGGGGCATGGCCAGGTGGTTAAGGCACTCAACTCGTAATCTCAGGGTCGCGGATTCGAATCCCCATCACGCCAAACGTGCTCGCCTTTTCAGCTGTTGGGGCATTATAAAGTAACCGTCAATCCCGCTATTCGTTGATAAAAGAATAGCCCAAGAGTTGGTGACGACTTGGGATGATTAGTTGCTTTCCCTCTTGTCTTACACTGCAAAATTAGAGACGGATAACGCAGATAGCTTTCAAGTAGATCTGGCATGGCCAAGCGCGTAAGGTGTGCGACTCGTAATCCGAGGGTCGCGGGTTCGCGCCCGCGTCGCGTTAAACATGCTCGCCCTCCCAGCCGTGGGAGCGTATAATGTGACGGTCAATCCCACTATTCGTTGGTAAAAGAGTAGCCCAAGAGTTGGCGGTGGGTGGTGATGACTAGCTGCCTTCCCTCTAGTCTTACACTGCTAAATTAGGGACGGCTAGCACAGATAGCCCTCGAGTAGCTTTGTGCGAAATTCCAAAACAAACAAACAAGCTTTCAAGTAGCTTTGCGCGAAATTCAAAACAAACCAAAGCTCTCACCTGGGCTTGTTTAAAGCATCGCTTCATAATTCTATCTTAAGAGACAGGTGGCACTCTACCAACTTGAAATTAAATGTTACATCGTAATTTTTACTAATTACGGATTCCAAATATATCTAAACATAACAAAAATCAAACACGTATTACGTATTTAAGTTTGAGAAAAAAAAGGGTTAGCCAGTTAGCATTTTTGTATTCTTTAAATAAATGGTATGTATATTTTGATTTCTAAAGTATTTTCCAATGACTATTTGTTTTATTTGTTTTGCTTGCTTACTTATCCTTACTTAGTTACTTGGTTCTATATTATAAAGTGTCAGTTAAGATCAGAAAATTTAGGAAGAAGTTCAAGAATTATCATTTTACTTAAAATGCTTCTGCCTTAAACTCGAAGATATACGATAAACTATGAAACTGTTTAAAGAGAGTTACTGCCGTACTGAACGTGCGGACATGATGAAACACGTTCATCCAAGTCAAAATTTAAATCTCACCTTCTTGGCACTTAACAGTCAAATTAGCGTATTACACTCTCTAGTCATTGTTGGAAAGACAAAATATGATAAATGAACGCCATTCACGTGTCAGCAAGAACATGTTTAGTGACAGAGATCCACTTCCATAGTTGCGCGAGTTCGAATATGATCGATTAGAAAAAATTAGAAACAGAGACAGAAGAAAGACAATAAAAGAACACAGTTCGAGAGAGAAGAGGCTGGATCTGACTGTGGTGTGCATCAATAGCACATAAACGTCTCAGGACGTATCTTTGTCTTGTATAGAACTAATAAAATATAAACATATAAAGTGTGATTTTGCTCTTCTTTTGGTGTGAAGTTCTGATGTATAACCGTATTCATTCACGATCAATCACACTATTCGTTGGTAAAATATTAACCCAAGAGTTAGCTGTCTTCCTTCTAGTCTTACACTGCTAAATTAGAGTCGGCTATCGCAGATAGCCCTCGTGTAGCTTTGCGCAAAATTCAAACAAAAAATTGCTCGAAATTTAAATTTTCAAGGCAGGAAGTGAGTTCTCACATTGACAACGGCCAGGGTTGTGTTTGTTAGAATCACACTTTTTGCTTCTTAGAGTAAGCAAATCAATCCATCAAACTACAAAATTCAGTGGTTTATTTGTATATGAAAGCATGTAGAATAAGATGATAGGTTAAAATCCAATGTCACTAACGAGACTTTGAAGAACTGGCGAAGCAGCCAGAAGACGAATCAGTGTTACAGACGATGAATACAACTTCGCTCTCTCAGAGAGGGGGCGAGGAGCTAAATATTTTCTAGCTGTTTCCGACAAATCAAAGAAAGAGCTGATAGGTGAGATTGATTAATAAACATTAATATATGGTGTTTCTGGAGTACTGGTTATTTAATTGATATTTAGTAATTTTCTTCAGTTAGGACAATGAGTTTTGATGGTAACAGAACTTTAGCAACCGACATGCTTTTTTTTAAACAATAGCTAAGATGTCTAGAATACTATTAACATCATGGAAAATACTATTATTACAATCCTGTAATGTTGAAAGAGGATGTTGTTTAAATAAGTAAATATATGTTACATATTGCAGAGCTTATAGTTTTACTCCTACATGGTAACGTCGCGTATTTCAGAGGTAGCACAGTACAAGTCATACATATTCATTGAAGAAAGAATAAAGGTGAAATGAGAGGAAAAACCAAAAATACAAATATAAAGAATGACGCCAAAAAGAATCCACATTATCTACGGTTGTGGCACAGACTAATCGTTAATTTCGATACAGAAAGGAATACGTAATTGCGGTATTCATTTCTGTTTTCTTCTCATATATACGTGTGTGTGTCTGTTTTTCCGAACCTCATAAAGTTATGGTATAATTCCTTGTTTACTTCATTCTGGTTTGGTACTGTTGAATGTTTTTGCTCATAGGTGTAAACAAGACATAGCAAAAAGTTAGGCTCTCTCTCTTTCTGTATGGGTATTTGGGTATTAATGTTTATCTACCCAGGAGGGTCAGGTTTCGTTAACCTCTTCCTAAATAGTTAGCCTTAGACAACTGTCCGTTTGCTTTGAATTTCGCGCGAAACTACACGAGGGCTATCTGCGCTAGTCGTCCCTAATTTTGCAGTGTAAGACTAGAGGGAAGGTAACTAACTACTCATCACCACTCATCGCCAAATCTTGGGCTACTCTTTTACCAACGAATAGTGGGATTGACCGTTACATTATAACCCCCCATGACTGAAAGGGCGAGCATGTTTGGTGTAACGGGGATTCGAACCCATGACCCTCGAATTACGAGCCGAGTGCCTTAACCACCTGACAACTGTAAGACTAAATGCATATGAACTTCGTGATTAAACTTTCTAGTAACCAAAATTCGTTCATTTATGCTGTATGCACAAAACCTTATGCATATTTCGATAAAGTAACAATTCACAAATCACTTTACTAGCAAACGCCTAAGTGTGAAGTAAAAATTAAGAAAAAGAAAAATGGAACTTTACGAAGGTGAAACAAAAGTGAATTTTAAAGTTATGGTGCGCTGCACCAGTAAAAATTATATAATGTGAAATCAACCTTGGATGGTTGGTTTTGGCTGTTGCACGAAAATGTTTTCACTTTATCCTGTACATTATTTCAAATGAATGTATTATAGAAGATAATAGTTAGGTTTTCTCGCAAAGTTACAGTGTAAGACTAAAGGGAAGGCAGTTAGTCATCATCACCCACTACGGGGTTACTCTTTTAACAACAAATAGTAAGACTTACTATAACACCCCCACAGCTGAAAGAACGAGCATGTCTGGTGTTATGGGGATTCGAACCCGCGACCCTCAGACTGCAACGCGAGCACCCTAACCACTTGACAATGCCAGACCTATCACTCTAACAACTAAACAATAGATAAAAGTGTAATATTAATCCTATATACAATGTAACAAACCTATTTTCCACTACTTTTGACACTGTTTATACGTAAGCTCAAAGTTAAAATTAAGCAATGTATTAGCAACAGTAAAATTACATCATTCGCATAGCAACATTCAGTAAACCTGTATCATCGTTTGAATATGTAACAAGCTAAATCTCAAGAAGTTTATAAAATAGCTTTTTAAATTCATAATAAAATCCTAGTAAATAATAGTCTCAAGAGAGTGATATTTTCGAAAAATTGATTAAATTTATTACTCCTTATTTCCCTTGTAATGATATGATCAATAAAATATAATAATATCCGGGGCAATCTCTTTAAAGTTCCCCAGTTGTATGATTCTGGTTAAGATTTAAAATTCCATTGAATACGTATAATATAAATGATTAATTACTGCTTTTGGGAAATCGTTTTAAACACACGCATGATATCTACATACAAACAATATCAATATACAAACATATTTCATAAGCGTAAAAAAATGGACCGTTAATCTATAAAATGATTGAATCTGTAAGTATAAAATCATTGGTGGGCACGAACCCCTGCTTGTACCCCTTGTGCATGTTCCTTATCACAAAAGAAAGAATAATACAGGCACAATCTTGAAGTGTTTTATGGACTTACACGGTAACAGTGGTATATTTACGGACTTATAATGCTAAAATACTTTATTCGATTCCCTGTACCGAACATAGCAGATAGCCCAATAAGTCTTTGCTTATAAACAGACAAACAAATCAATATAAGGAGCTAGAGTCAGTCTTTATATCCAGTAGAAATAAGACTAGCTGGATGGTTAGCTGGTTCTTCGGAATAAAAAGTGAACTTGATTCAAGCAAAAATGCACAAATTATGATAAATAAACGGTGTTAAAATAAACAAAATATTGTAGTGTTAAATCTTACTTTAATTCTGATTTGTAAGTTGATTGTTTGTTTGTTTTATACTTATGCACAATGCTAAACATACAAACCTCTCAGTAATATTGTTCTGTTGCAAAAAGTATAAGTCCGCAGGCATACCACTGTACCACTAGGGGCTATAAAATTGATATATATATGTTATATTTTACCTACTAATTTACTTCATAGCATAATAGTTCATGCAAATTGATAATGTTATTGTAGCGTTGTCCTTTTGTTGGCGTGTTCTTTTTCAGTTATCTGGTAAAAATTATTCAACTTTCATTCCACATAACATGACAAAATTATTTATTTCCTCTTTTAATATTTGTATAAGCTTGAACACTTGTACACTGTCGTAGCCTGTTGAAGACCTACGTTACAAATGTTAACTAACGTAAAACAAATCAACTTATTCACAGAAAGTAACTTAATAAACGCTACAACAAACACAGATTCAAATACTTGATGCAAACACATCAACTTATTAAGCTCTCTATTTTGAAATAACTGTTACTATTGTAACTATATACAACTTTATCCTTGATGCTTCGTTCATTTCAACTTCACTACTTCTCAATTACCCCTCAACTATCTTCAACTTTCTTTGTAACAGTAGCCCAAGAGTTGGCGGTGGGTGGTGATGACTAGCTGCCTTCCCTCTAGTCTTACACTAACGGCTTTCGATCACGCAAACAAACAAATCAAACTATGTTTCTTGAACTGATTTTATCTTAACGTCATGCGTCCTTTAGCTAACATTCAAAGCAAACGAATTACAACATTACAAATAAAAGTTATAAGAACATAAACAGTGTATTAACCGATACTATGTTTAACATATCCTACTGTGTCCACCTAAAACAAACAAACAAACAAAAAGTGTTCCACAAATATACTCTTCCACTAGGCTTCATGAGTCTTGGTATCGGAGTAAAAGTCCTCAGCAGATACAGTGAGGTTGAAATACTACAACATTATTCTTTACACTCGTAAGTTTTCAGAATTGTTTCAGAACTTCAGAGTCAACTAGTATCAGAGTAAATATTCCATTGTGTCTCAGTTGTTTGTGTAAGAAATAAGAATTGTTCTCTGTTTTACATCTGCGTTTAAATGGTTTCTTTAGTGCCGACATTCAATTTATTCTTCACAAGTACACTATATGGTCAAAAGTACGCGGACACCTCTTTTAATTAGTGAATTCGGCTATTTCAGCCACACCCATTGTTAACAGGTGCATAAAATCAAGCATACAGCCATGCAATCTCCATGTACAAACACTGGCAGTAAAATGGGTCGTACTGAAGAGCTCAATAACTTTCAACGTGGCACTGTCATAGAATGCCACCTTTCCAATAAGTCAGTTCATCAAATTTCTGCCCTATTAGAGCTGCCCCTGTCAACTATAAGTGTTGTTATTGTGTAGTGGAAACGCCTAGGAACAACAACAGCTCAGCCACGAAGCGGTAGGCTGCACAAGCTCACAAAACGGCACCACCGAGTGCTGAAGCGCATAGCGCGTAAAAATCGTCTGTCCACAGTTGCAACATTCACTACCGAGTTCCAAACACACCGCTAATGGACTCTGGACCAGTTAAAACGCGTTCTCTGGAGTGATTAATTACGCTTCACTGGCAGTCTGACGGACGAATTTGGATTTGGGAGATGCCAGGAGAACGCTACTTGCCTGAATGCATAGTGCCAACTGTAAAGTTTTGTGGAGGAGGAATAATGGTCTGGAGCGGTTTTTCATGATTTGGGCAAACTTCATTAGTTCCAATGAAGAGAAATCTTAATGTTAAAGTATACAATGACATTCTAGAAAATTGTGTGCTTCCAATTTTGTAGCAACAGTTTGGGGAAGGCCCTTTTTTATTTCAGCATGACAATGCCCCGTGCACAAAGCGAAGTTCATAAAGACATGGCTTGCCGAGGTTGGCGTGGAAGAACTTGACTGGCCTGCACAGAGCCCTGACCTCAACCCCATCGAACACCTTTGGAATGAATTGTGGCTGAAAAGGAGCGAATCCCCGCAGCCATGTTCCAAAATCTAGTGAAAAGCCTTCCCAGAAGAGTGGAGGCTTTCATAGGAGCAAAGGGGAACCAACTCTCTATTAATGCCCATGGTTTTGAAATGAGATGTTCAACAAGCACATGTGGGTGTGATCGTCGAGTGTCCATATACTTTCGGCCATATAGTGTAGGTTTAACCCTACTCTTAATGCAAATTTAATTCTTGCCTACTGGATCAAAGTTTTGCTGAAAATGTCAAAAATTAAGATAAAGCTCATTGCTGTGATAGTAATTAAAATCTAGATTATTACAGACAATATTTACCTGTTGGCTCTAACATTACCTAAGAATACCACACAATCATTCTGAAATACCTACAATAACTATAATATTTCAATGAGACATCATTTTAAAAAGATAATTTTCACTTTGTAGTCAAAGCATTTGGTTGACTTACGATAATGGTTTTCAATTACCATTCTATTAACAATTTATTCCGTCAGAATTGTATGAAATATATGACAGTTTTGTATAGTACACAAAAAGAAAACAGGAAGGCTAAGGTATTTTAATTATTCAAAGGTTATTTAGTACATTATACATATAGTAAGATAATCAAAGCAAAAATACACTAAGCCTTTGGCCTCTTTAACTGAACTATTCGTGAGGCTCGAAACTGAATTAAAATTGAATATTTATGAGAGTACCTTTCCGTCTGATTAAAAACTGGGTAACACCTTTTATGGCGTTTGCAAGCGTCGAACTTAAATATATGGTATTTTTGATCACCTGTAAAGTTGTATATGTAGTTCTTTATTCGCAATTCTATGAATATCTTAGAAATAATATTATATTAAAGATATTAATTATACTTTATTAATACACTTGTAAGTAATATTCTTTTTCCTTTGGGTAAAAACCAACAGCTTGAATTTAAAAACGTGAATATAATTTTAACTAAATAAACTTAACTTCTAAGTCTAAGCCTAAATAAGTAAATTGGGTCACGTTACTTACTTTTCTAATTGTTACTAGTTGTAATTTTACACACTTTTTATTAATTTTTTTATAATTTTAAATCACCAAAGGCCAACCGTATTGATCAATGTTGAATTTTGGTTATTTTTGCACATCTAAAGTAGCCTGGAAGTACGCAATATTTCCGAGTATCGAATAGTGCTTTCGACGGATAAGTATAGTATCGTGTGTTAGTGGTACGATAGTGCTACAACCTATCGACCTGAGTTAAATTAGTTTAGGGGAGGATTGTTTAAACTTAAAAAGTAATATTTGTTTATTTTCTCTTGAGAAAAAGATAAGTTATTATAACGAATTTTACAGAATTATTTGGTGAATTGTTAGAATAAAAATAAAACGAGAAAACGTCAGTAAAATTTGGCAAATAAGGCTCATCTCTGGTTACAACAGTTATTTTTCTAACACAAACAGGCATATTTAATCAATTGCCATAGGTAATATTGGAAATTAGCATTTGTCAAGAGCTTAACAGGCGAGATTATGATTGCCTGATAAAAGGTAGGTTTAAATTTTTATTTTCCTAAAAGTTGAGTGTGTGAGAACACACACTTGAAATAATCAAAATGATCCTTTGTTATCTGTCTGCTATTGTTATAATGTATTATTTCATTTAAAAGATTCTTCTGGATAATTTGTAGAAATAATTTTAAGTTCACATAACAATAAAGAATTAACATTTATCTATAACATTAGCTATATACATGTTCACTTGTAGTTTATAGGCCTGAGCTCATAAATATATTAATAGAAATTCCAAAACCATTGATCCACCTAGCTTACAAATACATTTAAAAATGCCCTTGCTAATCAGCCTATTAACTTTCTAGACAAGGTAACTCTCATAACAAATACTGAACCAAATCAATCATGGAATGCTCCACTGGATTCTTATTTAATACTTCAGAGACTAATTGCTCATTTTTACAACATAATGTTGTTTTTTCACATTGCACAAAATTTCTAGATTACTTCACTATTATTAGCTTCTTATATCAAATATATGTGTGTGTATATATATATATATATATATATATATAAAACATTGAAAATTTAGCTTATGACATTGCTCCCTTCCTAGACAGTAAAGACCCTTGAACAGTTTTAATGTACAAACATAGCTCACTAAACAAAACTGCCCATTCACCAAATTATTTTAATGGTTTTCTTCTCTGAGAGTAATGATACAGGGATGAGATTCATTATTGTGTTATCACTGATGGAATTGTCTCTGAGGCAGTAGTTAAGTGAATCTACTGGTAGCTAAATCCTTAATGATCTTGACAAGAATTGAAGAATCTTTAGCATCATTTCATTGGCAAATACTTTTCTGGAATTACACGGTCAGTCATTCACTTGCAGTCATACTTCCAAAGGTAGTCATGGTGGCTCACCTTTGGCTTGGACTGCCTCTCCTTCTGGATTCTGTAAAGCACATCATTCATTATTTTCAGTACAATCTATAGATCTCCCAACACTTTTGAAATTCACTGTTGTAGCAAGCAGGATTTATACAGTGACACCACATTATTGTGATGGAATCCAGTATCATAAACATTAATATTATAATGACTTCTTATTTTATTGCAAGTTGATTTAAAATCTCTCCTGGGTAACATTGTATATGATATTTTTATTATTCAGATCCATGAGAGCTCTTTCAATCATTAATCCTTTAGAAGATTCTAAAATATTTGGTTCTACCACACTTCAGTCACTAGATGTAGAATTTGTTCCTTATAACTGCTGGAATTTTGATTTTTGTGATTTAATGACCATCCTCCATGTTATCACTGTTTAACCTGTGATGTGATAATTATCATGTTGTGCACAGAATATCTTGACCACAGTCTTTTAAGCTCTGCGAAACAAAGTTCACTATGTTCATGTTTCTGCAGTATGTTTTTTCCTCAGTGCTAATTACCCACAGTTAACTTCTAACATTATTTCTCCTGGAATTTTACATCCATCTGGTGTTCATATCATTATTTCTTCATCTCTGGAAGAAGTTTCTCACATTTCATCATTAAATTGGATTAAAGTATTTTAGTTGTACGACCAATATTGCTCAGCATACTGCAAGGTTTTCCATCAACAAATCAATGGATTCATTAATGATTTTCTTCAAACAATGAACTTATCTCATTTAGGGCAGAAGGAGTTTTTCCAAAGCAAACTTCATCCCATAAACTCAGCTAATTCAATTTTTTATGTTGTTCCTTTGATCTAGTTGGGCTTGAAGCCTGATCCATATGGTCTTTTCTCATTGACTTAATAATAGGTCAACAATATTTGTTAACACTCCTACGAAAATACGTTTCTAGTCCTGATTTCTCCAAGCCCGTTCCCCTGGCTGTGGTTTCGTTAGATAGTAGATAGGGACAGTGGGAATCTCGTTAATCCATTCATTAATGGATCTAAATGGCAATTTCATTTAAATACAAAATTATTAGCCTAATATTAATAACCTTTCAACCTGCTCTGGGGCCTATTAGGCCCCACTTTTTCGTAGGAGTGTTAAAGCAACTCTCAGTGTTTGATATTTGTTACAGCTCTCAGCTGATAGGTTAATGTTAGTAAAGGTGGTTCTTTCAAATGGGCACAAGATGAATAACTTATTCAATATTCTAACCTGTTTACTTTGGAAACTATTTTAAACTGAAAGTAATTTACCTTCCATAGTACCTTTCTCTCATAGCCCATGAGTTTCTTAATTGGGTGATGTTTAATTCTAGAATTTGATTTAGTATTGTCATGTCTGAACTAATCCATGAACGTATTACTTTTGTAATAGCCTCTAACATTATAAGTTGCTATTGCTAAACACTAAATATTTTATTGAAACATTGCATAGTTTCAAAACTTATTTGCAAAATTTGTAGACTTTTCATAGATGAAAGGAGCAAAACTTAATACAGTATTCCAAGTTAGTCCAAACTAACCACATGTGTGAAAGATAATTCTTTTTATTTATAATAAATATGTCTGAATATTAAATAAAATTCTTTTAGCTTTACTACTAACAATGGAGCTCTGCTTCAATAGTTAAGTGACTTATTCACCACTATGCCAAGATCTTTTTCCTCATTTACTGTATTGAATGTTTTCCAATCTATGTTAAATGTGTAATCCAAATTATAACTTATTATAACAAATTATAATCCTGACCTTGAACTTAGCCACATACTATAATTGAGGATCATATGCTAAATATTTATCCAACTTGCCAAATGATCTAAGCCATCCTATAGTGCTTAAACATTCTCATTACAGTTGCAAACATCCAGACTTTACTAATTATGTCTGTTAGCATCATTAATTCCAAAAAGAAAAAGTAGAGCTCAAACATTGGTCCATAAGGTACTCTTATAACAAGAGGCCAGTTCACTGGACTTCATTAACAGAGGCAGGTTCATGAGGGAAGCATCAAATCCCTGTGTCCCCTTTATTTTCCACAAAATAATGTTTTTTTATGTAATTAAGGGTAAACTGACTATAAGGATGAAGTAGCACATAACACTCACTACAGAAGTATTGTTATTTTAATAATTTCACTCTGGTGTTTTGTATTACATGTATCTGATTTTTAAAACAATAAATGATACTTTCCAGGGTCCCACTAGTCATTTTACAGTTATTTTTTTTAAGAAGAGTGTTTGTGTAGCTGTTGTGTCCCAGCCAATAGGTGGCTCTTTAAAAAGAAAATAAGCAAAAATCATCAATGGGTTGTGTGAGTCGTACTGGAAGATTATCACAACGCACCAGTGGATCATTGAGAACCAACGTGCTAAATATGAAAAAGGCCCAAGCACTGACTGACTTTTGAAGCACTTCATTGATAACAGGAGTCCAGTTTGACAATATAATATACAGTAATATAAAATATATATTTTAATTTGCAAATAATTAAGAATTTTTATGAATACTAAACATATTAGAAATATTTGTACATTAGTGTTTTGCATGCAAAATGGATAAGGATCTATCTGTGGTGATTCAGCCATCCTCCAGTCCAGTTTACAAATCTTTCTGCAGCTCCTACAGTTATGTTTTTCAACAAATCTCTTTGTGTGTGTGTGTGTGACAACTTATCAAAAACCTTTTAAAAATCTAAGTATATCCATCTTAATAAGTTTTCTGCATTATTTAAGAAAATTAGTTGTGAAGTGACTGAAAGATGTTCATATGTTATGGTCTTGACCATCATCCTATGCATTGCATTAAGACAAACAAGTTATGTTACAAAATTATTACTACTTCTTGATGAAGCTGTTTTACTAAAATGCAGCAGAGAACAATTAAAAATAAATAAAAACCCAATCTATTATTCAATTCATCAAATATCAGAGTTATATTGGTTTAAGGGCATTCCACCCTCAATGACTAATCCAGTACAGATTCACTATGGTAAGCAAAAATAAATAATCAAATCTAATCTAGAAATAACTGTAGCAAAAACTGCTGATAGCCACACGTACAAATTAAAGGGCCTTTATTTCCACTGTAGCATATTTTCAACTAAACAAAAATATTATGTTTAATCAATAATACATCGTTCACACTTTTGTTTTATGTTTGTTAAGGTATAAAGTTTCATTTCTTTTGTTTTTCCGTTTTTCTCATGATATAGTATTGTAGTATTATATCACATTTCTTCCAGACTGAAAACATATACAAGATGAACCTTAGTATTGCAGATATTTGTGAAAATACTAAGATGGGACGAGAGTTTGCCCTTTTAGGGAATTATGAAACAGCACTAGTGTACTATCAAGGAGTTGTCCAGCAGATTCATAGACTTCTTCAAACGATCAATGATCCGATAAGAAAAGAACGCTGGCAACAGGTAAAAGAATCTTTTGCACTGTTTTGTAAATGAAAGGTCAGAAAAGGAGATGCTATTTCCACATTGAGGCTTGTTTTGGTACAAGTAAAGTAGTAAATTCAAAGAAATGTTCATTAAGTAAAATATTAATGGAAAATTAACTTTAACACATTCTGGACTAAAAGTTTATAAGAAGATTTTAGAACATCATGATGTATATTATTTCAATGAATATTTATCCAATGATTTCTTGTAAATGGTGAAGACTATTCACCATTGTGTGCAGGTAGGTATTTCTTTTAAAAATAGATATTTTGATCAAAAATGTTTAATATGTGTATATACATCATAACTGCATTAAAAATAGTTTGTTATTTAATGTAATTTATTTTTTCTTATCATCAAAGAAACAATAATGATTATATTTGAACCCTTTTTAATTTTTTTTTCTGAATCTTGGGAAATTAAATTGTCTACCTTGATCATTTTATCTGAGTATTAATTGTGAAGTTCTCAGTACCAACCATTAAAAGACTGGTATATTATTCCACTAATGTGATTGAATATATTAGTTACTACCTTGCTTATTGGAACATTAAAAGGGTGTTTTTTTGTAGATCCAACAACAGATTGCCCAGGAATATGAACAGGTAAAAGACATTCAGAACATTTTAAATGGTTTTAAGTCTGATAGTCATTGTGATCGACCTATAAATACACGAATGACATATGATGAAGTTCCATGTGACCCTGATATCTGGCCTCCTCCATCAGCACGAGACCCAGATATCTGGCCTCCACCAACTCCTATTGAACACAAGTAAGTTGATGATCAGTGTACTAAGCAATAACTTTGTTTTACTTTTTATCAGTTTTTGAAATCTTAACTGTGTCAGAGCAAACAGATTTAAATAATTGTTAAATGTTAGATGTTAAATCATTTAAGGTATTTATGTAGATAATTAAATGTGCTACAATTTTCACCTTAAAACATTTCATTTCTTAAAGCTATTTTAAAGGGGTATTTACAAATTCAATAAGAAGTTTGAATTGAATCATATAAAAGTGCACAAAAAGATTGGGTTCGGCTTGTAGGTTTTGTTTTGTATATTGAACTGAGTAGTCATAAAATGATTGATACTATTTTGGAGCACTGACTTGGGTGATATAATTTTATCATACAATTAACAGTGTCTTGTGGTTTTCTTTTGCTTCTTTACCACTGTCTCAGTCTACATGAGACTTTTAAATCTTTGTTTTTTTTAGGCCTGGGCCACCAGTACGACAACCACGTGTTGGAAGAAGAAGTGAAGCAACAAAGGCATCTAACGTTTCACGAGGCAGCAACAGCAATAAGACTGGAGGAGAAAAAGTATCTAAGAGAGGGGAGAGTAGAAATGCAAAACGAGAGGAAAAGTCTAAAAAAGAAAATAAAAAAGAAGAAGCTAAGGAAGAAACAAAAGAGGATAAGGTCAAACCAAGTTTTAAATTGGTTTTTTAAAATAATTAAGAGAAACAATGACTTCAATATACAACACTTAGAAAGCTTTACTGTTACTTTTGTTTAAAGTTTATTTAGAATAATAATTGGTAGTTTCTAATGTTTACATTGTCTCCAAAAAGAAAACTGATTTAGACTTATTCCATATACTTTAGTTGAGAAAGGTTAATAAATTAATGTTATGAAAAATAAAATTCTGAGCTCTAATTTTAGCAACATACTGAATTTAATGTCAAAATTAAGCCTTCCTTTCAATAAACTTTAAATAAGTTATAATGAAAATGTTGTGTTACTGTACTTGATATGCATGTATAAGGATATGAAATTTAATATTTGAATTGTAATGATGATTACAATTAAGAAAATATATTATTTTTACAGGAGAAAGATGAAAAAAAATTTGATTCAACTGGATATGACAAGGATCTGGTAGAAATGTTGGAACGAGACATCCTTCAAAAGCATCCTAATGTTCGTTGGGATGACATAGCAGACTTAGAAGAGGCTAAGAGATTATTAGAAGAAGCTGTTGTTTTGCCGATGTGGATGCCAGATTTTTTTAAAGGTATCCGTAGGCCATGGAAGGTATTGTTTAAATTTTGTATTCTGTGGAAATATGCTATAGCAACCTCACTGAAAAACATTGATACATTCTAACAAGGATTGATGGGTTGTGATCATGTCTGTAATATGGTATGCTTTATATAGAATGAAGTTTTTATCATTAGTTGAAAGCTCACTGGCCTTGTATATACTGCTGCTTTTCAGTAATATACCTCAAGCAATGAATTTCTGAAGTTTTAAGTAATAAACACGTAAGCCATATTTAATAACCATTATGATAGTAGCTGTTCTGTTTAAAGGAGATCTTGATGACCTCAAGTTACTAAATTTAGCACTGAATCACTTGTGATACCACTTGAAAGATAAGAATCATACCTCACAGTTAAATGCATTGATGTTAATTATAAATGCATGAAAAGTTGATGAATAACTAACTTATAGATGGTATTTAATTTCATCATCAGTAATTTTCTAACATTTTTGTTAATTTGTTGGGGAAGAAAGGTCTTTAAATTTCTTAAGGATTGGTCTTGTTAACCCCTTCACCACAGGTATCCTTTATTGCCCATGACATAAGGTTTTAGTGTCTTACATTCAAAACTTTAATAAACTACTTTCTATTAATGTTATTCCAATTAGAATAGCATAAAAGCATTGTTAATATGTATTTTAATAGTATACAAGTTTCAAGTTCTTAATTCTACAATAGTATTTAAAAAATCCTGATTTTGTTCCTTGTGTGTTAGACACATGAAACCTTTTCTTTTAGCGTATCAT